>NW_027611711.1:0-600000 GCF_964261635.1 Lissotriton helveticus | reverse complement strand
TTCAACACCACGACCGCCCCGACGACCACAGCCCCCACCACTACCACAGGCACCAACCATCTACTCTCCTGGACAAGCGTCAACGACAAGGACACCATCGATATCATAAAGACCATCCACTCCGGCTCACCGCTAGACCCATGCCCCCACCACATCTTCAACAAAGCCAGCGCATCTATCGCACCCCATCTCAGCAAGGTCATCAACATCTCCTTTGAGACAGCTACCTTTCCGGAAAGCTGGAAACACGGCGAGATCAACGCATCACTCAAGAAACCAAAGACAGACCCCAAGGACCTCAAGAACTTCCGGCCCATCTCCCTGATCCCATTTCCGGCCAAGGTCACCGAGAAAATAGTCAACAAACAGCTGACCTGCTACCTCGAAGACAACAACATCCTGGACCCATTCCAGTCCGGTTTCCGCAGCAACCACAGCACCGAAACCGCCCTCATTGCTGCCACGGATGACATCAGGACCCTGCTAGACAACAAAGAAACAGCAGCCCTCATCCTCCTGGACCTATCAGCCGCCTTCGACACAGTCTGCCACCGCACCCTATGCACACGCCTACACAATGCCGAAATCCAAAGGAAGGCCCTGGACAGGACCACATCCTTCCTCACCGGCAGAACCCAGAGAGTCCGCCTCCCCCCCTTCCACTCCAATTCCACCGAGATCATCTGCGGCGTTCCCCAGGGCTCGTCCCTCAGCCGGACGCTGTTCAACATCTATATGGCACCCCTCGCCCACGTCGCCCGTCAACACGACCTCAACATCATCTCCTACACCGACGACAGCCAGCTGATCATCTCCCTCACCAAAGACCCTCACATGGCCAAAACCAACCTCCACGAAGGAATGAAGGCTGTCGCCGACTGGATGAGGATCAGTCGACTGAAGCTGAACTCGGACAAGACGGAAGTCCTCACCCTTGGGTCCACACTTCGGCCTGCGACGACTCCTGGTGGCCGACCGCACTGGGAACCGCGCCGACTCCCACAGACCACGCACGCAACCTGGGGGTCGTCCTCGACTCCACCCTCACCATGACTAAGCAGGTCATCTCCTCCTCCTGCTTCAACACCCTACAAATGCTACGCAGGATCTTCAAATGGATCCCCACTGAAACAAGAAGAACAGTCACCCAGGCCTTCGTCACCAGCAGGCTGGACTACGGTAACGCCCTCTATGCAGGAGCATCAGCCAAACTCCTAAGACGGCTGCAACGCATCCAAAACGCCTCGGCACGTCTGATCCTCGACATCCCCCGCCGCAGCCACATCACCCCCACCTGAGAGACCTATACTGGCTTCCCGTCAACAAGAGAATAACCTTCATGCTCATCATCCATGCACACAAAGCCCTCCACAACACCGGCCCAGCATACCTCAACAGACGGCTCAGCTTCTACAGCTCCACCCGCAGGCTCAGCTCTGCTGACCTCGCCCTCGCCGCTGTCCCCCGCTTCCGAAGAACAACAGCCGGAGGCAGATCCTTCTCCCACCTCACTGCCAAGACCTGCAACACCCTCCCCACCAACTTACGGCAGACCCAAGACCTACTGGCCTTCAGAAGCCTACTCAAGACCTGGCTCTTTGATCAGTATCAGCGCCTTCACCCCCCGCCCCCCCAGCGCCTTGAGACCCTCAGAGTATGTAGTGCGCTTTACAAGTGTCCTGATTGATTGATTGATTGAACTCGCCTCACTGACCTGGGGGTACAGGGCAAAGGTCTGGCCTGGTTTACCTTCTTTTTAAAGGAGTGGTCTTTTAAAGTTATACCCTCCCCTTTCGCCTCATTACAAAGAGGACTGGCTTCTGGCATCCCTCGAGGGTTCGGAGCTCAGTCCTACCCTTTTTAATATTCACATCAGACCTCTGACGGAGGTAGTGAAATATTTTGGAATATCTCAATAGTGTTGTATGCTGATGACACTCAGATAATTAATTCTCTGTCGGCAGAGTCGACTGGCTTTTGAAAACCTAAAAACTGTCTATCAGTGTTGACCAAATGGATGCACAACAACTGTTTAAAACTTAACCTAAAAAACAGAGATCCAAGGAGTACCCAGCCTAGCTGCCTGGATGCAATTCTCCATGCCTTCCAGAACACTACGCTCCACCAATCTAAACCTGTCCCACATCCCTCGTCACAGCAGAGCCAGACGGGAGGTTTCTCCTTCCATGTCTTAGCTCCGACTCAATGGAATTCTATACCTCTTAACCTTAGAAAGATTCAAAAATTCCAAGCCTCTCCTTACCGCCCCAGGAAAGGATGAGTAGATTTTCTCCACCTTTTCCGAGAAATAATTCGTAACCCGGTTGCAAGACTCCACCGAGCCATCTATTGGCATAGCCCTGCCTGAAATGGAGGAAATCTCCTTATAGACTTGAAAGAGCTCTTTAGTGGAGTTCTCTGCTGTCCCAATTCTTGCCTGATAATAGGTGGCTTTTGCCCGCCTAATAAGACCGTAGTATGTTTTCTGCTCCACCTTATACTTTGATTTATCTTGGCATGGGAATCCCTTTCTCCACTGCCTCTCCAAGCGTTTACATTCGGCTCTTGCAACATGCAAAGCTGTGGTAAACCAGGGTGCAGATTTATGTGCCCTCCCCATCGGTTTATTGGGGAGCAGTGGGGACACCTTATTAAGAGCACTAACTATCCGTCTTTCCTGATTTAGGCAGGCGGTTTCACTATCTGAGCCCCCAGGGGGCCCCCCTTGAATCAATGCCCTTTTAAAGTCATCCCACACGAACTGTTTCCATTTCCTGCGTAGATGTTTGCAGGTAACTTTTTCCTGCACTTCCGTCTTTGGTACCCTCACTACAAAAGGAACCAGAGAATGATCCGACCATGGAACAGGGATAGGAGTGGTAACTTCTACATTCTCCCAGCTGGCGAACCCGGGATCAAGTAAGTGCCCATGCTGATGTGTAGGGGCATTTGATTTAAGACTCAGGTGAAGCGCCATAAGATCCTGGCATAGCTCAGAGGCCTCTTTTTTCATAGGATCCTCCAAATGAAGATTAAGGTTGCCTAATACTAAAAGCTTGTCATATCTTAAAGATTGATGGGCAATACCCTCAACCAAGCTGGGCAGAAAACATGTAGGGGGACCAGGGGTCTGTAGACTAGTAACCCTTTCACCGTAAGGTTGGGGTTGATTTTTATCATAAAAAGGGCTGCCTCACTCTCACATATCATAATAGGTGCAAGAGAGCATTCAAGGGAGGTTTTAAAAATAACCGCTATCCCCCCTCCTCTGCCTGTCGCCCTATCAATTCTGGCTACCGTATAGCCTGGGGGAAGTGCCTCAAGAATGTTGGGCTCAGAGTCAGCATCTAGCCAGGTCTCCTTAAGAAACAGGAGATCAAGCTTTCTATCCAAGAGCAGGTCAAAGATTTCAATTCTGTATTTGCTTAGGGATCTACAGTTCAGTAGCCCACCACTGAATTCCACACTCTCTAACTGCCTTATGTGGTCCCTGTTCCACCTGAACGCACAGTGTCTGCAGGCGCCGTCTTTAGTAACCATCATACTGTGCCTGCAGACCCTGGCTACAGGCGGGCACAGTCCACGCAGTTCTACCGCATTATATTTTATTCTTGCTCTTGCTAACCGACCAGGGGATCTGGCCTCGGTCCCCGTCTGCCCGCGATGGGCGCAGACAGGCTTGCCTTTGGCGTGCCGCTGGCGCGGCCGTTTAAGCATCCGCCTTTTATCCCTGAAAACCAAATTCAAAGTGCCTTTTATCCCTGAAAGCCTCTGCAGGTAAAGAGCACTAGACCGCTAACCGGCCCCCCAGCCAACCGGAAGTGCCTGTCTCTACCCTTCCTCGCCCTCCGCGCAGCGGTGCTAGTCACCGCGTCGGACCAGGGCGGGAAGGAGGAAATAGAGCATAGGCTTCAGGACAGAGTGGATAGCCACCCAATCAAGTAAGCTTCAAATGCTAAAAATATTAAAATGCAGCTGACACACACAAATTGCACCAAACGCGCTAAGCGATCCTTTTAGATTCCTCAGTGCAGTTAAAATGAGGCGCCGTACGTAGCCGTTCAAGGGCACTGCCTCTGCCCACTCGCCACCATAGCGGGTGAAGCTGAGGCAGATCAAATACTGAGCAATTTTACTATTCCTCCTCCGGAGCTACTCAGTAAAATCTGTCTCAGCATTAAGTCTGGCTCTCCGAGAGATCCCGCCTCTCCCAAATTGCTGGGCGAGAGTATGGAGACTCTTGAACCTTACATTAGGCAGGTTTTGGAGGTCTCGTTTAAATCGCACACGATGCCAGGGAGTTGGAAAAGAGCTATTGTTCTACCACTCCAGAAGAAGCCAAACATCAGCCAGGACACATTGGAAAATCTAAGACCTATCTCGCTTTTGCCATATTTAGTGGAGGTAGCAGAGAAGGTGGTAAACCGACAGTTTATGACTCATATTGAAGACTCTAGTCTCCTACACCCGTCTCAATCGGGCTTCCGTGCATGTCAATCCACGGAGACCGCATTTCTGCTTGCCACAGAGTCCATCAGGAAGGGGGTCAATGCAGGACACACTATGGCCCTGATTATGCTAGACCTGAGTGCCGCCTTCGACACTGTAGCCTATTACACCTTACTACAGTGCCTGAATAAGGGCGGTGTCTCAGGCCCGGCTCTGAAATGGCTGAAGTCCTTCCTGGTTGAACGTAGTTTTCAGTTTAGACAGGGAGCGCACTACTCCAGGGATTTCAAACTGGAGCAGGGCGTGCCCCAGGGCTCTGCCCTGAGCCCTAACCTGTTTAACCTGTACGTAACTCAGTTGGCGGAAATAGCGCAGGGCTTTGGTGTGGGGATCGTCTCTTATGCAGACGACACCCAGCTGGCGATCTCCCTGTCTCGGGCACCGGATGTGGCAGACTCTAATTTCAGGGCATGCATGCAGGAGCTTGCCTCCTGGATGGCTAAGAACTGCTTGAAACTTAATGGCAATAAGGCTGAGGTGCTTGTGGTAGGGGGTGATCTGGCAGGTTGGACTTCGACATAGTGGCCTCCAAGTTTGGGCCCGACACCTATACCATGTACCCAGGCGAAAAACCTCGGGGTATGGTTGGACCCCACTCTTTCCTATAAAGTGCACTATAGGCGCGTAGTGGGGAAATGTTTTGGAGTCCTAAAAAGTCTACGCAAAAAAATGGATCTCCTTCCGACAGAGGCAAGAAAGACGCTGGTAAATGTAAATTAAAAAATGTAAATTGATACTGGTATAGCGCACTACTCACCCGCAAGGGTCCCAAGGCGCTTGTACGAATACCGCTGTGGAACCCATCCTGGCTTTCCCTGTGAGGTGTCCACTCCTGGGCACCCCCAAGGTGGAGGCCAGGCATCCTTAGCGTTGTGGGGGCCGTTGTGGAGATTAAGCAAGCTATTGCCCTGAGTTGCAGAGTGGGACTCCATGATTGGAATAGGCACTGAGGCGAGAATTATCAGGTCCGTGGAATTTTTGAGCCCAAGACCCGCCGAGGCGGGGAATTGAACACTGGTCCCGGGCTACACCTCTGCATCAGGGTCTGCCGCTCTAACCATTGAGCCACACTTCTCCACTCCCTTATAACATCTCGCCTAGACTATGGCAACATACTCTATCTCGGTGCCACTGATAAGTGTCTTGGCAGACTGCAGGTTGGGCAGAATACCACGGCACGACTAGTTCTCATGCAGCCTATGAGGGCTGTAAGGAAAAGAGTACTGTTTAGGGCACTCTGTACCTGCCATCACATCACCAAGGGATTTGGTCCCTCTTATCTGAGGTATCTTGTCACCAGCTATGTGCCGGTTAGGTCCCTGAGATCAAGTGGGACTGGCTTGTTAAAAGTAACGAAGGTGAAGAAAGCCAGAATGGGAGGCAGATCCTTCCGATTCCTGGCAGCTCAGAACTAGAACAAACTCCCGTTAAAACTCCGGATGGAGACCTCTGAAGTCAAGTTCAGAAAGGCGCTTAAAACCTAGCTGTTCTCAAGTTAATCCCTCAGCCGCCGTGTAACGCAGGATAGGCTGCCTCCTCCTTTCTCACTGCAGCGCGGGGACACGCCGAGATGGCGTAACCATACGCTTTATAAATTCCTTTATTATTATTATATCACATACTGTTCCGGAAACAGTGGAGGACCCAGCTCTTCTCCATGTGGGCTGACGATTTTGGCTCTCTGCCGCTGTGTTTTGAGGGATCCTTTTATGTCCCTTGATGATATTGACGGACACCTGGACCCTCCCCTTCCCCTCAGGGCAGGCAGCCTTCAGGTGTTATGCTTCCCAAGGATGTGCTTCCCTCTTGTAAAGGGTCAAAGTGGTAACACCCTTGCAGCAAGTGCCTTTATCAGCCGCAGGATTAAGATACAGTGCACACCAATTCCAAGCCCAGACCCAAAATGGAGCAGGTACCTACATGTTCGCCTCCTCTGTTTGTACCTCATAAGAATCTACCTGTGCACTTCCTCCGTGTTTATGTCCCGGGCGAGCTTCTCTAAAGAATCTTTTGATCCTTCTACTGCTAACCATGGTGTTTGTCTACCAGATCATTACCTGATGTCTGCTGAGTTCATCGAGTCACTCCGCTGCTTTAGCGGTCAATGAACCCTGCTGAGCGATCACACAGACATAAGGGAGTATGGAAGGTGATGAACAGGGAGTAAGTGTGAGAAGTTGGCCTGGTAGGGGATGTTTCCAATTCTGGAACCACCTACTACCTGACCAAACAATCCCTTATGGTGTCTGGTTGTAAGTCAACCTTATTAGACAAGCTATCCTAGGGGTAGCATGGACTAAGCAGCCTAAAGGCTTAACTTAAGAGGTCGTGTTAAGCGAGCTGTTTTACCACATACAATCCTGTAATACCAAATGAAAGGACACCACACAAGTATATATTATAAAAATATATGTGTTTATTACTAAAAACAATCCCCAGTATTCTTTATGAATAAAGGGGCACAAGCGTTAAATCAAAAGCACTGTTTAAACATACAAGTTGCACAATTATGGATGAGGGCGGGTGGCCACTCAAACCATATACTAAACAAGTGGTATAAGAGAGGCCACTCGAACAGTGGTTAGGCCTAGGGCCTAGGGAATCGCTGGGAGCAGTCAGGACAAGCAATGCTGAAGTCGGGAATGGCCCTCGGGATTCGGGAGATGTGCGGAAAGCGCACGCATGCACCAATGTTAACCAATGGTGCGTAAAAGTCAAAGAGTTAAAGTTTAAGGACACTTCCGCTGAACCTAGAGGAACAAAACTTAACACACAGACCCTAGAGGTGTGCACCAGTGTGGGAACACCGGCGGAGCAAAGTTACCTCACCCACAGGAAGTGGGTGCACAGGGTCGAAGTGGCGTCGGGTTTTGACACGCAGGCTCTTGGTGCTTGGAGCTGAAAGGGCTGCAGGCGGGTTAAAGATAAAGTGTCCGGTGGAGTCCAAGGGTGGACTCAAGTTGTAGAGTACCTGAAAGCAGAGGGGACAGAGTCTGGGTCACTCAGCAGTGACCAGGGTGGAACCAGGACGGAACCAGGCAATGTCGGGCGCAATCAGGTGGTCGTCGAGGAGCTTCTCTCCGCTGTCACGTGAGCTCTGGGGCATCTGCGATGTCCAGGAGCAGGTCACGATCTGTCCCACGCAGGCTCTCACCGTCGGTGCAGTCGGCTTCAAGTTTGGAGCAAACAAGCCTTGGTAAGAGCAATCCACGCAGGATCGGAAGATTGCTTCTCACTCGGACCAGGAAGGTCAGAGTCGGGGCTCCTTTTCAGGGGAGCTGGTGTGGATCTGGAGCAACCAGATTCACGAGTCTTCTTAGGTAGTTCGTCGGCACAGGGATCACTAGCCAGCTGGCAAGTGACCGGGCCAACGCGTTGAGCCAAATAGTGCCAAAGGGCCCCACGCAGCACTCGTCGAGTGTGGAGGGCTGAACTTCGGCTCAGGAGTAGCTCAGGGTGGGGGCTTCTCAAACCTCGGTGCACAGCTTCGAGGGTCACTCGTGGGCTGCACGGTCAGCGTCTCGTGGTCAATTCAAGATGGCGTGCCCCACGCTTCCGGTCGCCTCCACGGGTCTCAGCTCTGCAGGGACTGTGGATCGGGCTGTTGGAAGGCAGGCAAGCTTGATCTCGTCGATCTCAGTCGCTCGAGTTCCGGCGGGAACTGCAACTAAGTAGACGTCGAGGGCTGGATGGTGCCTGCTGCTGCAGGGTGGTCACTCCTTGACCACAAGGGAGATTCTTCGGGCTTCCACGTTGAGATGGAGGTCCAAGGGTCCAGAGTTTCGTTTCAAATGTTTCTTCCAGGAAATCTGATGTGCATTGGCACTGCTCCCACTCTTATTCGAATCTGGGGGGCGTGATTACCTGCTAGGTCCCCTCCTATGGGTGGGACCCAGGAAGTGGGTGGATACACCCCCTTCCTTTGATCCAGGCCGCCCTGGCACGAGGGCTGGAGTGCCCCAGAACCGGTTTGGCCGGATTATGCAAGGGGCAGCCTTGTGCGCCCCAAGCAGTGTCTGGTTTCTTTCAAACCTCCCTGCTACAATACACTATCTCCTGTCTGGAGGGCGGTGACACCCTCCTGTGACAGGAAACCCTTTGTCCAGGACCCATTTGGTCGAGTTTCGGTCAACTGCAGGGGTCCAGACATTTGTCTGTGGCAGAGGCATCCATTTTGTGGATCTTAAGGTCTTTGGAGAAATTAACCGCATTTAGTAAAGGAACATGTCTTACCCCTCTAGAGGGGTGGAATGCCATCCCCGTCGCCAGAACTGGCGAGGGGATGGTATTCCAAAGCGTATGACACCTTACACGACATGTTTTGATAAAGCCAAACCAAAGTTGCTAAATAACCGCGAGGATTATAAGGCACTTAATAGTATATGGTATGGCATTATCCTGAAACAGCTTAGGGATTTGTTCCCGACGGCTGCAGACAGGCTCAGCTCATGCTAGAGCTCCATCTCACATAAAACCATGCACCCAGCCTCCAGGATTGGTGAGGCCTGACTATAGGAGTGGCTCACAGGTTTACATGTGTCCAGATATAGGTTTAGACATAGGTATACTATATCTAAGCAAGGGGTGTGTACACCACCTTACCCCAGCTGAGTGATCAGCCAGTTGTGTCAATTTAAGAACCAGCCAGGGGTGGCAAAAGATATGCTGCAGCCCCTGGTAGGCCTTAGTGGCCCCTTTGCCCTGTGCACCTATAGTGCATTCTACAGGGGCTGACAAGGAGTCCATTTCCAATTGGTATGTGCCTATAGCACATGTGTCATTAATTTAGTGAGAGAACAGCAGGCTGGGGGTCTGATCAGCAGGCCCACAGCCTCAGTAGTCGAAAACCAGTGAAGCAAAAAGCAAAAATTTGGGGTGACCATAGGATAGCAGACCCTACTCTCCTACACAACCCCCCCCCAAACGCAGGGACATTAAACTAACCTTGACCAGATAAGTCTTCATGTTCTAAGTGGAAGTACCTGGAGAGACCATCTGCATTACCATGGTCAGTCCCTGGGCGGTGCTCCACTGTAAAGTCCATCCCCTGTAGGGAAATGGACCACCTGAGCAGTTTGGGATTTTCACCCTTCATCTGATTAAGCCATAAGAGGGGCTTATGGTCTGTCTGCACCAGGAAGTGAGTTCCAAACAAGTAGGACCTCAACTTCTTTAATGCCCAAACCACAGCAAAGGCCTCCCTCTCAATGGCTGACCAACGTTTCTCTCTGGGAGTCAGCCTCCTGCTAATGAAAGCAATAGGCTGGTCTTGACCATCTTGATTAAGTTGTGAGAGCACAGCTCCCACCCCCAACTCAGAAGCATCTGTCTGAACAATGAACTGTTTGGAGTAGTCAGGACTCTTTAGGATAGGTGCAGAGCACATGGCCTTCTTCAGGTCTTCAAATGCCTTCTGACAGCTAACTGTCCACTGAACCTTTTTTGGCATCTTCTTGGATGTCAAGTCATTTAATGGTGTCACTATAGACCCATAGTTTTTCACAAACTTTCTGTAATACCCAGTCAGGCCCAAGAAGGCTCTGACTTGTGTCTGGGTAACTGGAGGAGCCCAGTCCTGTATGGCCTGGATTTTGCTTTCCAGTGGCTGAACCTGGCCTCCACCTACTAGGTGGCCCAGGTATACAACCTTACTCTGCCCTATCTGGCACTTAGTGGCCTTGATAGTTAGGCCTGCCTTTTGCAGGGCCTCCAAAACTTTCTTCAGGTGGATCAGGTGATCCTCCCAGGTGGAGCTAAAGACAGCAATATCATCTAGATAAGCTGCACAAAAGTCATCCAACCCAGTAAGGACTTGGTTCACCAACCTTTGGAAAGTGGCAGGTGCATTCTTCAAACCAAAGGGCATTACCACAAACTGATAATGTCCACTAGGGGTAGAGAATGCTGTTTTGGCTTTTGACTCCTCAGCTAGTCTGATTTGCCAGTAGCCAGCTGTCAGATCAAATGTGCTCAGAAACTTGGCAGAAGCCAATCTGTCAATGAGCTCATCTGCTCTTGGAATGGGGTGAGCATCTGTCCTAGTGACAGCATTGAGACCCCTGTAATCCACGCAAAACCTCATTTCTCTCTTTCCATCTTGGGTATGAGGTTTTGGCACCAGGACTACTGGGCTGGCCCATGGGCTCTCTGATGGCTCAATCACTCCAAGCTCCAACATCTTTTGCACCTCAGCCTTGATGCAATCCCTGACATGATCAGGTTGCCTGTAGATCTTATTCTTGACAGGCAGACTGTCACCAGTGTCCACAACATGGGTACACCAGTCAGTCTGGCTGGGTGTGAGTGAAAACATTTGCCTGTGAGCCTGCAAAACTTGTCTGCAGTCCCTCTGTTGTTGGTCAGTGAGGCTGCCTGCCAAGGCTACTCCATCAACTGAACCATCATCAGGGTTCTGAGAAAGCAGGTCTGGGAGAGGGTCACTCTCTTCCTCCTGTTCCCCATCTGTGGCCATGAGCAAGCTCATGTCCTCCCTGTCCACAAATGCTTTCAAGCGATTCACATGGATTACCCTGTGAGGGCTCCTGGGTGTTCCAAAGTCTACCAAGTAGGTGACTTCCCCCTTCTTCTCAATAATAGGATAGGGTCTACTCCATTTGTCTTGGAGTGCTGCTGGAGCCACTGGCTCCAGTACCCATACCTTCTGTCCTGGTTGGAACTCTACCAGCACAGCCTTTTGGTCATGCCAAGCTTTCTGTAATTCTTGGCTGGCCTCCAGGTTTTTAGATGCTCTTTCCATGTACTCAGCCATCCTGGAGCGGAGACCAAGTACATAGTCCACTATGTCTAGTTTGGGCTTTTTGAGAGGTAACTCCCATCCTTCCTTCACCAAACACAATGGACCTCTCACAGGGTGGCCAAACAAAAGTTCAAAAGGGCTGTAGCCAACCCCCTTCTGTGGGACCTCTCTGTAAGCAAAGAGCAGGCAGGGTAAAAGAATGTCCCATTTCCGCCTGAGCTTCTCTGGTAATCCTTTTATCATGCCTTTAAGGGTCTTGTTAAATCTCTCCACAAGCCCATTGCATTGTGGATGATATGGGGTGGTAAACTTATAGTTTACTCCACATTCCTTCCACATTGCTTTCAGATAGCTGGACATAAAATTCGTCCCTCTATCTGATAGTACCTCCTTAGGAAAGCCCACTCTTGAGAAAACTGCAATGAGGGCTTTTGCCACCACAGGTGCTGTGGTGGTCCTTAGGGGAATAGCCTCTGGATACCTGGTGGCATGATCCACTACCACCAGTATGAATCTGTTCCCAGATGCTGTTTGGGGGTCCATTGGACCCACAATATCAATTCCAACTCTCTCAAAGGGGACCCCCACCACCGGTAGTGGTATTAGGGGGGCCTTTGTTGTGCCACCTGACTTACCACTGGCTTGGCAAGTGACACAGGAGCGACAAAACTCCTTGACATCCTCTGACATGTGAGGCCAGTGAAAGTGTGGAACAAGCCTGTCCCACGTCTTGTTCTGGCCTAAGTGTCCTGCAAGGGGAATATCATGGGCCAAGGTAAGAAGGAACCCCCTAAACTGCAGAGGTATGACCAACCTCCTGGTCATGCCAGGCTTGGGGTCTCTAGCCTCTGAGTAAAGGAGTCCCTCATCCCAATACACAGTTTGGGTACCTTTGGCATCCCCAGCAGCCTCAGCAGCAGCCTGCTGTCTGAGGGGTTCAAGGGAAGGGCAATCTAATTGAGCCTGCCTCAGGTCTGCCCTTGAGGGTCCCCCTGTCCCCAGAAACTCAACCTGGTCAGGTTCAAGCTCCTCAGAGACAGTCTCCTCTTGGACTGCAGAATCAGTTTCCTCTGAAACTTGATCCTCAACCTGGGGCAAGGTGGAAGGCTGGGCCTTTCCTCTCTTGCTCCTTCTCTTGGGTTGTGGCTGGTCTATTGTCTCAAGATCCACCACTGGTTCAGGAAGGCACTTCTTAGCCTGAGCCCTTGTCATGGCAAGGACATGCTCTGAAATCCCTAGCATTTCTGCATGAGTCCTGTACTCCACTTCTGACCATGCTGAGCTTTCAAGGTCATTGCCTAACAGACAGTCTACTGGTAGGTCTGCACTCACCACAACTTTCTTTAGGCCATCAACCCCTCCCCAGGAGAAGTTCACAACTGCCACACTATGGGAGGTAGTGGAGTTGCTGGCGTTGGTTACTAGGTAGCTCTCTCCTAGTACAATCTGTCCAGGGCCCACAAAGTCAGGTGTCACCATGGTGACACTGGCACATGTGTCCCTGTATGCTTGAGCCAGTTTCTCATTAATTAAGGGAGTCTGCCTGTATTTGCCCAGGTTAGTGGGGCTTACTGCAGTGGGCAACTCAATGTCCACATCATACAGGAGAACTGCCTGTGTAGAGACTCTGACTAGGCCAGATCCTACTTCAATACCCAGGGTCAACCCAGCTACACCCTTGGACTGTGTTCCACCACTGCTTACTGTACTTGGGGTTGCAGTTGCTTTAGGAGCTGTAGTGGTGGGAACTGGATTTGCCTTAGTGCACTCACTGCCCCAGTGTGAAACTGATTTGCAGGTATTACACCAAGGTGTCTTTGGACCTTTGTTCTTCTTCTTCTTGTTACCATTTTGGGAACCACCCTCCTTACTATTAGTTTGGGGGCCTGAAGACTTCTGGTCTTTTTCTTTATCTTTCTGATTCTGATTACCTCCCTTCTGGTCTGTTTTCTTCTGGTCACCACCTTGGTTCTGGGGTTTCTGCTTAATCCTTGTTCTGACCCATTTGTCTGCCTTCTTTCCCAATTCTTGGGGAGAGGTCAGATCAGAGTCAATAAGGTATTGATGCAACAGCTGGTTTGTGCAGTTATTAAGGATCTGTTCTCTCATCATAAGATTGTACAATCCTGTATAGTCTGAAACTTTACTTCCCTGCAACCAACCCTCCAAAGCCTTAGTGGCACACTCCACAAAATCAGTCCAGTCTTGAGTCTGTGCTTTCTGGGTGTCTCTGAACAACAACCTGTATTGCTCAGTGGTTAGGCCATACCCTTCAATGAGAGCACTCTTCAAAACAGAGTAGTTTTTGGCATCCTCAGGTCTAACTGTGAGGAGCCTGTCTCTCCCTTTCTCTGAAAAGGAGTACCACAAAATTGCAGCCCACTGATTCTCAGGAACCTGCTGTACCATGCAGGCTCTCTCAAGAGCAGTCATCCATTTGTGGATGTCATCCCCTTCTTTAAAGGGGGGCACAATTTTGGTCAGGTTTCTATTATCATAGGCCCTGTCTTTTTCTCTTGGAAAATTGCTGCCACCAGTGACATCTAAGCCACTTAATTTCTGCTCTCTTGCCAAGGCAAGTCTAGCTTGAGCCAAGGCTACCTCCTCCCTCTCTATCTGGAGTTTGACAGCCCTCATTCTGGCCCTATGTTCTAGCTTTTGAGAAGCATTCATGCCTCTCTGTGATTCTCTGGAGGCACTAGAAATATGAGAGTCCCCTGAGGGAGATCTCACTCTTCTGTTGCCTGGGAGAATAACATGTTGGGTTCTGGGGAGGTGCTGGCCCTCTCCATTCCCCAGTAGGTCCAAGTTGGCCTGGCTAAGCCTACCAACTGGAACCTGGCTACCCTGATCCTGTACTTCTAAGTCCTCAACATCTGAGTCCTCATCCAAGTCATCATCATCCTCCTCTTCAGGGGGATCAACTACAGGGGGGTTCTCTCCATTTCCTGTGTCTAGGGAAGCTGCTTTTGCTTTCTCTAAGTCATCCTGTTCTAGGATTTCCACCAGGATTAGGCAGGTGGGGCTTCTGCCCCTTTTTAACCCTCTTGCTTTGCACAAGGTAATCAAGTCTCTGCGGGTTAGTTTGTCATATCCAAAAGTTGCCTGGGTAGGGTCAACTGTCACAGGAGCAGACCCTGAGGCTTTTCCTGTGTCAGACATGGTTACTAGTGAGGTGTAAGTGGTGCACTTACCTACACTAAGTGTTTTCCTACTGTACCTTGCTAGTTAGTTGTAGTCAGGGTGTGCTAATCCCTTCAACCTACAACTACTAAGTTCAGTAGAACTTAATATGCTAAGCTTTTGATTGTATATGTACCTAGAGGTACTTGATGTGATCTTTCAATTTGATATAAAGATTGCAATGGTAAAACAACAGCAAGCTCAAATCCGCACCGCTGCTCACCAATGTGGGAAGTTGGCCTGGTAGGGGATGTTTCCAATTCTGGAACCACCTACTACCTGACCAAACAATCCCTTATGGTGTCTGGTTGTAAGTCAACCTTATTAGACAAGCTATCCTAGGGGTAGCATGGACTAAGCAGCCTAAAGGCTTAACTTAAGAGGTCGTGTTAAGCGAGCTGTTTTACCACATACAATCCTGTAATACCAAATGAAAGGACACCACACAAGTATATATTATAAAAATATATGTGTTTATTACTAAAAACAATCCCCAGTATTCTTTATGAATAAAGGGGCACAAGCGTTAAATCAAAAGCACTGTTTAAACATACAAGTTGCACAATTATGGATGAGGGCGGGTGGCCACTCAAACCATATACTAAACAAGTGGTATAAGAGAGGCCACTCGAACAGTGGTTAGGCCTAGGGCCTAGGGAATCGCTGGGAGCAGTCAGGACAAGCAATGCTGAAGTCGGGAATGGCCCTCGGGATTCGGGAGATGTGCGGAAAGCGCACGCATGCACCAATGTTAACCAATGGTGCGTAAAAGTCAAAGAGTTAAAGTTTAAGGACACTTCCGCTGAACCTAGAGGAACAAAACTTAACACACAGACCCTAGAGGTGTGCACCAGTGTGGGAACACCGGCGGAGCAAAGTTACCTCACCCACAGGAAGTGGGTGCACAGGGTCGAAGTGGCGTCGGGTTTTGACACGCAGGCTCTTGGTGCTTGGAGCTGAAAGGGCTGCAGGCGGGTTAAAGATGAAGTGTCCGGTGGAGTCCAAGGGTGGACTCAAGTTGTAGAGTACCTGAAAGCAGAGGGGACAGAGTCTGGGTCACTCAGCAGTGACCAGGGTGGAACCAGGACGGAACCAGGCAATGTCGGGCGCAATCAGGTGGTCGTCGAGGAGCTTCTCTCCGCTGTCACGTGGGCTCTGGGGCATCTGCGACGTCCAGGAGCAGGTCACGATCTGTCCCACGCAGGCTCTCACCGTTGGTGCAGTCGGCTTCAAGTTTGGAGCAAACAAGCCTTGGTAAGAGCAATCCACGCAGGATCGGAAGATTGCTTCTCACTCGGACCAGGAAGGTCAGAGTCGGGGCTCCTTTTCAGGGGAGCTGGTGTGGATCTGGAGCAACCAGATTCACGAGTCTTCTTAGGTAGTTCGTCGGCACAGGGATCACTAGCCAGCTGGCAAGTGACCGGGCCAACGCGTTGAGCCAAATAGTGCCAAAGGGCCCCACGCAGCACTCGTCGAGTGTGGAGGGCTGAACTTCGGCTCAGGAGTAGCTCAGGGTGGGGGCTTCTCAAACCCCGGTGCACAGCTTCGAGGGTCACTCGTGGGCTGCACCGTCAGCGTCTCGTGGTCAATTCAAGATGGCGTGCCCCACGCTTCCGGTCGCCTCCACGGGTCTCAGCTCTGCAGGGACTGTGGATCGGGCTGTTGGAAGGCAGGCAAGCTTGATCTCGTCGATCTCAGTTGCTCGAGTTACGGCAGGAACTGCAACTAAGTAGACGTCGAGGGCTGGATGGTGCCTGCTGCTGCAGGGTGGTCACTCCTTGACCACAAGGGAGATTCTTCGGGCTTCCACGTTGAGATGGAGGTCCAAGGGTCCAGAGTTTCATTTCAAATGTTTCTTCCAGGAAATCTGATGTGCATTGGCACTGCTCCCACTCTTATTCGAATCTGGGGGGCGTGATTACCTGCTAGGTCCCCTCCTATGGGTGGGACCCAGGAAGTGGGTGGATACACCCCCTTCCTTTGATCCAGGCCGCCCTGGCACGAGGGCTGGAGTGCCCCAGAACCGGTTTGGCCGGATTATGCAAGGGGCAGCCTTGTGCGCCCCAAGCAGTGTCTGGTTTCTTTCAAACCTCCCTGCTACAATACACTATCTCCTGTCTGGAGGGCGGTGACACCCTCCTGTGACAGGAAACCCTTTGTCCAGGACCCATTTGGTCGAGTTTCGGTCAACTGCAGGGGTCCAGACATTTGTCTGTGGCAGAGGCATCCATTTTGTGGATCTTAAGGTCTTTGGAGAAATTAACCGCATTTAGTAAAGGAACATGTCTTACCCCTCTAGAGGGGTGGAATGCCATCCCCGTCGCCAGAACTGGCGAGGGGATGGTATTCCAAAGCGTATGACACCTTACACGACATGTTTTGATAAAGCCAAACCAAAGTTGCTAAATAACCGCGAGGATTATAAGGCACTTAATAGTATATGGTATGGCATTATCCTGAAACAGCTTAGGGATTTGTTCCTGACGGCTGCAGACAGGCTCAGCTCATGCTAGAGCTCCATCTCACATAAAACCATGCACCCAGCCTCCAGGATTGGTGAGGCCTGACTATAGGAGTGGCTCACAGGTTTACATGTGTCCAGATATAGGTTTAGACATAGGTATACTATATCTAAGCAAGGGGTGTGTACACCACCTTACCCCAGCTGAGTGATCAGCCAGTTGTGTCAATTTAAGAACCAGCCAGGGGTGGCAAAAGATATGCTGCAGCCCCTGGTAGGCCTTAGTGGCCCCTTTGCCCTGTGCACCTATAGTGCATTCTACAGGGGCTGACAAGGAGTCCATTTCCAATTGGTATGTGCCTATAGCACATGTGTCATTAATTTAGTGAGAGAACAGCAGGCTGGGGGTCTGATCAGCAGGCCCACAGCCTCAGTAGTCGAAAACCAGTGAAGCAAAAAGCAAAAATTTGGGGTGACCATAGGATAGCAGACCCTACTCTCCTACAGTAAGGTAAAGCTGATTTTAAGAAATTCCCAATGGTGTAAATGCTGCACTCACCTGAAAGCAATGGACATCTTGTCCCACTCTGCCAACGCTCCATCCACCGACTGAGAAGCATACTGGCATCAAACGGAAGACATTAAGTCAGATACCATAGTAAGGTAGAAAAAGACAAAAAGCAGACACGTATTGGCAGCAGAGACATCACAGGTATATTACTGGTTGTGTTGGAATCTCTATAATAAATGCTGCAATCTTCCAACAAATGCTTGAACCATCCCTAGGAATCTGGCAAAGATAACTTAACAAACAGAAAAGTAAAGACAGGATTTGGAACTTAAGCTGCTCCAGTGTGAACTGGAAAGTACTGTCAAGAAGAGTGTGAATGGAGCTACATTTGTTATATACTTCCTGAAGCGTTACCTTTCTTATATACTTCCTGAAGCATTATCTTTATTATATACTTCCTGGAGCGTTACCATTATTATATACTTCCTAGGAGGCAGCTATCCACTTTCGTTGAGTCATCAGGTGCCCTTCATCCTGTTCAATCCGGATTTAGAGCCTCCTATAGCACCGAGACTGCTCTGTGGAAATATCAAAAGCCATAAGGGAGTGTTTGGACGGGGGCGGCAGAGCGGCGCTGATTTTATTGGACCTCTCTGCCGCCTTCGATGCGGTCCCTCACCAACTACTCCTCTCTAGGCTCTCCCACATTTGCGTGTCTGGGCAGGCCTGGAAGTGGCTTGAATCTTTCATAGTAGATCGCACACAGCAGGTCTGGATGCCCCCTTTCTCTTCCACCCCCGTACAGTGCCCACCGGAGTCCCTCAGGGCTCGACTCTGAGCCCCCTGCTTTTTAACGTTTACGTTACCCCCCTGATCTTCCTCGCAGAGGAGCTGGGTGCAAAAGTCATCGCATATGCGGATGACACTCCGCTCCTCTTTACCTGGAAGGAAGGTGAAACATCTCCTTCAGCTGCCCAGCGCTGCCTCGCAGCGGTCTTTGGTTGGCTGGCCCGGGCACAGCTGAAGTATAATGAGGGTAAATCGGAGGTTCTCCTCTACGGCCCTTTTCCTTCGTTCTTTAAAGAGACTTTGTGGCCCCCTGAGTAGCCCCAGCCGTTGTCTTCTGGCAATCCTGCTAAAAATCTGGGGATCTGGTTTGAGGAAGATCTCCGTTTTTCTACTCAAATAAAGTGACTGGCAGGGGTATGCTTTGGTATCCTAAAATCTCTTAAGAAGTTCTTCCCTTTGCTACCTCGATCTGCCAAGGAAATGGTCACTCAGGCATTGATCTTGTCCCGCATTGACTACGCCAATGGCTTATACGTTGGACTCCCGGGATACCAGTCAAAGAAATTGCAAGTAATTCAGAATGCGGCGGCCAGGGTTCTGTTGCAAATCCCTGGGCGCACAAGCATGAAGCAGCATTTACGCAACTTGCATTGGCTGCCTGTTGTCCACCGTATTCAGTTCAAGGCCCTTACGCTGGCTCATAGAGCCTTGCATGATCTTGGCCTGGTTTACCTCCAGAGGCGCTTTTCCTTCTACACGCCTTCTAGAAACCTTCGCTCTACCACTGCGCCTGACCACTGTTCCCCGCTTTCGCAGGGTTTGGTTAGGGGGTAGCTCCCTCTCCGTTAAGGCTGCAGTGGCCTGGAATTCCCTTCCTCTGGAGTTGCGCAACATCCAAGACACTATGCTATTTAAGAAACAGCTGAAGACCTTCCTTTTTAACCAACCCATCTAAATATGCTGCTCGTTGGTATGGTTCACCTCCGCGGCGGGACACTCTTGAGTTTCCGTGCGCGATATAAATGTTTAAAACATAACAAACATTACTTTTATTATATACTTCCTAGAGCGTTACATTTATTATATACTTCCTGGAGTGTTACCTTTATTATATACATCCTGGAGCCTTACCTTTATTATATACGTCCTAGAGCATTACCTTTATTATATACTTCATGGAGCGTTACCATTATTATATACTTCCTGGAGTCTTAAATTTATTATATACTTCCAGGAGCGTTACCTTTATTATTTACTTCCTAGAGCGTTACCGTTATAATATACCTCCTGGAGCATTACCTTTATTATATACTTCCTGAAGCATTACATTTATTATATACTTCCTGAAGAGTTTTCTTTGTCATGTAGTCTTGAAAGGGTTACTGCTGTTATACAATTCCTGAAACTGAAGTGACAGCAGCACATTCTGATCCATCTCTTGTTACACAATCCCTTCTTGTTTAAATGAAATCTTAGCCATGTGCGTCTTCGTAAAGCTGTACCTTTAGCAAGTGGGCACTCCATGTGTGCTCTTTCTGTTCTAAGTTACTGTGTGAACACCGCAAAATCACCTCCTTTTATGAATTAAGTAAAATGTGAAATGTTCAATAGAGCATTTAGTTAAAAATCTGTGTATGGTGAAATATGTCTTGGTAACTTTCATAAATGGTCATGACGAGATGTCTTTTACAACTAGTAAAGTATTGTGTATTCACATTCTCTTACATTTCCATTTAGTGATTTTAAATCTCTTTACATCCAATTGGAAACCAGCCATGAATGCACAAATGATTGTGAATAATGACAGTAATCGTGCAAATCTGAAAAAAAGTGGTTAGAAAAAAAGAGCTCCAATATTTAGGAAAAGATCTGCATAGAGACTGAGGAACCTGAACATAAACTGATAGATCCTGGAAGAGGCAGTCCAGAGCAATTCAGTGGATGTAAGAGTCTGAGCTGTGCACCTCCACGCAACAGGACTAAGAAATGACCTCTAGAAAATTAAGGCAACAACACTGACAAACCACTTCCTGTATTAACAGGCCTCCACCACGAGCTTTGATAATGTGTTCGGTGTTCGGTAGATACAGCATTGCTCTGCTTCCTGTAATGATGGCAGACCACCATTACAGCACGCTAGGTGTATTGTAAACTCTTTCTGGCAAAACCACAGGAAAAAGAGAAAAGCACAAGGTAAAGGAAAGAGAGGCTCTCTGATCTACAACAGACTGTCCCAATTTGCTTCGACCAGAAGGAAGACTGATCTTCACTCATAAACATGCAAAACCATTCTGCAATCTAAAGACATAACCACTGACAAAGAAGCTTTACTTGCCACAATTATAATATATGTAGTTGGTGAGTCTTGTATTTCATTGTGAAATCTGAAATCAACCATCCAAAATACCACTCACATACAGGGAATGTGAGAATAACACAAGGGCTTTATCAACCATGTTATCTCCTCAGGAAACACAGTCACGGGATGCAGACAAATATAAACCCAACCCAGAGACACTAACCAAGAAAAAAAATCATACACAAGCAGCAAGAGCTTTGTCATCACTACTAAAGAGCCATCAGCAAACACACACCGGAAAAACAACGAGCTTTAGTCAGTTAGCACTCCTAAAAGATCACCAGCGAACACACATGGGGGAAAAACTGTACCATTGCACTGAATGTGGAAGTAGTTTTAGTCAATCCTCAATTCTCAGGATTCATCAGCGAACACACACAGGAGAAAACCCGTACCATTGCAATGAATGTGTCAAGAGCTTAAGTCAGTTATCAGACCTCAAAATACATCAGCAATCGCACACAGGGGAGAAACCATTCCATTGTAGTGAATGTGGAAGTAGTTTTAGTCACCCTTCCACATTAAGAAATCATCAGCGAACACACTCGGGGGAAAAGCCATTCAAGTGCACTGAATGTGCGAAGAGCTTTAGTCGATTATCAATTCTACGAAGACATCAGCAAACGCATACAGGGGAGAAACCATAACATTGTAGTGGATTTGGAAGTAGTTGTGGAAAGGATTGTCAGTTAAATACAGGGATTAGTGATAACACCTATAAACACAACACACTTGAATAAGTTTAACAAGCACAGACTGGAGAATATTTGTAGCTGGTTTTGGTGTCAAAGTAGGAAAATGTGACCTGTAACTGAGAGTTAATGCTTGCAGCGCACAACATTTACCTCCGAAGCCCTAACATGGGAAAAAATGATGCTCATTGCACTCTTCACATGCATCTGTAAATGCACCCACCGTAGTGGCACTTCCCCAGAGGTGTCCAATATCAAGCTGGACCCTTGGGAAATTTGCTGGCTCACCACTGACAATGTAAATGATTCACGGCCAGATTAATTGTATATGAATATATTTTAGACGTTTCTTATTTACAAAGAATCACCCAACCAACTCCTAACTGGTGAAAGGACAGAATCCGTGCATGATGGCAGAATTATTGATCGGAGAAAGAGCTATTGAAAAGTTTACTTCTAAATAGGTTTCTGAAAGCTTGATGGTTAGGTAAATATTGAATCTTGAGCAGTAAAGAATTCCAGCTCTTAGAGTCCAGAACTATTGACTCCCTACTTTACATTTCTTGAACCTTGGCACTGGGAAATAAATCTGGATTCAGAAGTAAAGGAACACAAAAGATACCGAATTTTGACACAAATGATATTCAGGTTTGTTTTTACAAGTAAAAAGAAACTCTTGTTTTATAAACTGCCAGGGAATGAATAAACATAAAATGTATGTGCTGCCTCGTGAGCAAGCAGTGAAACTTTGTGATGCAGTTGGGACGTCCTCAGACCACAAATAAGATAGATCGTAGCATTCTGAATCATCTGTAAGGTGCTTTTGTGTTGCTGTAGCGCCAAATACACAGTGTTCTCATAGTCCAGCCTTGCTTAGAGGAATGAGTTCACCGATATAATATGCATATCAGAAGAAAGAATACAGCTTCAGTAGCCAAAGATAGTAGAAACGAATGCTTTCCACAAGGTCATTTTAACAGTGCTGAGTCTGGGAAGTTCATCCTGCTGCCTTCCATCATCATCATCATCACCGCCACCACCCAGCCAGTGAGGAACAGCAAGAAGACTGCTCTTCAGCACACCCATCCTATACATAACACACTACAGGGGTTTGCCCCAGGATCAAACTCACTTTACCTTCATGTTAACAGCAACAAGTTGTAAACTGAACAAGTGGTTTGCATGGCCATTGGTAGCATAATACATTTGAAACCCAATACTTTATAATTCTGTATTAATAATACATAACCAAACATCCAAACACCACCCATGTATGGACATCCAAGAGCCTTCAAAAACCACACTACAGACGTGTGACCAGGATCAAACTCCATTTACTTTAATGTTAACATGAACTAAATTATGATACTGCAAGAACATTCATGATGCAATGAAATGTACACAATGATGACTAGATTTTACATATTACTTACAAATTTATGTTTTTTGATCTGTAATAAAAACAAGAAATGTATTTGAATTCATGGTATGTGACTGCTGATTGTATGGAAAGAGATGTTAAATGTGATTTCTTCCCTAAACTATAAATATAATTTGTGATGTCACCAAGGAGCATAGTTTATTTGGCAATAGAGGGGTCAAATCTCTATAGCATGACTGCTTTCAGCAGGGAGTCTAGCGCAGGTGGTATCAGAGAGGAATATTCTCTCCAGTGTGCCTTCTCTCAGAGTGAGAGGCGGTTCTTTGCTTGAGATGGTACTACATCTCTTTCTGTGTGAATGAAGAGAGAAGTGCTACTGTTGGACCCGGCCTCGTGGCGTGGCCCTACCCCTCCCGCATGGCAGGCCCCGGACGACATCGGCCCTCCATCCAGCCCGGGTCGGCCCTGGGCACCCCTCTGCACGACCTACAAACCACCAGATCCGCCACCCGGCGGCCCACAACCACTGACACGGCACCCTCGGGCCGCCCCAGCATTACCGGTCCGGTGCCCACCACAGACCCACATTCCAGGCCCGACGCCATCTTGGGCCATCACGTCACAGACACGTGGTCCCGGCCCAGCCGCGGCCACAGCCCCAGCGAGCCCGCCATCGAGGCACCAAGAACCTCCGGGTGGTAGAGTGGCCACTCAACCAGAGACAAGAGGAGAGGGGTTTCGAGGGCTCCCCAACCGTCCCCGGACGCCTGGTATCGATCGCCCTCCGGCCTCCCTGGGCGCTGGCTCCACCCCCCTGCTGGGTGTCTGGACACCATCATCCCGGCCCCTCTGACCTCCAGGCGAGAGGGTCCGGACATCAAAGGACTCCAGACCTATATCTGGGCCAGCCCCGGAGTAGGACGGGAGTTGTATCCCGGAGTCGAGAAGCCCGGCTGACGCTGTCGTGGCTGACCCTGAGACGAACTCATCCTGCTGTTCTACCTTGAACCTGCTGGCGCTGCCGCGGTCCACACTCGCTGAACCATCTTGGAACCTGCTGGCGCTGCCGCGGTCCACACTCGCTGAACCATCTTGGAACCTGCTGGCGCTGCCGCGGTCCACACTCGCTGAACCATCTTGGAACCTGCTGGCGCTGCCGCGGTCCACACTCGCTGAACCATCTTGGAACCTGCTGGCGCTGCCGCGGTCCACACTCGCTGAACCATCTTGGAACCTGCCGGCGCTGCCGCGGTCCACACTCGCTGAACCATCTTTGGAGCCTGCTGGCGCTGCCGCGGCCCAACCTTCCGGAACCCCCCAGCTCGAGGATTGAGAGCTGTGTGCAGGGTCTCCTTGCCAGCGACCAGCTATAAGACTGTCCCGCTACCTTACCCCTTTGTCACGAGACTTTCCAGATCTTAAGAGCTGCTGTATATAGTGAAACCATACTTATTGCCAGATAAAGCTTGAAAACTCTACCTACGTGTGGTGTACTTTTGTAGTGGTGGGGTTACTCTGCTGTACGATTCTAAGAGCGGGCCCTCCCGTCGAAGGCCCCTCAACATCGCTCGGTCCCTTCTCTGAAGGAGGGATAGACCTAGGGGTGGTCAGTCAGACACCTTCTGCTGCCCCCGGGTTCGCCTTTCTAACATTGGTGGCAGGCGCTGCGATCCGAGCCCACGCAAAATCGTACAGAGAGGGATCTACCCGCTACAGCCCACGGAGACCATGACGACCCAAGGAACAAATCCACCTACCGAATTCCAGAAAGAAAAGATGGAAGAATATAGCCACAAAGAACTAAAACAATTCTGTAAAGATATGGGTATCGCTACCACTGGCCTGAACACAAAAGAGGACTTCAAATCGGCCCTACAAGCCTGGGTGGAAACCCGAGACAGGCCACCCCAAGAGGAGAATAGCCCGAATGGACAACCGGAAACGAGCACACCTCCGACGGGGGAAAGAACCGCAACCCTAAATGCGAACCTCATATATGAAGACGCTCGAGAACGAGAGCGCAACCGGCTACACGAACTGGAGCTTGCACGACTCCGGTTAGACGGAGAACTCCAGCTAGCGGAGAAAAAGATAGCCCTCGAGCAACTACGGCTGGAGGGGGACCTAGAAGAAAAACGGAGACAACGTGACCTCGAAGAAAAACGATTAGCCTATGAACACGAACGAGGCCTGAAAGAACTCGAAATCAAAGCCAAGCTCAACGAAGACAGCGCAGCCGGGGCCAAGACCTCGGCCCCTCCCGTGGACACCAAGGTTCACCTACCGAGAGATGTAGTCAAAGAATACTACAAGAACGACGACATCCAGCAATGGTTCAAAGCCTACGAGGTGGCCATGACCGCCCATCGGGTGCCCCTGAAGGACTGGGGCGCCGGCCTGTGGGGAAAGTTCATCAACGAAGGGAGAGACGCCCTGCTAGAACTCCCTGACACTGAAATGACTTCCTATGAACACATGAAAACGGCCCTACTCACCCGCTACGGACTCACCCCCGAAATGTACCGGCAGAGGTTCCGAGACTGTAAAAAAAATCCCCGGTACAACTTGGGTGGAATATGTGAACTTTTTTAGCAGAGCCTTCGAGGGGTGGGTCAAAGGCAGCCAGGTCACTAACTACCAGCAGTTGGTCGACCTTATATTATGGGAGCACCTCTCCGACAACTGCTTCAGTGAACTACGACAGCACCTCCTCGACAGCAAGTTGACCGAGCCGCGAAAGCTAGCGGTCGAAGCCGATCGGTGGGCGAGCAACCGTGTCCACCGGAACCCCACAGGAGAATATGGACGAGGGTCCCCGGGGAACCACCGGCCGCGAGGCGGCGGGTCGGGCATCAGCCGAGGCCGAGACCTTCCGCTGGGGTCTTCGCCTGCCTCCTCTACACCAGCCTCCAGCCCAAGGGGGGCCCTTCCAGCCCGACCCGGGCCCCGCCCCAACGTTACGTGCCACAGATGCAAGCGGCTGGGTCACTATGCCAATGATCCTCTCTGCCCCATGAACCAACGGCCCGGCCCCACCGGGCCCCCCGGTCGACAAATCACTGCAGCCGCCCTGAGCGAAGAACAAGATGAAGGAGAAGAGATCCCTATGGAACCCGAAGAATGGGAGTCCGCGGCCATGTGCCTCGCCTCCCTGGGCGACAAAGACATGATCCCCCGAGACCAGATTCCGATCAACACCCAGAAGTACCGCCAGTGGGTCACCATCAACGGACGCCGGGCCGAGGCTCTCCGTGACACGGGGGCCAGCATAACCGCCGTCCGCTGCCATCTGGTGACCCGAGAACAAATCTTGCCACACGTCCTGTGCCCTGTCCGGTCAGCAGACAATTCCGAGAGCCTGTGCCAGATGGCCCGCATCCCCTTCGAGTGGGGAGGAGTGTCCGGCATGCTGAAAGTCACCGTCCGAGACGATGCCCCAGTAGACTGCCTTCTAGGGAACGACCTGGAAAGTTCCCCCTGGGCACAGATCGAACGAAGAGAGCATCTGGGGATGCTAGGCCTTCCTGAGTGGGTTTGCGTAACGACCCGATCCATGTCCACCCGGGACGCAGTCCCAACCGAAGACAATCTGCCCGAAGAACCTGAATGGCCGGCACCTCCGCCACCCGCCACTGCCACAGCCGAACCCGAACGGGGGCCGCAGGGCCCCAGCCATGAAGAACTTCCCGAGCTCGGGCCCCTTCCCGAACTAGCCCAGTGGCGCCAAGAAGGGGGCCCCACCCCCGAGCAGTTCCGTCGAGAACAAAGGACCTGTCCTTCCCTTGAGGGACTCCGACAGCAAGCCGCCACACAAGCCACAGGAGCCCCCTCGGGGTCCCACTGGATCTATTGGGACCAGGACCTCCTGTACAGTGAACAGAAAATCACCGAGCTGGGGGCCGGCCGAGTGCTAGTTGTCCCCCTCCACTTCAGAGACTTCCTCTTAAATCTGGCACATGATGTGCCCCTCGCTGGGCACCTGGGGCAGGACAAAACCTACAGCCGCCTGGTGACCCACTTTTATTGGCCGAAGATGCGCAGCGATGTGTACAACCACTGCCGAACCTGTCCGACCTGCCAAGCCAGTGGAAAGAGTGGGGGGAAAATCAAAGCCCCACTCCAACCGTTTCCCGTGGTGACCACTCCCTTCGAGCGAGTAGGGATCGACATCGTGGGGCCCCTGGATCCTCCAACATCTCAAGGGCACCGCTTCATCCTCGTCCTGGTGGACCATGCCACCCGCTACCCAGAAGCTATCCCCCTCCGGACTATCACAGCCCCCGTAGTGGGCCGAGCGCTCATGGGGATCTTCTCTAGAGTCGGCTTCCCCCGAGAGGTCGTAAGTGATCGGGGCACAAACTTTATATCAAAATATATGCGGTCCCTATGGCAACAGTGCGGGGTCGCATATAAGTTCACCACCCCGTATCACCCCCAAGGGAATGGACTAGTGGAACGATTTAATAGGACCCTGAAAGGAATGATCAAGGGCCTAGAAGAACCCCTCCGGCGCAAATGGGACGTTCTGCTGCCATGCCTCCTGTTCGCCTACCGGGAAGTACCCCAGAAAGCCCTGGGGTTCAGCCCCTTTGAACTATTATATGGACACCCTTTGCGAGGCCCCCTCAGCCTGGTCAAAGAAGGCTGGGAGCTGGCCGCCTCCGATGCTCCGCCCGATGTTTTCCGATACCTCTTGACTCTCCGCAACCAGACTCGGAAGTTCCGGGAACTGGCCGAAACCAACTTAAAAGCCAGTCAAGAGGAGATGAAGCCCTGGTATGATGAAAACGCCTCGTCCATTGAATTCGAGCCTACAGAGTCCCCGACCGAGTCCGGGCCTGCAGCCAAGCCGAAGTTTCCAAAATGCTAGCCCTAGGGGTAGTCGAACCCTCAGACAGTCCATGGGCCAGTCCCGTCGTCCTGGTCCCTAAGGCCGCCGCCCCCGGGGTGCCCCCGGAGCTGCGGTTCTGTGTCGACTACCGGGGACTGAATGCCGTCACCAGGACCGACGCCCATCCCATTCCCCGAGCGGATTAACTGATCGACCGCCTGGGAGCCGCCAGGTACCTCAGCACCTTCGACCTCACGGCCGGGTACTGGCAAATCGGCCTCACGCCAGGAGCACAAGAACGATCCGCTTTCTCGACCCCGGATGGCCACTACCATTTCAAAGTGATGCCCTTCGGCATGAAAAACGCCCCGGCCACCTTTCAGAGACTTGTGAATAGGGTGCTGGCGGGGCTGAAGGAGTTCAGTACCGCCTACCTGGACGACATTGCCATGTACAGCCTTCAGTGGGATGAGCACCTGTCCCACCTCTGGAAGGTCCTGACGGCCCTCCAACAGGCGGGACTAACAATAAAAGCCAGCAAGTGCCAGATCGGTCAAGGGTCCGTGACCTATCTGGGACACCAAGTGGGGAGCGGCCAAGTGGCTCCCCTACAACCCAAGATCAACGCCATCCAGGCATGGGAGCCCCCCGTCACCCAGACCGCCGTCCGAGCCTTCCTGGGGCTCACTGGATACTATCGGCGGTTCATAAAGGACTATGGGAGCATTGTGGGGCCCCTCACAGAACTAACCTCCAAGAGACTACCCCCGAAGGTGCACTGGACCCCCGAGTGCCAAGTAGCCTTTGAGACACTAAAGACTGCCATGTGCACCGCCCCGGTGCTCCAGGCCCCCGACTACAGCCGAGAGTTCATCGTCCAAACTGACGCCTCGGAACACGGCATTGGGGCCGTCCTCTCCCAAGTGAACTCTGACGGAATCGACCTTCTGGTGGCCTTCATCAGCCGGCGCCTGCTGGCCAGAGAACAACGATGGAGCACCATCGAGAGGGAAGCCTTCGCCGTCGTGTGGGCCCTCAAGAAACTCCGGCCCTACCTCTTCGGCACCCACTTCCGGGTACAGACCGACCATCGGCCCCTGCGGTGGTTGATGCAGATGCGGGACGAGAACCCGAAATTGCTACGTTGGTCCATCTCTCTCCAGGGGATGAACTTCACCGTGGAGCATCGCCCTGGCAACGACCACGCCAACGCTGACGGCCTCTCCAGATTCTTCCGCCTCGGCGAGGAGAATCCCCAAGAAGATGGGTGACTCTCCCCTGCCTTCAGCTGGAGGGGACGTGTGTTGGACCCGGCCTCGTGGCGTGGCCCTACCCCTCCCGTATGGCAGGCCCCGGACGACATCGGCCCTCCATCCAGCCCGGGTCGGCCCTGGGCACCCCTCTGCACGACCTACAAACCACCAGATCCGCCACCCGGCGGCCCACAACCACTGACACGGCACCCTCGGGCCGCCCCAGCATTACCGGTCCGGTGCCCACCACGGACCCACATTCCAGGCCCGACGCCATCTTGGGCAATCACGTCACAGACACGTGGTCCCGGCCCAGCCGCGGCCACAGCCCCAGCGAGCCCGCCATCAAGGCACCAAGAACCACCGGGTGGTAGAGTGGCCACTCAACCAGAGACAAGAGGAGAGGGGTTTCGAGGGCTCCCCAACCGTCCCCGGACACCTGGTATCGATCGCCCTCCGGCCTCCCTGGGCGCCGGCTCCACCCCCCTGCTGGGTGTCTGGACACCATCATCCCGGCCCCTCTGACCTCCAGGCGAGAGGGTCCGGACATCAAAGGACTCCAGACCTATATCTGGGCCAGCCCCGGAGTAGGACGGGAGTTTTATCCCGGAGTCGAGAAGCCCGGCTGACGCTGTCGCGGCTGACCCTGAGACGAACTCATCCTGCTGTTCTACCTGGAACCTGCTGGCACTGCCGCGGTCCACACTCGCTGAACCATCTTGGAACCTGCTGGCGCTGCCGCGGTCCACACTCGCTGAACCATCTTGGAACCTGCTGGCGCTGCCGCGGTCCACACTCGCTGAACCATCTTGGAACCTGCTGGCGCTGCCGCGGTCCACACTCGCTGAACCATCTTGGAACCTGCCGGCGCTGCCGCGGTCCACACTCGCTGAACCATCTTTGGAGCCTGCTGGCGCTGCCGCGGCCCAACCTTCCGGAACCCCCCAGCTCGAGGATTGAGAGCTGTGCGCAGGGTCTCCTTGCCAGCGACCAGCTATAAGACTGTCCCGCTACCTTACCCCTTTGTCACGAGACTTTCCAGATCTTAAGAGCTGCTGTATATATTGAAACCATACTTATTGCCAGATAAAGCTTGAAAACTCTACCTACGTGTGGTGTACTTTTGTAGTGGTGGGGTTACTCTGCTGTACGATTCTAAGAGAGGGCCCTCCCGTCGAAGGCCCCTCAACATCGCTCGGTCCCTTCTCTGAAGGAGGGGTAGACCTAGGGGTGGTCAGTCAGACACCTTCTGCTGCCCCCGGGTTCGCCTTTCTAACAGCTACCAGTAATACTGAGATCTGGGCTTCACTCCTGTGTTGGGAACTTAAGTCAGTTGTTTTTACCCAATAAATACCGGATTTATTTTGGAAAACGAAAAATATGCGTGCATCGTGGCACTCCTCTTGTTAAAAATCTATAAAAATGCTACAGAATGCTGAGTACTTGAAAGCATTCTCCCATACGAGGGATTTAAATATGCATTTGTCAAATACAAAATTGACTTACATTTTTATTTTAAGGTTCTTATACAGCGCTTGTTTCTCTAATAATGCCTGATGGGTTTTCTCCGAGAGCCCTTTCTCCTTCGGAAGAAGTTTTTCATTGACAGACCCAATGTGATGTCCAATGGAAAGATGACAGTCTCTTGAGAATACCCTACAGGGAGAATGGAAAAACCTGCTATGTAACGTTCGCTCTTTGCCTAAACACTCCATGGAGGTATGGTACCTCGTGTCCTCAGCTCAGCCAGAGATAGGGTTTTTTACAGAAACCTGGCTGAAACCTCATTCGGTGCTGGCCATTACGTTAGGTATCCCAGAAGGATACAAAATGACCAGACTGGATAGACCTATCAAATCTGGGGGTGGCATCGCTATTGTCTATAAAGACAGTATTAACATCTCTGTCTTAGACCAACGCAGTGACGCCATTATGGAAGTATTCATTTTTAGGATAGATGCTCCCTTACATACCAGCTGGAAAGGGGCATTAATCTACCATCCTCCGGGACCCATAGCTAATTTTTCTTTACAAGTGGTGGAAATGAACACAAGTAATAACTCTTTATTGTTAGGAGATTTTAATGTCCACAGTGAAAGTAACACCAACTTAGATGGTCAGACACTTCTGGCTGATTTATCCCTACTTGGCCTAACCCAGCTTAACGAAGGGCTAACTCATGTAGCCGGCCATACTCTGGACATAATTTTCTCCAACTCTCCTAAGATCAAATGTGAACCTCCCAAACAAATCAATTTGTCTGATCACGCAGTTGTTGAATTTTATATGTAGGACCTCACAGACCCTAAAAGTTCTCACTCGGCCACAGCCTATTTACGTAGACAATGGTACAAAGTCTCTGCTGAGAATTTCCAGACTGTTTTCACGAAACCTTTATTTACAGAATCCGACAATATTGAGGAGGCACTACTTAAACACACTGCGGCAATTGTAAAGGCAATCGACCGCATCGCACCTGTGAAATCTTGTATTAGCCACCCCAATCGCCTACAGGCAGCCTGGTTCACTGAGGATCTGCGAGTTCAAAAACAAAAATGTAGGAAGCTGGAAAGGGTCTGACGTACCTCACATAATGAGGTGGATAAAAACCAGTATTATTCCATCCTGACCAGCTATCACAAAAACATAAAAAGCGCTCGCAAATTGTATATAGCATTGCAGCTAACACAGGCTGGGAACTCCTCAAAGATGTTGTATAAAATCCTCCAGTCTTTTATTAATTCAAAGGCGTGTGAAAGTCTTGAGGCTCCATCTCAACAGCTGTGCGATGACATTGCGTGTTACTTTTCGCAGAAGATTGAGCTCATATATGGCAAAATCATGGCAGCAGGTAACGAGCAGCAAAAATCTTGTGCCTTAGATAGCATCGTACCGGATAATCTTACTTTTCTTAACAACATCCCAGTTATTTCTGTGGCTGAGGTTGAAACTCTGATCCACCAGATAAAGTCAGGATCACCCACTGACCACATCCCTGCTAAAGTCATTACCCTAGGGCTCTTGTTTGAGCCCTACATTATTTAACATATATGTTGCTCCTCTGGCCACTCTCCTACGGACATATGGGTTTATTCCCATATCTTATGCCGATGATACGCAGCTCCTATTTCCATTTAACAAACTAATGGCTGCAGTTCAGCTGGCCTTTTCAAATGGGATGAGGGCCGTATCCCAATGGATGGTAAACAACTTCCTACAATGCAATGTAGGAAAGAAGGAGGTTATGCTCTTTGGGGAAGCTCCGCTACTATGGACTCAGGACTGGTGGCCATCCAAATTGGGTTCCCATCCGGCTCCTAAGCTTATAGTAAAAATCTGGGCATTCGTCTGGATCAGGCCCTTAGCCTAAAGGAGCATGTTATTCACACTGCTGGTGCATGCTTTCATGTAATTGGATTACTTCAACATGTTTTCCCACTGCTTCCTGATGCTACCCACAGACCTCTAGTCCAGGCTCTGGTATTGAGCCGTTTGGATTACTGTAATGGTGTGCTGATCTCTGCTAATGAAAGCTCACTCAGCAGACTACAGGTAGTTCAAAACACAGCAGCACGGCTGGTACTGAATGCTCCCTACAGGGCCCCTTCCCAGCCTCTTCTTGTCAAGCTCCATTGGCTCCCCATTCAACAACAGATCAAGTTCAAAACATGTTCCATTATACACAAAGCACTTCAGAACCTTGCTCCTACTTATCTTTCGGAGATGTTTTTGCCCTATGTTTCTTTGTGATCTCTTCGCTCCAGTGGCAAACATCTCCTGGAAGTGCCTGGTATTAGAAGGGCTTGATTAGGAGGGAAAGCTCTCTCCTACCTTGGCCCTCATCTCTAGAACGAGCTCCCTTTTCCTCTCAGACAGTTCTCCGAGCATCTGAGATTCAGGAAATTGCTTAAAACCTTTCTGTTCGGTATCTGTTAAACTGCTAAGTACCACCACCTCATTCCTTCTAGTCCGCTTAAGCGCAGGGATACCCCTTCGGGGGTCGATTGTAGCGCTATATAAACAAATAAATAAATAAATGACTGTGGCTTCGTGCAGGAGCTGCGGGGTAGGCCCACGGTGGTGTACAGGCCGGGCACCGGGGGCTCCTTCCAGCACCCCGGTCAGAACCAGGACTTCTACCACGGGGTATCGTCGCTCTCTGTCTCCCCCACCAGCAAAGCCCGGTGCCGTCACCTGCCACGGGAACCCCGGCAACTTCTACGGCTGCGACCCCTTGCAGCACCAGGGGGCCCTGTTCGGCAGCAGCCAGGACCCCGAGCTGCTGCAATACCCGACTGCAAGCTGGCCAATGAGGGCGAGACCTCTGAGCAGAGCCCGTCGCCCACCCAGCTCTTCTCGTGGATGCGTCCGCAAGGTGAAGCGGGCTCAGGCCAGACACTTCCGGACCAATAAAGGCACTTTTTATTGTTTTACGGGGGAGAGCGCTACTGCTCTCAGAGTTTATTTGCGTTAATTGGGGTCTTCTGTCTTCCTGCTCGGGCGCCCCCTCTTTCAACGACCCTTACGGAACTTTTTACAGCTCTAACGCGTCTTAGTCTCCTAAGACTTTGCTCACTCCTCGGAAGTAACATGTCGTAGGGGTCTTGGCAATACCGAAGTTTTGAAAATTAGGCATCAGCACGGAGAACGGGGAGGACAATGGACGGAAACGCAGCATCCCAGGAGCCTCGGAATAAATATTGTATCTTCGCCTAATAAGGGACTCGCCCGCCTTTCAACATTTTTATCCGCTTTTTCCCAAAACGCCACCACGCCTTCTTCCTTCTTGGTCCTCAAAATGCACCAGGGGCCGGAGCTCACAGCTCTAGTCTAGGGCAGCTTCCGCTGTCTCATAGCCCCGCAGCTTCCCTGTCTATGCACATGGGGTCGTAGCTCCCCTCTCTACACCAGGGCAGCCACTGCTGCCTCAGAGCCTTGCCAGCGCCACAGCTTCTCGGTCTGCCATACTCTCAGCTCCGACATCCTAGGAGCCGTGACTGAGCGAACCTTTCACCTAAAACTCACAGCTCCCCAGCCATCTGATGCCTTCTTACTACATAGCTGCCAAGGTTTCAAATTGCCAGCTGTGACATTTTCAAAATATCACTCAGCAGCTAATAGAGTTGGTCCGGTCGCAGGTTCATTTACTGCGATGTGAGCAGCTGTGTTGCCATTGTGAGCACGACTCGGAGCAGGTTAAAGTTAGCCGCCGGTGGGGTCCGGTCCAGTTGCGGGACATATCTCACCATTAACGGCCGCTGTGCAAGCAGCGGCAAGCTGTGCTGCGATTACCAGCAGCTGCCAAAGCTCTATTCAATTATCTCATGAACTGCATGCTAGGACTTGAAGCCTTACTTTCCTTTAGGGATGACATATTTAAACCTCTTTCTGACTCAAGCTAAGGGCCCCCTCTCTAAAATAAGTGTTGGCACTCCGTCCACCTCAAGTTGTTCCCTACATTTTGCTGTGTCTCTGTTCACTTATTTTATTTATAAAAATAAAGTACCACTTCCTGCCTCGCTCAATGCTTGCTTCTGGTTGAACGTCAGATATACTCCATACCTGTCTATCTTCGTGTTCCCCCTTCCCGCCACTCTTCCTGTGTCTCTCTGCACCCTCAGTATCTGCCTCTTTTTTAATGTCTGCCATGTACCTTATCTTAATAAGGTTTTGTTTTCTTTGTATAATGTAGGGAAATATCAAGCCCTGATGCTTTTCCGTGTGCTTGCCAGCAGCGAAGAGCGCCGTGCAGCAACACAAGGTGGAATGTTGTGCATTCAAACACCAAGATTGTGTTCCTTGTAATTCCCTCCCTCCTCCATGCCCCCTCTCTTGCTCCTACTGCTATTGCAGTCTCTTCAGTTAAAGCCATGCTGCCCTGACAGGGAGCTTGTAACCACCTTCATGGGACCAGGTAATTCTCTTCTGCTGCTTTTGCTGGTTTTATGTTTTGTTTCAGCACTATGCATTCTGGAGCCCATAGTCCCCAATGTTAAAAGTGAAACTACAAGGGCCATATTATGCAACGTAGTATTTGGATAAAAAGCCAAGACCGGCAGATGATGTCACACGTGATATCCGGTCAAGTGATAACTGTGAAGGGAACATTTGTAATTTATTCCGATCTTGTGTACATTAGTGTGTGCATTTCTGCTGAATACCAAAACTCTGAAGCTGGCAACTTAGCCCCTCAAGCTTCCAACCGGGTTAATTAATCTGTTTTTACTTTCCACTATATTTTTCAAGAAAGAGCAGCCCTCGTTTTGATCTGCGATGCCTCTGAATTCAATTTGTCTATGTTGACTCATACATTTCAACCCATTAGGGATTTGCTTTTAGGTGTACCTTTATGTTTTTATATTGTGAAAACGTTCTGGTTAATTTGTGTTATATAGGCTTGATGGGGACAGCTAATAAAAGTACTTTCAATAACCTAAGTGGCCACCTTCGTAGTTAAAAATGCATCATTTTGAGACAATATTTTTGAATAGGCTTGGAGTTGTAAGGCTCGTGTTTAAATTCAATAGAAAAATACAACCTGCATTTTTGAAGCATTGATTCGAAGACCAATAGGTCATACTTTGGCTGTTCACGTTTTTTATCTTTGCAAATGTTTTTTTTTTTGCCATGGCTTTTGTAAAACATTATTTTTGGGGGAGTTACGGGACCCCCTACCAATGAGACAAAAAGGATTGGATAAAACCAAAAGTGTGTTATTGCCACAGTAGCTCCTGGTACTGAAGGGAACTTCTTTGTGGACGGATATGTACTTTATGAAAGAGCAGGATGCCCTCACTCAGGGAAGTTAGCCAATGGATGAAGTGGGCTGACCCACTGCCCTGTTCTGTGCTAGGAGGAAGTAATATGTGAATGGCATGACAGCGAACTTGTGGATGGAGGGGACTGGCTATATCCTTTAGCCAGTCCTCTTCATCCGCAGGTCTGCTGCCGTGCAATTTACAAATTAATTCCACCCAGCACAGCATACAGATATATAGTGGTTTTTAGCCCATCTTCTATAATTTTAGTAAATTCAAAAGGTGTTAACGGCAGACCTATGAAGTCATCCATTAAGGTTGTTTAGCTTATTGGAATTTCAAGGGCATCTTCAACATTTTATGAGATGTGTTTTAGTGTATGAATGTATTGACCTCGCGCTCACTTTTCATACCGTGGACCATAGTACCATAATTTTAGTACTCATTACTGTAGTCAACTCTCTAAGCACCAAGTTGATTTTTCTGTTATCGCTCTGATTATTGTATCTCAGACTCATGGTGTTTTCCACTCAAGGTTTCCTACCTGTCAGTTAGGAATCCTCTGGGCTTGGTTCTATTCCCCTGCTTTTCTGTTGTTACATTGCATGTTTTGGAGACATCACTTCAAACTTTGGTTTTGCCTGGCATCTTTTTGCCAGTGATGCTCAAATATTTTACTCCTTCTTAACTTTTACCCTGATATGCATTCTAAAGCTTCTGACTGTCTCATAGCTATTCGACACAGAATGTAAATCCATTCTGTTATGCTGTAATCCAAGACCAAATATATTTCTTACCAAACAAGGTCAGAATACAAGCATTTCCCATTTCCTATGCTGTTTCACAGGAATACTCTTGCCCTGGAAATTCAGACAGAATCTTTGCTGAACTGCTCAACCCAATATGAGAAACCATGTACTCAGCATTTGCAAAATCTGCCCCGATTCCCTTTCACATGGCTAAAGCATTGCTTTCCTTGCCTGACTTGGGCATTTCCATTTTCACAGCTTTATTCGGATAAAAACATCCATAAAAGATAAAAAGTTATACATCAAAACAAACCAAATAATGGGAACTTAAAAAAGAAAGTACACTAAAATACAATCATACAGTATTCATCGAGGTACGAGCTCGGACAGTAGTCTTCAAAAAGGCCCTACACAGATAATTAACTCCTCATCACCCAGTTCAAGAAAAGTCCTATATGCTGCTTTATAATCTACATAAAACCACCTCTTAAACAAGCATTAAAATGCAATAGGTCTCGCCTTTTATTAAGTTAAAGCCATTTGTTTTGCTATACAATACCATTAGCAAAGCAAATAGCTTTAACTTAATCAAAGGCGAGGCCTATTGCATTTTTAATGCTTGTGCTAAATGATGGCCTGCCATTGGAAATTAGTTATTTTTGTTGACCCCCTTTCACCTTTTCGTCCGGCCAATCCGGACAGGGTCGTCTGCTTTGCTGCTGTCACAAAGCAATTTCTTATCTTTATAGGGGCCATCTGTTTTCACTCAGCCCTGTCTTTATTTTTGCATGGCCCTTTTACTTAAAGTGAAAACGTGATGCAAATATAAACACACAGCTGAGTGAAAACAGATGGCCGCCTGCCCTTCCCGCAATACTTCAGTTCAATGATCAGCCGAATTAAAGGCTTTAAACCGCCAGTTTATGGCAACTTCACTGCACAGCATTGTCATTCAGCCCTATTGGCATCGCTGAAGATAAATGGGTCAGTAAAGCTATGCTGTGCATTCAGTGCCTCGACTCCTCACTCGTGTGAACAAGTGCAGCTTGTGTCAACAGTTGCAGGGCCGCGCGAGGGACATCCTGCCAGGGCTGCTGGGGTACTACAACACGTTTCTGGGCATGTGGTTCTAGGCCCAGGATGCAGGAGATGGCCTCCTATGGCACCCACCAGCAGCGGGCGCCTTGTATTGAACCATTAAGAGACACACTTTGCCCGTGAGTGGGGTGAAGGAATAAAACGTTGCCTTGTCTGGGGAGGCAGACAGACATCCTATCACAGGACCCGAGAAGAGGTTCAAAACTGTTATGCAGAATGTGCGTTTTGTGCGAGCTGGGTCATGAGCACAGCCAAACCCGTGGCACGTGCCCAGCCACAGCCCACAAAGTTAACCAATAATGCATAATGGTGGAAAAGCACTCAAGAAAATGTTTACTGCCGCTGCATCGTCTGGTCGGGTTTGTAGGCCACGTCAGCTGCACCAATTATATAACTTACCCTCCATTAACTCACTGGCAAAAGCTATTGAATATACCCTCGGGCTAGTGACTTGTTGCTCAAAGAGGTGCAGATAGTTATTTTATCGTTGTGTTCCGACACAGCTGATTTTAAAACACAAAAATGTGCGGTGCATAGAACAGCAAAAATCCCAGCTCCATTGTGAGATCATGGAATATTTTCATTTGTACTCCAGGATTGTGCACTTATTATGTAGTTTGATAACCTTCTCCTTCCCAGCAGGTGGATACTCGGGTACTAGGTTTGGGTACCAGTGTCACTTCTTTCCAATTTTTCTTAGCATGCCTTATCATTTCTCACCAATTTTCTTAGCATGATTCATCATGTCTCCCCAATCTTCTTAGCATGCCTTACCATTTCTCCCCAATCTTCTTAGCATGCCTTGTTATTTGCACAAACTTTTTCTTTCCGCATTTGAAATTTAAAATAGCATTTTCCAACTTTTACCCAGCTCGGAGTTCCATGACTTCCATGACCTTGTCCCCCTGAAATTGAAAATCGAATTTTCAAAGTGTTTAGTAAAACTGTTGGCTGGAAATGAGCCCAAGACACTCTTGCTATATCACCTGAGAAATAATATAGGGTCCTGGTGGCCACAGGGACCCAAAAACAGTCAGGTGGGTTGATACTGAAAATTAGCAAAAATCGTCCCAAAATTTTTTTTGACAAGATTTGCTAATTTTCCAAATAGCTCAGAATGGATATCAGAGACACTGTTTGAGTGCGCAAGATATGAATACACTTGTTAGAAAGGTCAGCTCAGATGCTTTCATGTGATATATATAACTTTGATATTATATAAAGTTTTTTTTCCGCTACCAGCCAAGGGAAACACCTGATATCGTACCCGATTTTGAGAACATTGGGCTGGGTGGAAAAAGTCACTTTGCCCCCTTAAACCCAAAAACTTCAAAAAGTCACCCCTGGAGGCCAGAAATGGGTCTTAGACACTCTTGGTATGTCATCTGAGGTATACTATGGTCTTCTTGGGTCCAGAACTAGAAATCTGATGTGACTCTGATATCTAGGAGCTATAATGGAAAAAAATGAATTTGACACCAAACACCTCAAAATGTCACAAATAGGAGTCAGACATGTACCTGGAGGCTGGAAATGAGCCCTAGCCACTCTTGTTATATAATCTGAGATATATTATGGGGTCCTGGTGGCTACAGGGACCTGAAAACAGTCTTGAGGGTTGATACCGAAAATTAGCAAAAATCGTCAAAAAAAGTTTTTTTGACAAGATTTGCTAATTTTCCAAATAGCTCAGAATGGATATCACAGTCACTTTGTGAGTACCCAGGACCTAAATATACTTGTTAGAAAGCTCAGATCTGATGCTTTCATTTGATCTATCTACCTTTGCTATTATCTGAAGTTTTTTTTTCAGCTTCCAGCCATGGGAAAAACCTGACATTGTACCCGATTTTGAGCACCTGCGGCTGGATGGAAGCAGTGACTTTGCCCCCTTAAACCCCAAAACTTCAAAAAGTCATCCCTGGAGGCCAGAAATGGGTCTTAGACACTCCTGGTATGTCATCTGAGGTATACTAAGGGGTCCTTAGGTCCAGAACTAGAAATTTGATGTGACTCTGAGCTCAATGTGATGTGACTCTGAGCTATATGGCCTATAATGGAAAAAATGAGTTTGACCCCAAACACCTCGAAATGTCACAAATAGGAGTCAGACATGTACCTGGAGGCTGGAAATGAGCCCTAGCCACTCTTGTTATATCATCTGAGATATATTATGGGGTCCTGGTGGCTACAGGGACCCGAAAACAGTCATGAGGGTTGATACCGAAAATTAGCAAAAATCGTCAAAAAAAGTTTTTTTGACAAGATTTGCTAATTTTCCAAATAGCTCAGAATGGATATCACAGTCACTTTGTGAGTACCCATGACCTAAATATACTTGTTACAAAGCTCAGATCTGATGCTTTCATTTGATCTATCTACCTTTGCTATTATCTGAAGTTTTTTTTTCAGCTTCCAGCCAAGGGAAGAACCTGACATCGTACCCGATTTTGAGCAACGTAGCCTGGATGGAAGAAGTGACTATGCCCCCTTAAACCCCAAAACTTCAAAAAGTCATCCCTGGAGGCCAGAAATGGGTCTTAGACACTCCTGGTATGTCATCTGAGGTATACTAAGGGGTCCTTAGGTCCAGAACTAGAAATTTGATGTGACTCTGAGCTCAATGTGATGTGACTCTGAGCTCTATGGCCTATATTGGGAAAAATGAGTTTGATCCCAAACACCTCGAAATGTCACAAATAGGAGTCAGACATGTACCTGGAGGCTGGAAATGAGCCCTAGCCACTCTTGTTATATCATCTGAGATATATTATGGGGTCCTGGTGGCTACAGGGACCTGAAAACAGTCATACAAAGCAATTTGAATCCATACGAGGCAATTTTTAATTTGCGGCCATCTGGTCACCCTTTGAAATGGATAGGATATACTACAGAGGATGTAGTGCACTCTATTTCTTGAAGCATATGATGTACTGACTTAATTTCAATTGCAGTATGTAGCTAAGACATTTACAATTCATAGTGGTAACTCTCATGGTTGTGGCTTATAGGGACAAGGTACAAATCAAGTGTAACCTTCAGGTAAGTTTTTATTTTTCACTTTCATGTGTGTTGTAGAACACTTTATAATTTTGGCTATAATTCATAGTCTGTACATTATAGAGACATAATTTAAACAGCACTTTGTTCCTAGTGATGTGCATCTTACCCATGTGAATTATTATGTGTGTGGCGTATTGTAAAGTTGTCAAAATTTGAGGTTGAATGTATGACGTTTTTCAATACCGTCGCATGTACGAAAAAGTATGCCTTACATTTTGTCCCATACTTCTAAAACCATACAATCTCGATCCATAATTGGAAGTGCAGCATTAAGCTAACATGATGCCACTGTCCTGTGTTCATTTTCATGCATGTGGAAAGCTTCAAAGTGGTGTGAATCTTTCAGCGATAAAACACATATTTTAAAAAAAAATCCTCCAGCTTTTGCAAAATGTGTCACGTATGTTATGTCATCAGTCAAGATCCATATTAGATAGAGCTTGATTTCCAACTGCAACACATTCTATAACATAGCCTACTACAGTGTGCCATTTTATATGCATGTGGCTCACACACAAGGTGCATACAAAGCAATTTGAATCCATACGAGGCGATTTTTAATTTGCGGCCATCTGGTCACCCATTGAAATGGATAGGATATATTACATAGTATGTGGTGCACTATAAATCTTGAACCATATGAGGTACTGACCTAATTTCAATCACAGTATGTAGCTAAGACATCTACACTTTATAGTGGTAACTCTCATATTTGTGGCTTATAGGGACAAGGTACAAATCAAGTGTAATCTTCAGGAAAAGTTTTTATTTTTCACTTTCATGTGTGTTGAAGAACACTTTATGCTTTTGGCTACAAAATGTGAAGTTGAATGTATGATGTTTTTCAATAACGTCACATGTGTGAAAAAATATGCCTTACGTTGTGGCCCAAAATTCTAAAACCATACAATCTGGATCCATAATTCTGAGTGCAGCATACAGTTACCATCATGCCACTGCCCTGTGGTCATTGTCATGCCTGTGCCATGCTTAGAAGTGGTGAGAATCATTCAGTGATTAAATGCATGTTTTATAAAATTTGCCTCCATTTTTTGCAAAATGAGTCACGTATATTGTGTCATCAGTCATGATCCATACTAGATAGAGCTTGATTTCCAACTGCAACACATTCTATAGCATACCCTACTACATTGTGTCATTTTAAATGCATGTGGCTTACACGTAAGGTACATACAACGCAATATGAATCCATACGACGCGATTTTCAATTTGCGGCCATCTGGTCGTCCCATTGAAATGGATAGGATATTATACATAGCAGAATGTGCCCTATAATTCTTGAAGCATATAAGTTAAAGACTTAATTTCAATTGCAGATTCTAGCTAAGATTCGTATGCATTATTGTACCAATTCTTATGCATGTGGCCCACATAGAAAGTGCACGAAATGGAAGTTGAATCCATACGAGGCGATTTTCGATTTCCGGCCATCTGGTCACCCAAATCTCAAAGATTATTGTTAATAATTCAGTGTGTTTTTATGCTATTTAGCTAATAATGCATGAACCTGTTTATTAACATGTGCATAATGAGATACCAAAGAGAAAATAATGAAAATGTATTGGTAAACCGTATTTTGGTAGACTTTAAAAAACCCCATTGAAAAACACATGCATCACCAATGCTGCTTTTTGCTTGTGCCTAAAACGAAAATGTGTTATTAAAAAGTGAATATAACACATAGAGATGTTTTTTCTTTTGTTTATGAAGCCTAATGTGAAGGCAGGTCACACCTATGTTTTACTTTGAAAAAATCTCTTTTCTAAAATTTACGGCGTTACCTTGTTTTTTAATATAGCTAAAAAAACAATTGTTAAAGTCGCTTATAAAAAGTGATCGTAAATGCTATTTTGGTTTTTTTTTCAGCTTGAGGTTCAGTTTAATATGAGTCTTAATTTGATGTATCACTTGCCCTAGTAAACAATCCCCAAAGTCTATTTTTTTTCAATTTTCCCAAGCTCAATGTTAAACACATGCATCACCAATGATGCAAAAAGTCAAGTCAGAAATTTCAAACAGCAATAAAAAAGTGAGAAAAACAGATATTTGAAAAATTCCTTTTGTTTATGCGGCCTTATGTCCAAAGCCATCCAACAAGAGCATTTTTTTTTTTATTCGGTCGATTTAAAAAAAATCTGCGAACTATTTTATTTCTCTCAAAAAAGTGCCAAAAAGTGACTTTTTGTGCAAAAAAGTGCCCGTACAATATTTTTTCATCTAATAAACTTTTTATGACTCAGAATACACTTAGGCTTCAGGTCAATGTGTTTTCGTTTGGGGGAGGGGCCCAGGGAAAAAAACACCTTTTTTTTCTCGGATTGGTCAAAGGTCAGGCTACCAGCTTGACTCTTGTTGCACCAGTGCTGCTTCGGCTGCACCAGTGCTGCTTCGGCTGCACTGGTGCAGCTTCTCAGACTTGAGGCGTTGCACCAGTGCAGCATAGAAAAGAAACTTTTTATTAAAAGGATTTAAAACTAATTCAAGATATACATTATCTAAGGAATGTTATAAAAACTCAGATATGGAGAATATTTTTCATTTTCGTCCATTTTTGACCGTTTTGGAGCACTTTGAAGCACTGATGCAGCTTTGGGATTTTTATGGTTATTTTGACCAGAGATGCTCCTAATGTGTTTAAAATTCATGTGGGATGTATCCAAGACACTGCCATCACGCCTATATAGTTTTTAAATGATTTTGATGTATTAAAATTTTGACCTCCATAAGGGGGGAAAGGTTGAACTTTTACCCCGCTCGGAGTTCCATGACTTTCGTGACCTTGTCCCCCTGAAATTTAAAATTGCATTTTCAAAGTAATGTGTACAACTATTCATTCTGTGTCATTCATTGTGTGTTTAGCATGCTATTGGGCCACTGTAGCACTTGTTTTTTTTCGTTTTTATGCATTTTTGACCGTTTTTGAACACTTTGATGCTCCAAATGGTCTTTGGACTTAGTCACTTTTTGCTTCATGGAGACTTCAAAAGTGTTAGAAAGTCACTTTGGAGGCACACAGGACAGTGCAAATGCACCTATATAGCAACCAGGACACTCCAATCACACCTATATAGTTTTTAAATGATTTTGATGACTTAAAAATTTTGACCTCGATGAGGGGTGGAAAGTTTGAACTTTTACCCCGCTCGGAGTTCCATGACTTCTGTGACCTCGTCCCCCTGAAATTTAAAATAGCATTTTCCAAGTAATTTGTAAATATATTCATTCTGGGTCATTCATTGTGTGTTCAGCTTGCTATTGGGCCAGTGTAGCACTTAGTTTTTTTCATTTTTATGCATTTGTGACCGTTTTTAAACACTTTCATGCACCAATGATGTCTTTGTACTTCGTCATTTTTCACTTCATGGAGACTTCAAAAGTGTTCGAAATTCATTTTGGAGGCACACAGAACAGTGCAAATGCAGTTACATAGCATTCAGGACACTGCAATTACACCTATATAGTTTTTAAAAGATTTTGATGTAATAAAATTTTTGACCTCCATGGGGAGGGCCCTTAAGCTGAACTTTTACCCAGCTCGGAGTTCCATGACTTCCATGACCTTGTCCCCCTGAAATTGAAAATCGAATTTTCAAAGTGTTTAGTAAAACTGTTCATTCTGTGTCATTCATTATGTCTTTAGCCTGCTATTGGACCACTGCAGCACTATGTTTTGTTAATTTTAACCCAATGTTGACCTTTTTTGACCACTTTGATGCACCAGTGAAGTTTTTGGACTTAGTCATTTTTCACTTCATGGAGACTTCAAAAGTGTTAGAAAATCATTTTGTAAATATCTAGAACGGTGCAAATGCAGCCATATAGCATTCAGGGCACTACAATTACACCTATATAGTTTTTAAATGATTTTGATGCAATAACATTTTTGACCTCCATGGGGAGGGCACTCAAGCTAAACTTTTACCCAGCTCCGAGTTCCACGACCTCGAGTGGAAAAAGTGACTTTGCCCCCTTAAACCCAAAAACTTCAAAAAGTCACCCCTGGAGGCCAGAAATGGGTCTTAGACACTCTTGGTATGTCATCTGAGGTATACTATGGTGTTCTTGGGTCCAGAACTAGAAATGTGATGTGACTCTGATATCTAGGGCCTATAATGGAAAAAATGAATTTGACACCAAACACCTCAAAATGTCTGAAATAGTACTCAGACATGTACCTGGAGGCTGGAAATGAGCCCTAGACACTCTTGCTATATCACCTGAGAAATAATATAGGGTCCTGGTGGCCACAGGGACCCAAAAACAGTCAGGTGGGTTGATACTGAAAATTAGCAAAAATCGTCCAAAAATTTTTTTTGACAAGATTTGCTAATTTTCCAAATAGCTCAGAATGGATATCAGAGACACTGTTTGAGTGCGCAAGATATGAATACACTTGTTAGAAAGGTCAGCTCTGATGCTTTCATGTGATATATAAAACTTTGATATTATATAAAGTTTTTTTTTCCGCTACCAGCCAAGGGAAACACCTGATATCGTACCCGATTTTGAGAACATTGGGCTGGGTGGAAAAAGTCACTTTGCCCCCTTAAACCCAAAAACTTCAAAAAGTCACCCCTGGAGGCCAGAAATGGGTCTTAGACACTCTTGGTATGTCATCTGAGGTATACTATGGTCTTCTTGGGTCCAGAACTAGAAATCTGATGTGACTCTGATATCTAGGAGCTATAATGGAAAAAAATGAATTTGACACCAAACACCTCAAAATGTCACAACTAGGAGTCAGACATGTACCTGGAGGCTGGAAATGAGCCCTAGCCACTCTTGTTATATAATCTGAGATATATTATGGGGTCCTGGTGGCTACAGGGACCTGAAAACAGTCATGAGGGTTGATACCGAAAATTAGCAAATATCGTCAAAAAAAGTTTTTTTGACAAGATTTGCTAATTTTCCAAATAGCTCAGAATGGATATCACAGTCACTTTGTGAGTACCCAGGACCTAAATATACTTGTTAGAAAGCTCAGATCTGATGCTTTCATTTGCTCTATCTACCTTTGCTATTATCTGAAGTTTTTTTTTCAGCTTCCAGCCATGGGAAAAACCTGACATTGTACCCGATTTTGAGCACCTTAGGCTGGATGGAAGAAGTGACTTTGCCCCCTTAAACCCCAAAACTTCAAAAAGTCATCCCTGGAGGCCAGAAATGGGTCTTAGACACTCCTGGTATGTCATCTGAGGTATACTAAGGGGTCCTTAGGTCCAGAACTAGAAATTTGATGTGACTCTGAGCTCAATGTGATGTGACTCTGAGCTATATGGCCTATAATGGAAAAAATGAGTTTGACCCCAAACACCTCGAAATGTCACAAATAGGAGTCAGACATGTACCTGGAGGCTGGAAATGAGCCCTAGCCACTCTTGTTATATCATCTGAGATATATTATGGGGTCCTGGTGGCTACAGGGACCCGAAAACAGTCATGAGGGTTGATACCGAAAATTAGCAAAAATCGTCAAAAAAAGTTTTTTTGACAAGATTTGCTAATTTTCCAAATAGCTCAGAATGGATATCACAGTCACTTTGTGAGTACCCATGACCTAAATATACTTGTTAGAAAGCTCAGATCTGATGCTTTCATTTGATCTATCTACCTTTGCTATTATCTGAAGTTTTTTTTCCAGCTTCCAGCCAAGGGAAGAACCTGACATCGTACCCGATTTTGAGCAACGTAGCCTGGATGGAAGAAGTGACTATGCCCCCTTAAACCCCAAAACTTCAAAAAGTCATCCCTGGAGGCCAGAAATGGGTCTTAGACACTCCTGGTATGTCATCTGAGGTATACTAAGGGGTCCTTAGGTCCAGAACTAGAAATTTGATGTGACACTGAGCTCAATGTGATGTGACTCTGAGCTCTATGGCCTATATTGGGAAAAATGAGTTTGATCCCAAACACCTCGAAATGTCACAAATAGGAGTCAGACATGTACCTGGAGGCTGGAAATGAGCCCTAGCCACTCTTGTTATATCATCTGAGATATATTATGGGGTCCTGGTGGCTACAGGGACCTGAAAACAGTCATACAAAGCAATTTGAATCCATGCGAGGCAATTTTTAATTTGCGGCCATCTGGTCACCCTTTGAAATGGATAGGATATACTACAGAGGATGTAGTGCACTCTATTTCTTGAAGCATATGATGTACTGACTTAATTTCAATTGCAGTATGTAGCTAAGACATTTACAATTCATAGTGGTAACTCTCATGGTTGTGGCTTATAGGGACAAGGTACAAATCAAGTGTAACCTTCAGGTAAGTTTTTATTTTTCACTTTCATGTGTGTTGTAGAACACTTTATACGTTTGGCTATAATTCATAGTCTGTACATTATAGAGACATAATTTAAACAGCACTTTGTTCCTAGTGATGTGCATCTTACCCATGTGAATTATTATGTGTGTGGCGTATTGTAAAGTTGTCAAAATTTGAGGTTGAATGTATGACTTTTTCAATACCGTCGCATGTACGAAAAAGTATGCCTTACATTTTGTCCCATACTTCTAAAACCATACAATCTGGATCCATAATTGGAAGTGCAGCATTAAGCTAACATGATGCCACTGTCCTGTGTTCATTTTCATGCATGTGGAAAGCTTCAAAGTGGTGTGAATCTTTCAGCGATTAAACACATATTTTAAAAAAAATTCCTCCAGCTTTTGCAAAATGTGTCACGTATGTTATGTCATCAGTCAAGATCCATATTAGATAGAGCTTGATTTCCAACTGCAACACATTCTATAACATAGCCTACTACAGTGTGCCATTTTATATGCATGTGGCTCACACACAAGGTGCATACAAAGCAATTTGAATCCATACGAGGCGATTTTTAATTTGCGGCCATCTGGTCACCCATTGAAATGGATAGGATATATTACATAGTATGTGGTGCACTATAAATCTTGAACCATATGAAGTACTGACCTAATTTCAATCACAGTATGTAGCTAAGACATCTACACTTTATAGTGGTAACTCTCATATTTGTGGCTTATAGGGACAAGGTACAAATCAAGTGTAATCTTCAGGAAAAGTTTTTATTTTTCACTTTCATGTGTGTTGAAGAACACTTTATGCTTTTGGCTACAAAATGTGAAGTTGAATGTATGATGTTTTTCAATAACGTCACATGTGTGAAAAAATATGCCTTACGTTGTGGCCCATAATTCTAAAACCATACAATCTGGATCCATAATTCTGAGTGCAGCATACACTTACCATCATGCCACTGCCCTGTGGTCATTGTCATGCCTGTGCCATGCTTAGAAGTGGTGAGAATCATTCAGTGATTAAACGCATGTTTTATAAAATTTGCCTCCATTTTTTGCAAAATGAGTCACGTATATTGTGTCATCAGTCATGATCCATACTAGATAGAGCTTGATTTCCAACTGCAACACATTCTATAGCATACCCTACTACATTGTGTCATTTTAAATGCATGTGGCTTACACGTAAGGTACATACAACGCAATATGAATCCATACGACGCGATTTTCAATTTGCGGCCATCTGGTCGTCCCATTGAAATGGATAGGATATTATACATAGCAGAATGTGCCCTATAATTCTTGAAGCATATAAGTTAAAGACTTAATTTCAATTGCAGATTCTAGCTACGATTCGTATGCATTATTGTACCAATTCTTATGCATGTGGCCCACATAGAAAGTGCACGAAATGGAAGTTGAATCCATACGAGGCGATTTTCGATTTCCGGCCATCTGGTCACCCAAATCTCAAAGATTATTGTTAATAATTCAGTGTGTTTTTATGCTATTTAGCTAATAATGCATGAACCTGTTTATTAACATGTGCATAATGAGATACCAAAGAGAAAATAATGAAAATGTATTGGTAAACCGTATTTTGGTAGACTTTAAAAAACCCCATTGAAAAACACATGCATCACCAATGCTGCTTTTTGCTTGTGCCTAAAACGAAAATGTGTTATTAAAAAGTGAATATAACACATAGAGATGTTTTTTCTTTTGTTTATGAAGCCTAATGTGAAGGCAGGTCACACCTATGTTTTACTTTGAAAAAATCTCCTTGTTTTTTAATATAGCTAAAAAAACAATTGTTAAAGTCGCTTATAAAAAAGTGATCGTAAATGCTATTTTGTTTTTTTTTTCAGCTTGAGGTTCAGTTTAATATGAGTCTTAATTTGATGTATCACTTGCCCTAGTAAACAATCCCCAAAGTCTATTTTTTTTTCAATTTTCCCAAGCTCAATGTTAAACACATGCATCACCAATGATGCAAAAAGTCAAGTCAGAAATGTCAAACAGCAATAAAAAAGTGAGAAAAACAGATATTTGAAAAATTCCTTTTGTTTATGCGGCCTTATGTCCAAAGCCATCCAACAAGAGCATTTTTTTTTTAATTCGGTCGATTTAAAAAAAATCTGCGAACTATTTTATTTCTCTCAAAAAAGTGCCAAAAAGTGACTTTTTGTGCAAAAAAGTGCCCGTACAATATTTTTTCATCTAATAAACTTTTTATGACTCAGAATACACTTAGGCTTCAGGTCAATGTGTTTTCGTTTGGGGGAGGGGCCCAGGGAAAAAAACACCTTTTTTTTTCTCGGATTGGTCAAAGGTCAGGCTACCAGCTTGACTCTTGTTGCACCAGTGCTGCTTCGGCTGCACCAGTGCTGCTTCGGCTGCACTGGTGCAGCTTCTCAGACTTGAGGCGTTGCACCAGTGCAGCATAGAAAAGAAACTTTTTAATAAAAGGATTTAAAACTAATTCAAGATATACATTATCTAAGGAATGTTATAAAAACTCAGATATGGAGAATATTTTTCATTTTCGTCCATTTTTGACCGTTTTGGAGCACTTTGAAGCACTGATGCAGCTTTGGGATTTTTATGGTTATTTTGATCAGAGATGCTCCTAATGTGTTTAAAATTCATGTGGGATGTATCCAAGACACTGCCATCACACCTGTATAGTTTTTAAATGATTTTGATGTATTAAAATTTTGACCTCCATAAAGGGGGAAAGGTTAAACTTTTACCCCGCTCGGAGTTCCATGACTTTCGTGACCTTGTCCCCCTGAAATTTAAAATTGCATTTTCAAAGTAATGTGTACAACTATTCATTCTGTGTCATTCATTGTGTGTTTAGCATGCTATTGGGCCACTGTAGCACTTGTTTATTTTAGTTTGTATGCATTTTTGACCGTTTTTAAACACTTTCATGCACCAATGATGTCTTTGTACTTCGTCATTTTTCACTTCATGGAGACTTCAAAAGTGTTAGAAATTCATTTTGGAGGCACACAGAACAGTGCAAATGCAGTTACATAGCATTCAGGACACTGCAATTACACCTATATAGTTTTTAAAAGATTTTGATGTAATAACATTTTTGACCTCCATGGGGAGGGCCCTTAAGCTGAACTTTTACCCAGCTCGGAGTTCCATGACTTCCATGACCTTGTCCCCCTGAAATTGAAAATCGAATTTTCAAAGTGTTTAGTAAAACTGTTCATTCTGTGTCATTCATTATGTCTTTAGCCTGCTATTGGACCACTGCAGCACTATGTTTTGTTAATTTTAACCCAATGTTGACCTTTTTTGACCACTTTGATGCACCAGTGAAGTTTTTGGACTTAGTCATTTTTCACTTCATGGAGACTTCAAAAGTGTTAGAAATTCATTTTGTAAATACCTAGAACGGTGCAAATGCAGCCATATAGCATTCAGGGCACTACAATTACACCTATATAGTTTTTAAATGATTTTGATGCAATAACATTTTTGACCTCCATGGGGAGGGCACTCAAGCTAAACTTTTACCCAGCTCCGAGTTCAACGACCTCGGGTGGAAAAAGTGACTTTGCCCCCTTAAACCCAAAAACTTCAAAAAGTCACCCCTGGAGGCCAGAAATGGGTCTTAGATACTCTTGGTATGTCATCTGAGGTATACTATGGTGTTCTTGGGTCCAGAACTAGAAATGTGATGTGACTCTGATATCTAGGGCCTATAATGGAAAAAATTAATTTGACACCAAACACCTCAAAATGTCTGAAATAGGACTCAGACATGTACCTGGAGGCTGGAAATGAGCCCTAGACACTCTTGCTATATCACCTGAGATACAATATAGGGTCCTGGTGGCCACAGGGACCCAAAAACAGTCAGGTGGGTTGATACTGAAAATTAGCAAAAATCGTCCAAAAATTTTTTTTGACAAGATTTGCTAATTTTCCAAATAGCTCAGAATGGATATCAGAGACACTGTTTGAGTGCGCAAGATATGAATACACTTGTTAGAAAGGTCAGCTCTGATGCTTTCATGTGATATATATAACTTTGATATTATATAACGTTTTTTTTCCGCTACCAGCCAAGGGAAACACCTGATATCGTACCCGATTTTGAGAACATTGGGCTGGGTGGAAAAAGTCACTTTGCCCCCTTAAACCCAAAAACTTCAAAAAGTCACCCCTGGAGGCCAGAAATGGGTCTTAGACACTCTCGGTATGTCATCAGAGGTATACTATGGTCTTCTGGGGTCCAGAACTAGAAATCTGATGTGACTCTGATATCTAGGAGCTATAATGGAAAAAAATGAATTTGACACCAAACACCTCAAAATGTCACAAATAGGAGTCAGACATATACCTGGAGGCTGGAAATGAGCCCTAGCCACTCTTGTTATATAATCTGAGATATATTATGGGGTCCTGGTGGCTACAGGGACCTGAAAACAGTCATGAGGGTTGATACCGAAAATTAGCAAAAATCGTCAAAAAAAGTTTTTTTGACAAGATTTGCTAATTTTCCAAATAGCTCAGAATGGATATCACAGTCACTTTGTGAGTACCCAGGACCTAAATATACTTGTTAGAAAGCTCAGATCTGATGCTTTCATTTGATCTATCTACCTTTGCTATTATCTGAAGTTTTTTTTTCAGCTTCCAGCCATGGGAAAAACCTGACATTGTACCCGATTTTGAGCACCTTAGGCTGGATGGAAGAAGTGACTTTTCCCCCTTAAACCCCAAAACTTCAAAAAGTCATCCCTGGAGGCCATAAATGGGTCTTAGACACTCCTGGTATGTCATCTGAGGTATACTAAGGGGTCCTTAGGTCCAGAACTAGAAATTTGATGTGACTCTGAGCTCAATGTGATGTGACTCTGAGCTATATGGCCTATAATGGAAAAAATGAGTTTGACCCCAAACACCTCGAAATGTCACAAATAGGAGTCAGACATGTACCTGGAGGCTGGAAATGAGCCCTAGCCACTCTTGTTATATCATCTGAGATATATTATGGGGTCCTGGTGGCTACAGGGACCCGAAAACAGTCATGAGGGTTGATACCGAAAATTAGCAAAAATCGTCAAAAAAAGTTTTTTAGACAAGATTTGCTAATTTTCCAAATAGCTCAGAATGGATATCACAGTCACTTTGTGAGTACCCATGACCTAAATATACTTGTTAGAAAGCTCAGATCTGATGCTTTCATTTGATCTATCTACCTTTGCTATTATCTGAAGTTTTTTTTTCAGCTTCCAGCCAAGGGAAGAACCTGACATCGTACCCGATTTTGAGCAACGTAGCCTGGATGGAAGAAGTGACTATGCCCCCTTAAACCCCAAAACTTCAAAAAGTCATCCCTGGAGGCCAGAAATGGGTCTTAGACACTCCTGGTATGTCATCTGAGGTATACTAAGGGGTCATTAGGTCCAGAACTAGAAATTTGATGTGACTCTGAGCTCAATGTGATGTGACTCTGAGCTCTATGGCCTATATTGGGAAAAATGAGTTTGATCCCAAACACCTCGAAATGTCACAAATAGGAGTCAGACATGTACCTGGAGGCTGGAAATGAGCCCTAGCCACTCTTGTTATATCATCTGAGATATATTATGGGGTCCTGGTGGCTACAGGGACCTGAAAACAGTCATATAAAGCAATTTGAATCCATACGAGGCAATTTTTAATTTGCGACCATCTGGTCACCCTTTGAAATGGATAGGATATACTACAGAGGATGTAGTGCACTCTATTTCTTGAAGCATATGATGTACTGACTTAATTTCAATTGCAGTATGTAGCTAAGACATTTACAATTCATAGTGGTAACTCTCATGGTTGTGGCTTATAGGGACAAGGTACAAATCAAGTGTAACCTTCAGGTAAGTTTTTATTTTTCACTTTCATGTGTGTTGTAGAACACTTTATACTTTTGGCTATAATTCATAGTCTGTACATTATAGAGACATAATTTAAACAGCACTTTGTTCCTAGTGATGTGCATCTTACCCATGTGAATTATTATGTGTGTGGCGTATTGTAAAGTTGTCAAAATTTGAGGTTGAATGTATGACGTTTTTCAGTACCGTCGCATGTACGAAAAAGTATGCCTTACATTTTGTCCCATACTTCTAAAACCATACAATCTGGATCCATAATTGGAAGTGCAGCATTAAGCTAACATGATGCCACTGTCCTGTGTTCATTTTCATGCATGTGGAAAGCTTCAAAGTGGTGTGAATCTTTCAGCGATTAAACACATATTTTAAAAAAAATTCCCCCAGCTTTTGCAAAATGTGTCACGTATGTTATGTCATCAGTCAAGATCCATATTAGATAGAGCTTGATTTCCAACTGCAACACATTCTATAACATAGCCTACTACAGTGTGCCATTTTATATGCATGTGGCTCACACACAAGGTGCATACAAAGCAATTTGAATCCATACGAGGCGATTTTTAATTTGCGGCCATCTGGTCACCCATTGAAATGGATAGGATATATTACATAGTATGTGGTGCACTATAAATCTTGAACCATATGAGGTACTGACCTAATTTCAATCACAGTATGTAGCTAAGACATCTACACTTTATAGTGGTAACTCTCATATTTGTGGCTTATAGGGACAAGGTACAAATCAAGTATAATCTTCAGGAAAAGTTTTTATTTTTCACTTACATGTGTGTTGAAGAACACTTTATGCTTTTGGCTACAAAATGTGAAGTTGAATGTATGATGTTTTTCAATAACGTCACATGTGTGAAAAAATATGCCTTACGTTGTGGCCCATAATTCTAAAACCATACAATCTGGATCCATAATTCTGAGTGCAGCATACAGTTACCATCATGCCACTGCCCCGTGGTCATTGTCATGCCTGTGCCATGCTTAGAAGTGGTGAGAATCATTCAGTGATTAAACGCATGTTTTATAAAATTTGCCTCCATTTTTTGCAAAATGAGTCACGTATATTGTGTCATCAGTCATGATCCATACTAGATAGAGCTTGATTTCCAACTGCAACACATTCTATAGCATACCCTACTACATTGTGTCATTTTAAATGCATGTGGCTTACACGTAAGGTACATACAACGCAATATGAATCCATACGACGCGATTTTCAATTTGCGGCCATCTGATCGTCCCATTGAAATGGATAGGATATTATACATAGCAGAATGTGCCCTATAATTCTTGAAGCATATAAGTTAAAGACTTAATTTCAATTGCAGATTCTAGCTAAGATTCGTATGCATTATTGTACCAATTCTTATGCATGTGGCCCACATAGAAAGTGCACGAAATGGAAGTTGAATCCATACGAGGCGATTTTCGATTTCCGGCCATCTGGTCACCCAAATCTCAAAGATTATTGTTAATAATTCAGTGTGTTTTTATGCTATTTAGCTAATAATGCATGAACCTGTTTATTAACATGTGCATAATGAGATACCAAAGAGAAAATAATGAAAATGTATTGGTAAACCGTATTTTGGTAGACTTTAAAAAACCCCATTGAAAAACACATGCATCACCAATGCTGCTTTTTGCTTGTGCCTAAAACAAAAATGTGTTATTAAAAAGTGAATATAACACATAGAGATGTTTTTTCTTTTGTTTATGAAGCCTAATGTGAAGGCAGGTCACACCTATGTTTTACTTTGAAAAAATCTCCTTGTTTTTTAATATAGCTAAAAAAACAATTGTTAAAGTCGCTTATAAAAAAGTGATCGTAAATGCTATTTTGTTTTTTTTTTCAGCTTGAGGTTCAGTTTAATATGAGTCTTAATTTGATGTATCACTTGCCCTAGTAAACAATCCCCAAAGTCTATTTTTTTTCAATTTTCCCAAGCTCAATGTGCATCACCAATGATGCAAAAAGTCAAGTCAGAAATTTCAAACAGCAATAAAAAAGTGAGAAAAACAGATATTTGAAAAATTCCTTTTGTTTATGCGGCCTTATGTCCAAAGCCATCCAACAAGAGCATTTTTTTTTTAATTCGGTCGATTTAAAAAAAATCTGCGAACTATTTTATTTCTCTCAAAAAAGTGCCAAAAAGTGACTTTTTGTGCAAAAAAGTGCCCGTACAATATTTTTTCATCTAATAAACTTTTTATGACTCAGAATACACTTAGGCTTCAGGTCAATGTGTTTTCGTTTGGGGGAGGGGCCCAGGGAAAAAAACACCTTTTTTTTTCTCGGATTGGTCAAAGGTCAGGCTACCAGCTTGACTCTTGTTGCACCAGTGCTGCTTCGGCTGCACCAGTGCTGCTTCGGCTGCACTGGTGCAGCTTCTCAGACTTGAGGCGTTGCACCAGTGCAGCATAGAAAAGAAACTTTTTAATAAAAGGATTTAAAACTAATTCAAGATATACATTATCTAAGGAATGTTATAAAAACTCAGATATGGAGAATATTTTTCATTTTCGTCCATTTTTGACCGTTTTGGAGCACTTTGAAGCACTGATGCAGCTTTGGGATTTTTATGGTTATTTTGATCAGAGATGCTCCTAATGTGTTTAAAATTCATGTGGGATGTATCCAAGACACTGCCATCACACCTATATAGTTTTTAAATGATTTTGATGTATTAACATTTTGACCTCCATCCGGGGCCCCTGGGGCTGAGCTGGGCTCTTCTAACTGGGGCCCCTGGGGCTGAGCTGGGCTCTTCTACCCGGGGACCCTGGGGATGAGCTGGGCTCTTCTATCCGGGGGTCCTTGGGGCTGAGCTGGGCTCTTCTATCCGGGGGCCCTGGGGCTGAGCTCGGCTTTTCTATCCGGGGGCCCCTGAGGGGCTTTCCTTCTGCCCTGGGGGTGTTTGTGGGCATCATTTGTGTTAAAGAGGGCATCTGTGTGCACTGCATCTTACAGAACTATGAGAAATCACTGCCAGGAGCTAGACTGACCTGGGCTCTTCTATCTGGGGGCCCCTTGGGCTGAGCTGGGCTCTTCTATCCGGGGACCCTGGGGCTGAGCTGGTCTCTTCCATCCGGGGGCCCTGGGGTTGAGTTCGGCTCTTCTATCCGGGGGCCCCTGGGGGGCTGAGCTGGGCTTTTCTACCTGGGGTCCCCTGGGGCTGAGCTGGGCTCTTCTATTCAGGGCCTCCGGGGGGCTGAGTTGGGCTCTTCTATCCGGGGCCCCTTGGGCTGAGCTGGGCTCTTCTATCCGGGGGTCCCTGGGGCTGAGCTGGCCTCTTCTATCCGGGGGCCCCTGGGGCTGAGCTGGGCTCTTCTATCCGGGGGCCGCTGGGGCTGAGCTGGCCTCTTCTATCCGGGGGCCCCTGGGGCTAAGCTGGGCTCTTCTATCCGGGGCCCCTGAGGCTGAGCTGGGCTCTTCTATCCGGGGGCTGAGCTGGGCTCTTCTATCCTCGGGCCCCTGGGGCTGAGCTGGGCTCTCCTATCCTGGGGCCCCTGGGGCTGAGCTGGGCTCTCCTATCCTGGGGCCCCTGGGGCTGAGCTAGGCTCTTTTATCCTGGGGCCCCTGGGGCTGAGCTGGGCTCTCCTATCCTGGGGCCCCTGGGGCTGAGCTAGGCTTTTCTATCCGGGGGCCCCTGGGGCTGAGCTGGGCTCTTCTATCTGGGGACTTCTGGGAGGGGGGGGTGCCCTCCCTTCTGGCCCTGGTGGTCTTTGTGGTCATCATTTGTGTTTAAGACTGTAAAAAATCTGCACACTGCACTTTATTTTACTGCTCTTTGTGGAATTTGTGCACACTGCACTGCATCTTACTGCACTATGCAGAATCTGTTCACGCTACCCTGCATCGTGCTGCATAATGAGTAATCTGTGAACCCTGCCAAGCATCGTACCTCACGATGAGGAATCTGCACACATTGCTCATCTTTTTTCTACACTTTGTGGGAGATTGACAGAAGAGGATGTCTGTGAAACCGGCACTGCTTTTTGTTACCTTGTGAGAAATGTGTGCTCTGCTCTATTACTAATGTCTGTGAACCGATAAAATCTGTACATTGCATTGCTTTTCCCTGCTCTGTGAGGGCTGTTGACAGGAAAGCTAATGTGCACACACTGCACTGCTTTTTATTACACTTTGAGGGGGGTTTAAAATAAAAGAGGAAATCTGTGTGGACTCCTCTGCCTTTGACTATTCTGTGCAGGGTGTTTAGAGCCCAACTGTTGTCTGCAAACGGAATCAGTTTTACAGCAGCTCGAGGGGCGTTTAAAAAAGAGAAAATCTGGGCGCGCTGCACCGCTCCTTACTCTTCACTGGGAAAAATCTGTCCATTCTGCACTTCCTTTTACTACACTTAGGGGCATATTTATTCCAAAAATCATGCAGCACATTCCTGTTTTTCCCTGCGCTGGCGCACAATGTTCTACCTAGCGCCAAAGCCGGCCCCCCTGCACCATGGTGCAAATGTGCGTGCGTTGTAAACAGGATTGTTTTTGTGCAGAAAGGGACACCTTCCGGCACAAAAGCAATCCCCTGAGGCATTATACTCTTTCCATGTGTGCTGCAGAATCCAGCACACATAGAAAGGAAGGAACAAGGAGAAATAAAGATATGTATCCTCCTTACACCGTTCATGGGGATGCAGAATCCAGCACACATAGAAAGGAAGGAACAAGGAGGAATAAAGATATGTATCCTCGTTACAGCGTTCATGGGGATGCAGAATCCAGCACACATAGAAAGGAAGGAACAAGGAGAAATAAAGATATGTATCCTCCTTACACCGTTCATGGGGATGCAGAATCCAGCGCACATAGAAAGGAAGGAACAAGGAGGAATAAAGATATTTATCCTCGTTACACCGTTCATGGGGATGCAGAATCCAGCGCACATAGAAAGGAAGGAACAAGGAGAAATTAAAGATATGTATCCTCGTTACACCGTTCATGGGGATGCAGAATCCAGCGCACATAGAAAGGAAGGAACAAGGAGAAATAAAGATATGTATCCTCGTTACACCGTCCATGGGGATGCAGAATCCAGCGCACATAGAAAGGAAGGAAGAAGGAGAAATAAAGATATGTATCCTCGTTACACCGTCCATGGGGATGCAGAATCCAGCGCACATAGAAAGGAAGGAAGAAGGAGAAATAAAGATATGTATCCTCGTTACACCGTCCATGGGGATGCAGAATCCAGCACTCATAGAAAGGAAGGAACAAGGAGGAATAAAGATATTTATCCTCGTTACACCGTTCAGGGGGATGCAGGATCCAGCACACATAGAAAGGAAGGAACAAGGAGGAATAAAGATATTTATCCTCGTTACACCGTTCAGGGGGATGCAGGATCCAGCACACATAGAAAGGAAGGAACAAGGAGAAATAAAGATATGTATCCTCCTTACACCGTTCATGGGGATGCAGAATCCAGCGCACATAGAAAGGAAGGAACAAGGAGAAATAAAGATATGTATCCTCGTTACACCGTTCATGGGGATGCAGAATCCAGCGCACATAGAAAGGAAGGAACAAGGAGAAATAAAGATATGTATCCTCGTTACACCGTCCATGGGGATGCAGAATCCAGCGCACATAGAAAGGAAGGAAGAAGGAGAAATAAAGATATGTATCCTCGTTACACCGTCCATGGGGATGCAGAATCCAGCGCACATAGAAAGGAAGGAAGAAGGAGAAATAAAGATATGTATCCTCGTTACACCGTCCATGGGGATGCAGAATCCAGCACTCATAGAAAGGAAGGAACAAGGAGGAATAAAGATATTTATCCTCGTTACACCGTTCAGGGGGATGCAGGATCCAGCACACATAGAAAGGAAGGAACAAGGAGGAATAAAGATATTTATCCTCGTTACACCGTTCAGGGGGATGCAGGATCCAGCACACATAGAAAGGAAGGAACAAGGAGAAATAAAGATATGTATCCTCCTTACACCGTTCATGGGGATGCAGAATCCAGCGCACATAGAAAGGAAGGAACAAGGAGAAATAAAGATATGTATCCTCCTTACACCGTTCATGGGGATGCAGAATCCAGCACCCATAGAAAGGAAGGAAGAAGGAGAAATAAAGATATGTATCCTCGTTACACCGTTCATGGGGATGCAGAATCCAGCGCACATAGAAAGGAAGGAACAAGGAGGAATAAAGATATGTATCCTCGTTACACCGTCCATGGGGATGCAGAATCCAGCGCACATAGAAAGGAAGGAAGAAGGAGAAATAAAGATATGTATCCTCGTTACACCGTCCATGGGGATGCAGAATCCAGCGCACATAGAAAGGAAGGAAGAAGGAGAAATAAAGATATGTATCCTCGTTACACCGTCCATGGGGATGCAGAATCCAGCACTCATAGAAAGGAAGGAACAAGGAGGAATAAAGATATTTATCCTCGTTACACCGTTCATGGGGATGCAGAATCCAGCGCACATAGAAAGGAAGGAACAAGGAGGAATAAAGATATTTATCCTCGTTACACCGTTCATGGGGATGCAGGATCCAGCACACATAGAAAGGAAGGAACAAGGAGAAATAAAGATATGTATCCTCCTTACACCGTTCATGGGGATGCAGAATCCAGCGCACATAGAAAGGAAGGAACAAGGAGAAATAAAGATATGTATCCTCCTTACACCGTTCATGGGGATGCAGAATCCAGCACCCATAGAAAGGAAGGAAGAAGGAGAAATAAAGATATGTATCCTCGTTACACCGTTCATGGGGATGCAGAATCCAGCGCACATAGAAAGGAAGGAACAAGGAGGAATAAAGATATGTATCCTCGTTACACCGTCCATGGGGATGCAGAATCCAGCACTCATAGAAAGGAAGGAACAAGGAGGAATAAAGATATTTATCCTCGTTACACCGTTCAGGGGGATGCAGGATCCAGCACACATAGAAAGGAAGGAACAAGGAGGAATAAAGATATTTATCCTCGTTACACCGTTCAGGGGGATGCAGGATCCAGCACACATAGAAAGGAAGGAACAAGGAGAAATAAAGATATGTATCCTCGTTACACCTTTCATGGGGATGCAGAATCCAGCGCACATAGAAAGGAAGGAACAAGGAGAAATAAAGATATGTATCCTCCTTACACCGTTCATGGGGATGCAGAATCCAGCGCCCATAGAAAGGAAGGAAGAAGGAGAAATAAAGATATGTATCCTCCTTACACCGTTCATGGGGATGCAGAATCCAGCGCACATAGAAAGGAAGGAACAAGGAGAAATAAAGATATGTATCCTCCTTACACCGTTCATGGGGATGCAGAATCCAGCGCACATAGAAAGGAAGGAACAAGGAGAAATAAAGATATGTATCCTCCTTACACCGTTCATGGGGATGCAGAATCCAGCGCCCATAGAAAGGAAGGAAGAAGGAGAAATAAAGATATGTATCCTCGTTACACCGTTCATGGGGATGCAGAATCCAGCGCACATAGAAAGGAAGGAACAAGGAGGAATAAAGATATGTATCCTCGTTACACCGTTCATGGGGATGCAGAATCCAGCACACATGGAAAGGAAGGAACAAGGAGAAATAAAGATATTTATCCTCCTTACACCGTTCATGGGGATGCAGAATCCAGCACACATAGAAAGGAAGGAACAAGGAGGAATAAAGATATTTATCCTCGTTACACCGTTCATGGGGATGCAGAATCCAGCGCACATAGAAAGGAAGGAACAAGGAGGAATAAAGATATGTATCCTCGTTACACCGTTCATGGGGATGCAGAATCCAGCGCACATAGAAAGGAAGGAACAAGGAGAAATAAAGATATGTATCCTCGTTACACCGTTCATGGGGATGCAGAATCCAGCACACATAGAAAGGAAGGAACAAGGAGAAATAAAGATCTTTATCCTCCTTACACCGTCCATGGGGATGCAGAATCCAGCACTCATAGAAAGGAAGGAACAAGGAGGAATAAAGATATTTATCCTCGTTACACCGTCCATGGGGATGCAGAATCCAGCGCACATAGAAAGGAAGGAACAAGGAGAAATTAAAGATATGTATCCTCATTACACCGTTCATGGGGATGCAGAATCCAGCGCACATAGAAAGGAAGGAACAAGGAGAAATTAAAGATATGTATCCTCGTTACACCGTTCATGGGGATGCAGAATCCAGCGCACATAGAAAGGAAGGAGCAAGGAGAAATAAAGATATGTATCCTCGTTACACCGTCCATGGGGATGCAGAATCCAGCGCACATAGAAAGGAAGGAAGAAGGAGAAATAAAGATATGTATCCTCGTTACACCGTCCATGGGGATGCAGAATCCAGCGCACATAGAAAGGAAGGAAGAAGGAGAAATAAAGATATGTATCCTCGTTACACCGTCCATGGGGATGCAGAATCCAGCACTCATAGAAAGGAAGGAACAAGGAGGAATAAAGATATTTATCCTCGTTACACCGTTCAGGGGGATGCAGGATCCAGCACACATAGAAAGGAAGGAACAAGGAGGAATAAAGATATTTATCCTCGTTACACCGTTCAGGGGGATGCAGGATCCAGCACACATAGAAAGGAAGGAACAAGGAGAAATAAAGATATGTATCCTCCTTACACCGTTCATGGGGATGCAGAATCCAGCGCACATAGAAAGGAAGGAACAAGGAGAAATAAAGATATGTATCCTCCTTACACCGTTCATGGGGATGCAGAATCCAGCACCCATAGAAAGGAAGGAAGAAGGAGAAATAAAGATATGTATCCTCGTTACACCGTTCATGGGGATGCAGAATCCAGCGCACATAGAAAGGAAGGAACAAGGAGGAATAAAGATATGTATCCTCGTTACACCGTCCATGGGGATGCAGAATCCAGCACTCATAGAAAGGAAGGAACAAGGAGGAATAAAGATATTTATCCTCGTTACACCGTTCAGGGGGATGCAGGATCCAGCACACATAGAAAGGAAGGAACAAGGAGGAATAAAGATATTTATCCTCGTTACACCGTTCAGGGGGATGCAGGATCCAGCACACATAGAAAGGAAGGAACAAGGAGAAATAAAGATATGTATCCTCCTTACACCGTTCATGGGGATGCAGAATCCAGCGCACATAGAAAGGAAGGAACAAGGAGAAATAAAGATATGTATCCTCCTTACACCGTTCATGGGGATGCAGAATCCAGCGCCCATAGAAAGGAAGGAAGAAGGAGAAATAAAGATATGTATCCTCGTTACACCGTTCATGGGGATGCAGAATCCAGCGCACATAGAAAGGAAGGAACAAGGAGGAATAAAGATATGTATCCTCGTTACACCGTTCATGGGGATGCAGAATCCAACACACATGGAAAGGAAGGAACAAGGAGAAATAAAGATATTTATCCTCCTTACACCGTTCATGGGGATGCAGAATCCAGCACACATAGAAAGGAAGGAACAAGGAGGAATAAAGATATTTATCCTCGTTACACCGTTCATGGGGATGCAGAATCCAGCGCACATAGAAAGGAAGGAACAAGGAGGAATAAAGATATGTATCCTCGTTACACCGTTCATGGGGATGCAGAATCCAGCGCACATAGAAAGGAAGGAACAAGGAGAAATAAAGATATGTATCCTCGTTACACCGTTCATGGGGATGCAGAATCCAGCACACATAGAAAGGAAGGAACAAGGAGAAATAAAGATCTTTATCCTCCTTACACCGTCCATGGGGATGCAGAATCCAGCACTCATAGAAAGGAAGGAACAAGGAGGAATGAAGATATTTATCCTCGTTACACCATTCAGGGGGATGCAGGATCCAGCACACATAGAAAGGAAGGAACAAGGAGAAATAAAGATATGTATCCTCCTTACACCGTTCATGGGGATGCAGAATCCAGCGCACATAGAAAGGAAGGAACAAGGAGAAATAAAGATATGTATCCTCCTTACACCGTTCATGGGGATGCAGAATCCAGCGCCCATAGAAAGGAAGGAAGAAGGAGAAATAAAGATATGTATCCTCGTTACACCGTTCATGGGGATGCAGAATCCAGCACACATAGAAAGGAAGGAACAAGGAGGAATAAAGATATGTATCCTCGTTACACCGTCCATGGGGATGCAGAATCCAGCACTCATAGAAAGGAAGGAACAAGGAGGAATAAAGATATTTATCCTCGTAACACCGTTCAGGGGGATGCAGGATCCAGCACACATAGAAAGGAAGGAACAAGGAGGAATAAAGATATTTATCCTCGTTACACCGTTCAGGGGGATGCAGGATCCAGCGCACATAGAAAGGAAGGAACAAGGAGAAATAAAGATATGTATCCTCCTTACACCGTTCATGGGGATGCAGAATCCAGCGCACATAGAAAGGAAGGAACAAGGAGAAATAAAGATATGTATCCTCCTTACACCGTTCATGGGGATGCAGAATCCAGCGCCCATAGAAAGGAAGGAAGAAGGAGAAATAAAGATATGTATCCTCGTTACACCGTTCATGGGGATGCAGAATCCAGCGCACATAGAAAGGAAGGAACAAGGAGGAATAAAGATATGTATCCTCGTTACACCGTTCATGGGGATGCAGAATCCAACACACATGGAAAGGAAGGAACAAGGAGAAATAAAGATATGTATCCTCCTTACACCGTTCATGGGGATGCAGAATCCAGCACACATAGAAAGGAAGGAACAAGGAGGAATAAAGATATTTATCCTCGTTACACCGTTCATGGGGATGCAGAATCCAGCGCACATAGAAAGGAAGGAACAAGGAGGAATAAAGATATGTATCCTCGTTACACCGTTCATGGGGATGCAGAATCCAACACACATGGAAAGGAAGGAACAAGGAGAAATAAAGATATTTATCCTCCTTACACCGTTCATGGGGATGCAGAATCCAGCACACATAGAAAGGAAGGAACAAGGAGGAATAAAGATATTTATCCTCGTTACACCGTTCATGGGGATGCAGAATCCAGCGCACATAGAAAGGAAGGAACAAGGAGGAATAAAGATATGTATCCTCGTTACACCGTTCATGGGGATGCAGAATCCAGCGCACATAGAAAGGAAGGAACAAGGAGAAATAAAGATATGTATCCTCGTTACACCGTTCATGGGGATGCAGAATCCAGCACACATAGAAAGGAAGGAACAAGGAGAAATAAAGATCTTTATCCTCCTTACACCGTTCATGGGGATGCAGAATCCAGCGCCCATAGAAAGGAAGGAACAAGGAGAAATAAAGATATGTATCCTCGTTACACCGTTCATGGGGATGCAGAATCCAGCGCACATAGAAAGGAAGGAACAAGGAGAAATAAAGATATTTATCCTCGTTACACCGTTCATGGGGATGCAGAATCCAGCGCACATAGAAAGGAAGGAACAAGGAGAAATAAAGATATGTATCCTCGTTACACCGTTCATGGGGATGCAGAATCCAGCGCACATAGAAAGGAAGGAACAAGGAGAAATAAAGATATGTATCCTCGTTACAACATTCATGGGGATGCAGAATCCAGCGCACATAGAAAGGAAGGAACAAGGAGAAATAAAGATATTTATCCTCCTTACACCGTTCATGGGGATGCAGAATCCAGCACTCATAGAAAGAAAGGAACAAGGAGGAATAAAGATATTTATCCTCGTTTCACCGTTCATGGGGATGCAGAATCCAGCGCACATCGAAAGGAAGGAAGAAGGAGAAATAAAGGTATTTATCCTCGTTACACCGTTCAGGGGGATGCAGGATCCAGCACACATAGAACGGAAGGAACAAGGAGAAATAAAGATATTTATCCTCGTTACACCGTTCATGGGGATGCAGAATCCAGCGCACATAGAAAGGAAGGAACAAGGAGAAATAAAGATATTTATCCTCGTTACACCGTTCATGGGGATGCAGAATCCAGCGCACATCGAAAGGAAGGAACAAGGCGAAATAAAGATTTTTATCCTCGTTACACCGTTCAGGGGGATGCAGGATCCAGCACACATAGAAAGGAAGGAACAAGGAGGAATAAAGATATTTATCCTCGTTACACCGTTCATGGGGATGCAGAATCCAGCGCACATAGAAAGGAAGGAACAAGGAGGAATAAAGATATTTATCCTCGTTACACCGTTCATGGGGATGCAGAATCCAGCGCACATAGAAAGGAAGGAACAAGGAGAAATAAAGATATGTATCCTCGTTACACCGTTCATGGGGATGCAGAATCCAGCACACATAGAAAGGAAGGAACAAGGAGAAATAAAGATATTTATCCTCCTTACACCGTTCATGGGGATGCAGAATCCAGCGCCCATAGAAAGGAAGGAACAAGGAGAAATAAAGATATGTATCCTCGTTACACCGTTCATGGGGATGCAGAATCCAGCGCACATAGAAAGGAAGGAACAAGGAGAAATAAAGATATGTATCCTCGTTACACCGTTCATGGGGATGCAGAATCCAGCGCACATAGAAAGGAAGGAACAAGGAGAAATAAAGATATGTATCCTCGTTACACCGTTCATGGGGATGCAGAATCCAGCGCACATAGAAAGGAAGGAACAAGGAGAAATAAAGATCTTTATCCTCCTTACACCGTCCATGGGGATGCAGAATCCAGCACTCATAGAAAGGAAGGAACAAGGAGGAATAAAGATATTTATCCTCGTTACACCATTCAGGGGGATGCAGGATCCAGCACACATAGAAAGGAAGGAACAAGGAGAAATAAAGATATGTATCCTCCTTACACCGTTCATGGGGATGCAGAATCCAGCGCACATAGAAAGGAAGGAACAAGGAGAAATAAAGATATGTATCCTCCTTACACCGTTCATGGGGATGCAGAATCCAGCGCCCATAGAAAGGAAGGAAGAAGGAGAAATAAAGATATGTATCCTCGTTACACCGTTCATGGGGATGCAGAATCCAGCGCACATAGAAAGGAAGGAACAAGGAGGAATAAAGATATGTATCCTCGTTACACCGTCCATGGGGATGCAGAATCCAGCACTCATAGAAAGGAAGGAACAAGGAGGAATAAAGATATTTATCCTCGTAACACCGTTCAGGGGGATGCAGGATCCAGCACACATAGAAAGGAAGGAACAAGGAGGAATAAAGATATTTATCCTCGTTACACCGTTCAGGGGGATGCAGGATCCAGCACACATAGAAAGGAAGGAACAAGAAGAAATAAAGATATGTATCCTCCTTACACCGTTCATGGGGATGCAGAATCCAGCGCACATAGAAAGGAAGGAACAAGGAGAAATAAAGATATGTATCCTCCTTACACCGTTCATGGGGATGCAGAATCCAGCGCCCATAGAAAGGAAGGAAGAAGGAGAAATAAAGATATGTATCCTCGTTACACCGTTCATGGGGATGCAGAATCCAGCGCACATAGAAAGGAAGGAACAAGGAGGAATAAAGATATGTATCCTCGTTACACCGTTCATGGGGATGCAGAATCCAACACACATGGAAAGGAAGGAACAAGGAGAAATAAAGATATTTATCCTCCTTACACCGTTCATGGGGATGCAGAATCCAGCACACATAGAAAGGAAGGAACAAGGAGGAATAAAGATATTTATCCTCGTTACACCGTTCATGGGGATGCAGAATCCAGCGCACATAGAAAGGAAGGAACAAGGAGGAATAAAGATATGTATCCTCGTTACACCGTTCATGGGGATGCAGAATCCAGCGCACATAGAAAGGAAGGAACAAGGAGAAATAAAGATATGTATCCTCGTTACACCGTTCATGGGGATGCAGAATCCAGCACACATAGAAAGGAAGGAACAAGGAGAAATAAAGATCTTTATCCTCCTTACACCGTTCATGGGGATGCAGAATCCAGCACACATAGAAAGGAAGGAACAAGGAGAAATAAAGATATGTATCCTCGTTACACCTTTCATGGGGATGCAGAATCCAGCGCACATAGAAAGGAAGGAACAAGGAGAAATAAAGATATGTATCCTCCTTACACCGTTCATGGGGATGCAGAATCCAGCGCCCATAGAAAGGAAGGAAGAAGGAGAAATAAAGATATGTATCCTCCTTACACCGTTCATGGGGATGCAGAATCCAGCGCACATAGAAAGGAAGGAACAAGGAGAAATAAAGATATGTATCCTCCTTACACCGTTCATGGGGATGCAGAATCCAGCGCACATAGAAAGGAAGGAACAAGGAGAAATAAAGATATGTATCCTCCTTACACCGTTCATGGGGATGCAGAATCCAGCGCCCATAGAAAGGAAGGAAGAAGGAGAAATAAAGATATGTATCCTCGTTACACCGTTCATGGGGATGCAGAATCCAGCGCACATAGAAAGGAAGGAACAAGGAGGAATAAAGATATGTATCCTCGTTACACCGTTCATGGGGATGCAGAATCCAGCACACATGGAAAGGAAGGAACAAGGAGAAATAAAGATATTTATCCTCCTTACACCGTTCATGGGGATGCAGAATCCAGCACACATAGAAAGGAAGGAACAAGGAGGAATAAAGATATTTATCCTCGTTACACCGTTCATGGGGATGCAGAATCCAGCGCACATAGAAAGGAAGGAACAAGGAGGAATAAAGATATGTATCCTCGTTACACCGTTCATGGGGATGCAGAATCCAGCGCACATAGAAAGGAAGGAACAAGGAGAAATAAAGATATGTATCCTCGTTACACCGTTCATGGGGATGCAGAATCCAGCACACATAGAAAGGAAGGAACAAGGAGAAATAAAGATCTTTATCCTCCTTACACCGTCCATGGGGATGCAGAATCCAGCACTCATAGAAAGGAAGGAACAAGGAGGAATAAAGATATTTATCCTCGTTACACCGTCCATGGGGATGCAGAATCCAGCGCACATAGAAAGGAAGGAACAAGGAGAAATTAAAGATATGTATCCTCATTACACCGTTCATGGGGATGCAGAATCCAGCGCACATAGAAAGGAAGGAACAAGGAGAAATTAAAGATATGTATCCTCGTTACACCGTTCATGGGGATGCAGAATCCAGCGCACATAGAAAGGAAGGAGCAAGGAGAAATAAAGATATGTATCCTCGTTACACCGTCCATGGGGATGCAGAATCCAGCGCACATAGAAAGGAAGGAAGAAGGAGAAATAAAGATATGTATCCTCGTTACACCGTCCATGGGGATGCAGAATCCAGCGCACATAGAAAGGAAGGAAGAAGGAGAAATAAAGATATGTATCCTCGTTACACCGTCCATGGGGATGCAGAATCCAGCACTCATAGAAAGGAAGGAACAAGGAGGAATAAAGATATTTATCCTCGTTACACCGTTCAGGGGGATGCAGGATCCAGCACACATAGAAAGGAAGGAACAAGGAGGAATAAAGATATTTATCCTCGTTACACCGTTCAGGGGGATGCAGGATCCAGCACACATAGAAAGGAAGGAACAAGGAGAAATAAAGATATGTATCCTCCTTACACCGTTCATGGGGATGCAGAATCCAGCGCACATAGAAAGGAAGGAACAAGGAGAAATAAAGATATGTATCCTCCTTACACCGTTCATGGGGATGCAGAATCCAGCACCCATAGAAAGGAAGGAAGAAGGAGAAATAAAGATATGTATCCTCGTTACACCGTTCATGGGGATGCAGAATCCAGCGCACATAGAAAGGAAGGAACAAGGAGGAATAAAGATATGTATCCTCGTTACACCGTCCATGGGGATGCAGAATCCAGCACTCATAGAAAGGAAGGAACAAGGAGGAATAAAGATATTTATCCTCGTTACACCGTTCAGGGGGATGCAGGATCCAGCACACATAGAAAGGAAGGAACAAGGAGGAATAAAGATATTTATCCTCGTTACACCGTTCAGGGGGATGCAGGATCCAGCACACATAGAAAGGAAGGAACAAGGAGAAATAAAGATATGTATCCTCCTTACACCGTTCATGGGGATGCAGAATCCAGCGCACATAGAAAGGAAGGAACAAGGAGAAATAAAGATATGTATCCTCCTTACACCGTTCATGGGGATGCAGAATCCAGCGCCCATAGAAAGGAAGGAAGAAGGAGAAATAAAGATATGTATCCTCGTTACACCGTTCATGGGGATGCAGAATCCAGCGCACATAGAAAGGAAGGAACAAGGAGGAATAAAGATATGTATCCTCGTTACACCGTTCATGGGGATGCAGAATCCAACACACATGGAAAGGAAGGAACAAGGAGAAATAAAGATATTTATCCTCCTTACACCGTTCATGGGGATGCAGAATCCAGCACACATAGAAAGGAAGGAACAAGGAGGAATAAAGATATTTATCCTCGTTACACCGTTCATGGGGATGCAGAATCCAGCGCACATAGAAAGGAAGGAACAAGGAGGAATAAAGATATGTATCCTCGTTACACCGTTCATGGGGATGCAGAATCCAGCGCACATAGAAAGGAAGGAACAAGGAGAAATAAAGATATGTATCCTCGTTACACCGTTCATGGGGATGCAGAATCCAGCACACATAGAAAGGAAGGAACAAGGAGAAATAAAGATCTTTATCCTCCTTACACCGTCCATGGGGATGCAGAATCCAGCACTCATAGAAAGGAAGGAACAAGGAGGAATGAAGATATTTATCCTCGTTACACCATTCAGGGGGATGCAGGATCCAGCACACATAGAAAGGAAGGAACAAGGAGAAATAAAGATATGTATCCTCCTTACACCGTTCATGGGGATGCAGAATCCAGCGCACATAGAAAGGAAGGAACAAGGAGAAATAAAGATATGTATCCTCCTTACACCGTTCATGGGGATGCAGAATCCAGCGCCCATAGAAAGGAAGGAAGAAGGAGAAATAAAGATATGTATCCTCGTTACACCGTTCATGGGGATGCAGAATCCAGCACACATAGAAAGGAAGGAACAAGGAGGAATAAAGATATTTATCCTCGTTACACCGTTCATGGGGATGCAGAATCCAGCGCACATAGAAAGGAAGGAACAAGGAGGAATAAAGATATGTATCCTCGTTACACCGTTCATGGGGATGCAGAATCCAGCGCACATAGAAAGGAAGGAACAAGGAGAAATAAAGATATGTATCCTCGTTACACCGTTCATGGGGATGCAGAATCCAGCACACATAGAAAGGAAGGAACAAGGAGAAATAAAGATCTTTATCCTCCTTACACCGTCCATGGGGATGCAGAATCCAGCACTCATAGAAAGGAAGGAACAAGGAGGAATAAAGATATTTATCCTCGTTACACCGTCCATGGGGATGCAGAATCCAGCGCACATAGAAAGGAAGGAACAAGGAGAAATTAAAGATATGTATCCTCGTTACACCGTTCATGGGGATGCAGAATCCAGCGCACATAGAAAGGAAGGAACAAGGAGAAATTAAAGATATGTATCCTCGTTACACCGTTCATGGGGATGCAGAATCCAGCGCACATAGAAAGGAAGGAGCAAGGAGAAATAAAGATATGTATCCTCGTTACACCGTCCATGGGGATGCAGAATCCAGCGCACATAGAAAGGAAGGAAGAAGGAGAAATAAAGATATGTATCCTCGTTACACCGTCCATGGGGATGCAGAATCCAGCGCACATAGAAAGGAAGGAAGAAGGAGAAATAAAGATATGTATCCTCGTTACACCGTCCATGGGGATGCAGAATCCAGCACTCATAGAAAGGAAGGAACAAGGAGGAATAAAGATATTTATCCTCGTTACACCGTTCAGGGGGATGCAGGATCCAGCACACATAGAAAGGAAGGAACAAGGAGGAATAAAGATATTTATCCTCGTTACACCGTTCAGGGGGATGCAGGATCCAGCACACATAGAAAGGAAGGAACAAGGAGAAATAAAGATATGTATCCTCCTTACACCGTTCATGGGGATGCAGAATCCAGCGCACATAGAAAGGAAGGAACAAGGAGAAATAAAGATATGTATCCTCCTTACACCGTTCATGGGGATGCAGAATCCAGCACCCATAGAAAGGAAGGAAGAAGGAGAAATAAAGATATGTATCCTCGTTACACCGTTCATGGGGATGCAGAATCCAGCGCACATAGAAAGGAAGGAACAAGGAGGAATAAAGATATGTATCCTCGTTACACCGTCCATGGGGATGCAGAATCCAGCACTCATAGAAAGGAAGGAACAAGGAGGAATAAAGATATTTATCCTCGTTACACCGTTCAGGGGGATGCAGGATCCAGCACACATAGAAAGGAAGGAACAAGGAGGAATAAAGATATTTATCCTCGTTACACCGTTCAGGGGGATGCAGGATCCAGCACACATAGAAAGGAAGGAACAAGGAGAAATAAAGATATGTATCCTCCTTACACCGTTCATGGGGATGCAGAATCCAGCGCACATAGAAAGGAAGGAACAAGGAGAAATAAAGATATGTATCCTCCTTACACCGTTCATGGGGATGCAGAATCCAGCGCCCATAGAAAGGAAGGAAGAAGGAGAAATAAAGATATGTATCCTCGTTACACCGTTCATGGGGATGCAGAATCCAGCGCACATAGAAAGGAAGGAACAAGGAGGAATAAAGATATGTATCCTCGTTACACCGTTCATGGGGATGCAGAATCCAACACACATGGAAAGGAAGGAACAAGGAGAAATAAAGATATTTATCCTCCTTACACCGTTCATGGGGATGCAGAATCCAGCACACATAGAAAGGAAGGAACAAGGAGGAATAAAGATATTTATCCTCGTTACACCGTTCATGGGGATGCAGAATCCAGCGCACATAGAAAGGAAGGAACAAGGAGGAATAAAGATATGTATCCTCGTTACACCGTTCATGGGGATGCAGAATCCAGCGCACATAGAAAGGAAGGAACAAGGAGAAATAAAGATATGTATCCTCGTTACACCGTTCATGGGGATGCAGAATCCAGCACACATAGAAAGGAAGGAACAAGGAGAAATAAAGATCTTTATCCTCCTTACACCGTCCATGGGGATGCAGAATCCAGCACTCATAGAAAGGAAGGAACAAGGAGGAATGAAGATATTTATCCTCGTTACACCATTCAGGGGGATGCAGGATCCAGCACACATAGAAAGGAAGGAACAAGGAGAAATAAAGATATGTATCCTCCTTACACCGTTCATGGGGATGCAGAATCCAGCGCACATAGAAAGGAAGGAACAAGGAGAAATAAAGATATGTATCCTCCTTACACCGTTCATGGGGATGCAGAATCCAGCGCCCATAGAAAGGAAGGAAGAAGGAGAAATAAAGATATGTATCCTCGTTACACCGTTCATGGGGATGCAGAATCCAGCGCACATAGAAAGGAAGGAACAAGGAGGAATAAAGATATGTATCCTCGTTACACCGTCCATGGGGATGCAGAATCCAGCACTCATAGAAAGGAAGGAACAAGGAGGAATAAAGATATTTATCCTCGTAACACCGTTCAGGGGGATGCAGGATCCAGCACACATAGAAAGGAAGGAACAAGGAGGAATAAAGATATTTATCCTCGTTACACCGTTCAGGGGGATGCAGGATCCAGCGCACATAGAAAGGAAGGAACAAGGAGAAATAAAGATATGTATCCTCCTTACACCGTTCATGGGGATGCAGAATCCAGCGCACATAGAAAGGAAGGAACAAGGAGAAATAAAGATATGTATCCTCCTTACACCGTTCATGGGGATGCAGAATCCAGCGCCCATAGAAAGGAAGGAAGAAGGAGAAATAAAGATATGTATCCTCGTTACACCGTTCATGGGGATGCAGAATCCAGCGCACATAGAAAGGAAGGAACAAGGAGGAATAAAGATATGTATCCTCGTTACACCGTTCATGGGGATGCAGAATCCAACACACATGGAAAGGAAGGAACAAGGAGAAATAAAGATATGTATCCTCCTTACACCGTTCATGGGGATGCAGAATCCAGCACACATAGAAAGGAAGGAACAAGGAGGAATAAAGATATTTATCCTCGTTACACCGTTCATGGGGATGCAGAATCCAGCGCACATAGAAAGGAAGGAACAAGGAGGAATAAAGATATGTATCCTCGTTACACCGTTCATGGGGATGCAGAATCCAACACACATGGAAAGGAAGGAACAAGGAGAAATAAAGATATTTATCCTCCTTACACCGTTCATGGGGATGCAGAATCCAGCACACATAGAAAGGAAGGAACAAGGAGGAATAAAGATATTTATCCTCGTTACACCGTTCATGGGGATGCAGAATCCAGCGCACATAGAAAGGAAGGAACAAGGAGGAATAAAGATATGTATCCTCGTTACACCGTTCATGGGGATGCAGAATCCAGCGCACATAGAAAGGAAGGAACAAGGAGAAATAAAGATATGTATCCTCGTTACACCGTTCATGGGGATGCAGAATCCAGCACACATAGAAAGGAAGGAACAAGGAGAAATAAAGATCTTTATCCTCCTTACACCGTTCATGGGGATGCAGAATCCAGCGCCCATAGAAAGGAAGGAACAAGGAGAAATAAAGATATGTATCCTCGTTACACCGTTCATGGGGATGCAGAATCCAGCGCACATAGAAAGGAAGGAACAAGGAGAAATAAAGATATTTATCCTCGTTACACCGTTCATGGGGATGCAGAATCCAGCGCACATAGAAAGGAAGGAACAAGGAGAAATAAAGATATGTATCCTCGTTACACCGTTCATGGGGATGCAGAATCCAGCGCACATAGAAAGGAAGGAACAAGGAGAAATAAAGATATGTATCCTCGTTACACCGTTCATGGGGATGCAGAATCCAGCGCACATAGAAAGGAAGGAACAAGGAGAAATAAAGATATTTATCCTCCTTACACCGTTCATGGGGATGCAGAATCCAGCACTCATAGAAAGAAAGGAACAAGGAGGAATAAAGATATTTATCCTCGTTTCACCGTTCATGGGGATGCAGAATCCAGCGCACATCGAAAGGAAGGAAGAAGGAGAAATAAAGGTATTTATCCTCGTTACACCGTTCAGGGGGATGCAGGATCCAGCACACATAGAACGGAAGGAACAAGGAGAAATAAAGATATTTATCCTCGTTACACCGTTCATGGGGATGCAGAATCCAGCGCACATAGAAAGGAAGGAACAAGGAGAAATAAAGATATTTATCCTCGTTACACCGTTCATGGGGATGCAGAATCCAGCGCACATCGAAAGGAAGGAACAAGGCGAAATAAAGATTTTTATCCTCGTTACACCGTTCAGGGGGATGCAGGATCCAGCACACATAGAAAGGAAGGAACAAGGAGGAATAAAGATATTTATCCTCGTTACACCGTTCATGGGGATGCAGAATCCAGCGCACATAGAAAGGAAGGAACAAGGAGGAATAAAGATATTTATCCTCGTTACACCGTTCATGGGGATGCAGAATCCAGCGCACATAGAAAGGAAGGAACAAGGAGAAATAAAGATATGTATCCTCGTTACACCGTTCATGGGGATGCAGAATCCAGCACACATAGAAAGGAAGGAACAAGGAGAAATAAAGATATTTATCCTCCTTACACCGTTCATGGGGATGCAGAATCCAGCGCCCATAGAAAGGAAGGAACAAGGAGAAATAAAGATATGTATCCTCGTTACACCGTTCATGGGGATGCAGAATCCAGCGCACATAGAAAGGAAGGAACAAGGAGAAATAAAGATATGTATCCTCGTTACACCGTTCATGGGGATGCAGAATCCAGCGCACATAGAAAGGAAGGAACAAGGAGAAATAAAGATATGTATCCTCGTTACACCGTTCATGGGGATGCAGAATCCAGCGCACATAGAAAGGAAGGAACAAGGAGAAATAAAGATCTTTATCCTCCTTACACCGTCCATGGGGATGCAGAATCCAGCACTCATAGAAAGGAAGGAACAAGGAGGAATAAAGATATTTATCCTCGTTACACCATTCAGGGGGATGCAGGATCCAGCACACATAGAAAGGAAGGAACAAGGAGAAATAAAGATATGTATCCTCCTTACACCGTTCATGGGGATGCAGAATCCAGCGCACATAGAAAGGAAGGAACAAGGAGAAATAAAGATATGTATCCTCCTTACACCGTTCATGGGGATGCAGAATCCAGCGCCCATAGAAAGGAAGGAAGAAGGAGAAATAAAGATATGTATCCTCGTTACACCGTTCATGGGGATGCAGAATCCAGCGCACATAGAAAGGAAGGAACAAGGAGGAATAAAGATATGTATCCTCGTTACACCGTCCATGGGGATGCAGAATCCAGCACTCATAGAAAGGAAGGAACAAGGAGGAATAAAGATATTTATCCTCGTAACACCGTTCAGGGGGATGCAGGATCCAGCACACATAGAAAGGAAGGAACAAGGAGGAATAAAGATATTTATCCTCGTTACACCGTTCAGGGGGATGCAGGATCCAGCACACATAGAAAGGAAGGAACAAGGAGAAATAAAGATATGTATCCTCCTTACACCGTTCATGGGGATGCAGAATCCAGCGCACATAGAAAGGAAGGAACAAGGAGAAATAAAGATATGTATCCTCCTTACACCGTTCATGGGGATGCAGAATCCAGCGCCCATAGAAAGGAAGGAAGAAGGAGAAATAAAGATATGTATCCTCGTTACACCGTTCATGGGGATGCAGAATCCAGCGCACATAGAAAGGAAGGAACAAGGAGGAATAAAGATATGTATCCTCGTTACACCGTTCATGGGGATGCAGAATCCAACACACATGGAAAGGAAGGAACAAGGAGAAATAAAGATATTTATCCTCCTTACACCGTTCATGGGGATGCAGAATCCAGCACACATAGAAAGGAAGGAACAAGGAGGAATAAAGATATTTATCCTCGTTACACCGTTCATGGGGATGCAGAATCCAGCGCACATAGAAAGGAAGGAACAAGGAGGAATAAAGATATGTATCCTCGTTACACCGTTCATGGGGATGCAGAATCCAGCGCACATAGAAAGGAAGGAACAAGGAGAAATAAAGATATGTATCCTCGTTACACCGTTCATGGGGATGCAGAATCCAGCACACATAGAAAGGAAGGAACAAGGAGAAATAAAGATCTTTATCCTCCTTACACCGTTCATGGGGATGCAGAATCCAGCGCCCATAGAAAGGAAGGAACAAGGAGAAATAAAGATATGTATCCTCGTTACACCGTTCATGGGGATGCAGAATCCAGCGCCCATAGAAAGGAAGGAACAAGGAGAAATAAAGATATTTATCCTCCTTACACCGTTCATGGGGATGCAGAATCCAGCACTCATAGAAAGAAAGGAACAAGGAGGAATAAAGATATTTATCCTCGTTTCACCGTTCATGGGGATGCAGAATCCAGCGCACATCGAAAGGAAGGAAGAAGGAGAAATAAAGGTATTTATCCTCGTTACACCGTTCAGGGGGATGCAGGATCCAGCACACATAGAACAGAAGGAACAAGGAGAAATAAAGATATTTATCCTCGTTACACCGTTCATGGGGATGCAGAATCCAGCGCACATAGAAAGGAAGGAACAAGGAGAAATAAAGATATTTATCCTCGTTACACCGTTCATGGGGATGCAGAATCCAGCGCACATCGAAAGGAAGGAACAAGGCGAAATAAAGATTTTTATCCTCGTTACACCGTTCAGGGGGATGCAGGATCCAGCACACATAGAAAGGAAGGAACAAGGAGGAATAAAGATATTTATCCTCGTTACACCGTTCATGGGGATGCAGAATCCAGCGCACATAGAAAGGAAGGAACAAGGAGGAATAAAGATATTTATCCTCGTTACACCGTTCATGGGGATGCAGAATCCAGCGCACATAGAAAGGAAGGAACAAGGAGAAATAAAGATATGTATCCTCCTTACACCGTTCATGGGGATGCAGAATCCAGCACACATAGAAAGGAAGGAACAAGGAGAAATAAAGATATTTATCCTCCTTACACCGTTCATGGGGATGCAGAATCCAGCGCCCATAGAAAGGAAGGAACAAGGAGAAATAAAGATATGTATCCTCGTTACACCGTTCATGGGGATGCAGAATCCAGCGCACATAGAAAGGAAGGAACAAGGAGAAATAAAGATATGTATCCTCGTTACACCGTTCGTGGGGATGCAGAATCCAGCACACATAGAAAGGAAGGAACAAGGAGAAATAAAGATATTTATCCTCCTTACACCGTTCATGGGGATGCAGAATCCAGCGCCCATAGAAAGGAAGGAACAAGGAGAAATAAAGATATGTATCCTCGTTACACCGTTCATGGGGATGCAGAATCCAGCGCACATAGAAAGGAAGGAACAAGGAGAAATAAAGATATGTATCCTCGTTACACCGTTCATGGGGATGCAGAATCCAGCGCACATAGAAAGGAAGGAACAAGGAGAAATAAAGATATGTATCCTCGTTACACCGTTCATGGGGATGCAGAATCCAGCGCACATAGAAAGGAAGGAACAAGGAGAAATAAAGATATTTATCCTCCTTACACCGTTCATGGGGATGCAGAATCCAGCGCCCATAGAAAGGAAGGAACAAGGAGAAATAAAGATATGTATCCTCGTTACACCGTTCATGGGGATGCAGAATCCAGGGCACATAGAAAGGAAGGAACAAGGAGAAATAAAGATATTTATCCTCGTTACACCGTTCATGGGGATGCAGAATCCAGCGCACATAGAAAGGAAGGAACAAGGAGAAATAAAGATATGTATCCTCGTTACACCGTTCATGGGGATGCATAATCCAGCGCACATAGAAAGGAAGGAACAAGGAGAAATAAAGATATGTATCCTCGTTACACCGTTCATGGGGATGCAGAATCCAGCGCACATAGAAAGGAAGGAACAAGGAGAAATAAAGATATTTATCCTCCTTACACCGTTCATGGGGATGCAGAATCCAGCACTCATAGAAAGGAAGGAACAAGGAGGAATAAAGATATTTATCCTCGTTACACCGTTCATGGGGATGCAGAATCCAGCGCACATCGAAAGGAAGGGAGAAGGAGAAATAAAGATATTTATCCTCGTTACACCGTTCAGGGGGATGCAGGATCCAGCACACATAGAACGGAAGGAACAAGGAGAAATAAAGATATTTATCCTCATTACACCGTTCATGGGGATGCAGAATCCAGCGCACATCGAAAGGAAGAAACAAGGCGAAATAAAGATATTTATCCTCGTTACACCGTTCAGGGGGATGCAGGATCCAGCACACATAGAAAGGAAGGAACAAGGAGGAATAAAGATATTTATCCTCGTTACTCCGTTCATGGGGATGCAGAATCCAGCGCACATAGAAAGGAAGGAACAAGGAGGAATAAAAATATTTATCCTCGTTACACCGTTCATGGGGATGCAGAATCCAGCGCACATAGAAAGGAAGGAACAAGGAGAAATAAAGATCTGTATCCTTGTTACACCGTTCATGGGGATGCAGAATCCAGCACACATAGAAAGGAAGGAACAAGGAGGAATAAAGTTATTTATCCTCGTTACTCCGTTCATGGGGATGCAGAATCCAGCACACATAGAAAGGAAGGAACAAGGAGGAATAAAGATCTGTATCCTTGTTACACCGTTCATGGGGATGCAGAATCCAGCACTCATAGAAAGGAAGGAACAAGGAGGAATAAAGATATGTATCCTCGTTACAGCGTTCATGGGGATGCAGAATCCAGCGCACATAGAAAGGAAGGAACAAGGAGGAATAAAGATCTGTATCCTTGTTACACCGTTCATGGGGATGCAGAATCCAGCACACATAGAAAGGAAGGAACAAGGATAAATAAAGATCTGTATCCTCGTTACACAGTTCATGGGGATGCAGAATCCAGCGCACATAGAAAGGAAGGAACAAGGAGAAATAAAGATATGTATCCTCGTTACACCGTTCATGGGGATGCAGAATCCAGCACACATAGAAAGGAAGGAACAAGGAGAAATAAAGATATTTATCCTCCTTACACCGTTCATGGGGATGCAGAATCCAGCGCCCATAGAAAGGAAGGAACAAGGAGAAATAAAGATATGTATCCTCGTTACACCGTTCATGGGGATGCAGAATCCAGCACACATAGAAAGGAAGGAACAAGGAGGAATAAAGATATTTATCCTCGCTACTCCGTTCATGGGGATGCAGAATCCAGCACACATAGAAAGGAAGGAACAAGGAGGAATAAAGATCTGTATCCTCGTTACACAGTTCATGGGGATGCAGAATCCAGCGCACATAGAAAGGAAGGAACAAGGAGAAATAAAGATCTGTATCCTCGTTACACCGTTCATGGGGATGCAGAATCCAGCGCACATAGAAAGGAAGGAACAAGGATAAATAAAGATCTTTATCCTCCTTACACCGTTCATGGGGATGCAGAATCCAGCACACATAGAAAGGAAGGAACAAGGATAAATAAAGATCTTTATCCTCCTTACACCGTTCATGGGGATGCAGAATCCAGCGCACATAGAAAGGAAGGAACAAGGAGGAATAAAGATATTTATCCTCGTTACACCGTTCATGGGGATGCAGAATCCAGCGCACATAGAAAGGAAGGAACAAGGAGAAATTAAAGATATGTATCCTCGTTACACCGTTCATGGGATGCAGAATCCAGCACACATAGAAAGGAAGGAACAAGGAGAAATTAAAGATATGTATCCTCGTTACACCGTTCATGGGGATGCAGAATCCAGCGCACATAGAAAGGAAGGAACAAGGAGAAATAAAGATATTTATCCTCGTTACACAGTTCATGGGGATGCAGAATCCAGCGCACATAGAAAGGAAGGAACAAGGAGAAATAAAGATCTGTATCCTCGTTACACCTTTCATGGGGATGCAGAATCCAGCGCACATAGAAAGGAAGGAACAAGGATAAATAAAGATCTTTATCCTCCTTACACCGTTCATGGGGATGCAGAATCCAGCACACATAGAAAGGAAGGAACAAGGATAAATAAAGATATGTATCCTCGTTACACCGTTCATGGGGATGCAGAATCCAGCGCCCATAGAAAGGAAGGAACAAGGAGGAATAAAGATATTTATTCTCCTTACACCGTTCAGGGGGATGCAGGATTCAGCACACATAGAAAGGAAGGAACAAGGAGGAATAAAGATATTTATCCTCGTTACTCCGTTCATGGGGATGCAGAATCCAGCGCACATAGAAAGGAAGGAACAAGGAGGAATAAAGATATTTATCCTCGTTACACCGTTCATGGGGATGCAGAATCCAGCGCACATAGAAAGGAAGGAACAAGGAGAAATTAAAGATATGTATCCTCGTTACACCGTTCATGGGATGCAGAATCCAGCACACATAGAAAGGAAGGAACAAGGAGAAATTAAAGATATGTATCCTCGTTACACCGTTCATGGGGATGCAGAATCCAGCGCACATAGAAAGGAAGGAACAAGGAGAAATAAAGATATTTATCCTCGTTACACCTTTCATGGGGATGCAGAATCCAGCGCACATCGAAAGGAAGAAACAAGGAGAAATAAAGATATGTATCCTCGTTACACCGTTCATGGGGATGCAGAATCCAACACACATAGAAAGGAAGAAACAAGGAGAAATAAAGATATTTATCCTCGTTACACCGTTCATGGGGATGCAGAATCCAGCGCACATAGAAAGGAAGGAACAAGGAGATATTAAAGATATGTATCCTCGTTACACCGTTCATGGGATGCAGAATCCAGCACACATAGAAAGGAAGGAACAAGGAGGAATAAAGATATGTATCCTCCTTACACCGTTCATGGGGATGCAGAATCCAGCGCACATAGAAAGGAAGGAACAAGGAGAAATTAAAGATATGTATCCTTGTTACACCGTTCATGGGGATGCAGAATCCAGCGCACATAGAAAGGAAGGAACAAGGAGAAATAAAGATATTTATCCTCGTTACACCGTTCATGGGGATGCAGAATCCAGCGCACATAGAAAGGAAGGAACAAGGAGGAATAAAGATATGTATCCTCGTTACACCGTTCATGGGGATGCAGAATCCAGCACACATAGAAAGGAAGGAACAAGGAGAAATTAAAGATATGTATCCTTGTTACACCGTTCATGGGGATGCAGAATCCAGCGCACATAGAAAGGAAGGAACAAGGAGAAATAAAGATCTTTATCCTCTTTACACCGTTCATGGGGATGCAGTATCCAGCGCACATAGAAAGGAAGGAACAAGGTGAAATAAAGATATTTATCCTTGTTACACCGTTCATGGGGATGCAGAATCTAACGCACATAGAAAGGAAGGAACAAGGAGAAATAAAGATATTTATCCTCCTTACACCGTTCATGGGGATGCAGAATCCAGCGCCCATAGAAAGGAAGGAACAAGGAGAAATAAAGATATGTATCCTCGTTACACCGTTCATGGGGATGCAGAATCCAGCGCACATAGAAAGGAAGGAACAAGGAGAAATAAAGATATGTATCCTCGTTACACCGTTCGTGGGGATGCAGAATCCAGCACACATAGAAAGGAAGGAACAAGGAGAAATAAAGATATTTATCCTCCTTACACCGTTCATGGGGATGCAGAATCCAGCGCCCATAGAAAGGAAGGAACAAGGAGAAATAAAGATATGTATCCTCGTTACACCGTTCATGGGGATGCAGAATCCAGCGCACATAGAAAGGAAGGAACAAGGAGAAATAAAGATATGTATCCTCGTTACACCGTTCATGGGGATGCAGAATCCAGCGCACATAGAAAGGAAGGAACAAGGAGAAATAAAGATATGTATCCTCGTTACACCGTTCATGGGGATGCAGAATCCAGCGCACATAGAAAGGAAGGAACAAGGAGAAATAAAGATATTTATCCTCCTTACACCGTTCATGGGGATGCAGAATCCAGCGCCCATAGAAAGGAAGGAACAAGGAGAAATAAAGATATGTATCCTCGTTACACCGTTCATGGGGATGCAGAATCCAGGGCACATAGAAAGGAAGGAACAAGGAGAAATAAAGATATTTATCCTCGTTACACCGTTCATGGGGATGCAGAATCCAGCGCACATAGAAAGGAAGGAACAAGGAGAAATAAAGATATGTATCCTCGTTACACCGTTCATGGGGATGCATAATCCAGCGCACATAGAAAGGAAGGAACAAGGAGAAATAAAGATATGTATCCTCGTTACACCGTTCATGGGGATGCAGAATCCAGCGCACATAGAAAGGAAGGAACAAGGAGAAATAAAGATATTTATCCTCCTTACACCGTTCATGGGGATGCAGAATCCAGCACTCATAGAAAGGAAGGAACAAGGAGGAATAAAGATATTTATCCTCGTTACACCGTTCATGGGGATGCAGAATCCAGCGCACATCGAAAGGAAGGGAGAAGGAGAAATAAAGATATTTATCCTCGTTACACCGTTCAGGGGGATGCAGGATCCAGCACACATAGAACGGAAGGAACAAGGAGAAATAAAGATATTTATCCTCATTACACCGTTCATGGGGATGCAGAATCCAGCGCACATCGAAAGGAAGAAACAAGGCGAAATAAAGATATTTATCCTCGTTACACCGTTCAGGGGGATGCAGGATCCAGCACACATAGAAAGGAAGGAACAAGGAGGAATAAAGATATTTATCCTCGTTACTCCGTTCATGGGGATGCAGAATCCAGCGCACATAGAAAGGAAGGAACAAGGAGGAATAAAAATATTTATCCTCGTTACACCGTTCATGGGGATGCAGAATCCAGCGCACATAGAAAGGAAGGAACAAGGAGAAATAAAGATCTGTATCCTTGTTACACCGTTCATGGGGATGCAGAATCCAGCACACATAGAAAGGAAGGAACAAGGAGGAATAAAGTTATTTATCCTCGTTACTCCGTTCATGGGGATGCAGAATCCAGCACACATAGAAAGGAAGGAACAAGGAGGAATAAAGATCTGTATCCTTGTTACACCGTTCATGGGGATGCAGAATCCAGCACTCATAGAAAGGAAGGAACAAGGAGGAATAAAGATATGTATCCTCGTTACAGCGTTCATGGGGATGCAGAATCCAGCGCACATAGAAAGGAAGGAACAAGGAGGAATAAAGATCTGTATCCTTGTTACACCGTTCATGGGGATGCAGAATCCAGCACACATAGAAAGGAAGGAACAAGGATAAATAAAGATCTGTATCCTCGTTACACAGTTCATGGGGATGCAGAATCCAGCGCACATAGAAAGGAAGGAACAAGGAGAAATAAAGATATGTATCCTCGTTACACCGTTCATGGGGATGCAGAATCCAGCACACATAGAAAGGAAGGAACAAGGAGAAATAAAGATATTTATCCTCCTTACACCGTTCATGGGGATGCAGAATCCAGCGCCCATAGAAAGGAAGGAACAAGGAGAAATAAAGATATGTATCCTCGTTACACCGTTCATGGGGATGCAGAATCCAGCACACATAGAAAGGAAGGAACAAGGAGGAATAAAGATATTTATCCTCGCTACTCCGTTCATGGGGATGCAGAATCCAGCACACATAGAAAGGAAGGAACAAGGAGGAATAAAGATCTGTATCCTCGTTACACAGTTCATGGGGATGCAGAATCCAGCGCACATAGAAAGGAAGGAACAAGGAGAAATAAAGATCTGTATCCTCGTTACACCGTTCATGGGGATGCAGAATCCAGCGCACATAGAAAGGAAGGAACAAGGATAAATAAAGATCTTTATCCTCCTTACACCGTTCATGGGGATGCAGAATCCAGCACACATAGAAAGGAAGGAACAAGGATAAATAAAGATCTTTATCCTCCTTACACCGTTCATGGGGATGCAGAATCCAGCGCACATAGAAAGGAAGGAACAAGGAGGAATAAAGATATTTATCCTCGTTACACCGTTCATGGGGATGCAGAATCCAGCGCACATAGAAAGGAAGGAACAAGGAGAAATTAAAGATATGTATCCTCGTTACACCGTTCATGGGATGCAGAATCCAGCACACATAGAAAGGAAGGAACAAGGAGAAATTAAAGATATGTATCCTCGTTACACCGTTCATGGGGATGCAGAATCCAGCGCACATAGAAAGGAAGGAACAAGGAGAAATAAAGATATTTATCCTCGTTACACAGTTCATGGGGATGCAGAATCCAGCGCACATAGAAAGGAAGGAACAAGGAGAAATAAAGATCTGTATCCTCGTTACACCTTTCATGGGGATGCAGAATCCAGCGCACATAGAAAGGAAGGAACAAGGATAAATAAAGATCTTTATCCTCCTTACACCGTTCATGGGGATGCAGAATCCAGCACACATAGAAAGGAAGGAACAAGGATAAATAAAGATATGTATCCTCGTTACACCGTTCATGGGGATGCAGAATCCAGCGCCCATAGAAAGGAAGGAACAAGGAGGAATAAAGATATTTATTCTCCTTACACCGTTCAGGGGGATGCAGGATTCAGCACACATAGAAAGGAAGGAACAAGGAGGAATAAAGATATTTATCCTCGTTACTCCGTTCATGGGGATGCAGAATCCAGCGCACATAGAAAGGAAGGAACAAGGAGGAATAAAGATATTTATCCTCGTTACACCGTTCATGGGGATGCAGAATCCAGCGCACATAGAAAGGAAGGAACAAGGAGAAATTAAAGATATGTATCCTCGTTACACCGTTCATGGGATGCAGAATCCAGCACACATAGAAAGGAAGGAACAAGGAGAAATTAAAGATATGTATCCTCGTTACACCGTTCATGGGGATGCAGAATCCAGCGCACATAGAAAGGAAGGAACAAGGAGAAATAAAGATATTTATCCTCGTTACACCTTTCATGGGGATGCAGAATCCAGCGCACATCGAAAGGAAGAAACAAGGAGAAATAAAGATATGTATCCTCGTTACACCGTTCATGGGGATGCAGAATCCAACACACATAGAAAGGAAGAAACAAGGAGAAATAAAGATATTTATCCTCGTTACACCGTTCATGGGGATGCAGAATCCAGCGCACATAGAAAGGAAGGAACAAGGAGATATTAAAGATATGTATCCTCGTTACACCGTTCATGGGATGCAGAATCCAGCACACATAGAAAGGAAGGAACAAGGAGGAATAAAGATATGTATCCTCCTTACACCGTTCATGGGGATGCAGAATCCAGCGCACATAGAAAGGAAGGAACAAGGAGAAATTAAAGATATGTATCCTTGTTACACCGTTCATGGGGATGCAGAATCCAGCGCACATAGAAAGGAAGGAACAAGGAGAAATAAAGATATTTATCCTCGTTACACCGTTCATGGGGATGCAGAATCCAGCGCACATCGAAAGGAAGAAACAAGGCGAAATAAAGATATTTATCCTCGTTACACCGTTCAGGGGGATGCAGGATCCAGCACACATAGAAAGGAAGGAACAAGGAGGAATAAAGATATTTATCCTCGTTACTCCGTTCATGGGGATGCAGAATCCAGCGCACATAGAAAGGAAGGAACAAGGAGGAATAAAAATATTTATCCTCGTTACACCGTTCATGGGGATGCAGAATCCAGCGCACATAGAAAGGAAGGAACAAGGAGAAATAAAGATCTGTATCCTTGTTACACCGTTCATGGGGATGCAGAATCCAGCACACATAGAAAGGAAGGAACAAGGAGGAATAAAGTTATTTATCCTCGTTACTCCGTTCATGGGGATGCAGAATCCAGCACACATAGAAAGGAAGGAACAAGGAGGAATAAAGATCTGTATCCTTGTTACACCGTTCATGGGGATGCAGAATCCAGCACTCATAGAAAGGAAGGAACAAGGAGGAATAAAGATATGTATCCTCGTTACAGCGTTCATGGGGATGCAGAATCCAGCGCACATAGAAAGGAAGGAACAAGGAGGAATAAAGATCTGTATCCTTGTTACACCGTTCATGGGGATGCAGAATCCAGCACACATAGAAAGGAAGGAACAAGGATAAATAAAGATCTGTATCCTCGTTACACAGTTCATGGGGATGCAGAATCCAGCGCACATAGAAAGGAAGGAACAAGGAGAAATAAAGATATGTATCCTCGTTACACCGTTCATGGGGATGCAGAATCCAGCACACATAGAAAGGAAGGAACAAGGAGAAATAAAGATATTTATCCTCCTTACACCGTTCATGGGGATGCAGAATCCAGCGCCCATAGAAAGGAAGGAACAAGGAGAAATAAAGATATGTATCCTCGTTACACCGTTCATGGGGATGCAGAATCCAGCACACATAGAAAGGAAGGAACAAGGAGGAATAAAGATATTTATCCTCGCTACTCCGTTCATGGGGATGCAGAATCCAGCACACATAGAAAGGAAGGAACAAGGAGGAATAAAGATCTGTATCCTCGTTACACAGTTCATGGGGATGCAGAATCCAGCGCACATAGAAAGGAAGGAACAAGGAGAAATAAAGATCTGTATCCTCGTTACACCGTTCATGGGGATGCAGAATCCAGCGCACATAGAAAGGAAGGAACAAGGATAAATAAAGATCTTTATCCTCCTTACACCGTTCATGGGGATGCAGAATCCAGCACACATAGAAAGGAAGGAACAAGGATAAATAAAGATCTTTATCCTCCTTACACCGTTCATGGGGATGCAGAATCCAGCGCACATAGAAAGGAAGGAACAAGGAGGAATAAAGATATTTATCCTCGTTACACCGTTCATGGGGATGCAGAATCCAGCGCACATAGAAAGGAAGGAACAAGGAGAAATTAAAGATATGTATCCTCGTTACACCGTTCATGGGATGCAGAATCCAGCACACATAGAAAGGAAGGAACAAGGAGAAATTAAAGATATGTATCCTCGTTACACCCTTCATGGGGATGCAGAATCCAGCGCACATAGAAAGGAAGGAACAAGGAGAAATAAAGATATTTATCCTCGTTACACAGTTCATGGGGATGCAGAATCCAGCGCACATAGAAAGGAAGGAACAAGGAGAAATAAAGATCTGTATCCTCGTTACACCTTTCATGGGGATGCAGAATCCAGCGCACATAGAAAGGAAGGAACAAGGATAAATAAAGATCTTTATCCTCCTTACACCGTTCATGGGGATGCAGAATCCAGCACACATAGAAAGGAAGGAACAAGGATAAATAAAGATATGTATCCTCGTTACACCGTTCATGGGGATGCAGAATCCAGCGCCCATAGAAAGGAAGGAACAAGGAGGAATAAAGATATTTATTCTCCTTACACCGTTCAGGGGGATGCAGGATTCAGCACACATAGAAAGGAAGGAACAAGGAGGAATAAAGATATTTATCCTCGTTACTCCGTTCATGGGGATGCAGAATCCAGCGCACATAGAAAGGAAGGAACAAGGAGGAATAAAGATATTTATCCTCGTTACACCGTTCATGGGGATGCAGAATCCAGCGCACATAGAAAGGAAGGAACAAGGAGAAATTAAAGATATGTATCCTCGTTACACCGTTCATGGGATGCAGAATCCAGCACACATAGAAAGGAAGGAACAAGGAGAAATTAAAGATATGTATCCTCGTTACACCGTTCATGGGGATGCAGAATCCAGCGCACATAGAAAGGAAGGAACAAGGAGAAATAAAGATATTTATCCTCGTTACACCTTTCATGGGGATGCAGAATCCAGCGCACATCGAAAGGAAGAAACAAGGAGAAATAAAGATATGTATCCTCGTTACACCGTTCATGGGGATGCAGAATCCAACACACATAGAAAGGAAGAAACAAGGAGAAATAAAGATATTTATCCTCGTTACACCGTTCATGGGGATGCAGAATCCAGCGCACATAGAAAGGAAGGAACAAGGAGATATTAAAGATATGTATCCTCGTTACACCGTTCATGGGATGCAGAATCCAGCACACATAGAAAGGAAGGAACAAGGAGGAATAAAGATATGTATCCTCCTTACACCGTTCATGGGGATGCAGAATCCAGCGCACATAGAAAGGAAGGAACAAGGAGAAATTAAAGATATGTATCCTTGTTACACCGTTCATGGGGATGCAGAATCCAGCGCACATAGAAAGGAAGGAACAAGGAGAAATAAAGATATTTATCCTCGTTACACCGTTCATGGGGATGCAGAATCCAGCGCACATAGAAAGGAAGGAACAAGGAGGAATAAAGATATGTATCCTCGTTACACCGTTCATGGGGATGCAGAATCCAGCACACATAGAAAGGAAGGAACAAGGAGAAATTAAAGATATGTATCCTTGTTACACCGTTCATGGGGATGCAGAATCCAGCGCACATAGAAAGGAAGGAACAAGGAGAAATAAAGATCTTTATCCTCTTTACACCGTTCATGGGGATGCAGTATCCAGCGCACATAGAAAGGAAGGAACAAGGTGAAATAAAGATATTTATCCTTGTTACACCGTTCATGGGGATGCAGAATCTAACGCACATAGAAAGGAAGGAACAAGGAGAAATTAAAGATATGTATCCTTGTTACACCGTTCATGGGGATGCAGAATCCAGCGCACATAGAAAGGAAGGAACAAGGAGGAATAAAGATATTTATCCTTGTTACACCGTTCATGGGGATGCAGAATCCAGCACACATAGAAAGGAAGGAACAAGGATAAATAAAGATATGTATCCTCCTCACACCGTTCATGGGGATGCAGAATCCAGCGCACATAGAAAGGAAGCAACAAGGAGAAATAAAGATATTTATCCTTGTTACACCATTCATGGGGATGCAGAATCCAGCGCACATAGAAAGGAAGGAACAAGGAGAAATAAAGATATGTATCCTCGTTACACCGTTCATGGGGATGCATAATCCAGCGCACATAGAAAGGAAGGAACAAGGAGAAATAAAGATATGTATCCTCGTTACACCGTTCATGGGGATGCAGAATCCAGCGCACATAGAAAGGAAGGAACAAGGAGAAATAAAGATATTTATCCTCGTTACACCGTTCATGGGGATGCAGAATCCAGCGCACATAGAAAGGAAGGAACAAGGAGAAATAAAGATATTTATCCTCCTTACACCGTTCATGGGGATGCAGAATCCAGCACTCATAGAAAGGAAGGAACAAGGAGGAATAAAGATATTTATCCTCGTTACACCGTTCATGGGGATGCAGAATCCAGCGCACATCGAAAGGAAGGGAGAAGGAGAAATAAAGATATTTATCCTCGTTACACCGTTCAGGGGGATGCAGGATCCAGCACACATAGAACGGAAGGAACAAGGAGAAATAAAGATATTTATCCTCATTACACCGTTCATGGGGATGCAGAATCCAGCGCACATCGAAAGGAAGAAACAAGGCGAAATAAAGATATTTATCCTCGTTACACCGTTCAGGGGGATGCAGGATCCAGCACACATAGAAAGGAAGGAACAAGGAGGAATAAAGATATTTATCCTCGTTACTCCGTTCATGGGGATGCAGAATCCAGCGCACATAGAAAGGAAGGAACAAGGAGGAATAAAAATATTTATCCTCGTTACACCGTTCATGGGGATGCAGAATCCAGCGCACATAGAAAGGAAGGAACAAGGAGAAATAAAGATCTGTATCCTTGTTACACCGTTCATGGGGATGCAGAATCCAGCACACATAGAAAGGAAGGAACAAGGAGGAATAAAGTTATTTATCCTCGTTACTCCGTTCATGGGGATGCAGAATCCAGCACACATAGAAAGGAAGGAACAAGGAGGAATAAATATCTGTATCCTTGTTACACCGTTCATGGGGATGCAGAATCCAGCACTCATAGAAAGGAAGGAACAAGGAGGAATAAAGATATGTATCCTCGTTACAGCGTTCATGGGGATGCAGAATCCAGCGCACATAGAAAGGAAGGAACAAGGAGGAATAAAGATCTGTATCCTTGTTACACCGTTCATGGGGATGCAGAATCCAGCACACATAGAAAGGAAGGAACAAGGATAAATAAAGATCTGTATCCTCGTTACACAGTTCATGGGGATGCAGAATCCAGCGCACATAGAAAGGAAGGAACAAGGAGAAATAAAGATATGTATCCTCGTTACACCGTTCATGGGGATGCAGAATCCAGCACACATAGAAAGGAAGGAACAAGGAGAAATAAAGATATTTATCCTCCTTACACCGTTCATGGGGATGCAGAATCCAGCGCCCATAGAAAGGAAGGAACAAGGAGAAATAAAGATATGTATCCTCGTTACACCGTTCATGGGGATGCAGAATCCAGCACACATAGAAAGGAAGGAACAAGGAGGAATAAAGATATTTATCCTCGTTACTCCGTTCATGGGGATGCAGAATCCAGCACACATAGAAAGGAAGGAACAAGGAGGAATAAAGATCTGTATCCTCGTTACACAGTTCATGGGGATGCAGAATCCAGCGCACATAGAAAGGAAGGAACAAGGAGAAATAAAGATCTGTATCCTCGTTACACCGTTCATGGGGATGCAGAATCCAGCGCACATAGAAAGGAAGGAACAAGGATAAATAAAGATCTTTATCCTCCTTACACCGTTCATGGGGATGCAGAATCCAGCACACATAGAAAGGAAGGAACAAGGATAAATAAAGATCTTTATCCTCCTTACACCGTTCATGGGGATGCAGAATCCAGCGCACATAGAAAGGAAGGAACAAGGAGGAATAAAGATATTTATCCTCGTTACACCGTTCATGGGGATGTAGAATCCAGCGCACATAGAAAGGAAGGAACAAGGAGAAATTAAAGATATGTATCCTCGTTACACCGTTCATGGGATGCAGAATCCAGCACACATAGAAAGGAAGGAACAAGGAGAAATTAAAGATATGTATCCTCGTTACACCGTTCATGGGGATGCAGAATCCAGCGCACATAGAAAGGAAGGAACAAGGAGAAATAAAGATATTTATCCTCGTTACACAGTTCATGGGGATGCAGAATCCAGCGTACATAGAAAGGAAGGAACAAGGAGAAATAAAGATCTGTATCCTCGTTACACCTTTCATGGGGATGCAGAATCCAGCGCACATAGAAAGGAAGGAACAAGGAGAAATAAAGATATTTATCCTCGTTACACAGTTCATGGGGATGCAGAATCCAGCGCACATAGAAAGGAAGGAACAAGGAGAAATAAAGATCTGTATCCTCGTTACACCTTTCATGGGGATGCAGAATCCAGCGCACATAGAAAGGAAGGAACAAGGATAAATAAAGATCTTTATCCTCCTTACACCGTTCATGGGGATGCAGAATCCAGCACACATAGAAAGGAAGGAACAAGGATAAATAAAGATATGTATCCTCGTTACACCGTTCATGGGGATGCAGAATCCAGCGCCCATAGAAAGGAAGGAACAAGGAGGAATAAAGATATTTATTCTCCTTACACCGTTCAGGGGGATGCAGGATCCAGCACACATAGAAAGGAAGGAACAAGGAGGAATAAAGATATTTATCCTCGTTACTCCGTTCATGGGGATGCAGAATCCAGCGCACATAGAAAGGAAGGAACAAGGAGGAATAAAGATATTTATCCTCGTTACACCGTTCATGGGGATGCAGAATCCAGCGCACATAGAAAGGAAGGAACAAGGAGAAATTAAAGATATGTATCCTCGTTACACCGTTCATGGGATGCAGAATCCAGCACACATAGAAAGGAAGGAACAAGGAGAAATTAAAGATATGTATCCTCGTTACACCGTTCATGGGGATGCAGAATCCAGCGCACATAGAAAGGAAGGAACAAGGAGAAATAAATATATTTATCCTCGTTACACCTTTCATGGGGATGCAGAATCCAGCGCACATCGAAAGGAAGAAACAAGGAGAAATAAAGATATGTATCCTCGTTACACCGTTCATGGGGATGCAGAATCCAACACACATAGAAAGGAAGAAACAAGGAGAAATAAAGATATTTATCCTCGTTACACCGTTCATGGGGATGCAGAATCCAGCGCACATAGAAAGGAAGGAACAAGGAGAAATTAAAGATATGTATCCTCGTTACACCGTTCATGGGATGCAGAATCCAGCACACATAGAAAGGAAGGAACAAGGAGGAATAAAGATATGTATCCTCCTTACACCGTTCATGGGGATGCAGAATCCAGCGCACATAGAAAGGAAGGAACAAGGAGAAATTAAAGATATGTATCCTTGTTACACCGTTCATGGGGATGCAGAATCCAGCGCACATAGAAAGGAAGGAACAAGGAGAAATAAAGATATTTATCCTCGTTACACCGTTCATGGGGATGCAGAATCCAGCGCACATAGAAAGGAAGGAACAAGGAGGAATAAAGATATGTATCCTCGTTACACCGTTCATGGGGATGCAGAATCCAGCACACATAGAAAGGAAGGAACAAGGAGAAATTAAAGATATGTATCCTTGTTACACCGTTCATGGGGATGCAGAATCCAGCGCACATAGAAAGGAAGGAACAAGGAGAAATAAAGATCTTTATCCTCTTTACACCGTTCATGGGGATGCAGTATCCAGCGCACATAGAAAGGAAGGAACAAGGAGAAATAAAGATATTTATCCTTGTTACACCGTTCATGGGGATGCAGAATCTAACGCACATAGAAAGGAAGGAACAAGGAGAAATTAAAGATATGTATCCTTGTTACACCGTTCATGGGGATGCAGAATCCAGCGCACATAGAAAGGAAGGAACAAGGAGGAATAAAGATATTTATCCTTGTTACACCGTTCATGGGGATGCAGAATCCAGCACACATAGAAAGGAAGGAACAAGGATAAATAAAGATATGTATCCTCCTCACACCGTTCATGGGGATGCAGAATCCAGCGCACATAGAAAGGAAGCAACAAGGAGAAATAAAGATATTTATCCTTGTTACACCGTTCATGGGGATGCAGAATCCAGCGCACATAGAAAGGAAGGAACAAGGAGAAATAAAGATATGTATCCTCGTTACACCGTTCATGGGGATGCAGAATCCAGCGCACATAGAAAGGAAGGAACAAGGAGAAATAAAGATATGTATCCTCGTTACACCGTTCATGGGGATGCAGAATCCAGCGCACATAGAAAGGAAGGAACAAGGAGGAATAAAGATATTTATCCTCGTTACACCGTTCATGGGGATGCAGAATCCAGCGCACATAGAAAGGAAGGAACAAGGAGAAATTAAAGATATGTATCCTCGTTACACTGTTCATGGGATGCAGAATCCAGCACACATAGAAAGGAAGGAACAAGGAGAAATTAAAGATATGTATCCTCGTTACACCGTTCATGGGGATGCAGAATCCAGCGCACATCGAAAGGAAGGAAGAAGGAGAAATAAAGATATTTATCCTCGTTACACCGTTCAGGGGGATGCAGGATCCAGCACACATAGAACGGAAGGAACAAGGAGAAATAAAGATATTTATCCTCGTTACACCGTTCATGGGGATGCAGAATCCAGCGCACATCGAAAGGAAGGAACAAGGCGAAATAAAGATATTTATCCTCGTTACACCGTTCAGGGGGATGCAGGATCCAGCACACATAGAAAGGAAGGAACAAGGAGGAATAAAGATATTTATCCTCGTTACACCGTTCATGGGGATGCAGAATCCAGCACACATAGAAAGGAAGGAACAAGGAGAAATAAAGATCTGGTCGGTATTTATAGGACAGGCCGGGTCGGTATTTATAGGACAGGCTTTATAGGACAGGCCGGGACGGTATTTATAGGACTGGCCGGGTCGGTATTTATAGGACAGGCTGGGGTTGGTATTTATAGGACAGGCTGGGTCGGTATTTACAGGCCAGGCCGGGGTCGGTATTTATAGGACAGGCCAGGGTTGGTATTTATAGGACAGGCCGGGGTCGGTATTTATAGGACGGGTCGGTATTTATAGGACAGGCCGGGTTGGTATTTACAGGACAGTCCGGGGTCGGTATTTATAGGACAGGCTGGGGTCAGTATTTATAGGACAGGCCTGGGTCGGTATTTATAGGACAGGCCTGGGTCAGTATTTACAGGACAGGCCGGGGTCGTTATTTACAGGACAGGCCGGGGTCGATATTTATAGGACAGGCTTGGGTCGGTATTTATAGGACAGGCCTGGGTCGGTATTTATAGTACAGGCCTCACCCTCACTCACCCTCAACCCCTCACCCTCACTCACCCTCAACCCCTCACCCTCACCCTCACTCACCCTCAACCCCTCACCCTCACCCTCACTCACCCTCAACCCCTCACCCTCAACCCCTCACTCACCCTCACTCTCACTCACCCTCACTCACCCTCAACCCCTTACCCTCACTCACCCTCACCCTCACTCACCCTCACCCTCACTCACCCTCAACCCCTCACCCTCACTCACCCTCACCCTCACTCACCCTCAACCCCTCACCCTCACCCTCACCCTCAACCCCTCACCCTCAACCCCTCACCCTCAACCCCTCACCCTCACCCTCACTCACCCTCACCCTCACTCACCCTCAACCCCTCACCCTCACTCACCCTCACCCTCACCCTCACTCACCCTCAACCCCTCACCCTCACTCACCCTCAACGCCTCACCCTCACTCACCCTCAACCCCTCACCCTCAACCCCTCACCCTCACCCTCACTCACCCTCACAACACATATTGTGTTACAATAGGTATCACATTTGCGAAAGATAAAACTATTGGCATTGTAACTAACAAAGCTATTAATTTCGCTATTTTCAAAACAAGCACATAAATAAAAAATGTGTTCTTTACAATACCAATAGCTCAAACTTTCCTAATGCGAGACCTATTGCATTGCTGTGCTTCTCTCCCCTGCTGCACTCTCCTGCTCTCTAGAGATGTGGCCTAACGACCAGAGCTGCCATCTAAGTCACGTAAATACAAAACATGTTGCATTCCAAATGCTATAGGTGTCACATTCGCGAAAGTTATAACTATTGGCATTGTAAATGACAAAGCCATCAATTTTAAAAACCAACAAATAAATAAAATATGTCATTTACAAGACCAATAACTCCAACTTTTCTAATGCGAGACCTATTGCATTTCCAATGCTTGTTCTTTTTATGCTATCCAACGTTTTTCTTACTGTTGCACCCTCTGGAGTTGGAATAGTAATTTTTACCCATACGCTATCCAACGCTTTCCCTACTGTTGCACTCACTGGAGTGGGAATAGTAATTTCTACCCATCCGCTATCCAACGCTTTCCCTACTGTTGCACTCTCTGGAGTTGGAATAGTAAATGTTACCCCTACGCTATCCAACGCTTTCCCTACTGTTGCACTCTCTGGAGAGGGACTAGTAATTATTCCCCCTACACTATCCAACGCTTTCCCTACTGTTGAATCCTTTGGAGTTGGAATAGTAATTTTTACTCTTACGCTATCCAATATTATTTATATATATTTATGTATTTAATATGTTACATAATGTAGTATTTAATTAAAATTTTAAATATTTAAAGTATTGTTAATTGTCTTTATTTATTATTATTTATGTTATTATTTTATGAGTGTTGATGTATTTGTAATTTATAGTATTTGTTATTATTTTTTAATTAATTAAAAAATATATATTATTATTAATTAAGTATATATTATATATTGTATGTTTTATTTTTAATTAAATGTTTAGTATTAAATATGTAATATTTATTCATTTTAAACATTATAACATATTTTTAAATAAGTTTAAATTATATATAAGTATTATACTTAATTTAACTTTTTTTTATCTTAAAAAAACAATATTTTTAAATATGATATTTTTAACATCGATATTTTAGTTTCGATATTTTTTTACTTACCATGTTGTAGATAGGGTGTTGATATACTTGCCTTCGATATTCCAGCGTCGATATTTTGTCTGTCGATATTCTGAGCCTCGATATTCTGTCATAGATTCACCTGTGCACACGTTTCCACATGTAACGAGTCCTGTGCCCCTTCCCCTGGCTGCAATGCAGCAGCCTTTTCTCACGAAGCGGACACCGTTGAAATCCACATGCAGTCCATTTTATCATGAGTTCACTGTGGGTAATTTCCCAGCTTACGAGGTGCTCCCCCAGTAAAAGCTAAAAAATCAGGTGTTCAAAAAGAGGAAAAATCCAGGTGACTCCGATGGTCAGAACCACCTTCTCACACTCCTAAAAGGGAGAGTTTTCTTCCATGGCCCCCTACAGTCTCCTTAGACAGTGGCATAACATAACACCTGACCGTTTTATGAACACATTCCCGGCAACTATTATCCGGGAATCAGGGAATATTGAGGAATGTTTAGCCAGCTACAACTCCATAGTAAAAACATCCAAAGACCAGCTGGCCCCATTGAAACATTACCATAAATCAGCCAGATGCCAACATGCAGCATGGTTCTCAGAAGGAAAAATGTCTTAGGGAGAACTTGGAAAGATGTCAACACCCATGATGTAATTGATAAAGAAAGGTATAAGACCTCTCTGGCTCAATATAATAAGAACCTTAAAGAACGGACACAGATCCCACATTGCATTGCACTATAACCAGGCAGGGAACTCCGCCAAAGAATACCATATCCTTAAATCCTTTACCAACCCGAAAGCCTGCAACAATGAAGCTGCACCATCTCAATGACTCTGTGATATAATAGCTAATCATTTCGTAGAGAATCTAGCTAATTTATGATGAAATCACTAAAGACAAGAACCCTCTTAATGACAATGCATTCCACCATCTTCCATCCTTGACCAATGTGCCTTCACTGGAAAGTTTTCGCCCTCTCACAGTTGATACAGTTGGGACATTGCTGTACACAGTTAAATCAGGTTCCCCTTTGGATATTATTCCAGCCAACATTTCCTTGCTACTCTTTAAACCGTTGTCCATATCTACCTGCTCAATCCTTAATTGATTGCCAGGGCCTACTAACATGTGGCCTACTCAATGTCAGGTCACTACCTAAACACGCCAATGAAATTCAATTGCTCATTGACACTCATCACCTTGACGCATTGTTCCTTACCGAGACATGGACCCATGCTGACTGCAATATTGACCTCGATCTGGCGTGCCCTCAAGATTATAAAATACTGCATCTCCCCAGGCCAAAGGGCCGTGGCGGGGGAGTGGGCGCTATTTTCCGAGCATCCTGGTCGGTTGGCATTCTAGACATAGACCCAGTTGCCGGGACGGAACTCCTTGGCCTCTCTATAAAATGTCACCATGGAGCCATCGTCGCGGCCATTATCTGCTATCGCCCCCCGGGAGCCTTCAATGCCCAACAGCAACACTCGCTACTCACCACTTTTACCAATATGGCCACTTCCCACCACAAGCTGATCATTTTAGGAGATTTTAATCTCTGGCCCAATGGAAGCCTGGACAGTGCACTACACAACCTAGTACTATCCTGTGATGGTGTAGGACTTTCACAATTGGTTAACAAACCCACCCACACAGCTGGGCACCAATTGGATTTAATCTTTGCCTCCCCTCAGTTAGTACATCTGTGCGACATCCTGCCCATGTGCTGGACCGACCATGCACTTATTAAATTTCACATTTTTTGTGACAGAGCTAAAAGGCCTCCACGCAGTACAACCTCCGATTTTCTGTATAGGGATTGGAAAGCCCTTGACAAACTCAGAGCGGCTGGCACTGTATTTAATGTGGAAAACAGTTTCACCCCTACTAACTCGGTGGAGAACAATTTTAAAGCCTTCTGTTCAATAATTTCTTCTACCTCAGACTCCCTCGCTCCCCAGAAGAAATGCAAAGCAAAGAGCAGAGCTCCAGCTCCCTGGTTTAACGACTCTCTGAAAACCCTCAAACTAGCCTGTAGACAATCATAGAGAAAATGGAGACAAGGCTACTCCGACACTAATAAAGCACTCTGGAAACACCACCTCCAGGCATATAAAGCTGCAATTGCTCAGAGTAAAGCCAACTACTTCTGTACCACGATCAGCAACGCTAATAACAGCTCAAAAAGCATATTTCAGATTCTCAAAAACCTCACCCACCCTGAATGTGCCATAAAAACTACTCTTCCCACACAAGCCCTTTGTGACAACCTTGCGTTATTTTTCAAAAACAAAATTGAAACCATTATCCACAACCTGAACTCCTCCCTTCCATCATGCGATCCCAACATAGCAAGGGCCTGTACCAGTGACTCGATCTTGGTACACTCAGGTCATCCCCCTAAGGAAAAGCTGTGGGAGTTCCCCCCCATCCCAGAAACTGAATTTGAAAGGCTGACGCTCGGGATCACCTCAGGCTCCCCTCTTGACCCGCTGCCCCCAAAAATCTGGAAAAGTTTTGGTACCGACCTCTTTGTTACTCTCCGTAGGATCTGCAATCAATCCTTACATTGCGGATCTGTGCCATCTCCTTGGAAGCAGGCTCTAATCACCCCGCTATTGAAAAAACCTTCCTTGAACCCCGATTGTTTATCCAACTATCGGCCTATCTCTCTCTTGCCATTCCCGGCAAAGATTGCCGAACGTTGGGTAAGCGCCTGTCTTTCCGCCCATCTGGAGCAAAATCAGATCCTGGATGATTTTCAATTTGGCTTTCGCCCTGCCCACGGAACTGAAACAGCCGTCCTAACAGCCATGGAGGACCTTCGTATGCGGGCAGACAGGGGCCAGGCAGTAGCCTTGATCCTGCTGGACCTGTCTGCCGCATTTGATACGGTTAACCATGGGATCCTGTTGGAGAGACTCTGTGAAGCTGGGGTGGAAGGCACAGCCCTGCTATGGTTCCATTCCTATTTACGGGACAGGAGGCAGGCTGTGTTTCTCCCCCCTTTTCAATCCACCTTTTTCCCTGTCCCCCACGGGGTCCCCCAGGGCTCTTCCATCAGCCCCATCCTCTTTAACGTGTACCTTAAACCCCTGTGGTAAATAAAATATTACCCTGGCAGAATTTCTAGGCATTAACAATTAGCATGCATCAAGTGAGAAGCAGAGTCCGTGGTATCTGAGTTAAAAATGGGCTTTATTCCAATAACTCGAGTCAAAGGGAGAATATGTTCCATCACCACAGAGGTTCAGGAAGAGTCTTCTAACATTTAATAACAAAACATCATATATATACTTTTTACTCCTTGTACATAGGAGCAGGCGCAAGACAGAAAATGAGATAAGAACATGTGGGTGTACACTTGATGAGTCATAGGTGTGTGATAGGTAGGTGTCATAGGTGGGTGGTACACAGAGGAGGAGTTTGCATGACCAGCTCGAACTGTGCCCTAATTGTGCAACTTTGAACATGATGTGCAATTGACGTGTAACTGGGAAGAGGCTGACTTACAACCTAGCAGAGAGATCTCTTATGTCAAGGCGACCAGCACATCTAGTACAACTGATATCTAGAGTCATGGGATGTATTATCTGAAGAAAAGGTTGTTCGTCACTAAAAGACAGAGAGGGCATATTTATTCGTTCATTGCATGAGCTTTCTATGGGTGCAAGCACTGTGATTTACTTCAATGGAGACAGAATGGCTAGGCCTATCTCCCTCGGACGGGTTCTGTTTACTTTTCCTCACCGGGCAGGCAGATAACTGTTAAGCAAAATATACTGTCTTGGCAACCCTTACTGGGCTTCTTGCGGCTGAGCTAGAAGTATGCGAGGTCAGAGGGACGTAACTGCAGCTTCAGTGTGTCAGGAGTCATGAAAACATTAATTCAGAAAGTGGTTTCAGGCTCAACCAGTACGATATTTATTTAAAAGAGCACAATGCAAAATGCAAATACATGGGCCTTATGCTAACTTAATGTTTGGGAGACTTGATGACTGGCATTTCTAATGCAGGACATGATTGCAGGGGCCTAGTGATTCAGGCCACTACGGGAAATATGCATGGATAACATGCACATGACATGTAACATAGGGTATATGTAGAGGACATATTTGATCAGGCAAAATATCATTTTCCTCATTCCCTCCTTGTTCCCTACATAACCCTTTAGGATACATCTATATTCATGAGACCGTATAGTTGATCATACAGCATCATTTCTTCATCTTTTATCATTTGTTTACGTGGATGTGGAATACAGGCAGTAGCACACAGCCCGCAAATCGCCGGACCACACTGCAGACAGAGACAGCAACCAAATACCATAAGTAGGGCCATTCCTAGGAAGGACATAACTTTCCATCCCCATGCAGATATTACACCCCAGAACCAACTGGACCAAGTCCATGTGCCTGGATCTTGATGTATGGCATTAGCAATCTTGTGGAGTCTTGTTATTGCTTCGTACACAGATGGTGCATTATCTGGGATGAAAACGCAACAACTAGATCGGATGACTCTACAAGCTCCGCCCCTATCCGCCAAGATGACGTCTAGAACGAGGCGGTTTTGAAGAACGACAAGTCTAATAGCAGACTGTTCCTGGGTTAAGTTCGCCAGGGCAGATGCAGTTATATTTACAACTGTTTCAAGAGTCCTTGTTAACCTGCGTATCAGTTTACTGTTTTGGATGGGACCTATGAAGAAAAAGAATCCTCTGTTGAAATCTGTATATTGCTCCCATGCTGTTTCAGTCTGATCGATACCTGCAGAATCTGTCTCTCTCTTTTGTCTAACATGTTCTAGTCGTGAATCTCTATGATAATTTGATGGGGCTAGAAAAACGGGTGGCAATAAGAATGCTATATAACACGTCCCACCCCAGTCTAAGGGCAGATGTACATAGGCTGTCTGACCACAAATGAAATAGGTATGGCGTGATGTTTTGAAAGAAGATAGTCCGTTATCATCAAACTCTACTACAGTGTTACACTTGCTGTGTCCCATATGTACTGAGCCTTTCTTACTAACACATAAATCACCTTTTGCTGGCAGGACTGATATAAACGGTGGACCTGTGTTTTGCTTGGGCTGAACATTTAACATTATAAAATTAACAGAGGCATTTCCCTGTTCGTACTCTTCATTCTCTAAATCGGATCCCTTTCTTTGGGGGAATCCGTCTTTGTCTGGAAAGCATGCTTCATTCATTACTTTATTCAGGTTTCCATATATCCAGCCACCTGAATAAGCTATGTACCTTCTATCTATTGATGTCATTAGAGCAAACCATGCTCCACACGAACCATTGTGTGAGAACGGTAAAGGGTAGAAGGGCAATACTCCCTTCGTCTCTTGATAAGGGGGCAGTTGGCCACATACCCAGCAATTAGTCGCATTGCTGGTCTGGTGAGAATGGTGTAACATTCGAATAAAGGTTTTGTTACGTAGTGCAAGTCGATATGACAGTTCATGAGGTGGCAGGTCACTAAATGTGTGCTCTGCGGTGCTGTTACTGGAAGAGTGTAAACGTGAGGAAATGGGAAAGAAAACATGTAGCAATAAACTGACACCAATTATAACAATGCACAGAATAAAAAGGACGATTAAGGTAACTATACATCTACTGCGTAATCTCTTGCAGTATTTTTCCTTCTTATCTCTCTTCTTGCTATTCTCATATGTGATCTTATGCATGTCAGAATCGAGTCTAACCGATTCACCACCGGGTGGGCTTAAACAATTAAACTACGTCTGACTTGCTAGTTCTAGACCTATACTCTTGCTGAGGGGTATTTTCTAGCAAAGGTCAGTGTTCCTTTTTTTTATAGTTTTTTTTAGTTTTTTTTTTGTCAAAGTTCAAAGTTCCAAATAGTGATGAAGGTGAGTTCGGCCTTTACGTCCTTCCACCAACTTCGGCGTCTTCCAACGTGGCTCAAGGGGACTTGAACGATCAAAATCCTGAGGAGTCCAAATTCCCTTGGTGCTATGGCATGTTCCTCGACCTGGGTGTTTGTCAGGGAAGGCGGCAGCAACCTGTGAATGAAAAGAGAGTAGTGCAGAAATCAAGGAAGCCAGGTAATCTGTCAGCATGTTACTGTCAACATCAGTTATTTTTTCATTTTTAGACATAGGCGTACCCCACATATAGTTCATAAGTTCATAAGGAGATAGGCCTGTTCTGGAATGAGCTACCATACGCATGTAAAAGAGGGCAACCGGCAAGGCAACCATCCAATCCACGCCTATTTCTGTACAGATCTTAGCAATGTTTTGTCTTGAGGGTCTGATTATGTCTTATTTCTACAAGGCCTACTGCTTCTGGGTGTCTGACACAATGGAATTTCCTCGAAGGGACACTTGTTTCATTAATTCAGAGGAGAATGGCTGATTGTTATCTGAACAGATCACATGAGGTGATCACATGAGGTGATTCATAGCTGGGGAAGTACTGCGCACTAATTGTCTGGCTGTTGTAACAGCAGTATAATCTGGAACTGGATATGCTTCTGTCCATCTGGACAGGGCACATACAACTACTAAGACATATTTGTAACCTCTACATCTGTCCATTTGGATATAATCCATTTGGAGAACCTCAAAAGGGTGGTCAGGAGGATGAAATCCGCCTTGTTCCACCGGAATGCCTTTACCTGGATTGAACTGACAACAGATCGTACATGTTCGTACTTTCTGCTCCACTGCTGCACATAGGTGCTTGTTAAACCAAATATACTGTAAACAGTCTAGCATTGCCTTCTCTCCTAAGTGTGCGGGACTATGTGTTGGGCTTATGATTATTTGTACCATAGAATCCGAAAGAAACCATGTGCTTTTTCCCTTAGTCATCTAACCTTGGTTAGTCTGGATCCCTCCTTGTAAAGTCCATTTCTTTATCTCATCTGTGGTGGCATGTGTCTGTATGTCGAGTACATCTTGAGTGGGATCCCTGACTGTCATGCTTTATGTCAGTAATGGTACCTCTGTCCTTGTCGTGTCTGTGCTGTCTGAGCTGTTCGGTCTGCCAGGTCATTACCCTGGGTAATGGTGTCTGTAACTTTGGTATGAGCTTTATATTTCAGGATAGACATGGCTGTAGGTAAATGTATGGCCTCTAACAGGGCCTGAATAAGCTGGCTGTGCTGAATCTTGGCACCATGGGAGGTCAAGACTACGCCAAAGGCATATTGTGAATCCGTATAAATGTTTACTTGTCAGGCTTGTGTCAGAGCAATGAGCTCTGCTGCTTGAGCAGACAGTGTGTCTATTTTCTGTGTCTCTATGACTTCAGTGGTCACGGCATACGCTGCTACTAAGTCTCCTGTACTTGTTCTCATGCATGATCCATCTACATAGAGTGTCTGGTCTGGGCCCAGAAGTGCAATATCTGTCATGTCTTGTCTTGGTTTATTCATTACTTCCACATAGTCATGTGGTGATGCATGTACTGTACTTGAGGGCAAAAGCGTTGCAGGATTCAGAATGTTACAACGTCTGATCTCTATGTGTGGTTGAAATAATGTCAGTTCATATCCTGTCAGTCTCGCTACGCTCTAAAGTAAAAATAAATAAAAAATAAAAAAGCATAAAATGTTTACTGTGACATGGAGTCGCTTAAAACTGGCCTCAAATGCCAAGGTGTGATCTTGTGTCCTAGGGAGAACAGTCAAAATGGCTGCCTCCTGTGTAGTTAACTGTATGAGCGGTTTGCTAGATATGCATACTGGGGAATCCATTGCCTACAGTAAGAAGTGAGGCCAATAAAGGCACGTACTTCCTTCGGTGTCCTGGGCTGTGAAAGGTTAGTAATGAGCTGTATGATTCTTGTGTTAGCTGTCTACCTGGTGACCCTCCTTGGAAAGCAAGTGTTGTACACCACTTGCTTTACACAGAAAGTGCAAGACTGTCAGAGATGCAATGTCACGGTCTGGTTCTGATCCCGCTGTATTAGCGCTGTGTTGGTAGGCATGTCAATACTGTCTAGCTGTCTTTAGTGTCTGACTGCAAATGCTAGGGCTCACTGTCACCAATCTAGCAAAAATGAAATACATAAAAACAAATAAATAAATAAATAATTATAATTTATCCACAATTCAAAAGCACTATTTTATATTGGGGAACCTCTATCCAAAACCTCTGCAGTTTTACAATAAATCCTACTCTATATCTTGGGAACAGTATGACCATACTACCTACAATATGTTCTCTAAATGTATCTGAATTAATCCACATTATTCGTGTTAGAAACAGAAGGCCTAAAAGCCTTGAAAAAAACTCACTCCTTTGAGAAGCAGCCCCTCCCTCTAGAATTATGTTCGCGCTCGGAGCTTTGAATCAATTCCAAGCCGGGCTACACTGAGATCTAAACTTGAATGACTGCCAGATGCTGAACTCATCGCAAGAGCAAGACTCTTGCCAATTATTCTGTTTACACTACTGAGGGAATAACTATCCATTTGCAAGCGTGACTTTATCTGAAGTCAATGAAGCTTTTAGTGTTGACTGCTTCAGAGGAGCAACTTGGCCCCCCCATTCACATAAACAAAGGGATCGCGGAAAGAATTGGGTTATGGCCAGCAAGACAGGCACTGCTCGCTCCAAGAGGGAGTAGCCCCCCCTTTACATAAACATTTATATTCTGGGAACCAGGCCATCCCGGTCTCGGACGGACTGTCTCAAGGTTAAAAAAATACATTCCTTGTACGTCATAACATATCTCTTCCCAGGCCAGAGCTTTTCTAACTTTAACTGAAGCAAACTTTTAAAACGTGTTAAAAAGTAAATTAATAATGACATATATTTTTCTGTAACTGAGTGACATGCTAGCATTTTTAAAATAATTCTGTACTGCTACTAGCTGCAAGGGAAAAAATAAACAGAACAAAACAATCATGGCATGGAAACACACCATATTTTACTTTTTTTTTTTTTTTAAATAACATGTCGAACTTCTTAATTCTGCATGGCTTAACCAATATTTTCATAAGCAAGTGTGCAAGCTTTTCTATTTTACCTATTAAAAGGGCCAGATTCATACTTTTTCAAAAGGCCATGTTTTCTAATTTTAGTGGGGACTGTTCTCTGCACATATTAATTGAAGCAGTCTGTCAAAGTACATAGGTCAGTCTTGAAACTAAATGCAAATTAAACTAATGTAGGGGACTCTTAGCAATGCATTAATTTACAAAGAGCCACTTACCTAATTGAGTGGGCTAACATTCACACGCTATTCTAAAGGGCAGCTTGCATTGGGAAAAATATTCTGTAGAAACATTCCTATTTAAAAAACACACTGTTCTATTACACTAAATAAAAACGCATTCTAAGATGGGTCTGTTTCATATTTTCTTTCCAACCGTGAAAACATTAAAGCACTCTTTGTGCAAACCCTTATCTCAATTCGACTGGTCTATTTACAACTTTACCGACCTCTGAGCCAAACACATTAAATCAAGTATTCCAAAGCAAAACCCTTCACAAAAACACTCCTTTACTCTCCATGCAACATTTTACCATTCAATCTGCAAACTGAATACGCCCATTGGATAACATGGCAAATCGCACCCCCGCACAAAACATTCTTTTTTCACCACTTCCACAGCTCAGATCCTTTTCAAATTTGGCATCACAGTAGTCCAAGCTATTCCCTAAATCCTCACCAAAAAGCAACTAAATCCCTCCACTGGTACGAATTTCTGCTAAAAAACACGCCCCCCCCCGCAAACACAAAAAAATAAAACGCCAGAATCCCTCAACACCTTGTTAAAACAAATACTGCCTTCTCAATAAAAGATATTAACTCTTTGGCAGCCTAAGCACAATCATTCCCCAATGACTGCAGTACATGGGAAAGTCATGAACTCATCTCTCCACGTTATCACATAACACATACGCACATCTTCAAAACATTTTCTCTAAGCACTTGAAAGAGATCCAGCTCTCTCCTGCCTAACGTAATGGCTAGGGAGCTGATGATAACATGCTCTGCACAAGCCATAACCACATGGCGCTATTTACAAGCCATATTTACAAGAAACTCAACAAGTCACAAAAATGACACGCTATTTACAAGGCATATTTACAAGGAGCTATACTTAAGAAAATTCAACAAACTACTCACAAGTCTTAATCACAAGTCGCTATTTACAAGGAACTACAAGCCACTCACAAAGCGTTACACACATGGATGTAACAAACTATTCACAAGTCTTAAGCACAAATTCACAAATAAACCAACTAGTTACTCACAAGGCACTTTCGCAGTCTAGAAGGGACTTGTCTAGATACAAGGAAATGAACTCTTCAGATGTTGTTGGCTTTAATTCTACATACTCTAAAGGGTACAGGTGGTGGCGTTCTCTACCTACTGGGTCTTTCTGAGGTGGTCACTTTAGCTAGTTTTTCCGACAGAACGGGATAAATACCAGTTACAACGGCATTTCTTGGCTTGTTTAGTTCTCTCTGCTTTATTGAATTCATTCTTTGTTCTCCTATGTCACTCTTTGCGCCATAACTCAATGGCATCTTTCTGAGAGGGTCTTGACTTTTTAACACATATCATGACCCGGTGTGTCTCTAGGCCGGATTTTAACTGTCTATTCTAGTAAACCTCTTCTGGTCCCTATCTGACGTAATTTTGAAAACAGAAACCAATACAATGGAAACACAATACACAAGAATAGACTGAAACATTCAACAATCATTCATACAAGACACATTATAACACTAAAACAGACACAGTCTAACCTGATACAGAGAGTTAAACATGTACTTGAAAAACAGTTTGTGCACTGAAAATACAGTCCAACCATACCGGTCTCAGGAATGAGACACGTCTTTACCGGGCCCACCTTTTACCGTGGGCACGTCTTTACCGGGCCCACCTTTTACCGTGGGCACGTCTTTACCGGGCCCACCTTTTACCGTGGGCACGTCTTTACCGGGCCCACCTTTTACCGTGGGCACGTCTTTACCGGGCCCACCTTTTACCGTGGGCCCGTCTTGAAACTAGATGCAATCCCTATAGTGGTACTCACCGGGAAAGCAGAACTTGAAACTTGAAGGCCTCGGAAACTTGACTTGACTACGCTTGCGCCTTGGAACAGGTGGACCTCTGGAGACCTCGGACCTTGCTCTCTCACGGGCTGGGCCTCTGGTTGAGATGATCCGCTTTCCTCACCGCCTCACATGGATGCCTGGTCCGTCCGTCCTCCTCCGTGGGCCTGAGGGAGTGGCAGGAAGACCTGCTGGTGCGCTTTGAAGTCCGTCACGGCTGTAGAAGGGGGCAAAGACTAGACCCACAACTCCGGCGAGTGGGGAAAGGGGCAAGTCCCTATTCGGGCGCCAAATTATGTGGTAAATAAAATATTACCCTGGCAGAATTTCTAGGCATTAACAATTAGCATGCATCAAGTGAGAAGCAGAGTCCGTGGTATCTGAGTTAAAAATGGGCTTTATTCCAATAACTCGAGTCAAAGGGAGAATATGTTCCATCACCACAGAGGTTCAGGAAGAGTCTTCTAACATTTAATAACAAAACATCATATATATACTTTTTACTCCTTGTACATAGGAGCAGGCGCAAGACAGAAAATGAGATAAGAACATGTGGGTGTACACTTGATGAGTCATAGGTGTGTGATAGGTAGGTGTCATAGGTGGGTGGTACACAGAGGAGGAGTTTGCATGACCAGCTCGAACTGTGCCCTAATTGTGCAACTTTGAACATGACGTGCAATTGACGTGTAACTGGGAAGAGGCTGACTTACAACCTAGCAGAGAGATCTCTTATGTCAAGGCGACCAGCACATCTAGTACAACTGATATCTAGAGTCAGGGGATGTATTATCTGAAGAAAAGGTTGTTCGTCACTAAAAGACAGAGAGGGCATATTTATTCGTTCATTGCATGAGCTTTCTATGGGTGCAAGCACTGTGATTTACTTCAATGGAGACAGAATGGCTAGGCCTATCTCCCTCGGACGGGTTCTGTTTACTTTTCCTCACCGGGCAGGCAGATAACTGTTAAGCAAAATATACTGTCTTGGCAACCCTTACTGGGCTTCTTGCGGCTGAGCTAGAAGTATGCGAGGTCAGAGGGACGTAACTGCAGCTTCAGTGTGTCAGGAGTCATGAAAACATTAATTCAGAAAGTGGTTTCAGGCTCAACCAGTACGATATTTATTTAAAAGAGCACAATGCAAAATGCAAATACATGGGCCTTATGCTAACTTAATGTTTGGGAGACTTGATGACTGGCATTTCTAATGCAGGACATGATTGCAGGGGCCTAGTGATTCAGGCCACTACGGGAAATATGCATGGATAACATGCACATGACATGTAACATAGGGTATATGTAGAGGACATATTTGATCAGGCAAAATATCATTTTCCTCATTCCCTCCTTGTTCCCTACATAACCCTTTAGGATACATCTATATTCATGAGACCGTATAGTTGATCATACAGCATCATTTCTTCATCTTTTATCATTTGTTTACGTGGATGTGGAATACAGGCAGTAGCACACAGCCCGCAAATCGCCGGACCACACTGCAGACAGAGACAGCAACCAAATACCATAAGTAGGGCCATTCCTAGGAAGGACATAACTTTCCATCCCCATGCAGATATTACACCCCAGAACCAACTGGACCAAGTCCATGTGCCTGGATCTTGATGTATGGCATTAGCAATCTTGTGGAGTCTTGTTATTGCTTCGTACACAGATGGTGCATTATCTGGGATGAAAACGCAACAACTAGATCGGATGACTCTACAAGCTCCGCCCCTATCCGCCAAGATGACGTCTAGAACGAGGCGGTTTTGAAGAACGACAAGTCTAATAGCAGACTGTTCCTGGGTTAAGTTCGCCAGGGCAGATGCAGTTATATTTACAGCTGTTTCAAGAGTCCTTGTTAACCTGCGTATCAGTTTACTGTTTTGGATGGGACCTATGAAGAAAAAGAATCCTCTGTTGAAATCTGTATATTGCTCCCATGCTTTTTCAGTCTGATCGATACCTGCAGAATCTGTCTCTCTCTTTTGTCTAACATGTTCTAGTCGTGAATCTCTATGATAATTTGATGGGGCTAGAAAAACTGAAACCATTATCCACAACCTGAACTCCTCCCTTCCATCATGCGATCCCAACATAGCAAGGGCCTGTACCAGTGACTCGATCTTGGTACACTCAGGTCATCCCCCTAAGGAAAAGCTGTGGGAGTTCCCCCCCATCCCAGAAACTGAATTTGAAAGGCTGACGCTCGGGATCACCTCAGGCTCCCCTCTTGACCCGCTGCCCCCAAAAATCTGGAAAAGTTTTGGTACCGACCTCTTTGTTACTCTCCGTAGGATCTGCAATCAATCCTTACATTGCGGATCTGTGCCATCTCCTTGGAAGCAGGCTCTAATCACCCCGCTATTGAAAAAACCTTCCTTGAACCCCGATTGTTTATCCAACTATCGGCCTATCTCTCTCTTGCCATTCCCGGCAAAGATTGCCGAACGTTGGGTAAGCGCCTGTCTATCCGCCCATCTGGAGCAAAATCAGATCCTGGATGATTTTCAATTTGGCTTTCGCCCTGCCCACGGAACTGAAACAGCCGTCCTAACAGCCATGGAGGACCTTCGTATGCGGGCAGACAGGGGCCAGGCAGTAGCCTTGATCCTGCTGGACCTGTCTGCCGCATTTGATACGGTTAACCATGGGATCCTGTTGGAGAGACTCTGTGAAGCTGGGGTGGAAGGCACAGCCCTGCTATGGTTCCATTCCTATCTACGGGACAGGAGGCAGGCTGTGTTTCTCCCCCCTTTTCAATCCACCTTTTTCCCTGTCCCCCACGGGGTCCCCCAGGGCTCTTCCATCAGCCCCATCCTCTTTAACGTGTACCTTAAACCCCTGATCACGTTAATAAAGGCCCACGGACTAAAAACTATTAATTATGCGGACGACACCCAGCTCATCCTCTCTTGGGAGGGAGAAGACTCTACCCCCCTTGCAGCCTTTCATGACTGCCTAAGGGAGACGGCTGGGTGGTTGCACAAAAATTCCCTGCAGTTCAATTCCTCTAAAACGGAGGTTCTGTATTGCGCGGGAAGTCGAATACCTCGCCAGTTCCCCTGCGATTTTTGGCCTCCGGAAACACCAGATAAACCTCTGCCAGTCACGTCGGTCTGCAACCTAGGGGCCACACTGAATAATAGATTGAGCACAGAAACCCAAGTTGCAAAAACTGTGGGAACCTGCTCGGCTCTCCTGCGCTCCCTGTGCAAAATTATGCCACTCCTCCCCGCACAAGCCCGGGAGCAGATAGTCAGGTGCACCATCCTTAGTCGCCTGGACTATTGTAACGCGCTGTTACTCGAGTCCCCAGTTGCTCTACTAGATCGACTCCAAAGAGTTCAGTCGGCCGCTGCCAAGTTAGTTCTTGGCTGGACCAGAAGATCCTCAGCCACAGCGGCCTTAGCCGAGTTACACTGGCTCCCACTCAAACAACGAGTGGCTTTCAAGACTCTCTGCCTCGTCTTTAAAGCGCTCCACGGAGCTGGACCCAAACCTCTGCAGGCCATGTTTACTTGGTACACCCCTACCAGAACCCTACGCTCAGCCTCTGCCTGTCTGGTAATTGTTCCCAGATACAACAAAGTCAGGACGGGGGGCAGATCGTTCCGAGTCGCAGCGGCTAAACTGTGGAACAGTCTGCCTCTCGAAATCCGTCAAATCTCACAACTCCTCCCCTTTCGGAAACGCATCAAAACCTGGCTATTCCCTTAAATCCTAATTTCACTTGCTCCACGCCGTCAGTCCCCCTTAGCTAAGAGTATTCGCCAAGCGCCAGGAAACCTGCAAGGTGTCAGCCGCGCTCTACAAATGTTTTAAATAATAAATAATAAATAATAATAATAATTAATCTTTCACTAAGAGAGGGACAATTACCACTTGAATGGAAGGTTGCACAAATAATTCCCATCCGAAAGAAAGCTAATGTCCCAATGGAGGATCCGTCCAAATATCATCCGATTTCTCTTCTACCCCTTCTGAGTAAGTTATTGGAAAAGCATATTCATAAACATCTCTTTCTATGTCGAATCTACTGGATGCCTTGACTCCTCCCAGTCTGGTTTAGGCCAATGCACAGTATTGAGTCAAAACTGATTGCCGTCACTGACAATATAAGACACTCCCCTGACAATGGACAAGCAGTACTACTAGTGCTGCTGGATTTGTCAGCGGTTTTCGACACTGTTTCTCATCACATCCTACTCAGACTTGGAGAAATTGGAATCCAAGGACAAGTCCTTCAGTGGATTTTGTGCTTTCTCACTCATCAGACTCTGACCATCAATCTTGACCATTTCAAGACCATGGAATCGACCAAAGGAGTTCCTGAGGGATCCTGCCATAGTCTCACTCTGGTCAACATTTATGTTGCTCCATTAGCTGGACTCCTTAGAAAGCTGGGCTTCACACCAATCTCGTATGCTGATGACACCCAGCTTTTACTGTCATTTGACTAAAATTCCCACAATACTGCTTTCTCGGAAGGCATGATTGCCATCGCTAATGGAGGAGAGTGGAGAGGTGCACCACTAAATTGTCTTTTCAAAAAGATGTAAGGGTACAAAGTTCCTTAGTATTTGAATTTCTTTATTTCAACAATGTCATAACTTAGGGTCCAGCCAATGTGTTGCCATCGCTACTTGGAGGAGGAATCATTTCCTACAGCTAAATGCTGGGAAAACTGAGATCATGCTATACGGAGAAGCGCCTCTGCTCTGGTATCCAGAATGGTGGCCTCCGGAATTCGGCAAAACGCCGGTCCCTAAGACTGTGGTCGAGAACCTAGGCATACGTCTGGACCAGAAACGCACAATGAAAGAGCATGTTACAATCACCGTGGGCTCATGCTTTCATATATTAAGCCTCCTACACAGGGTATTTCCATTTCTCTCTCTTGCCAGAACAGCTTCTCTCTGTCTATTACAATGTTTGCCCTTACTTCCAATAAGGAAGCTGGTCAGATTTAAGATATGCTGCATTGTGCACAAAGCACTAAACGGTAAAGGTCATGGCTATCTAGCAGAAAAGCGTATCAGCCACTCAGATCTCTATGCTCATGAGCCAAATCCCCGCTCCTTGTCCCGCGTTTCAAAAAATCCCGCTTAGGTGGGGAAGCATTTTTCCACTTGGCCCTCTATTATTGGAATCAGCTCCCTATTCTTCTCCGGAAATGCCCAGAATACCTTCTATTTCGAAAGCTCCTTAAAACCGAGATTTTTTTTGGGGGTGATTCAGGCACTTTATAAGCCAATAAAAGTTAAAAATAAAATAAATGTGAGAACACGCAGGGCTGAGTATATCGGTTTTACTTGCTGCTCGCAGTGGCGTACAAAACTTGAGGGGGCCCCCCTGCAAGGTACACACAGGGCCTACCTCTGGACTCAGCCAGGAGCGCTCATGCCAGGGTATTGTGCTGAGGGGGACCCCTGGAGCTCAGGCCCGCCCACATCGAAGGGTCTGGGGGGCGTTTGTTACCCCTGCTGCTTCTTCTTGTATCATCCAATACTGTGCTATTGGTCCGTTCCAGTGCGCTGCTTGAAGATATCACCCTATTAGCTGCTTAATGTCGGTCTTTATAAGGTACATGCAGAAAAATATTACATGCAAAATTACACTCTATGATCTCTTCAAAATGTGTGCTCTGAAGTTACGTTGTGATGTTGCAAATATTCCAAATACTGTCCCCCTCATACTCTTCATATTTTAGAAAGACAACCCACAGTGTACTAGTGCTCATTGTTTAAGCGTATGCATTTCACAACGGCAGAGCACATTTCACTTTCTGACAAAATCAATGTGTTGTCTTATATAGTGACCGAGCACATTTAATCATTTAATTGCCACTGAGTAGAAGCTTATAACCGTTGCTCGCTTGTAGTACTCAGTTGACTTCCCTAGGTGAAAATGAAAAATGTTTGGATCTTGGAACATGTTGTGAATGAATCACGTTGTAACAAGATGTATTACATCATGAGTATTCAAATGTAAAACATGTGCATGGGATAAAGTGTAGCATAAAATCCTTTCTATAGCTCTTCGAAGCTAGGAGCAAATTCAGTTGAAACCATAAGGGTTTGGTATTAAAATGTTACAGATCACAATGACCAGTCACACTTCATTCAATGCTGTGGCTCTGTCACTATTGTGGCAAATATCTTAAGCTAGCTGGCGTCTTCATCTAAGTCTTACAGAAAGGTGAACACACTTAGATGGACCATCGTCTACACCACACTCTATTGATAGGAAACCTGTGGTGAAGCATCCAGTGCTTTGACTATTCAAAAATAAATTAAGATAAGTAGACCTCCTTTACCAAAATATCAAATGTTATAATGTGGTAACGTAGTCTTTATTGTGTTAAATGCCTGGCCTGAGAATCCCGACCTCTCTCCGATGGGTCTATCGAGTTTAATTGACCATGATTTTGCGTTTCAGACAGCAATCCTATAGATGTTTTGGCTAGGCAGTGTTCTCTTGGAATTCTGTTCTCAATTTCCAGCTGAACAAAACATTTTTAACAGCAGTGGATTATCCTGCCTTTCCGGAGCAACCAGGTCTCAGTGTAGCTTGATGTCTTAAAGACTAGGAAGCTTGAACATCGGCTCTCTGAGTGCTTGATTCTCAAATCCATCTTTACTTTAGGAAACTTCATTGTCCTGTATCCTCTGCTACTCTTTCCAGATGGGTTACATGGTCCATGAAACAATCTGGACTTGATAGAACCTGGTTCAAGGGGTCATTCCTCTTGGGGTGCCATGGCTTCCTAAACGTGCGCAATACCAGAACATTCTTCTTCTTTTTTTTTTCTGTGTATATGTTTTTACTCCTCAACAAGCAGTCGGCGTTCCAAATTATTTTGAATGGAATAATACAATATGGCAGTTTTTCCTCATTCATGTTCCTCATCTTTATGTCCCCTTTGGCGGCCTTGGTGGAGGCATACGGGGCCCAGATCGTCTCTTATGCCGACGATACGCAACTCCTCTTCACATGCGGGAAAGACCAAGAGTTTGATGGAGAGAGAATTCGGGACTGTCTTGCATTGGTCTTCGACTGGTTCCAGCGGAACAGTCTGAGGGCCAACTCAAGCAAGTCCGAGGTTCTATTCTTTGGTTGCGTTACCGATCCGGAGTGGCAGCAATGGTGGCCGTCCGACATGAGCCCTCCGGCACAGTCCTCCTTGATGGCCAAAAATTTGGGTGTCAAACTAGACAACCAGCTGTCGCTGAGAACCCATATTCTTGGTCTGGCTGGCACCTGTTACGGAATCCTGAAAATGCTCCGTAAATTTTTGCCTCTGCTGTCAGAGGAGCACAGGAGGATTACTGTGCAGGCTCTTGTCGGCTTGAGTAGCCGTGTGCTATATAAAAGCTACATAACATAACATAACATAACATATCAACTCTTTCAAATACTTCAGCAACCAAGCTGGTAACACCAAACAGTTTAAAGCAAGGGAGTGTTCCTTTAGATCTGGCCTAACAGTGCAGTTCTCTCAACCTTTTTTTATTTTTGTTTATTGAAATGCTTGCAACAAGTATACACAACACCCCAAGGCTGGGGTGCAGCAATATCATCCTCACATGTGTCTATACAAGCCAATTTTCGTTTTTAACATTGAAAATGCAAAAAATAACTGAACCCCCCCACCCCACACACCTCTCCCGGCACTGAAATAGTTTTGCATCATACAATTGTCTGATCCAAAAGTCATGTGAACACACTTGAGTGATAGCACATAAAAGGTAGTTTCAAGTCCAATAAGTCATGGCCAGACAAATGAGGGAAGAGATCATGTAAATACGTAAGGCATGTTACACGTCAGGGTGGCTCAAAAAGTACAGAGTCAGTGAAGCCCAAAAGTCTTTGGGTTGTGAGGCCTCAGGCAGCTCTTCCGCATAGGAGTCCAGTTATTCCCTACAATATATTAAGTCTCGGATCCATTTCTTCACAGTACCCGTGGATTTTGCACCCCAGCATTGCGCCACAGCACGCTTATCACAGGGTCGAGACAGCGAGTACCAGCCTGTTGAAGGGATTAAGAAACTTCATGCTACCCAGCAGGCATGCTTCCAGTACACACCGCACGCTCTGCATCACAACATCTGAAAGCACACTTGCAACTTTGGCTCAGAAGGCAGTTATCCCGTTGCACTGCCACGCCAGGTGTAAAAAGTCAGCGTCGGCCTGCCCGCACCTTACACAATTATCTGTATCCCGCAGGCCAAATCTGCTTAATTGCAATAGAGTATAATATAAATGGTGCAAACATTTTAAATGAAGGATGTGTAAATTATAGTTCGCCGTGAGGCGCCCAGTCAACTCGCAGCCAAATTTACAGTGATCTAGCGGTAACTCAAACCCCAGCGTATTGTTCCACGTAAGATATGAAGGGTGGTCCCCTGGCTCCCTCTCCCGCTGTGACTCATCATATAGCCTAGTGATCAGACCCTTGCTTTCTTTCCCAGGAAAGCATCGCCTGCAGTGCTCTCAGTGTTTGTGGTTGAGTGGGACAGTTAGGGTGAACGGCCCTGACCGACTGCCGCACTCTCACATAGGGTAATCCCAGCATCAACCTGGAATCCCGACACGGCTGTACATCTTGGAGTGAGCGGAATGGACACCATTCATATAGGTCACCCATTTGCGTAACACCAACAGTCTCCAACGCGCGTAGAGCAGGTTGCTCCTGAGCTGCCGAAATGTCCGGCTGTGCAGCAATAGGGAGCTTTGGGGCATATAGCTAATCTAGCTGTGCCCTCTTGGCAAGCGTCAGCCAGGCCCAAGCAGTGCACGGTACCGGATAAATCTCTGTCCTCGGGGCGCCGTTCTCTCCAGAGAGTGTTTCCGCCACTAGCGCCATTGGGAGTGCCGCGTCAGACTCAATTGCTGTATAAGGCAAGAACCGCTGCGGAAAGAACCAATAATGGGCAAACTGAACATATCGGATGCCTCAAATCCTCCCCGGTCAAATGGCTGCACCAGAACATTCCAACTAAATCGTAGTTTCTCCCCCCCCCCCGCCCCAAACAAATGACAGTGGTGCCGATTACAGCGTCTTGAACAAAGAGATATTCAGCCGAATGGGGATATTCACTAAGAAATATAACAATTTTGGTAATATAGACATTTTCGTAACTGCAATACGATCAGCAAGCGACAGCGGCAGCCGAGCACACTGCTCCGCCCTATCTGTCATCTGTGTTACAACACGTCCATAGTTCATGGAGATTACCTGGTCAGGATCCCTATGCAGCCATATCCCTAAATATTTCACCGGGTCCAAGTCAGAGGGAAGTTCAGCTCAACCTCACACGTGCCAGCTGTCAGCTGGAACACCGTCGACTTTGCCCAGTTAATCCCTAACCCAGAGTAGCCCTCGAATTTAACGTACTCGTGGTTTAATTCCGGCATGTAAGTCGCTGGCTAATAAAGTAGCATATTGTCAGCATAACGAGACAACAAGGGGTCGCTGCCGGAAACGCAAAGCATCTGAGGCATGCAACTGGCGCAATTTGCAAGCCAAGGGCGCTAACGCGAAAAGCATCGGCAGCAGGGGGCAACCCTGCTGCATGCCTCTACCGATCGGGAAGGCCGAAGACACCCAGCCATTGACATGCACTCTGGCCAGGGGCGTAGTATACAGCACCCTAATCCATTGAAGGAAGAACGGTGGAAGGCCCGTCCTTGTTAAAACAGTGAACATGCAGTCCCACTGAAAGGAATCAAATGCTTTCGCTGCATCCAGCAGCACCACCACCGCTTAGAAGTCAGGGTCAAAGTAATGTAAGGTAGCGAAAACCGTGTGCAAATTGTCTATAACAGAACATTCTGAGAGCAGCTAAACAGTTTCGGCTTCCACTTTCAATATTTTGCATTGCCAACCAATTGTGCATGCGTCTTCTGTTATTAATCAGCTTTAAAATAGCATGATGGCAGGCTCCAGTCTGGCAAGAAAATCCAGATTTTCCCAATTTTAAAAATGTCAATTCATCCAAACAATAACTTTGCTACCACACAAGGCGACATACGTCTGCTACCAGCTCCATGATATCTGCCTTTCAAGGTCTGACAGTGAATGAGAAAAATAAATATGTGATCTGGTTTGACATTTTGGTACTCTAGTTTTACATATTCTCATCATGCTGGTTTATCCCATTTATGTCTCGGGTTGATGGAAAGCCCGCCAATGTAGAGTAAACGTCTGTTGGTAACACTATATATACCTCATGAATTGACCACAGAATCAGAGAGTTCTTCGCCCAGGTTACCACAAGAGCTCCTGCCAGACGGCTGCAGCATCCATTCGTGGAGAAGTGTGGCTCAGGGGTTAGAGGCGCCTGCGAGCTGTCACTTTGGACGATTCGGCAGCGGCCACGCAGATTGTGTAACTCATCTACACGCTGAACTCGACCGCCCGGTGGATGTAGGACGTTTGCCTCACCCACAGCTTGACCGGTCCCAGTATCGCCAATTCACGTCATTGGTTCTTCAAAGAACGGGCGAACTGAAGAACTACGACACAGGCGCGAGCCCCAACTCAGACGGGTTTCCCCTCGTTCGCCTGCACATGTGCTCACTGTCACTGTTTTTAACTGTCCTGAGGAAGACCCCAAACTGAGGACTCACCTGCCCTTAACTTGGGGGTCGAAACGTCGACATCATGACCTACACATACACATCCTACCGGAAATTAGCCAAATTCAATTCATGTGTATAGTGTATACCGTGGGAACACACTGAGATCTGTAACATGACTGGAAATGTTTTGCTGAATAAGACTGAATTGTTTATAGGACACAATTCCTTTTCTTTGTCCCTCATTCTTTTCCAAACACACCCTACCCTCCCTTAAATCCCTTTCCCTATCTGACTTTCACCGAGCACTAATTTAAGAATTAAGCGTAATTTACCATGTATTGTATGAATTTGAAATATAATATATGTGTAACTGCAGCAAATCACTGCAATGAGTTGGATTAAATGCAATCTAAATGATATTTACTTGGTTGATGTACCTTTCTTCTTAAGTAATGAGATGCTTAACTGTTTTGTAATCGACCACCCCTTTTTATATAACATTGCACTGACCCAGGTCGATGAGGTAAGGGTTTACCCCATTATTACCTACCACAGGGGTTAGAGGCGGCAGACCCGGAAGCTGAGATCGGTCCTGGACCAGGGTTCAATTCCCCGCCTAGGCGGGTCTTGGGCTAAAAAAATTCCACGGACTTGACAATTCTCATTCCGGTGCCTACTCGAGTCACGGGTTCACACTCTGCGACTCTGGGCAATAGCTTGCATAATCTCCACTACGGCCCCTCGCGGCGGGATGCCTGGCTTTCACCTTGTGGATACCCTGCTGGGGTTATCTCACAGGGGAATACCAGGACGGGTTCCCAAGGCAAGCGCCTTGATGCCTTCGGGTGATACGTGCGCTATATAAATCGCAATACATTTACATTTACATTTATATTCATATCCTGAGAGCCAATCCAGAGCGGAGCGGAGCTAAGCCCAGCTGTTGTTTGTTTTCTTTCCAACTTAAGTCTCGTAGTCACAGCTTCTCCAATGTGAACAGGTATGCAGTGCGCCAAATCCCAAGATACTCTAGAGGCACGTTAGCTACTCCAAACTCTTGTAGTGTAGCACATAGAAGTAGTCTTCCAGTTGCTAAGCTCATACGAACATTCCATTCTTGCTACAAATGCTCATATTATTTTTGCTGCTAGTAACATACATTAGTGCTGTACTACTTATATTCTATGTGGTTATTATTACTCATGTACTAAGCAACTAGGTGGGTGAAATAAGTACTTTCAAACATATTTAGGGCATCATTAGGATGGCGGGAGGACTTTGTCTGCCCGCCATCCTGACGGAAAATTGGGACCACCCACCATATGTGCGGGGGTCCCGTGTGGCAGATTAGGATGCGCCCGCCACACTGGCGGGCGCATCACGCATTTTTAACATTGCGGTGGGCGGTGCTTTCAGCAGCACCCGCCGCAATGGTAAAAATGCATGTTGTGCATTTGCACGCACAATGTGGCAGGCACTACGCAGTGTCTGTCGCATTGTGCATTGTACCCCCCATGTGCACCCCCCACACCCTCAACTACCTGGGGGCCCACAATGGGCCCCCAATAGCAAAAACTGCATGCCTTTCCGTGGCAGCAACACCGCCACGGAAAGGCACATCCCTGCATGTATCGTAATATGGATGGCAGTGTCTAACAGACACCGCCACCATATGAAAACCATTTCCGCACAGTCGACTTGTGGACTGGGCGGAAAAGCGGCGGACGGTCTTTCCGTCTGCTGCGGTACCCCCGCCATACTAATATGGCGGGAGGAAATGGGTGGCGGGCGGGTAAGGATGTAGGGCGGATCGTGACGATCCGCCATCCTAATGGACGCCTAAGTGTCTTTTCTCATTACAGTGCTATTCTAAAGAAAGAAATTTGGTTTGAATTACCACTGCGTCCCTGACCCCTTCACATTACTGTTGGTATCCCAGAAAGCATGGATACCACACCAGCAGGTGTGCCCAGTGGGGTTGTGTGGTGGTACAATAACTTTGAACTCTGTTTAAGCGATAGAGCACTGAACTCAGTCCAGGCACCCATGGGTGGGAAGGGCAAAGCCTAGTGAGCTAGGCCAGCACCCTCGTTTATGTAACACAACAATATTGTTTACATGATTATTGGGTTATCATAAACAAGATCTTTAATCCAAAAACAGACAAACAGTTATCATATGTTTCACCTTGCTTTACATAAGACAGTGTCTTCAAGACCATAATAAATACACAAAGAAAACATTTTATTAACAAAGGTCAATTATCACCCAAAAAAGTACATGAAAACCATTTAAGATATCAAAACAATTGTAAATAACAATGACATCTCAAATATATAGTATAAAGTCACAATAAATGTCCACAAGATTATTTTGCTCACTTATTTGATATTCTTTTATGCCTGTGCACATTTCATTTAATGATTTTCTTAGTAAAATATGACACTAAAAGTATTTGTCTCTGTTAAATATATAGCCTTTCATATTTAATATTACACCATAAAGCAGTTGACTTAAACACTAATGTTGGAGGCATGTGTGCTGTAGATAAGTCCTCTATCTAGTGTTGGGCTGAGATGATTATAAGTTGTTTTTGTCCCAAGAAGTTTTCTCCGGCTTTCTAACTCCTCCCTTTGGTAATACTGCGTATGGTCAATGACGCCATCTTCAGAATGTTTTTTTTCCGCTGCGGGTTGACATGTAAAATCTCGCAATGTAGTTGGAGTCTCCTTCTGGCTCCCTTCGGTCCGTTATATCTAGGGGTGGTATTGTCTCGATCGGTATCTTATTACTTCTCATACTTAGACTCTACATATCGGGTTTAGGCTCAGGCAAAAATGTCTCCATTTCCAATGCTCTCGGAGAATGACCTGCCCATGGAATGCACTTTGTTCCATTTGTGTCCGAAGTGCCACTCCAAATGCCCTCACACCGACCAACATCCCATTTGTAACTTATGCCTCTCACCCGAACTTCGAGAAGAGAGCTGTGAGGCCTGCAAGTCTTTTCAGTCCAAAAAGACTCTTAGGGACGGATGTGTTAGAAGACAAGGAATGCAGCGCAAACAAACTGACAATTTTTCTGACATCTTGGGCTCGGCAAGGAGAGGACAAAGAAGCTTCAGCAGCACAAGCGGAATCACTTTCCACCCATGATTCAAAATCAGAGTCTCAATTAGAAGAGGTTTCTGTCACTCTTTAGCCGGCAAAGAAGCAAAGTACTGTGAACACTTCTACACCTGCTCCAAAGCCCAAATCATCAGTTCCCCCCAAAAAATAATGCTCAGGGGCCACTACTGCACACAATCCATGGTGCGAACTGAAAACCTGACTCTGAAGCCTCGCCCTCTGTCTTGGCTCCGAAAGTTCAGCCTAAAGCACGGGCTTTACTCCATCCGAGAGCATAACACCTCGGTTCTCAGTCTCCGCAACAAAAAAAAGACTTATTTCGGAACCGAATGTTCCTCCATCGAAGACAAAGCGTCCACCACCAAAATTGTTTGTTTTCGGACCAAAATCTCAATCCTCGAGCAGTTAAAAAAAAAATATCAATCCAAAACAAACAAAATGCTCCAAATTTAGCTAGGAACAAAGAAAGTAATGGTACAGCCACCAAAACAACATACTCCAAAGAACCAGTTGAGTTTTGAGGAGGCTTTGGACATTACTTTTCAACCCCTAAAGAAGAGGAGAAAGAATGCTGCAACTAGTCCATTACACATTACCATTCTTACATTACCTGTAACACAAACACCAGCTACTCCAACTCCTCACTCACCACAGTTGTCTGAATCAGGTCACGGATCTCCTCAGTCAACAGTAGGGGACGATCAGGAGATCCCAGATGATACACAACCAGGGAATGCCTGGGATGATTATAATATTGACCCTCATGCTTACACTGATCCCGATTTATACCCCTTCCGTCGATCACCAGCAGATGATAGATCTGCTTATCAGGATCTCACATCCAGAGCAGCCACATTTCAGCAGGTGTCTTTATATAAGGTCTCAGTAGAGGAGGACTTCCTCTTTGAGACTACTGCACAAAGAGTGGCACAATATTTACTATTGCTCAAAGGCATGACACTTCACTGAGGTGAACTTTTTAAACACTCAGTCAAAGCAAGGATAATAACCCCGCCCATTGACAAAAAATGCACACCACCACAATCAGACCCCATTTTTATGTCTCACCTGGTGTTGCAGCACAAAGCGCTACTCGCTGGGCCAGAGATATTGTAAGAAAGTAGATTTGAGAAGGGGACTTGAAGCCACGCCCCTCATTTTCATTGGCTGGCGTCACCTTTTTTAGGTCTCGCGTGCGTAGGCTGCGTATGCGCAGTCTCTCTGGCGAGATTTTATGTTTTTGGTGATCTTTCCATTATGGGCTTTAAGCCCCGCCCCTCTTTCCCATTGGCCGGCGTCACTGTTTATGCTAAACGGTGGCCAGCCATTGGGAAAGAGCATGCTCTGAAGTACACTTTTCTCTTTTTCTGCCTTCCCACTTTGACGGCCTGGCCTACCTTCCTTCTGACGTAAAAGGTTTCTTATCTTTATGGGGCCAAACACATGGCCCCATAAAGATAATAAACCTTTTACTTCAGAAGGAAAGCAGGCCGAGGCCCTCCAAGAGGGATGACAAAAAACAGAAAAGTCTACGTCGTGGTGAGCGCTTGTGCTGCACATGATTCGAGGTGAGCGGGCATTCGTGCTTGGAGGCGAGGAGACCTAAAGCTCTCTCTGTGTCTGCCCATAGAGCGGTGTCATGAGTTCGTATTTCGTTAACTCACTCTTCTCCAAGTACAAGGCAGGGGACTCCCTGCGCCCCAACTACTATGACTGTGGCTTCACGCAGGAGCTGCGGGGTAGGCCCACGGTGGTGTACGGGGGCTCCTTACAGCACCCCGACCAGAACCAGGACTTCTACCATGGGACATCATCGCTCTCCACCTCCCCCTACAGCAAAGCCCGGCGCCGTCACCTGCCATGGGGACCCCGGCAACTTCTATGGCTACGACCCCCTGCAGCAGCAAGGGGCCCTGTTCAGCAGCAGCCAGGACCCCGAGCTGCTGCAGTACATGGACTGCAAGCTGGTCGACGAGGGCAGAGCCCGTCGCCCACCCAGCTCTTCTCGTGGATGCGGCCGCAAGGTGAGGCTGGCTCCCGCCGGACACTTCCGGACTAATAAAGGCACTTTTTATTATTTTACGGGGGTCCCGATGCCACCTCCGTGCTGCTGCTCTTAGAGTTTAATTTTAGTTAATTGGGGTCTTCCGTCTTCCTGCTCGGGCGCCCCCTCTTTCAACGATCCTTATGGCACTTTTTAGAGCTCTCGCTCGTTTCGTCTCCTAAGACTTTGCTCACTCCTCGGAAGAAAAAAAAACCTGCAGGAAACGAAGTCTCCCCTCTGCACACGAGCTGCTTCCTTGATCAGATATTGTACTTGCAGGATATTTCTTCGGCTGATGTTGTAGGTCACTTGGCAATCCCGAAGTTTTGAAAATTAGGCATCAGCACAGAGAACGGGGAGGACAATGGACGGAGACGCAGCGTCCCAGGAGACTCGGAATAAATATTGTATCTTCGCCTAATAAGGGACTCGCCCGCCTTTCAACATTTTTATCTGCTTTTTCCCAAAACGCCACAGCGCCTTCTTCCTCCTTTTTCCTCAAAATTCACCAAGGCCTGAGCTCACAGCTCTACTCTAGGGCAGCTGCCGCTGCCTCATAGCCCCGCAGCTTCTCTTTCTATGCTCATGGGTTCATAGGGGTCATAGCTCCCCTCTCTACTCAGGGCAGCCGCTGCTGCCTCAGAGCCTTGCCAGCACCACAGCTTCTCGGTCTGCCATACTCTCAGCTCCGACATCCTGGGAGCCACGACCCAGCGAACCTTTCACCTAAAACTCACAGCTCCCCAGCCATAGGGATGACATATTTAAACCTCTTTCTGCCTCAAGCTAAGGGCGAGGGCCCCCTCTCTAAAATAAATGTTGGCACTCCATCCACCTCAAGTTGTTCCCTACATTTTGCTGTGTCTCTGTTCACTTATTTTATTTATAAAAATAAAGTACCACTTCCTGCCTCGCTCAATGCTTGCCTCTGGTTGAACGTCAGATATACGCCATGCCTATCTATCTTCGTGTTCCCCCTTCCCGCCACTCTTCCTGTGTCTCTCTGCACCCTCAGGATCGGCCCCTTTTTGAATGTCAGCCATGTACCTTGTCTTAATAAGGTTTTGTTTTCTTTGTATATTGTAGGGAAATATCAAGCCCTGATGCTTTTCCGTGTGCTTGCCAGCAGCGAAGAGCGCCGTGCAGCAACACAAGGCGGGGATGTTGTGCATTCAAACACCGAGATTGTGTTCCTTGTAATTCCCTTCCTCCTCCATGCCCCTTCTCTTGCTCCCACTGCTATTTCAGTCTCTTAAGTTAAAGCCATGCTGCCCTGACCAGGAGCTTGTAACCGCTCTCATGGGACCAGCTACTTCTCTTCTGCTGCGTTTGCTGGTTTTTTGTTTTGTTTCAGCACTATGCATTCTGGAGCCCATAATCCCCAATGTTAAAAGTGAAACTACAAGGACCATATGTAGCAACGTGGTATTTGGTTAAAAAGCCAAGACCGGCGGATGATGTCGCGCGTGATATCCGGTCATATGATAACTGTGAAGGGAACATTTGTAATCTATTCCGATCTTGTGTACATTCGTGTGTGCATTTCTGCTGAATACAAAAACTCTGAAGCTGGCATCTTAGCTCCTCAAGCTTCCAACCGGGTTAATTAATCTGTTTTTACTTTTGCACTATATTTTACAAGGAACAGCAGCCCTCGTTTTGATCTGCGATGCCTCTGAATTCAATTTGTCTATGTTGACTCATACATTTTAATCCGTTAGGGATTCGCTTTAAGGTGTACCTTTTTGTTTTTATATTGTGAAAACGTTCAGGTTAATTTGAATTTTATAGGCTTGATGGGGACAGCTAATAAAAGTACTTTCAATAACATAAGTGGCCACCTTTGTAGTTACAAATGCATCATTTTGAGTAGGCTTGGAGTTGTAAGGCTCGTGTTTAAATTCAATAGAAAAATACAACCTGCATTTTTTAAGCATTGATTCCAAGACATTTTGAGCAGTTGTACATATTTTTGACTTACCTGTTTATTGACGAAAACATTTTTAAATGAATGGGTTTAATATAGAGAACATTTTAAAACGAGCCTTAGCCAAACCAATAGGTCATACTTTGGCTGTTAGCGTTTTATCTTTCACAATGTTTTTTTTTTTTGCCATGGCTTTTGTAAAACGTTATTGTTGGGGGAGCTACGGGACCCCCTATAAATGAGACAAAAATGATTGGATAAAACCAAAAGTATGTTATTGTCACAGTAGCTCCTGGTTCTGAAGGGAACTTCTTTGTGGACGGATATGTACTTTATGAAAGAGCAGGATGCCCTCACTCAGGGAAGTTAGCCAATGGCTGAAGTGGGCTGACCCACTGTCCTGTTCTGTGTGTTCTTGTGGATGAAGGGGACTGGCTATATCCTTTAGCCAGTCCTCTGCATCCGCAGGTCTGCTGCCATGCCATTTACAAATTCTTTCCACCCAGCACAGCATACAGATATGTAGTGGTTTTTAGCCCGTCTTTTAAATTTTTTTTTTATTTCTAAATATTTTATTGAAAAAGGTATAATACAATACAGAATTCAAAAGGTGCTAACGGCAGACCTATGAAGTCATCCATTAAGGTTGTTTAGCTTATTGGAATTTCAAGGGCTTAATCTTCAACATTTTATGCGATGTGTTTTAGTGTATGAATGTATTGACCTCCGCTCACTTTTCATACCGTGGACCACAGTCAGTGGCGTCACTAGGGTTGGTGTCACCCAGTGCGGGTAGCTCATGGTGTCACCCCCTCACGACTTAGCCCATGAATCCATGATGGACCTCCTCGAGGAGATGTATTCATCTGTGCAACCCCCACGGAGGGGGTCCTTCTTCTTTGGGGCCTTTCCAATCCTCCTCCGCTACATCGTAGTCTACACAGAAAAGGGGGTGGTGATGAACAGAGTGTCTGAATTAAGCAGACCACTCTTACCCAGTCCAAAGATCAGGGCTTGATCCATCACCGTTATTTATCTCACTGCCCCATCCCAGCTCAGAACCTGGCTATATGCAAATTAGTCTGTCCCTGGCCCAGTGCATCATGGGAACAGGTCAGACCAAACTACCAAGCCAATTCTTCACCAGAAAGGAGACAAGCTACCGGGGACCGGTTTCTGGCATTTCAGCCTCTTCGGCCCGGCTTGCTTGAATCCTGATGGAGCAGTGAGAAAGGGACTCATGTCTGAGTATACCCTGCCACACCTATAGTGGCCAAAATCGATACAGAAAAGGGGGTGGTGATGAACAGAGTGTCTGAATTAAGCAGACCACTCTTACCCAGTCCAAAGATCAGGGCTTGATCCATCACCGTTATTTATCTCACTGCCCCATCCCAGCTCAGAACCTGGCTATATGCAAATTAGTCTGTCCCTGGCCCAGTGCATCATGGGAACAGGTCAGACCAAACTACCAAGCCAATTCTTCACCAGAAAGGAGACAAGCTACCGGGGACCGGTTTCTGGCATTTCAGCCTCTTCGGCCCGGCTTGCTTGAATCCTGATGGAGCAGTGAGAAAGGGACTCATGTCTGAGTATACCCTGCCACACCTATAGTGGCCAAAATCGATACAGAAAAGGGGGTGGTGATGAACAGAGTGTCTGAATTAAGCAGACCACTCTTACCCAGTCCAAAGATCAGGGCTTGATCCATCACCGTTATTTATCTCACTGCCCCATCCCAGCTCAGAACCTGGCTATATGCAAATTAGTCTGTCCCTGGCCCAGTGCATCATGGGAACAGGTCAGACCAAACTACCAAGCCAATTCTTCACCAGAAAGGAGACAAGCTACCGGGGACCGGTTTCTGGCATTTCAGCCTCTTCGGCCCGGCTTGCTTGAATCCTGATGGAGCAGTGAGAAAGGGACTCATGTCTGAGTATACCCTGCCACACCTATAGTGGCCAAAATCGATACAGAAAAGGGGGTGGTGATGAACAGAGTGTCTGAATTAAGCAGACCACTCTTACCCAGTCCAAAGATCAGGGCTTGATCCATCACCGTTATTTATCTCACTGCCCCATCCCAGCTCAGAACCTGGCTATATGCAAATTAGTCTGTCCCTGGCCCAGTGCATCATGGGAACAGGTCAGACCAAACTACCAAGCCAATTCTTCACCAGAAAGGAGACAAGCTACCGGGGACCGGTTTCTGGCATTTCAGCCTCTTCGGCCCGGCTTGCTTGAATCCTGATGGAGCAGTGAGAAAGGGACTCATGTCTGAGTATACCCTGCCACACCTATAGTGGCCAAAATCGATACAGAAAAGGGGGTGGTGATGAACAGAGTGTCTGAATTAAGCAGACCACTCTTACCCAGTCCAAAGATCAGGGCTTGATCCATCACCGTTATTTATCTCACTGCCCCATCCCAGCTCAGAACCTGGCTATATGCAAATTAGTCTGTCCCTGGCCCAGTGCATCATGGGAACAGGTCAGACCAAACTACCAAGCCAATTCTTCACCAGAAAGGAGACAAGCTACCGGGGACCGGTTTCTGGCATTTCAGCCTCTTCGGCCCGGCTTGCTTGAATCCTGATGGAGCAGTGAGAAAGGGACTCATGTCTGAGTATACCCTGCCACACCTATAGTGGCCAAAATCGATACAGAAAAGGGGGTGGTGATGAACAGAGTGTCTGAATTAAGCAGACCACTCTTACCCAGTCCAAAGATCAGGGCTTGATCCATCACCGTTATTTATCTCACTGCCCCATCCCAGCTCAGAACCTGGCTATATGCAAATTAGTCTGTCCCTGGCCCAGTGCATCATGGGAACAGGTCAGACCAAACTACCAAGCCAATTCTTCACCAGAAAGGAGACAAGCTACCGGGGACCGGTTTCTGGCATTTCAGCCTCTTCGGCCCGGCTTGCTTGAATCCTGATGGAGCAGTGAGAAAGGGACTCATGTCTGAGTATACCCTGCCACACCTATAGTGGCCAAAATCGATACAGAAAAGGGGGTGGTGATGAACAGAGTGTCTGAATTAAGCAGACCACTCTTACCCAGTCCAAAGATCAGGGCTTGATCCATCACCGTTATTTATCTCACTGCCCCATCCCAGCTCAGAACCTGGCTATATGCAAATTAGTCTGTCCCTGGCCCAGTGCATCATGGGAACAGGTCAGACCAAACTACCAAGCCAATTCTTCACCAGAAAGGAGACAAGCTACCGGGGACCGGTTTCTGGCATTTCAGCCTCTTCGGCCCGGCTTGCTTGAATCCTGATGGAGCAGTGAGAAAGGGACTCATGTCTGAGTATACCCTGCCACACCTATAGTGGCCAAAATCGATACAGAAAAGGGGGTGGTGATGAACAGAGTGTCTGAATTAAGCAGACCACTCTTACCCAGTCCAAAGATCAGGGCTTGATCCATCACCGTTATTTATCTCACTGCCCCATCCCAGCTCAGAACCTGGCTATATGCAAATTAGTCTGTCCCTGGCCCAGTGCATCATGGGAACAGGTCAGACCAAACTACCAAGCCAATTCTTCACCAGAAAGGAGACAAGCTACCGGGGACCGGTTTCTGGCATTTCAGCCTCTTCGGCCCGGCTTGCTTGAATCCTGATGGAGCAGTGAGAAAGGGACTCATGTCTGAGTATACCCTGCCACACCTATAGTGGCCAAAATCGATACAGTCCCCGGAAGCTTGTTTCCTTCCCAGTGTAAGAATTGGCTTTTGTAGTCTGGTCTGCCCTGTTCCCATGATGCACTGGGCCAGGGACAGACTAATTTGCATACAGCCAGGTTCTGAAACTGGGATGGTGCAATGAGCTAAAAAACGGTGTTGGATCTAGCCCTGATCTCTTGACTGGGTGAGAGTACTCTGCTTAATTCAGAGACTCTGTCCATCACCACCCCTTGTGGTAAATAATTTTGTCCACCCTAAGCGTGGAAGGGTATACTCAGATGTGAGTCCCTTGCTCATTGCACCATCAGGATTCAAGCAAGCCGGGCCGAAGACGCCTGAAATGGCAGAAACCGGTCCCCGGAAGCTTGTTTCCTTCCCAGTGTAAGAATTGGCTTTTGTAGTCTGGTCTGCCCTGTTCCCATGATGCACTGGGCCAGGGACAGACTAATTTGCATACAGCCAGGTTCTGAAACTGGGATGGTGCAATGAGCTAAAAAACGGTGTTGGATCTAGCCCTGATCTCTTGACTGGGTGAGAGTACTCTGCTTAATTCAGAGACTCTGTCCATCACCACCCCTTGTGGTAAATAACATCGTAGTCTACAGCACTGCCGAGGTGTTACCCGTCCTTTCATAACTCCTCCCTTTGCTCCTGGCCAACATAGAAAAGTCTTAACCACGCGCGGGAAAATGTGGAGTGTGGCTTTGATGCATTCCTTCGAGGCGGAGACGCCTGCCCCATTCCAATGTGTGGCACTTCGCATCATGCTCACCGGACCTGACTGGAGTTTACTTAAATAACAGTAGCTCTGCACCTGTCAACGGTTACGACAACGCCAATTGTCTTACCAGGCACAGTGTCACTGCTATTCATTCTTCTCAAGGCATCACTCAACCACTTTCTTTAACAAGGAAGACGAGAGGGCAAAAATGTTGCCAAATAAATAATACAGGGCACAAGTAAATTGTTGGAGAGCCTGTAACTCTATTAACCAATTGGTTTCCATCACTAAAGAAAGTTACATGATAAAAACGAATGCTACTTTTTAATTTATATTCAGAAGTGCAGAGCCAGTGTTCACCTTTCCACTCAGCGCATTCTTTCTCGCGCACTGAGCAGCGGTGCCACTCGTCTTGGCACAGGGGTGCAGGTGTATGTGAGGTTTGGGGGAGTGAAAGTTCATTGCACTCTGTCACGATATGGTAAACTAGTGTAAGAAAGGGGACGCATTTGAGGAAAGGTGGGTAACTCTAGCGTCTTACACCCCGACTGCCCGAGCGACTGTCATTTAGAAGACAACTCTGTGCAGTTCACATAAATCAACGTGTCTGGCGGGATTTCAGTTGAATCTCCTAAATGTAGCAGCGCCTTCAAGCAACACTCTGAGCGCTATCCAAACCCCAGCAATCCACGTGCGACATTTGCACAAACCATCAAAGTGCAAAAGAGCTCGATCACCGAAGCGCTTTAATTAAGGTAGATTGCTGAAAGTTGCAGCACTTTAATTGAGCCACACAAACCGCAGAAGGCAGTGGCAGACAGGATACCGCTTTAAATTACAGTCACATCGCTGCGTGCACCGAGTAAGAAAGGAGGCGCTCTGACACCAATCTCAGCCCAGTCAGAGATACAATATAGAGAAGTAACTCATGCAATAATATATAGGACTGCCAATCAACAGGGCTGAGCGTAAACTGTTTTTTAATCTTAAAGCGCGCTCACTACAGGGCACAGGTTATTTTAGGACTGTGTTCCTACATCTCACACCGAAGGAGCAGGACACACATAATATACTTTCTCAGAATGGGCTGCGCCCAGCACCGTTACGTATGCATCACTTAATGCTGTAGTGCCAATAAAATCATGTATTCGAATTCCACCATTATCCAGAAACAAATCTTCAATACCACTGTATTCCCACATGTACCTACCTCTAAACTCATTTGCAATATCAAAGTATCTGTGCGGCGTTGCATTTGCTGCAGTGACCTCAATTTAAATTCAGGTTTATCTTTCTACAGTGAAATAGCTAAATACTCTATAGCCCACTGTTACGTAAGGTGCTTAAACACAAGCTGGACGCCACGTGCATGCCAGGCGGACATGCATTCAGCACTTGAGGGCAGCAGTATCGAACTGGCAGCCACGGCTGGTGGAGCTAAAGAACTCAAAAGTACAACTGTAAACAAAAAAAAAAGAACGTAAACAAAAACAGAGCCAGAATGCCCAGTGGGAAAATGGAGAACATATTTAACATACAGCTGCCCCTGACAGGCAAGAGAGGATAGGGCGGAGTCACTCTAAAAAAAGGGTGAAGTGAATTGCATAAGGAGGGAGGGCTGGGGCAGAGTCAGATAATCCCATTAAGAAGCATATAAAGCGCAGCGACTATGCTCGAGGCGCTTTCTGGCACTAATGGCACCAGCGGCCGCATGCGAGACCATTGGCTCTGCCCCAGCTGGACTGGCCTTTCCAATGCACGAGCTTAGCAAAAGTGCCCCCCGTCACCCCCTCCCATGAACCAATCCCGGTCTTTTCGGCAGCACAAAGAGTCGCGAGGGCTGCTAACCTGCCAGGCTGTTGTAACAGTCCACTTCGATGCACTCCACCGTGTGCCTCTGCTCGGCGGCCACTTGGTAGTTGCCAATGGCCTCCCGGAACTTCTTCTCTTGGCTTGTAGCATTCGGCCCACTGGCTCCTGAGAGGTCTATGTAGGCCTATTTTTTTTATTACTTACGTCAATCCAATCCAAATAAACATTAAAAAGCAGCGGGCTCAGAGCAGAGCCCTGTGGCACACCCCGTTTAAGGCTACCAGCTTGACTCTTGTTGCACCAGTGCTGCTTCGGCTGCACCAGTGCTGCTTCGGCTGCACTGGTGCAGCTTCTCAGACTTGAGGCATTGCACCAGTGCAGCATAGAAAAGAAACTTTTTAATAAAAGGATTTAGAACTAATTCAAGATATACATTATCTAAGGAATGTTATAAAAACTCAGATATGGAGAATATTTTTCATTTTCGTCCATTTTTGACCGTTTTGGAGCACTTTGAAGCACTGATGCAGCTTTGGGATTTTTATGGTTATTTTGATCAGAGATGCTCCTAATGTGTTTAAAATTCATGTGGGATGTATCCAAGACACTGCCATCACACCTATATAGTTTTTAAATGATTTTGATGTATTAAAATTTTGACCTCCATAAGGGGGGAAAGGTTGAACTTTTACCCCGCTCGGAGTTCCATGACTTTCGTGACCTTGTCCCCCTGAAATTTAAAATTGCATTTTCAAAGTAATGTGTACAACTATTCATTCTGTGTCATTCATTGTGTGTTTAGCATGCTATTGGGCCACTGTAGCACTTGTTTTTTTCGTTTTTATGCATTTTTGACCGTTTTTGAACACTTTGATGCTCCAAATGGTCTTTGGACTTAGTCACTTTTTGCTTCATGGAGACTTCAAAAGTGTTAGAAAGTCACTTTGGAGGCACACAGGACAGTGCAAATGCACCTATATAGCAACCAGGACACTCCAATCACACCTATATAGTTTTTAAATGATTTTGATGAATTAAAAATGTTGACCTCGATGAGGGGTGGAAAGTTTGAACTTTTACCCCGCTCGGAGTTCCATGACTTCTGTGACCTCGTCCCCCTGAAATTTAAAATAGCATTTTCTAAGTAATTTGTAAATATATTCATTCTGGGTCATTCATTGTGCGTTTAGCTTGCTATTGGGCCAGTGTAGCACTTAGTTTTTTTCATTTTTATGCATTTGTGACCGTTTTTAAACACTTTCATGCACCAATGATGTCTTTGTACTTCGTCATTTTTCTCTTCATGGAGACTTCAAAAGTGTTAGAAATTCATTTTGGAGGCACACAGAACAGTGCAAATGCAGTTACATAGCATTCAGGACACTGCAATTACACCTATATAGTTTTTAAAAGATTTTGATGTAATAAAATTTTTGACCTCCATGGGGAGGGCCCTTAAGCTGAACTTTTACCCAGCTCGGAGTTCCATGACTTCCATGACCTTGTCCCCCTGAACTTGAAAATCGAATTTTCAAAGTGTTTAGTAAAACTGTTCATTCTGTTTCATTCATTATGTCTTTAGCCTGCTATTGGACCACTGCAGCACTATGTTTTGTTAATTTTAACCCAATGTTGACCTTTTTTGACCACTTTGATGCACCAGTGAAGTTTTTGGACTTAGTCATTTTTCACTTCATGGAGACTTCAAAAGTGTTAGAAATTCATTTTGTAAATACCTAGAACGGTGCAAATGCAGCCATATAGCATTCAGGGCACTACAATTACACCTATATAGTTTTTAAATGATTTTGATGCAATAATATTTTTGACCTCCATGGGGAGGGCACTCAAGCTAAACTTTTACCCAGCTCCGAGTTCCACGACCTCGTGTGGAAAAAGTGACTTTGCCCCCTTAAACCCAAAAACTTCAAAAAGTCACCCCTGGAGGCCAGAAATGGGTATTAGACACTCTTGGTATGTCATCTGAGGTATACTATAGTGTTCTTGGGTCCAGAACTAGAAATGTGATGTGACTCTGATATCTAGGGCCTATAATGGAAAAAATGAATTTGACACCAAACACCTCAAAATGTCTGAAATAGGACTCAGACATGTACCTGGAGGCTGGAAATGAGCCCTAGACACTCTTGCTATATCACCTGAGATATACTATAGGGTCCTGGTGGCCACAGGGACCCAAAAACAGTCAGGTGGGTTGATACTGAAAATTAGCAAAAATCGTCCAAAAATTTTTTTTGACAAGATTTGCTAATTTTCCAAATAGCTCAGAATGGATATCAGAGACACTGTTTGAGTGCGCAAGATATGAATACACTTGTTAGAAAGGTCAGCTCTGATGCTTTCATGTGATATATATAACTTTGATATTATATAAAGTTTTTTTTCCGCTACCAGCCAAGGGAAACACCTGATATCGTACCCGATTTTGAGAACATTGGGCTGGGTGGAAAAAGTCACTTTGCCCCCTTAAACCCAAAAACTTCAAAAAGTCACCCCTGGAGGCCAGAAATGGGTCTTAGACACTCTTGGTATGTCATCTGAGGTATACTATGGTCTTCTTGGGTCCAGAACTAGAAATCTGATGTGACTCTGATATCTAGGAGCTATAATGGAAAAAAATGAATTTGACACCAAACACCTCAAAATGTCACAAATAGGAGTCAGACATGTACCTGGAGGCTGGAAATGAGCCCTAGCCACTCTTGTTATATAATCTGAGATATATTATGGGGTCCTGGTGGCTACAGGGACCTGAAAACAGTCATGAGGGTTGATACCGAAAATTAGCAAAAATCGTCAAAAAAAGTTTTTTTGACAAGATTTGCTAATTTTCCAAATAGCTCAGAATGGATATCACAGTCACTTTGTGAGTACCCAGGACCTAAATATACTGGTTAGAAAGCTCAGATATGATGCTTTCATTTGATCTATCTACCTTTGCTATTATCTGAAGTTTTTTTTTCAGCTTCCAGCCATGGGAAAAACGTGACATTGTACCCGATTTTGAGCACCTTAGGCTGGATGGAAGAAGTGACTTTGCCCCCTTAAACCCCAAAACTTCAAAAAGTCATCCCTGGAGGCCAGAAATGGGTCTTAGACACTCCTGGTATGTCATCTGAGGTATACTAAGGGGTCCTTAGGTCCAGAACTAGAAATTTGATGTGACTCTGAGCTCAATGTGATGTGACTCTGAGCTATATGGCCTATAATGGAAAAAATGAGTTTGACCCCAAACACCTCGAAATGTCACAAATAGGAGTCAGACATGTACCTGGAGGCTGGAAATGAGCCCTAGCCACTCTTGTTATATCATCTGAGATATATTATGGGGTCCTGGTGGCTACAGGGACCCGAAAACAGTCATGAGGGTTGATACCGAAAATTAGCAAAAATCGTCAAAAAAAGTTTTTTTGACAAGATTTGCTAATTTTCCAAATAGCTCAGAATGGATATCACAGTCACTTTGTGAGTACCCATGACCTAAATATACTTGTTAGAAAGCTCAGATCTGATGCTTTCATTTGATCTATCTACCTTTGCTATTATCTGAAGTTTTTTTTTCAGCTTCCAGCCAAGGGAAGAACCTGACATCGTACCCGATTTTGAGCAACGTAGCCTGGATGGAAGAAGTGACTATGCCCCCTTAAACCCCAAAACTTCAAAAAGTCATCCCTGGAGGCCAGAAATGGGTCTTAGACACTCCTGGTATGTCATCTGAGGTATACTAAGGGGTCCTTAGGTCCAGAACTAGAAATTTGATGTGACTCTGAGCTCAATGTGATGTGACTCTGAGCTCTATGGCCTATATTGGGAAAAATGAGTTTGATCCCAAACACCTCGAAATGTCACAAATAGGAGTCAGACATGTACCTGGAGGCTGGAAATGAGCCCTAGCCACTCTTGTTATATCATCTGAGATATATGATGGGGTCCTGGTGGCTACAGGGACCTGAAAACAGTCATACAAAGCAATTTGAATCCATACGAGGCAATTTTTAATTTGCGGCCATCTGGTCACCCTTTGAAATGGATAGGATATACTACAGAGGATGTAGTGCACTCTATTTCTTGAAGCATATGATGTACTGACTTAATTTCAATTGCAGTATGTAGCTAAGACATTTACAATTCATAGTGGTAACTCTCATGGTTGTGGCTTATAGGGACAAGGTACAAATCAAGTGTAACCTTCAGGTAAGTTTTTATTTTTCACTTTCATGTGTGTTGTAGAACACTTTATACTTTTGGCTATAATTCATAGTCTGTACATTATAGAGACATAATTTAAACAGCACTTTGTTCCTAGTGATGTGCATCTTACCCATGTGAATTATTATGTGTGTGGCGTATTGTAAAGTTGTCAAAATTTGAGGTTGAATGTATGACGTTTTTCAATACCGTCGCATGTACGAAAAAGTATGCCTTACATTTTGTCCCATACTTCTAAAACCATACAATCTGGATCCATAATTGGAAGTGCAGCATTAAGCTAACATGATGCCACTGTCCTGTGTTCATTTTCATGCATGTGGAACGCTTCAAAGTGGTGTGAATCTTTCAGCGATTAAACACATATTTTTAAAAAAAATCCTCCAGCTTTTGCAAAATGTGTCACGTATGTTGTGTCATCAGTCAAGATCCATATTAGATAGAGCTTGATTTCCAACTGCAACACATTCTATAACATAGCCTACTACAGTGTGCCATTTTATATGCATGTGGCTCACACACAAGGTGCATACAAAGCAATTTGAATCCATACGAGGCGATTTTTAATTTGCAGCCATCTGGTCACCCATTGAAATGGATAGGATATATTACATAGTATGTGGTGCACTATAAATCTTGAACCATATGAGGTACTGACCTAATTTCAATCACAGTATGTAGCTAAGACATCTACACTTTATAGTGGTAACTCTCATATTTGTGGCTTATAGGGACAAGGTACAAATCAAGTGTAATCTTCAGGAAAAGTTTTTATTTTTCACTTTCATGTGTGTTGAAGAACACTTTATGCTTTTGGCTACAAAATGTGAAGTTGAATGTATGATGTTTTTCAATAACGTCACATGTGTGAAAAAATATGCCTTACGTTGTGGCCCATAATTCTAAAACCATACAATCTGGATCCATAATTCTGAGTGCAGCATACAGTTACCATCATGCCACTGCCCTGTGGTCATTGTCATGCCTGTGCCATGCTTAGAAGTGGTGAGAATCATTCAGTGATTAAACGCATGTTTTATCAAATTTGCCTCCATTTTTTGCAAAATGAGTCACGTATATTGTGTCATCAGTCATGATCCATACTAGATAGAGCTTGATTTCCAACTGCAACACATTCTATAGCATACCCTACTACATTGTGTCATTTTAAATGCATGTGGCTTACACGTAAGGTACATACAACGCAATATGAATCCATACGACGCGATTTTCAATTTGCGGCCATCTGGTCGTCCCATTGAAATGGATAGGATATTATACATAGCAGAATGTGCCCTATAATTCTTGAAGCATATAAGTTAAAGACTTACTTTCAATTGCAGATTCTAGCTAAGATTCTTATGCATTATTGTACCAATTCTTATGCATGTGGCCCACATAGAAAGTGCACGAAATGGAAGTTGAATCCATACGAGGCGATTTTCGATTTCCGGCCATCTGGTCACCCAAATCTCAAAGATTATTGTTAATAATTCAGTGTGTTTTTATGCTTTTTAGCTAATAATGCATGAACCTGTTTATTAACATGTGCATAATGAGATACCAAAGAGAAAATAATGAAAATGTATTGGTAAACCGTATTTTGGTAGACTTTAAAAAACCCCATTGAAAAACACATGCATCACCAATACTGCTTTTTGCTTGTGCCTAAAACGAAAATGTGTTATTAAAAAGTGAATATAACACATAGAGATGTTTTTTCTTTTGTTTATGAAGCCTAATGTGAAGGCAGGTCACACCTATGTTTTACTTTGAAAAAATCTCTTTTCTAAAATTTACGGCGTTACCTTGTTTTTTAATATAGCTAAAAAAACAATTGTTAAAGTCGCTTATAAAAAGTGATCGTAAATGCTATTTTGTTTTTTTTTTCAGCTTGAGGTTCAGTTTAATATGAGTCTTAATTTGATGTATCACTTGCCCTAGTAAACAATCCCCAAAGTCTATTTTTTTTTATTTTTCCAAAGCTCAATGTTAAACACATGCATCACCAATGATGCAAAAAGTCAAGTCAGAAATTTCAAACAGCAATAAAAAAGTGAGAAAAACAGATATTTGAAAAATTCCTTTTGTTTATGCGGCCTTATGTCCAAAGCCATCCAACAAGAGCATTTTTTTTTTATTCGGTCGATTTAAAAAAAATCTGCGAACTATTTTATTTCTCTCAAAAAAGTGCCAAAAAGTGCCTTTTTGTGCAAAAAAGTGCCCGTACAATATTTTTTCATCTAATAAACTTTTTATGACTCAGAATACACTTAGGCTTCAGGTCAATGTGTTTTCGTTTGGGGGAGGGGCCCAGGGAAAAAAACACCTTTTTTTTTCTCGGATTGGTCAAAGGTCAGGCTACCAGCTTGACTCTTGTTGCACCAGTGCTGCTTCGGCTGCACCAGTGCTGCTTCGGCTGCACTGGTGCAGCTTCTCAGACTTGAGGCGTTGCACCAGTGCAGCATAGAAAAGAAACTTTTTAATAAAAGGATTTAAAACTAATTCAAGATATACATTATCTAAGGAATGTTATAAAAACTCAGATATGGAGAATATTTTTCATTTTCGTCCATTTTTGACCGTTTTGGAGCACTTTGAAGCACTGATGCAGCTTTGGGATTTTTATGGTTATTTTGATCAGAGATGCTCCTAATGTGTTTAAAATTCATGTGGGATGTATCCAAGACACTGCCATCACACCTATATAGTTTTTAAATGATTTTGATGTATTAAAATTTTGACCTCCATAAGGGGGGAAAGGTTGAACTTTTACACCGCTCGGAGTTCCATGACTTTCGTGACCTTGTCCCCCTGAAATTTAAAGTTGCATTTTCAAAGTAATGTGTACAACTATTCATTCTGTGTCATTCATTGTGTGTTTAGCATGCTATTGGGCCACTGTAGCACTTGTTTTTTTCGTTTTTATGCATTTTTGACCGTTTTTGAACACTTTGATGCTCCAAATGGTCTTTGGACTTAGTCACTTTTTGCTTCATGGAGACTTCAAAAGTGTTAGAAAGTCACTTGGGAGGCACACAGGACAGTGCAAATGCACCTATATAGCAATCAGGACACTCCAATCACACCTATATAGTTTTTAAATGATTTTGATGAATTAAAAATTTTGACCTCCATGAGGGGTGGAAAGTTTGAACTTTTACCCCGCTCGGAGTTCCATGACTTCTGTGACCTCGTCCCCCTGAAATTTAAAATAGCATTTTCCAAGTAATTTGTAAATATATTCATTCTGGGTCATTCATTGTGTGTTTAGCTTGCTATTGGGCCAGTGTAGCACTTTGTTTTTTTCATTTTTATGCATTTGTGATCGTTTTTAAACACTTTCATGCACCAATGATGTCTTTGTACTTCGTCATTTTTCACTTCATGGAGACTTCAAAAGTGTTAGAAATTCATTTTGTAAATACCTAGAACGGTGCAAATGCAGCCATATAGCATTCAGGGCACTACAATTACACCTATATCGTTTTTAAATGATTTTGATGCAATAATATTTTTGACCTCCATGGGGAGGGCACTCAAGCTAAACTTTTACCCAGCTCCGAGTTCCACGACCTCGGGTGGAAAAAGTGACTTTGCCCCCTTAAACCCAAAAACTTCAAAAAGTCACCCCTGGAGGCCAGAAATGGGTATTAGACACTCTTGGTATGTCATCTGAGGTATACTATGGTGTTCTTGGGTCCAGAACTAGAAATGTGATGTGACTCTGATATCTAGGGCCTATAATGGAAAAAATGAATTTGACACCAAACACCTCAAAATGTCTGAAATAGGACTCAGACATGTACCTGGAGGCTGGAAATGAGCCCTAGACACTCTTGCTATATCACCTGAGATATAATATAGGGTCCTGGTGGCCACAGGGACCCAAAAACAGTCAGGTGGGTTGATACTGAAAATTAGCAAAAATCGTCCAAAAATTTTTTTTTACAAGATTTGCTAATTTTCCAAATAGCTCAGAATGGATATCAGAGACACTGTTTGAGTGCGCAAGATATGAATACACTTGTTAGAAAGGTCAGCTCTGATGCTTTCATGTGATATATATAAATTTGATATTATATAAAGTTTTTTTTCCGCTACCAGCCAAGGGAAACACCTGATATCGTACCCGATTTTGAGAACATTGGGCTGGGTGGAAAAAGTCACTTTGCCCCCTTAAACCCAAAAACTTCAAAAAGTCACCCCTGGAGGCCAGAAATGGGTCTTAGACACTCTTGGTATGTCATCTGAGGTATACTATGGTCTTCTTGGGTCCAGAACTAGAAATCTGATGTGACTCTGATATCTAGGAGCTATAATGGAAAAAAATGAATTTGACACCAAACACCTCAAAATGTCACAAATAGGAGTCAGACATGTACCTGGAGGCTGGAAATGAGCCCTAGCCACTCTTGTTATATAATCTGAGATATATTATGGGGTCCTGGTGGCTACAGGGACCTGAAAACAGTCATGAGGGTTGATACCGAAAATTAGCAAAAATCGTCCAAAAAAGTTTTTTTGACAAGATTTGCTAATTTTCCAAATAGCTCAGAATGGATATCACAGTCACTTTGTGAGTACCCAGGACCTAAATATACTTGTTAGAAAGCTCAGATCTGATGCTTTCATTTGATCTATCTACCTTTGCTATTATCTGAAGTTTTTTTTTCAGCTTCCAGCCAAGGGATTAAGGGAAGAACCTGACATCGTACCCGATTTTGAGCAACGTAGCCTGGATGGAAGAAGTGACTATGCCCCCTTAAACCCCAAAACTTCAAAAAGTCATCCCTGGAGGCCAGAAATGGGTCTTAGACACTCCTGGTATGTCATCTGAGGTATACTAAGGGGTCCTTAGGTCCAGAACTAGAAATTTGATGTGACTCTGAGCTCAATGTGATGTCACTCTGAGCTCTATGGCCTATATTGGGAAAAATGAGTTTGATCCCAAACACCTCGAAATGTCACAAATAGGAGTCAGACATGTACCTGGAGGCTGGAAATGAGCCCTAGCCACTCTTGTTATATCATCTGAGATATATTAAGGGGTCCTGGTGGCTACAGGGACCTGAAAACAGTCATACAAAGCAATTTGAATCCATACGAGGCAATTTTTAATTTGCGGCCATCTGGTCACCCTTTGAAATGGATAGGATATACTACAGAGGATGTAGTGCACTCTATTTCTTGAAGCATATGATGTACTGACTTAATTTCAATTGCAGTATGTAGCTAAGACATTTACAATTCATAGTGGTAACTCTCATGGTTGTGGCTTATAGGGACAAGGTACAAATCAAGTGTAACCTTCAGGTAAGTTTTTATTTTTCACTTTCATGTGTGTTGTAGAACACTTTATACTTTTGGCTATAATTCATAGTCTGTACATTATAGAGACATAATTTAAACAGCACTTTGTTCCTAGTGATGTGCATCTTACCCATGTGAATTATTATGTGTGTGGCGTATTGTAAAGTTGTCAAAATTTGAGGTTGAATGTATGACGTTTTTCAATACCGTCGCATGTACGAAAAAGTATGCCTTACATTTTGTCCCATACTTCTAAAACCATACAATCTGGATCCATAATTGGAAGTGCAGCATTAAGCTAACATGATGCCACTGTCCTGTGTTCATTTTCATGCATGTGGAAAGCTTCAAAGTGGTGTGAATCTTTCAGCGATTAAACACATATTTTTAAAAAAATTCCTCCAGCTTTTGCAAAATGTGTCACGTATGTTGTGTCATCAGTCAAGATCCATATTAGATAGAGCTTGATTTCCAACTGCAACACATTCTATAACATAGCCTACTACAGTGTGCCATTTTATATGCATGTGGCTCACACACAAGGTGCATACAAAGCAATTTGAATCCATACGAGGCGATTTTTAATTTGCGGCCATCTGGTCACCCATTGAAATGGATAGGATATATTACATAGTATGTGGTGCACTATAAATCTTGAACCATATGAGGTACTGACCTAATTTCAATCACAGTATGTAGCTAAGACATCTACACTTTATAGTGGTAACTCTCATATTTGTGGCTTATAGGGACAAGGTACAAACCAAGTGTAATCTTCAGGAAAAGTTTTTATTTTTCACTTTCATGTGTGTTGAAGAACACTTTATGCTTTTGGCTACAAAATGTGAAGTTGAATGTATGATGTTTTTCAATAACGTCACATGTGTGAAAAAATATGCCTTACGTTGTGGCCCATAATTCTAAAACCATACAATCTGGATCCATAATTCTGAGTGCAGCATACAGTTACCATCATGCCACTGCCCTGTGGTCATTGTCATGCCTGTGCCATGCTTAGAAGTGGTGAGAATCATTCAGTGATTAAACGCATGTTTTATAAAATTTGCCTCCATTTTTTGCAAAATGAGTCACGTATATTGTGTCATCAGTCATGATCCATACTAGATAGAGCTTGATTTCCAACTGCAACACATTCTATAGCATACCCTACTACATTGTGTCATTTTAAATGCATGTGGCTTACACGTAAGGTACATACAACGCAATATGAATCCATACGACGCGATTTTCAATTATGTTTTGTTAATTTTAACCCAATGTTGACCTTTTTTGACCACTTTGATGCACCAGTGAAGTTTTTGGACTTAGTCATTTTTCACTTCATGGAGACTTCAAAAGTGTTAGAAATTCATTTTGTAAATACCTAGAACGGTGCAAATGCAGCCATATAGCATTCAGGGCACTACAATTACACCTATATCGTTTTTAAATGATTTTGATGCAATAATATTTTTGACCTCCATGGGGAGGGCACTCAAGCTAAACTTTTACACAGCTCCGAGTTCCACGACCTCGGGTGGAAAAAGTGACTTTGCCCCCTTAAACCCAAAAACTTCAAAAAGTCACCCCTGGAGGCCAGAAATGGGTATTAGACACTCTTGGTATGTCATCTGAGGTATACTATGGTGTTCTTGGGTCCAGAACTAGAAATGTGATGTGACTCTGATATCTAGGGCCTATAATGGAAAAAATGAATTTGACACCAAACACCTCAAAATGTCTGAAATAGGACTCAGACATGTACCTGGAGGCTGGAAATGAGCCCTAGACACTCTTGCTATATCACCTGAGATATAATATAGGGTCCTGGTGGCCACAGGGACCCAAAAACAGTCAGGTGGGTTGATACTGAAAATTAGCAAAAATCGTCCAAAAATTTTTTTTGACAAGATTTGCTAATTTTCCAAATAGCTCAGAATGGATATCAGAGACACTGTTTGAGTGCGCAAGATATGAATACACTTGTTAGAAAGGTCAGCTCTGATGCTTTCATGTGATATATATAAATTTGATATTATATAAAGTTTTTTTTCCGCTACCAGCCAAGGGAAACACCTGATATCGTACCCGATTTTGAGAACATTGGGCTGGGTGGAAAAAGTCACTTTGCCCCCTTAAACCCAAAAACTTCAAAAAGTCACCCCTGGAGGCCAGAAATGGGTCTTAGACACTCTTGGTATGTCATCTGAGGTATACTATGGTCTTCTTGGGTCCAGAACTAGAAATCTGATGTGACTCTGATATCTAGGAGCTATAATGGAAAAAAATGAATTTGACACCAAACACCTCAAAATGTCACAAATAGGAGTCAGACATGTACCTGGAGGCTGGAAATGAGCCCTAGCCACTCTTGTTATATAATCTGAGATATATTATGGGGTCCTGGTGGCTACAGGGACCTGAAAACAGTCATGAGGGTTGATACCGAAAATTAGCAAAAATCGTCAAAAAAAGTTTTTTTGACAAGATTTGCTAATTTTCCAAATAGCTCAGAATGGATATCACAGTCACTTTGTGAGTACCCAGGACCTAAATATACTTGTTAGAAAGCTCAGATCTGATGCTTTCATTTGATCTATCTACCTTTGCTATTATCTGAAGTTTTTTTTTCAGCTTCCAGCCATGGGAAAAACCTGACATTGTACCCGATTTTGAGCACCTTAGGCTGGATGGAAGAAGTGACTTTGCCCCCTTAAACCCCAAAACTTCAAAAAGTCATCCCTGGAGGCCAGAAATGGGTCTTAGACACTCCTGGTATGTCATCTGAGGTATACTAAGGGGTCCTTAGGTCCAGAACTAGAAATTTGATGTGACTCTGAGCTCAATGTGATGTGACTCTCAGCTATATGGCCTATAATGGAAAAAATGAGTTTGACCCCAAACACCTCGAAATGTCACAAATAGGAGTCAGACATGTACCTGGAGGCTGGAAATGAGCCCTAGCCACTCTTGTTATATCATCTGAGATATATTATGGGGTCCTGGTGGCTACAGGGACCCGAAAACAGTCATGAGGGTTGATACCGAAAATTAGCAAAAATCGTCAAAAAAAGTTTTTGGACAAGATTTGCTAATTTTCCAAATAGCTCAGAATGGATATCACAGTCACTTTGTGAGTACCCATGACCTAAATATACTTGTTAGAAAGCTCAGATCTGATGCTTTCATTTGATCTATCTACCTTTGCTATTATCTGAAGTTTTTTTTTCAGCTTCCAGCCAAGGGATTAAGGGAAGAACCTGACATCGTACCCGATTTTGAGCAACGTAGCCTGGATGGAAGAAGTGACTATGCCCCCTTAAACCCCAAAACTTCAAAAAGTCATTCCTGGAGGCCAGAAATGGGTCTTAGACACTCCTGGTATGTCATCTGAGGTATACTAAGGGGTCCTTAGGTCCAGAACTAGAAATTTGATGTGACTCTGAGCTCAATGTGATGTCACTCTGAGCTCTATGGCCTATATTGGGAAAAATGAGTTTGATCCCAAACACCTCGAAATGTCACAAATAGGAGTCAGACATGTACCTGGAGGCTGGAAATGAGCCCTAGCCACTCTTGTTATATCATCTGAGATATATTAAGGGGTCCTGGTGGCTACAGGGACCTGAAAACAGTCATACAAAGCAATTTGAATCCATACGAGGCAATTTTTAATTTGCGGCCATCTGGTCACCCTTTGAAATGGATAGGATATACTACAGAGGATGTAGTGCACTCTATTTCTTGAAGCATATGATGTACTGACTTAATTTCAATTGCAGTATGTAGCTAAGACATTTACAATTCATAGTGGTAACTCTCATGGTTGTGGCTTATAGGGACAAGGTACAAATCAAGTGTAACCTTCAGGTAAGTTTTTATTTTTCACTTTCATGTGTGTTGTAGAACACTTTATACTTTTGGCTATAATTCATAGTCTGTACATTATAGAGACATAATTTAAACAGCACTTTGTTCCTAGTGATGTGCATCTTACCCATGTGAATTATTATGTGTGTGGCGTATTGTAAAGTTGTCAAAATTTGAGGTTGAATGTATGACGTTTTTCAATACCGTCGCATGTACGAAAAAGTATGCCTTACATTTTGTCCCATACTTCTAAAACCATACAATCTGGATCCATAATTGGAAGTGCAGCATTAAGCTAACATGATGCCACTGTCCTGTGTTCATTTTCATGCATGTGGAAAGCTTCAAAGTGGTGTGAATCTTTCAGCGATTAAACACATATTTTTAAAAAAATTCCTTCAGCTTTTGCAAAATGTGTCACGTATGTTATGTCATCAGTCAAGATCCATATTAGATAGAGCTTGATTTCCAACTGCAACACATTCTATAACATAGCCTACTACAGTGTGCCATTTTATATGCATGTGCCTAACACACAAGGTGCATACAAAGCAATTTGAATCCATACGAGGGGATTTTTAATTTGCGGCCATCTGGTCACCCATTGAAATGGATAGGATATATTACATAGTATGTGGTGCACTATAAATCTTGAACCATATGAGGTACCGACCTAATTTCAATCACAGTATGTAGCTAAGACATCTACACTTTATAGTGGTAACTCTCATATTTGTGGCTTATAGGGACAAGGTACAAATCAAGTGTAATCTTCAGGAAAAGTTTTTATTTTTCACTTTCATGTGTGTTGAAGAACACTTTATGCTTTTGGCTACAAAATGTATGATGTTTTTCAATAACGTCACATGTGTGAAAAAATATGCCTTACGTTGTGGCCCATAATTCTAAAACCATACAATCTGGATCCATAATTCTGAGTGCAGCATACAGTTACCATCATGCCACTGCCCTGTGGTCATTGTCATGCCTGTGCCATGCTTAGAAGTGGTGAGAATCATTCAGTGATTAAACGCATGTTTTATAAAATTTGCCTCCATTTTTTGCAAAATGAGTCACGTATATTGTGTCATCAGTCATGATCCATACTAGATAGAGCTTGATTTCCAACTGCAACACATTCTATAGCATACCCTACTACATTGTGTCATTTTAAATGCATGTGGCTTACACGTAAGGTACATACAACGCAATATGAATCCATACGACGCGATTTTCAATTTGCGGCCATCTGGTCGTCCCATTGAAATGGATAGGATATTATACATAGCAGAATGTGCCCTATAATTCTTGAAGCATATAAGTTAAAGACTTAATTTCAATTGCAGATTCTAGCTAAGATTCGTATGCATTATTGTACCAATTCTTATGCATGTGGCCCACATAGAAAGTGCATGAAATGGAAGTTGAATCCATACGAGGCGATTTTCGATTTCCAGCCATCTGGTCACCCAAATCTCAAAGATTATTGTTAATAATTCAGTGTGTTTTTATGCTATTTAGCTAATAATGCATGAACCTGTTTATTAACATGTGCATAATGAGATACCAAAGAGAAAATAATGAAAATGTATTGGTAAACCGTATTTTGGTAGACTTTAAAAAACCCCATTGAAAAACACATGCATCACCAATGCTGCTTTTTGCTTGTGCCTAAAACGAAAATGTGTTATTAAAAAGTGAATATAACACATAGAGATGTTTTTTCTTTTGTTTATGAAGAAAGGCATGTGAAGGCAGGTCACACCTATGTTTTACTTTGAAAAAATCTCTTTTCTAAAATTTACGGCGTTACCTTGTTTTTTAATATAGCTAAAAAAACAATTGTTAAAGTCGCTTATAAAAAAGTGATCGTAAATGCTATTTTGTTTTTTTTTCAGCGTGAGGTTCAGTTTAATATGAGTCTTAATTTGATGTATCACTTGCCCTAGTAAACAACCCCCAAAGTCTATTTTTTTTCAATTTTCCCAAGCTCAATGTTAAACACATGCATCACCAATGATGCAAAAAGTCAAGTCAGAAATTTCAAACAGCAATAAAAAAGTGAGAAAAACAGATATTTGAAAAATTCCTTTTGTTTATGCAACGAAGATGAAAGCCCAAGCGTATGTAAATCGTTTGTCTGGGGAAACGTTTTAAACCCGACGATCTGTTGAATATGAAATACATTTATTTAAGGAAATATTTAATTTTATGGGTACAATTTGACCACATACACTAGCCTTACGATGTTTCGAAAAAACACTCGGCTCAGGGCTGAAACAGTCAAAAAGTGAGCCTTTCGGATGTACGGTATATCTCCTTAAGTCAAAGACAGTACATCCTTATTTGAAAGTAATGCATACTAAATAACCAACATCCTTACTAATAAATATTGAAAAGGCATGAATTGTCAACTGTCTAGAACAATGAAGGCGAAGGGGGCACAAGGCACATTCCTCCTCCTCCTCGACTGCCCCCGCCGCACTCGAGGAGGAGAGAAGAGATGCTGCCAAGAGCAGCCCGGTGAGTTAGGGCTGGGCGGGGGGGGGGACATGGTGGCATTCCCGCTCCCACTCCCCGTGGGAGTGGATGGTGTTTAGGGGTGCCAATGTGTGGCACCGAGTCAGAGCGGCCCATGTGCTAAGTGGGCCGCTCCAACGATAACGGGGCACATTTGCTTCCAGAGCCCCGAGTGGCTCCAACAGTGGGATGTACGCTCCCACGTGGGTGACATTGGTTTTAAGGCCCCAGGCGTGCCTAGAGCCTGTGCGTGGCTCCACCGCCTGAGGCATATTTACTTAAAGGATACAGTGAGGTCCTCAGGGGTCTGTGCTACCCCAGTTTGCGCATCATTCGTTCAAGAGCCTGTGTGCTCCATGGCACATAGGTGTTTTCAGAGCCTAGAGGGCTCCAACGTGTGGCGCAGTTGTTCTGAGGGCCAGTGAGAGCCCATGCCACATTTCTACTTCACAGCTGCCCAGCAAGTAGTGGGCAGCTGCACCGTTTAGGTCTTTATTTCTAGGGGACATGCTTTGAATGCAGGAGTGAGACGCACTCCTTCGCCCCCATCTTGGCCTGCACATCTGCGCAGCACTTAATGCCAGCTGCAACGTTTAGGTTGGCGCAGTGGCGCACCCTTGACCTTCGCTGCCTAGGTAGCAGCCCTGACTTTGAGGACATAGGGCATTTGAGCCCCCTTTTTGAGATGGCCAGTTGGCCAGGGGGATTGTTACATTTATAGGGCACCGGGCCCTAATGTGATTTATGTGCTAACTATACTTTTGGTGCTAGGAAATGTATTGTGTATACTATGTTTTGTGCACCATGTTGGATACCTCTAAACTGTGGTTTATGATTAGGAGGTTGGTTTGTGTTAGTGAGATTATACTTCACTATGTGATTTATGCCCCGAATGTGAGTTATACTTAGGTGGTTAGGGTCTAATGTATTTAGACTGGTGTGATACTGTGCATAATGTAATTTATGTAACAGACTGATGCAAAGTACAGGGATTACAAGTGTTTACTGGTTGTACGTTTCATGATCTATTTTACTTTTACCAAGTTCGCTTGGTGATGGTCCTGACCATGGTCCATGTGGCCCTGCGAGGTGTACATAATCCCTTGTAAATATTGCCCAGTGCCAGTTTGCACAGTGTACATGTTGTGATCACTATTCTAATGTGTTGTGAGACCACAAAGGCTATTTTTGATATAACCATGTGTGGAGTTTCTTTTGTAGTGTGCCTGGGATGTTGTTGCTGTTGTGTGCGTGCGCAAATGCTTTACACATGGCCTCCGTTATAAGCCTGAGTGCTCGTGTCAAGCTATCAAGGAGGTGAGCAGGGGTTATCTTTGGCGTGTAACTCCCTTGCCCCAACCAGAGATCCTACTTCTAACACAAACACTAACCTCTACACTCACCATTGTATCCTGAAAACACTGGACCCCCAGCACCAAAACACTAGTGAGATAAAGCTGGATGAGAAGGTGTGAGTGGGAGCCACCAAAGAAAGGCCAGAGGGCTCAACCAGTGTTTTTTTAAAGTAGTAGACGGGCCCTGGCGCGTTCCGTGGGCCCCTTTAGATAAATATTGGCCCACTGGGCCCGGGTGTGCCCCTGCATTAAAATCTTGCCTTGTCCCTGGTCCCACCACATCTCCCATGGGAGCTGGACCCCTGCATTAATATACTGCCCCCTCTCAGGGGCCATCATGCTGGTTTGCCCATGCCCCCTTCCATTTCCTTGCCTCGGGCACCCACAGCCCTGGGCGAGGATAAGGAAGAACGGGCAAGCTGTAGGAGTGGAGGAGACAGGTGCACACTCCTGCAGCATGCCAGTATAACATACCTGATATTCTTTTTGGTGCCCCGTTCTCCAACGTACAGTCTGTTCTCTCCTCTGGCTGGAGAAGAGTCCATGCTGCAGCCAGGAAGGTCCTACTGTCTGGTGGTGGAGTCCGAAACCCTCCAGATGAAAGCAAAACAGCAGGCAGACCGGTGAGGAATAAATAAACAAAGAACACATCACTTGCCTGCTGCTGAGACTCCTCCTTTAACTGGTCCATTGGTGAGGGCTGGATCAATGCAAGGACGAGGTAGCATTCACTGGCATTTTTACGAAAAATGCAAGCTTGTTACAAAACTGCACATTTTTTGTTGCACATCGCTAAATCCTGGAGGGTCTAAATGACAATGCTCCCAAATATAATCATGCCCTGTGGGATACAGAGGCCCAAACTCTGCCGGCGAACACAAGTTATTCAGAATAGATGTGTTTGTACTATGTTGTGACTTGGACATAGCCTTTTGCTTGGGTCAGGCGACTGGCATGAGTGTTTAACTACGGTGCATTGCCAAGATTAGGTCTATATGCTTCTCTAAAGATACCCAAGCACCGTTAATGGACAAGCTATTCGATGGCTCTCACCTTTTAAGCAAGAAAGTGGACTAGGCCCCAGACAGATTCCTTGGGTCTGCCTGCCTCCGACACACAATTTCATCACAAATCTCGTTCCCTTTTGGTTACTGTAGGGTTTTTAATACTGCCAGACCCTGCTGCAAACCCAACAGGTCTCCCAGTTCTTTCAAAGCCATGGCATACAAAGGCAATGTCCAGGACATTTTGCCACTGAGTGACCTGCCTCTACAACTGGTGCAGCTGCAAAACCTCTTTGTGTCATTCCAGACACTGACTCACCCTATTGTAGGCAGTATCCAACATTTTCTCCAGTGAATTAGATTATGCCAGTCGCAGACCCCTCTCCCTATTCCACCCAGACTTAACAGTGGCAACGGATGTATTACTTCTGAGATGGGAAGGCCATATGGGAGACAGAGACTAGGAAACCGTTGTCACCGGCAGAGACCCAACTCCACATCAAGCTGTTGGAGTTGCAAGCATTTCACTTGGCGGTGAAGGTCTTCTGGCCCACCATCACAGGAGGCCTGGTGCAGCTTCTCACAGACAAGACAGTCAATGACGGTGGTCTCTTCAGGAAGAGTCACACTTGAACTTGTTTGACAGCGAGCCGAGGATTCACTGGCAGCAGTTGTTTAGTCTGACGAACGGGCGCTGGAACTGCTTAGTTGAATTTGACTTCCTCCCTGGTACGCTGCCCCGAAATACAGAAGAATCCTTACTGTGCTTTATTGAATATAGTTGAGAAGCATATTGGAGAAGCGGCGATCTACCGACCTGTTGAGACCATGCAATTAACTGGAACGGTCGAAATATTAACTATACAGGGACTATTTCATATAAATTATGTCTTCCAAGAAATGCCTTTACTTAACTTGTATTGTACAAAAGTATTTACAACCCTGTTTCTGTGTGCAAAATGTGGATCGGACTGTTTTATTATCATATCACTTTCATCTTGAGCACTGCGCAGTCGTCACTCAACAATTTATATATACACTTGCTGCTGAGAATAAAATTAGAATTTTTGGAAATGAAAAGGCCTCATCTGAATTCTATGTTTTTTTTAAAATATATTTTTATTGTCATTTTTGCACACTTTTTTTGCAAGCAATACAGGATTAAAGTTACATCACATTAGAGATGGGAAGCTTTAACAACAAATACTAAACCACTGAGACATAAGGACGTCAGGAAAAGAAAAGAGAAAAACAAAACATACAGGAGCCTTCCAAGGGACAACCTGAATTCTAATCATGATAAAAATGGTGAATTAATATCTGCCCAGGGCCTGCATATGTGATACAGACCTGTGAGATAATGAACTCATAGACCTCTGTAGTTGCTCACAGTGCGCATGGGAAGTGCTTCCATGCGTCTACGCTTGTCACTTCTGGAGCACAATGACGTCAACACTGAGCTGCATGATACCTCCTGCGTGCAGCAGAACTGCTTTAAAGTTTGAGGATTCAGTCTGGCGTGTGGGAAATATTCATAAGGTGAGGAATCTGCAGGTAAAGGAGTATCCACCAGAAAGAGCATTACCGACGGCAAGTAACTGGTTTGTTATGTTTTCCTGCTGTTGTATTTTATCTAATTCCGGGTGGTGAACTCCGCTCGCAGAGATTTCCATACTCCGCGGAGCTTGCGGAGTTCCTAAATATACCGTACCGTGAAGCGTAGCGAGGTTTTTTTCCACGCTCGCGCTCTTCAACGTCATGTACTGGAGTAAGGAAAATCCACCTCCTGATGAGATTTTTCCTTGCGCGCGATTGCCAAGGTCTAGTTGGTGAGCAAAAGCATCTTCCTGGCGAGATTCGTCGTCGGATTTCTCAATGCGAGTAGTCACGGCAGGACACAACCACTCGCGTTGAGAAACATTCCTTCGCATTGACAAAGCTGCCACTCAAGTAGAAGCAGCTGCACCCTCTTGCGCTGCACATGGTGCCATTCATGATTAATTTTACACCACGAACGGCATGACCCTAACACACTCTGCTGCTCGCAGAAGTCCGTGTAGAGCAGCGGAGTTTTTTTTACACTTTGCGGAGTTCTTCATTGAGGAAAACCACCTAGGCCTAATCTTATCATGAACATCTAGATTTCAGTCATATGTTAAGAAACAAGGGTGAGTAGAAACCTTTTGGGTGGAGAACATTTAAGACATTAATATTGTGTAATTAGTTGAAGTTTGCAAGTACTAACACCTCTCTGTGTCAAGTAAAGACCTTGAGAGTTTTTTAACTTTCAGATACTCAAATTGTGGATTTTGTTGCAATAAAAAATGTTCAAGGCCTGAAATTTCTTTGGTGGTTGCAAGCGGGCAGCCTAAGTTATCCTGCAAGAGTTTCTTGATTAATCCTATTGCAACTACAATATGTGCGCTCTCATGTAAAGTCAGGTTGTTAGAAGCTTTTCTGCAACTCAAGATACACCTTAATTTTCACCTCATGTGGATGCATTTCTCATGTTTAGTGAGATTTTCTTTCCGAGTACAACGTTTCTGGCTTTCCCCTCCTGTATAAGGCTTTAGTCCAGTGTGAATTCTCTCATATGAAGTGACATTGTATTCAAGACTAAACCTTATCTGACATTCAGAACACACATAAGGCTTTTTTCTCCCGTGTGAGTTCGCTCATGAAGAGTGAGAAGCAGTTTGTAACCAAAACTTTGCTTGCATTTCGAGCACTCATAAGGTTTTTCCCCAGAGTGGGATCTCTCATGAAGCATAACACGGTCTTTCAGATTCAACCTTTTATGACATAAGGATTTTCTCCAGTGTGGAGGTTCTCATGGTGAGATAGCGTTTTTCTCTGCAGCTTTTCTGGCATTCAAAGCACTCAGAAGGTTTTTCATCAGTATGGAGTCGCTTATGGTTAGTGAGGCTGTGCCTATCAAATAGGAATTTCTGGCATTCACAGCATTGGTAATGTTTTTTCCCTGTGTGCGTCTGCTCATGTAGAGTGAGATTGAGTTTAAAATTGATGCTTTTCTGGCACTTGGAGCACTGAATTATTTTTGATGGTGTGTTTTCTTATGGTGCTTGTAACCATCACTACCTCTGAATCTTTTATGACCTTTAGAGCACTGATAATTTTATTCACCAGTGTGGATTACCACATGTTCAGTGAGATGAGATTTACGGCTGAAACATTTTAGGCATTCGGAACACTGATAAGGTTTTTCCCCAGTGTGGGTTCTTATATGCTGAGTGAGATTGATTTTTTGAATGAAAGATTTCTGGCATTCAGAGCACTGATAAGGTTTTCCCCCAGTGTGGGTTCTTATATGATGAGTAAGACTGATTTTGTCTCTGAAACATTTGTGACATTCAGAGCATGGATAAGGTTTTCCCACAGTGTGGGTTATTGTATGTCGAGAAAGACTTCCTTTGTCACTGAAACATCTCTGGCATTCAGAGCACTGATAAGGTTTTTCCCCAGTGTGGGTTCTTGTATGTTTAGTGAGACTGCTTTTTTCACTGAAACATTTCTGGCATTCAGAGCACTGATAAGGTTTTTCCCCAGTGTGGGTTCTTATATGAAGAGTAAGACAGAGTTTGTTTCTGAAACATTTCTGGCATTCAGAGCATGGATAAGGTTTTTCCTCAGTGTGGGTCCTTGTATGTTTAGAAAGACTTCCTTTGTCACTGAAACATCTCTGGCATTCAGAGCACTGATAAGGTTTTTCCCCAGTGTGGGTTCTTGTATGCTTAGTGAGATTGCTTTTTACACTGAAACATTTGTGGCATTCAGAGCACTGATAAGGTTTTTCCCCAGTGTGGGTTGTTATATGCTGAGTGAGATTGCCTTTTACACTGAAACATTTGTGGCATTCAGAGCACTGATAAGGTTTTTCCCCAGTGTGGGTTCTAATATGCTGAGTGAGACTGAGTTTGTTTATGAAACATTTCTGGCATTCAGAGCATTGATAAGGGCTGTGCCCAGTGTGGATTCTCATATGCTCAGTGAGATAATATTTACAGCTGAAACTTTTTTGGCATTCAGAGCACTGAGAGAGGTTTTTCCCAGTGTGCATTCTCTCAAATTCAGTGAGATGAGATTTATGGCTGTATCTTTTTTGGCACAGGTAACTTGTTTCCGCAACTTGGGTTATTTTGCTTTGATTGAGGCGGGTTTGAACACTGAATTTGTTCTCACAGCGCGTGTTTTTATAAGGTGTATTCCTAGAGTTACATTTAGTTTTCTCTTGCTTATATGCCACGGTAAGGGTGAACCGGATTTTAGAGTCGGGCTTGTTTAGATAACGTTCAGCATTTATCTCTAAAAGATATTGTGTGTAATCTTCTTAACACATGAATTGAGCAAAATATGTCTGGATGCAGCCCTTTAAAACCTGTTGAAATGTTCCTAGCAGATAACAGTCTTTGGGTTATTTTGTGACTGAAGTTTTTCTCAAATCTATTTGTATAGGTTCTTAGCAATGCAGTGATAAGGTGTTAGTCTGATATTTAATGATTAAACTGAGAAGTACCTTTTTGCACTGGCGTAATGGCAGTAACTGAGAATACTAGAACATGCACAGTACTGTTGTGGGTCACCAGTCGCAGAACATCAGTTCCTTTTACCCTTTGTATGTTTGGTGTAAGGTTAAGGATTGTAGTTCTGAAGACAAGGATTTTATTTACATTAGCTATAGCGCAACGGTGCTCATTTAATCAGTTTTTACATATCACTCATGCACAGCAGATAATGTGGCGATTTACATAGAATTACAGTACACATTAAAAAGGAAACAATCTGAGATGGTCATGAACACAATAAAGTGGTGAATTTTTTAGGTTTTCGCAAGAGTGAGCAGAGAGGGTCGAGGTGTTCTATCCCGAGGCATATAGTCTCAAACTTGCGTAACTGGTTAAAAACGGTTGTTGAACAAAGGTGATTTTCTAATCTTTTGGTTGTTAGCGTGTCAGCTTCGGAGTCTTCTTTCAGTGTCTTTTCTTTGATGGTTTGCAGAAGAAACCTTTAGTTATATCTTTCTTTTATGCAGTGTGTCCTTCCTCTCTGGAATTACATGATGCTTTAGATGAACGTTATTCTGTCATGCTGAGGCATTTTTGTCTTTCTGATAATATTTCAGATGAGGATGTTGTGATTGGTCTTTCTGGCATTATATCTGATGCTGTGTGCACAGATATGACTTTGCTCTGGGTTAATGAAATGCAAAATTAGAGACCTCACTTACAGGTAGAGTACTTTCCTCAGCTCCCACTTCCTCGCCACACCAAGATTTTGGAAATTGTTTAAACTTAGAATGCTGGATGTCCTTCAGTTTAGTTGGCTGGTGCTAAATCTTGCTTTCTTCGTCTGTAATTTCAATCACCTATAGTATTAAAATTAAATACAGTTAATACATGTAAATTTCCCCCAAAAATTATTTACAAGCCATATCAATGCAGAATTGCAGAATTTTGAAAATGTTGAGCTGTACTTCAGACAGAGAAGAGTGTAGAATGGTAGCCTGAGAGTACTTGGATGTAGGAGTGAGGATTTGTAAAATTTCCAACATTTTATTAAGCTCAGAAAGGATACATGTACCCTTTCAACTTGTAACATAGAATCCCAAAAGCAGAAATTAAAGCCCTATGGACTGGCACCAAACAGATATTTAAAAAAGAATACTATTCATTAATTTTTAATGTAGATTTCTGGGACGGGAATTTCCCCTCCACGGACAACAGGCGTTTTCCTCTGCCCTGAGTTACCACCTACTTGTCTCTGGTATCCTGACTTTTGAGTTCTGGCCTCTGCCGCACGCAAATCTATTGTGTGTTGCGAGGACTATGCCTAGACCTATCCCTCAACTATGGTCCAGAGTATGAATCAAGGGCAATGAAATTAAGGCGTACTTTCATGTGCTCATTTTATTCCACCTGATTATCAGTTGTTAGGCTTTTCTGCACCTGGATTTACCGGGTGCAGAAAAACAGGACACAATTTATTTCCAGACAGAAAAATTAGACTGAAAAGACGCACAAGACTCTGGGTGCAGCAGAAGCAGCCAAAACGTATGCTGTTTATTTTACTAACTGGGGGAAACACACACTTCTTCCCTCTGTTAGAAAATGCTTTCCTCTTCCCTCCCCTGCTTCATCCATCTGCCCCCCAACCAACCACATGCATATATCTACCACCTGCTTAAAACAAGGGGTAAATAAAAGCAGAAAAACACTATGAAATAGTGAATGACATGTGGTTTGACAGGCAGAAGAATCTGTTCCTCGTGGCAACTCCCCAGTCCATGGCATCAAACTTGTAACTGCACGTTACTGAGTTAAATCTACCACAAAACAATTACATAAGATTTTTCTGCCACCCCTGTACTATGCAACTTCTAACAAGGGACTATGAGAGATCTTGGACCGGTCCTGTGACCTGGAGGGTCACAGCAAGTGTGCCCTCATTTAAGGCAGAGGACTGTCATGGGTTTAACAGCTAGAGCGGTGATGGCAATGCATCCTGTTGTAAGGATCAATAGCCTGATGAGATCTTTGCATCATTGTCAGTGGAGTGGCTTTCTACTGACACACCCATGTAATGCTCCATTTCTATACCTGTGCCCAGACTTTGCAATAACATCAAGTGCATGTTTAGGGTGTTGGTGTGCATAGCATAAATGCAATGTGAGGGTGCGACAGAGTAAACTGCATCACCTGCCTGCCAGTCGTGTAAACAAGTGGGACCATATATCCCTCTTTTATACCCTAGTTCAAAGTCCTCTGTTACCAAGGAATAATGTGCTCTACAAAGTACTCAGGTGCCTGCTGTGGCACCAGGGATGGTGTCAGCCTGACAGTTTATATAAGTTGAGGGGACATAATCTGCAGGGAAGGGAGTTTGACTATCCAGCAGGAGGACAACGCTGTCCTGGAAGAAGCAAGGTCCAACACATCCCCGTTATCTGTAGGGCGGGCCGGAAAGCCATCCACCAGGACCAGCTAGTCTGAGGGACCCCGTCCCGCCAAGACTCTCCCAACAGTTGAAGGCAGAAAATAAAACTCTACAACATGATTGTTGAGGCCCAGTAGGACGATTGTGTGCTGCCAACCGTCCCGTTCAAGGTTGCATTTGCCAAATTCCTAACACAACAGAGTCTGATTCTACTGACGTCCTGTAGAGCCTGTGTTGGGCTTTTAGCTGCTGAATTTCTGACTACTCTGTGTCAGAGGCCCATGAAGGACTACAACTACTCGAGTGTCGAACACCCTGTCTGAGCTTACGCCTGTGGTCCAGCCAGCCACAGTATGGGCTCAATTGCTGATGGTCGGGCCTCCAGAGGGGCTGCACTTACCGACAGGCCAGGTGTGACTGCTACCTTGGAACTGCTGATCTTCAGGCAACTGCAAACGAAAGGCAGAGTGGGTGCCCTACAGAATGCAGCCCTACATCCAGGGCAAAAGGGATCCACAAAAGCCTGTTGGTGGGTCACTGCTCTCTCGAGTGTTCGGGCATGCCATTTAAGTGCCGGGAAACAGGAAAGAGACCCAGACAAGACTGACTCATCCTGTGAAAGGGTAAGATGCTTATGACACAGCATACAGGAATGGGGGTGACTGGAGTGACAGAACTGACACTATACTATATTCATGATACTCCTAAATGCCCTTAGAGGGGAAGAGGGGATCAGAACCGGACGCACCTGTCTGCAGCACATGGTAGTCTGGCATGCCTGCACTATCTTTTCACCCAGACACTCCATAAAGATGATTTTAGAGCTGCTACACACATATAAGTGGGAATCACAGACCATTCGCCGGTGGAGGTGCGACTCGATGGTCCGGTTTTGGACTTCATGCTTTCCCCAAGGGTTGATCCGTGATATTTAAAAGACAAGACATTCAAAGCTCGTATGAGAGATGGAGCAGAATTCTACTTTAAGGAGAACGGGCGGGCTGTTGAATCAGCTTGCATGCTATAGGATGAATTCAAGCCAGTGATCCTTGAGGACACTGACAACAAGGGGACGGAAATACTGGGAGAGACTTCCTGAAAGACCTGACCCTGCCAATGCTAACGAATGAGGACCAAGATGCACTAGCCCAAGACCTGACAGTAGACTAAATAAATAAGACAATAAGAACCTTGCAAACAGGGCAAGCAACAGGGCCTAATGAGCTCTCCTTAGAATTATATAAAAGCATGATGGATAAAATCAGAGAGTGCCTCCAGAGTAGGTTTCAGACTGCCTGAAAATAAGGGTGTCTCCCAGAGGACCAAAGAACGCCAGAGGTGGTGTTCATCCCAAAAAAGGACGAACCAGCAACTGAGTTTGGGTCTCATAGACCTATCTCCCTTCTTAATTTTGAGACTAGGGTCCTTGCGTTGGGGGGGGCGCTAGAGGGCGCACTGCGGGATGGCTGGCTGAAACGGCAGCTCCGCCGGATGGACGACTAATCACGCTATATCTCTACTATTCCACAACCGAATCCTCTATTGGCAAGCATGATCCGAGAGCGGAAAGCGCAGGGAATCTAATGACGGCTCCCAGGCAGCAAATCTATTGATATCTGAGGAGCAGCGGCCTTCGGAGGACCCGCGAACGTGACGGCGGGATCCGGGTAAGATGGCGCCCGCCTCCTAACGGCCTGATCATCGCCCTTGTCACCTTGCGGATGCTGTCCACGGCTGTGCCCGAGAACGCCGCTGTTATGCCGGCTGCAGATGCCACGCAGTTGTTCGTGTTGACCGGCTGCAATGAAGCATAATTTTAAAGACGAATGGTTTACTCTGTATGGCGCGACAAGATGGCGGCGCCCATAGAGTCATAACGTAACGGACCATGTAAACCCGGGGGTGGTCCAGTATCCCATTTCGCGCTTACCGAGAATGCGGGGGCACAACTAGCGGACACACAGGCGTTGGACTCCTGCGCCACTTCAACGCTGCACGGGAAATTATTCCATCACAGATACCACCCGTGTGTCCCAACTGAGCGCCATTGCTAGCTGTACTGGTAAAATGGCGGCGTACCTCGAGGCGAATCTATGAGGTACTGCTCCAAGAAACTGCGTACCTGCAAGTATTTAAAAAAATCCGAGCGAGGTACTTTAAATTTAGTCTGTAAATAATCAAAAGTGACTATCTGCTTCCCCTGAAAAAAATCTCCCAGCCTACAAATTCCGGACCGCTCCCATTTCCTCATCACATTATCCCTAAATACCACTGGAAAAAGGAAACAATTGTGAAAATGTGTATAAAAGTTTAAATTATGACATAAAGCTATTCTCCTCTTTATCTTATTTCGAATGCTGCTATCATTATCTTAAACCTTATTTTTATTATAATAACTTGGTTCCATTATGCGAACTAAACATTGCTTCGCCTCTTTGCCCATCGCCATCTCGTATATGGATGGTGTGGCAAATTCTTCCGTTGGATCTTCCTGAAAGAATAAAGGTCCCATATATTTCAAAAGAGATACCCAGTGGTACAGACGAAAGTTAGGTACACTCCAGCCTCCTTTCAGCCTCGGTAACGTCACCATTTAAGTGCTCTCCTCGATCTATGATAATTCCATAAGAACCTAGAGCACCTTCTTTCAATACGAGAAAAAAACAGTTGGTATAAGTAAAGGAATAGTACGGAAAATATATAGAAATTTTGGAAAAATGAGCATCTTTAAAACATTAGTATGTCCATATAATGATAGATGTATATTGTTAATCCTTTCTAAAGTCCGATTTGCAGAGGCGATAGTTGGATTCAAATTTAGATGTACTATCTCTTCTACCTTAGGAGAGATTTTGATACCCAGATAGACAGCATCTGTTTCAAATGACATATCACTGGGTCAACCTGCTTCTGAATGAATCAGTTGAGTTTTATTAATGTTTAGTTTATATCCTGAATACTTCCCAAAGTTTTCCTCAGCTGAGATTATTCCGGGGAGGGCAGTTCTTATATTAGATGTAGTAATCGCGATATCATCCGCGTATGCCAGTGCCTTATATGGTTTATTAGATATCATGACAGGGTCTATTTCGGGATTATTTTCTAGGTACTTTAAAAATGGATCCATATATAAGCCAAACAGCAAAGGGGAACAAGGGCAACCTTGTCTTGTTCCCCTAGCTATTGTGATGTTACCGGATAATTTACCAGAAATACGGATAGCAGCCCTTGTCCGTGCTTATAAAGCCTGCACTGAAGTGATAAATTCTTGTGGGAATCCCTTCCATGCCAGTACCGTCCACAAAAAACGCCATGTAACCCTGTCAAATGCTTTTTCTGCATCTAACAGGGCTATCGCTACGGAGGAATTTGTGACCTGTGACCAGTCTAGCATGGAGATGATCCTTTTGACATGATCTGTTGTGTCTCTCTGTTTAATAAACCTGTGTTGATTTTTTGAGACCAGGCTCGGCATAAAATCATTAAGCCTGTTAGCAAGCAGCTTGGAATAGATCTTACTGTCAGTATTTAATAAAGATATAGGTCTATAAGACCCCATTTCCGGGTCTTTTTTACCTTTCTTTAAGAATAATACAATTATTGCCTCCAGCCAGGAATCAGGAGGATTACCTATGAAAGCTTGTTGAAAGACAAACTTCAGTATACTCCTGAAGGTTCGGTAAAATTCCAATGGAATATTATCGGGCCCCATCGCCTTGCCTAGTAAAGCACACTAAATTTCTTCCCCTACTATGGGAGCAGACAATAGAGCTTTCTGCACATCCGAGAGTTCTTGAGATTGTATATCCTTCAGAAAATTCCCTTCTCCCTGCCGCGAGGGTGCTACCTCAGTTGCACTATACAGAGATTGGTAAAAGCTGCGGAAGGCTTCTAGAACCCCTCCTTTGTGTCTTGTAATACACCATTTTGATCAATAATTTTGGTAATATCATTAAAAACGGCCTTCTGCCTAAGTCTAATAGCCAAAGTCCGGCCCGTCCTCTCACTGAATTCATAAGAATCCTCTCTATGCTGTAGATATTTCTGCGCTATTTGGTCGGCTAGATTAGCATAGGCTGACGCTCTTTTTATCGTAAGATCTCTCTGAGTAATGCTTGAATCCAAACCCTGCCTAATAGTATTGGCTGTGTATGAATGTACGGGTTGTACCCAACAGTAGTTACTGGAACCTGGGTAGACTAAGTGATAAAAGGAAGGGGTTCCAGCTTAATAGGACAGTTTGTAAAAGAATTTCAATCATTTATTTACACAGACACTGGATCCGTCCACATTGTTTTAATCACAATGGGGAAAAATGATACTTATCATATATTTAGACAATCAATGAATATAATGAACAGTGCCCCGGTTAGGGAGGGGGGAGTGAGTGATATCAAGTGAGGAAAAGGTGATGGGGAGTGAATATCGTGAGAGAATAATCAATCAATTGAAAGTAAGCCATTGAACTGTTACATATTCTGTACAAAAAAGACTTATACGTTCAAAATTGCTGTATTTACAAATAACATACTCCACATAGATTCAAATAAATGAAGAGTTAGGACATGGAGTTGTCATAGAGAGCAAACAGGTTGTCGACGTTTCGACCCCTAAATAGTTGCAGGTAATTCTTATTATCCTTGCCGTGGGGTCTTCATCAGGACGGGTGGTGGGGGCAGGTAACCTATTTAATATATACATTTGGTTAGTTGACTGACAAAGGATGTGTGTGATAACATCATCTATTGAGAATAGCGACACAATTGATTGCTTAAGTGGGCAGTAGGGAGCATGGAAATATAGAGACAATGAACCAAATTACAATTGATTCGGGCCAAAACGTGGCAATGAATCAGAAATTAATTAATCAGGTATCGCTGATTCGAATATCAAAGAGTTTTATTATGAGGTTATATACATCAAATTAAAAATGTTGAATGTGGCAACTAGGAGCGGCGCGAAGAAACTGGCAACATGTTGGAACAGGTGGGCAGGACAACTACAAACAAGAAACCATTACCTGTATCATGAATGGATACGGTATCTTGATGAGGAACCTCTTTATGCCGGTTTCTGAAAGGAGCATTTAATAGTCAAAATATTACAAAAATGTGGCTACATTCTGCACGTATTATCAGCATGTTGATTTAACAGCATGATGTAAATGTAGCGAAAACACTACGGGAAAGAATTAATAAGGGAGAGGGACTCACCAGGATCAAGCGTTCATGACGCCTACCTCGGCGGTAAATAAGTTGGTAGGACGATGTACAGCAGTCTTTGTCAAGTACTAGGAATGAAAAGAAAAGAAAGAAAGCACGTTAGTGCCGGCTGACCGCAGAAGCTGAATCTGTATCTACGAGTCATTAGTACCAGCACTCGTGGTGCCCGTGGTTCAAAAGGGAAGTAGGCGGCGGGGGTGTGCCTCGCATCTGCTAGCCTACGGGGGTGGTGTGCCCACCGAACTCACCAGATGCCGAATCAATCGGGTGCATTGACGTTCAACTCCGCAATGGCAATGGCGGGTCAGTCTTCCTGGTTAGGTTTGTTTCCATGGGAATATGGTCACGTGGTCAGAACTTGGTTGGCTAAAAATAGATGAAAGACTACCCGGCCACGCGTTTTACTCAAAGTGGATGAAAGACTAAATGGCCAAGCGTTTCAGCGTTATCATGGTGACTGAAACGCATGCGAGAAAGAACCATTCGTGTAAGGTTAACAGTAATTTAGCGCGATTATTAGTAAGGAGGTAATGAGACTCAGAAGAGGAATTTATGATGGCTTAATATTCCAATTACCAGTGGAGAGTTATATATGAGTAAAAATATATATAGTACCAATCTGCCAAAGACATTATTCCACACATTGAAATACACGCCTTGAGAAAAAATATAGTGTCAAATTGCCAAAGATATTATTCCACATATTAGTGTCCAAGCACTTAGAAAGATTAAAAATCAATTAGAAATAAGGGTAGAGGCATAGCTCTCACATTCTTACATACATTAGTATCCAGTAATTTGAAATTACGATCATTTAGAGAAATTGCGGACTCAGGTGGAGGCGTACCTCTCACATGAGGGTATAGGCCTTTGACTCCCAACATGACTACCATGATCGAGATGAAGAGTACACAGTGCCAACATCAATGATTTAAAACGCATGGCAGTAGGAGTGAGTGCGGCGTACCTCTCACATGAGGGTATAAGCCTCTCACGTAGGACCCCTGTGAAGATAGACAGTAATCAGATCCACACCTTATACATGTGTTGGAGTTGTGGCTAAAATAAGGGGTTCCTCATACGGATAAGAGAGGATAAAGCCTGCGTGAATGTATGTACATTGAATAGGGATGGAGCTGTTGGCATCTGATTGAGTGGGACGTGCCTCTCACATGAGTTTATAGGTCAAATCAGTCTGATTTCCGTAGTGGGCCGCTCAAAGCAGAGTCGCCAGTTGAGAGAAAGAACTGTCATATTCATTAAGTCCCATTTCTATGGAGTTAAAGAAGAACATCCATTTTAACTCGCGGATGTTGAGAATGTTAGAAATGTTCCCTCCACGTGGACCCAGGACTACTCTTTCAATCACTACCCCTTTGAAACTGTCTGGCAAGTGAGATGTTGTAGTGAAGTGCTCAACTAAGGGCGCCCCTGGTACCTGGCACCTGATTCTGCTCATATGCTGCAACATTCGTGTTTTAATTTTTTGTTGGGTCTGTCCTATGTAGATGAGTTGACAAGGACAGACTATGGCGTACACAACGTTGGTCGAATTGCAGTTTGTGTGTGTTTTGAGACGTACTCGCTTGTTGTGGAATATGAATTCCTTAGTTTGAATAGTTGATTCGCATGCCTTGCAGCTGCCACATCTGAAATGTCCAACTACGTGTGGTAGATTCCATAGAGTCGTCACAGTGGGGTCCTCCGGGGTTGTTAGGAAGGAGCGTACCACCTGATCTTTAACACTTTTTGCTTTTTTGAATGCGTGTAAAGGTTTGGCTGGTTGTTCAATGTCATCAGATATTAAGTCCCAGTGGTGATTTATTATTTGTCTGATTTTGTTACTTTTTGTGTTGAACGTAGTGACACATACGATCCTGTTGTCAGATGAATCTTGGTTACTTTTAGGAGTCAATAGTTCCTCTCGCGGGTAAAACCGAGCTCTTTTTCGTGATCGCTTAATTAGGCGTCTGGGGTAGCCTCTTTGGGTCAGGCGATTGGAGAGTTCTTCTGATTCCGTGAAGTAGTCGTCCTTGTTTGAGCAGTTCCTGCGGATACGCAGGAATTGCCCAAAGGGCAGATTGTCCCGGAGGGCTCTGGGATGGTGGCTCTGATAGTGTAGGAGCGAATTCCTCTCGGCCGGTTTGCGATAAAGTTTGGTGGACAGTTTACCCGATTCCTCATATATACTGAGATCCAAGAAATTGACCGTATGGGTATCAGATTCGATGGTGAATTTAAGAAACTCTGATTGCCCATTCAGCCAGACGAAGAAGGCATTTAGTTCTTCCAAAAGTCCGTGCCAGACGATGAGGATGTCGTCGATATATCTCATCCAGAGACTGAGATGGTCTCTGAATGGATTGACGTGATTCAAAATGGTGTCTGCCTCAAAAGCCGCCATATATAGAATGGCCACATCAGGTGCAAATGGAGCTCCCATCGCCACTCCCGATGTCTGGATGTAAAATTTATTCCTGAATACGAAAAAGTTTTTGGTCATGGCAATTCGTAGCAGGGCCACTATGAATTCAGTGGGTCTTTGATATTCGAATCAGCGATACCTGATTAATTAATTTCTGATTCATTGCCACGTTTTGGCCCGAATCAATTGTAATTTGGTTCATTGTCTCTATATTTCCATGCTCCCTACTGCCCACTTAAGCAATTAATTGTGTCGCTATTCTCAATAGATGATGTTATCACACACATCCTTTGTCAGTCAACTAACCAAATGTATATATTAAATAGGTTACCTGCCCCCACCACCCGTCCTGATGAAGACCCCACGGCAAGGATAATAAGAATTACCTGCAACTATTTAGGGGTCGAAACGTCGACAACCTGTTTGCTCTCTATGACAACTCCATGTCCTAACTCTTCATTTATTTGAATCTATGTGGAGTATGTTATTTGTAAATACAGCAATTTTGAACGTATAAGTCTTTTTTGTACAGAATATGTAACAGTTCAATGGCTTACTTTCAATTGATTGATTATTCTCTCACGATATTCACTCCCCATCACCTTTTCCTCACTTGATATCACTCACTCCCCCCTCCCTAACCGGGGCACTGTTCATTATATTCATTGATTGTCTAAATATATGATATGTATCATTTTTCCCCATTGTGATTAAAACAATGTGGACGGATCCAGTGTCTGTGTAAATAAATGATTGAAATTCTTTTACAAACTGTCCTATTAAGCTGGAACCCCTTCCATAATAGTATTGGCTAGCTTTCGCTCCGCTAATATGAGTTCATCAAAGTCCCTTTTATGTTTAGCCAGTGTTTTATTTCGTTTGGTGTTCGAAAACCATAATGTTTCTCCCCTTACAATGGATTTAAAAGTGTCCCAGACCACTTTAAACGAGGCTGTTCCTTTATTAAAAGCCAAAAATTCCTGTATTTTCCTGGTCATAAACTGAATGTATTCATCGTCCAGGAGGAGGCTCCGATCAAACGTCCAGGCTTGATTCCCTGTTTTGTGCTGGGAACCTATCATCAAATCAATAATTAAAGGATTGAGGTCAGAAATAATTTTTGGCTCAATATGCATATCTATCCTACCTAAAAGTGAAGGGGAGAGAAAAAAATAATCTAAACAAACAAATTTTGCATGAGGAGAGGAAAAAAAAGTAAAGCCTGGATCACCTGGATATAAAAGATTCCAGACATCAACCAGCCCATGATCTAAACACAAACCACATAATGATGAGAATACCTGCTTCTTCCTACCAGAGTAAGGAGCTCTCTTTCTAATATCAACCTGAGCATCGATGTGTATATTCAGGTCCCCACATAGTAACAATGGTTGAGGCCATTGCGCTAATTCAATATTAAGATAATTCATAAGTTCCGAGTCATCCAGATTGGGACCATATATATTACAAATAGTAAACCTAAAAGAACCCATCTTCAACTCACTTATTGCCCAACGGCCCCATTTATCTTCTGCCGTTTTTACACAGAGACCCAGGCCACCTCGCATGAGGATAGCAACACCTCTTTTAATCTCAGTTTGTCTAGAACAGGCAATTAACTCCAGACCTAAGGTCTTTAAGCATCTCCTATTGACCCACGAAATATGAGTTTCTTGTAAACATAACAAGCCAATATGTAATATCTGTATAAGTCTGGCTAAAATTTGTCGTTTTTTTGGTTCATTAAGTCCACATACGTTCAGAGTGCACACCTTTACTTTCTTATCCAATTTCAAGAGAGGAAAACATCTTTCGAGAAATCATTACGTCAAAGGGAAAATAGGATGAAAGAAACTAAATGTGGTCATAACACTTTTTATAAGATACCACATTACTTAATTGCCTCTGCACACAACACCACCATACCAGTTGTACCAATAGTATCTTTACTGCCGCTGATTTTATACCCCCCCAACACCCACACCCAAACCCCACCACCAAAACCCTTCCCCCCTCAACCCCACCCACCCACTCAAACCACCTTATGAGGCCCAGGGGCTATAAGTCCCTGTTGTAATGGAGTGCTGTGTCCCCCCACTCCAGGGAAGGGAAGAGAAAACAAAACTTTAACGGCGACACTCATTGTTTGAGAAAATTCTAAATTAACATTCTACTTTAATTACAAGGATCCCAAAAATTCTTTTGCCTCAATCTCCGATAGAAAAAATGTTGTCTGACCCTTAACAGTAACTTTAAGTTTTGCAGGATACTGCAAGAAAGCAGAGGCCCCTTTACTCTGAAACCCTGTTATTAGCCGACAGAGATGCCATCGTTTGCTGACTGTCGACTGCCAAAAATGGGGTCTGACAATAAAGTTACAATCTTTAGCAGAACCCCTTTTATCTGGTCTGGCACGAGAATATATAGCCTCCATTGCTAAAAAATTATTAGAAGAAACAAGAATAGCTCTCGGATAGTCTTCTTCTCCTTGCCTAGGTTTCCTAATTACAAACGGAAACCTATGTGCGCGTTGAACTTCCTGTGACCAGTCCCGGAGAGTCAGTTCAGGAAAAGCTTCAGTTAACAACTCACAGATAAATTTCCGAGGGTCTGCTCCCTCTTTCTTCTCCGGGATACCTAAAAAGCGGAGATTATTCCTCCGTGCCTGGTTCTCTAACTCGGAGAGTTTGTAACTGAGATCATCCCGGTGTGCTCTAACAGCATTCAATTCCGATTTATATTATGCAGCATCATCCTCTAATGCAGAGATTCTGGCTTCTGCTTCTGTCACTCTTACAGCTGTGTCAGAGCAAATTTTAATCACACGGCTTACTGCGTTCTTAACTTTACTACAAGTAGCCTGAGTACGCGAATTTTCCATTTTAATTTCAGCCCTATGGTTCATCATTGTAGTATAAATGGTCGCCAAAGTAATCTCTTGTTGTGAATTAGAGTCATCAACATTCATTTCAACGTCCAACAGTGCAGTTTCACTTGATATGGGGTCTCCTATTGGCGCTTCATCTGAGTTTACTGGGGTTAGTTAATCTTTTTTCGATTTATTGCACTGAGTCCCACTCTTCTTTACTCTTTTAACTGTGGACGCACTGGCATTAGGGGAGACCGGAATTGATGTTGAGTCATACTCGAAGCTGCTCCCCTCACCATATTCGGCCCAATCCTTACTTAAGTTTGTGCTTTCGTCTGAGGAGGGGTTAGACATTGAGTAAAAGTTATCACCGGCCTCCTGAGACCCATATGTAAAAGCACCCTCTGTTATTGCCCTCGTGTCTATCTCTGTAACCAAACTATCCAAACTACCAGACGGGGGACCCATTAGCAAGCCAGCAGCGGCCCCATCTCCTTCTAGAGCTTCATCTCCCACAATCCTCTTCTCTGTGATAGATGAAACCTGAACCGGAGTTCCACGCTCCCCTTCACCTGCCAAATGATTTACTACAATGTTCTCAAAGTTTTCTACTTCTGATTCAGTCATACGGGAAAAATTGTCTTCCACATTTGGTGAATTCGCTATTACACCCGGCTGCTGCGCTGAAGACTCAATCACGACTGCCATCTCAGCTTCAATACCAGGCTGCAGAGTGGTATTTTTCGACAACTGCCTCTCAAAAAGCTCTGGGAGGGTATTTTTTGACTTAATCATAGCAGGTTTGCTCTTAGTTTTCTTACGAATCTTGCCTCCATCATCTGCTTCCCCACAGGCATCTCAACTGTTCTGCGCCACAGCGGGCTGTTCCTTTGCTCTGCCGCTCCTGGTATTGATTTTCGGCGGCATTTCCTTCTCCCGGGCAGCCACAGCTACATGACCGCGGACAACACTGAGCTGAGCTCCGGTGAAGAGAGCAGGAAGCCGCCAGACTGGAGCTCTGCGTTGAAAGAGAAGGAAGCTGACGGTCATTTGTGCAGGGCGTTCACGATCCAAAGTGAATCAGCCACGGGTGTGTCGGGGTAGCAGGTAAAAGTCAAACAGCTATCTTGCTTTCTAGCGCCGTAAAATTGCTATTTGCGCTGTTCCCAGAGTAAGCACTTAAACCGCTTTTCCAGGGTCAGAAAGCGAGAGTCTACTAATTCCAGCCCGGGGTCCGCACGGTCATTTCTCTCTCGTCCTCGTTCTCTCTCCCCAAAAACCCGGAGTGAGGACTGGGCTGCTTACGCAACCCACACCACGGTCGCCATCTTGCCTCTCGCGGCTGGACTCTAGGTGCACAGTTCGGGTGGCACTACATGGCTTTAAATATTTGGGCGTGTTCATTACAAGAGAGCCACAGGCAGGAACATACTCCTGAAATTAGACCGGCTTCGCTGGGATGCCCCACACTTGTGGACGCTCCCGCTTTCCTTACTGGGCTGGGTGGTCCTATTTAAAGTGATAACCCTCCAGGGTCTCCTGTACATCGTGCAAAAAACGTCCTTTAAGATCCCACCAGAAATTTTCTTTCAAAAGGTAGACTGAGAACTTTGGCTCCTGTTGTGGGATGGTGACACTTCGCGCTGAGTAAGGTGCAGAGGGGAGTTTAAGGTGGACTGGCGGTCCGGAGCATTCGCAGGTATTACTGGGCCACACAGCTGGTGGCAGTCAACGACTGGGTTTTTGCAGACCGTGAGGATCCTGCTTACCGGGTAGATAGATTGGCCATGGGCAAGAGAGGTTACCCCACCCTGGTGCTGTATCGAAGAAAGTATGAGTGCGCCCTACCTACTCATACCTAAACAGTGGTAAGGGTGTGGAGAGAGGCTACCAAGTGTTTAGGCTGAGAAAATAAGCTGACTGAAATTACTCCACTGTATGATGGTGATCTTTTAAGTGCAGTGGGAGGATTGCAGGGCTTTTCAAAATAGGGACTGATTAGCTTAGAATGGCCGGGCGATGTGTGGAGGAGCCAGGCGCTTGTGTCCTTCACAATCCTACAGCAAAGGTATATTAGGTGACTAAAGACTGTTCTGACATTTGCAGGTGGGTCACGCTCTGCAAGGTCACATATGGGAAGGAGGGAAGTTGCCTGATGCATTCCCACTGGAGGACCAGCTGCTAACTAATCCCCGACCAAAAAAAGCAATCTCAACCATCTATAGGAAGTTGATCTACAATTCTCTGGATCCCTTGGGGATGTTCCAGGAGGCCATTCACCAACTTTTGTGTTTTTCAAAAACAAGCTTACAAAGCTGGAGTTGGATTTTAAAAACCAATAACTAATCACCCTCACACCCTTGGAACTTTCTCCCAGATTAATTTTCTCCCAGGAAGTGTGATTCATTTAAAAACAAATTCTCATCACGACTGCCAGGTATTCCCTGGTGGTCCTGAATAAGAGAAAAATACATCAGACAGCTTGATCTAGAGAGGAAGGGCCGTCCGATGTATTTACATCAATGCCACTCAAGTAAGGCTGGACTCATGACAATCCAGCTGACTTGCATTAGGTCAGGCAGACCATCCGTTTGTTGGACAGGATACTCCAACACGCTTGTGAAGGAGTACCCTGCTCACCAAACTCTAAATCAAGACCTTTATCTTGTCTGTGCTATGCATGTATCTCTAGGTCTGCTTCATTATGTCCATCAGTCTTTGTATTATCTACCTGTTATTGAGGCGTGTGTGTTTAGTACAGTGTAATCTTACGGTGTGTGTGTGGGTTTATTTGAACCCTGTGGTTTAATCTGCACTTGTTGTTTATGGAGTGTTATCACACTCTTGTAATTATAAAAAGTATGTTACAGGCGGCCAGATGTCTCTTGCCCCTGACTTCTGAGGAAGTAATGGTGCACAGTTAACAGCAGCAACATAGCAAGCTGTCAAGAGCCTGATTCACAGTTCGCTGGCCGGGTTACTCAGACACAAACGTGACGGATATTCTGGCCACCGTATTACAAGCACCACTGAATATAATATATGGGAGCCTCATTTCTTTCTTTCATACTTTCTATTTCCCTTGTTTTTATTATCTTTACTAGCTGTACCCAGCCACGCGTTGCTGTGGCTCAGTCTGGTTAAATGGAAAAGAAAGAAAAGAGTAAGCGCACGTTTCTAATATGTTTAATTTCACAATGCTTGTGGGTATACAATATTTTTTGTTGTTCCATTGTCTGTGCAGATGTAGAGATTGTCTGGTTTGCCGACTCTAGAACACGCAACATATAATTGTCTGTGTGAGAAGCAATCCTTGTCCAGATCTAAACAGCACAATTCTAAAGATTGGCCCTGAGTTTTTTTTTTGTTTTTTTAAACAAACTGTATTGAAAACCACAGTTTGTAGTACATGTATCATAGCAAGTACTCATTTTTTTTTTGTTTTTGCTGCTTGTTATCCTCTTTTTACTGATATCAATTTGATACATATTTAAATCACATCACATCAGTTAATATAACAGAAACAATCAGTACAGATGGTAGCTTTTGGACGCATCCTTAATATATAACATGTAATAGAACCGCAGGTCGCGGTTGCATTGTGTTCTTTTAAATTATGTTGCAAACTGAACCAACTCCTCCCCCCTTCCTCCACCCACTTCACGGTCTGCCATCCTGACACCAACTGTCCATCCTAATATATGTAGACTATTGTCTCTATGCGTCCCTTGTAGTTGTTGCGCATCAACCAAACGATAGGGTCTGTTCGGGCTTTCGATTAAAAATACGTGCGTATGCGACATGCGCGTTTCCGAACCCAATGTTGTGTATATAACAACGCGCAGGTATTCTAATCCACCGTTGTGGCAAAATTTTAAAGCAATCAGTGAAGAACTTTTGGAGATTTAAGATTTTGAACAAAGAAACACTTTACATTTTTAATTGCCTGTTTGGGCCTTCGATTAAAAACACGCACATATTCGACACGCGCGTTTTCGAATCCAACGTTGTGTCAAAATTTCAAAGCAATCGGTGGAGTACTTTCGGAGATTTGAGATTTTGAACAACAAACAGTTAAATTTTTATTTATATAGATAGACTTTACTTTTTTTGTCCTATTCTTATTTCTTTTTCTGTTTATCTCTATTCCTGGCTATCTTTCATTCATTTCTTAAATTAAGAATGCTTAGCCTCCTAAAGCATTTTATTCATTCATTTGCATTTCTTCTTTCCTGTCATGGGGATGACTGCACAGATATCCTAACAAGTAGGATCTTTTGAATTCTGCATGAACCGGTTTACTAATGGTCCTAGTTGAAGTTGTCATTTAGAAGTTAAATATATGTTTCTTATGTGAGGTAGGGTGGGTATGTGTGAGAATGTGTGTGAGTGAGAGAGCGTGTGTGTCTGTGTGTCTATGTTATGTTATGTTATTTGTACTTGTAAAGCGCACTGCTACCCTAGGGTGTCCAGGCGCTGAGTACTGGTGACCTGGGGAACATCAGCTGTTTAGTGGGAAAAGAATCATGTTGTCAAACCCTTGCGAAAAGAAAAAAGCTTTGGCGCATTTTTGAGATGAAACGGAAGTTCATTCAATGCTTTGGAGGCACAGTGGGGAAAACCTCTGCCTCCCCAGTTAGTTTTCTTAAAGGTGGAGGTTTGGACTAATGTGGATCCGGAGGAACGCAGGAACATACCATGTAAGTCTGGTTTTAAGAAACTCCGGACCAACCCCATTAACCGCCTTAAAGAAGACACAAAGTGCCTTGAAGCGTGATCTAAGTGGAACTGGGAGCCAATGCAGATTCTTAAGTTCTCCTTTGACCGAAGCAAACCTACGGGTTCCCGACAGCATTCTCGCTGCCGCGTTCTGGACCAGTTGCAACTTGTTCATATGTTGTTTCTGAACATTAAGATAGAGGCTGTTGCAATAGTCCAAATGGGACATAATGAGTGCAGTGACAACCGTCCTTAGGTTGTCTACCGATAGGAAGAACTTGATTTTTTTGCTGAAGTTACCTGATTCACTTGGTCCCCCATGGTGAGTTTGTTATCCACTATGACTCCCAAATTCTTAGCTTTCCTAGAGAGTGTAGGGCACGATCCCAGATCCTCCGGCCACCAGTCCGGGGTCCAGACCCAGGGATTATTGCCAAATTTTAACACCTCAATTTTAGCTGAGTTGAGTTTTAAACAGTTGGACGACATCCAGGTGGAAATAGAGCTCATGCAATTATAGAATCTCTCTCCCGCCTCCCTTTCCGCTCCCTCCGTCAGCGATAGCACAATTTGTGTGCCATCAGCGTAGGAGGTGAGCAGGAAACCAAACGACTGGATGACACTGGCCAGGGGTACCACGTAGATGTTAAAAGCCCTGTGGCACCCTGCCGAGCCCTGTTGCCATCTAAATCTACCGTCTGACAGGAAGGAATGTAGCAGTTTCCACGCTGAGCCCTTCACACCAATATCAGAGAGCCTGTTCAACAGGACCTTATGGGGGACCGCATCAAAGGCCGCGGATAGGCCCAGGAGGATTAAGATGGTATTACCTCCCCTATCCACGGCTTCTCTGATTTCCTCGGTTGATTTTATTAAAGCCAGTTTCGTACTGTGAAAAGCTCTAAACCCATATTGCGATGGGGCCAAGGAGTTATTGGCAGAGATAAAGTTGCTGATTTGGCTATTTATTTCTTTTTCCAGTAATTTGGCAGGTAGTGAAAGCCTAGAGATAGGACGATAATTATTCTGGTCCTTGAGGTCAAGAGATTGCTTCTTTAGAAGAGGAAGCAGAGAGCCTTTTTCCAATGTTTGGGAAAAATTCCGGACCGTAAAACTGCATTAAGCAGGGGTGTGAGAGCCGTTCCAATAGTTTCCGGACTTTGCTTAGCAATTCCAGCAGGACACGGATCACTAGGGGCACCCGATTTTATCGTAGACAACAATTTGACCAAATCTGCTTTCTCAATCGGGGTGAAATGCTCCAGTAGTTCTGCTGGGGCACCTAAGCTTCATGATTCTGTTAGATTGAAATCAGTCTGAGTATCATTGATCCGACCATCGAGTGAGGTAAAAATTGTTTCTACTTTAGTTTTAAAAAAGCCAGCTATTTTATTACAAAATTCTGCATCCCCCTGTTTCTTTGGAGTGGCAGGGTTAGCTAGTTTAGAAAAATCATTCCACTTTTAAAAAAGCCTTCCTTGGAGTCATCGGACCTGAGTAACTTTCGTCCAATTTCCCAGCTTCCTTTTCTGGCTAAGGTTACTGAGGCATATGTGAACTCAGTCCTGGCAGAATTTGTAGAGCATTTCAAGTGGTGGCGCCACCGTTTCATTCTCACACACATGCTATTAAACACGGGGTTCCTCAGGGCTCTATATTGAGCCCTGCACTTTTTAACATCTTTGTACGGCCCCTAGTCCTGCTGGCAAAAAGCAGAGGGTTGTCATTGGTTTCATACGCCAATGACACCCAGCTAGTCATCACTTTTTCGAGGAACTGTCAAGACAATCTCATCACATTGAAAGAGGACTTGGTAGCTATCTCTGACTGGATGGCAGCTAATTGTTTACAGCTGAATGCTGCCAAGTCAGAAATTCTAGTGCTGGGTAGAGTCAGCTCCCTCTGGTCAGAACAATGGTGGCCTGTCAAACTTAAATCTGCACCCCGGCCAAAGAAGTATAAAATTTGGGCTTTTGGATCGATAGCGAACTTTCATTTGATGTGCAATCCAAGGCCCTGGCTGGATCCTGCTTTGGTCTCCTAAGAGGGTTGAGGCCCCTACTTGGCTATTTTGCACCAAAAGTTCGCCAAACCATCCTTCAGGCTACAATTTTGTCAAGGCTGGACTATGGGAACTCCTAATATTTAGGCGTCAACAGGTCCTGTATTGTCCGCCTGCAGAGAATCCAGAACCCAGCAGCTTGCGCCCTGCTAGCTTTGCCCAGATCTTGCTCAGTCTCGCACCTTTTGCCTAAATTGCACTGGCTACCGATAGCGAAAAGAATCCAGTTTAAGTCTTTGTGTGTGGCTCATAAAATATTGACCTACCAAGGACCGCAGATTTTGGCGAATCTGCTGGCCCATTATGTACCGGACCGCCTTTTGCTTTCGGCTAATGCGGGCTTGGCTTGCACTTCCCGTTTTCTCAGAGCTAGAGCGGGCGGTCGATCATTTAAAGTTCAGGCGGCACGCCTCTGAAACTCTCTTCCTACATCTATCAGAGGACTCCAGAACCATCTGGCCTTTCGTAAGGCGTTAAAGACCTGGCTCTTTCCAGCTTAGGCTCTTCTTTTTCCTTTGAAGTGTTTCAGCCATGGCTTAGTTAGCGCTGGAACGCCCCGTCACTGGGGCAGCTATGCGCTTTATAAAACTTAAAACATTAAAAATAGTTCTAAACAATTCTTTGAAATTGGATTCGGCCATGGTATTTTGTAACGAGAAGTACTCTTTTTTAGCTTCCAAAAGAGCTTGCTTGTAACTGGAAATACAAGTTTTGTAATTCTCCTTCTCTGCTTTGTCATAAAATTTCCGCCAATTCATCTCTGCAGGAGAGGCCCGTTTGGGAGTCAATTTTTTTGTGAGAAACAAGCTGATCACAGGTATCCAAAAGCCTATTATTATAAATGGTTGTTGCCTCCTCCACATCCAGCGGGAGCTGGTACATTGAGTTTTCCAAGACATTTCCCAGTCCTTCCACATCCAGCTTGTCTGAGTGTGAGTCTCAATATAGTATACCATAGTGTGCAGAGAGTCCAGTGGATCCCCAGAGATTTTACAGAGGTTAAAGTAGATAATACTAATGCTCTTTTGTGGTAGTGTGGGGGAGCAGTTAGATGTATCCGAGAGTACTGGTAAGCATCTGTTGTACACACAGTGGTAATAAATGACACACACTCAATTAATAAATCTGAGGTCAATTTATAAAATGACACTTGGTTAGATTTATTTTGCAGAACCACAGAATTTCATCTTGAATAAATATGTTTTGCAATAGAAATACTGTCCAATATAAAAAGTGGATAATTAGTGCAATTTTCAGACTTTGCAATGTTAACCTATGAGGTGAAGAAAACATTCAACATACGTATAGGCAACATCCACTTACAAGACCATTCTTCAGAAATTAAGGTCAGTATTGGACAAGGTTCAGTTCAGAACCAACAGTGCACCACCAGCGGCACAGGGGCGCCCGGGTGCAGGTGCAAGTTCAAGGTTGGAAACCCAATACAAATTAAGGGGGACTGGGGCAATCGGACAGAGGCTGCTTACAGGTAAGTAACAGTGGCTTGGGGGAACTAGGTGGTCAGGAACTAAAGTTCATGGACTGGGGATGCCACCTAAAAACTAGATTTAAGGGCGTTACAAGGGAGTGACAGGTAGTGTCCAATGGGCCCTTTGCCTGGGGTGTCTACGCACTCTAACATGCCCACCTTCTGTGAGATCCGACTTAGCAGATGGGTGCAGGTTCGAGTGCTTGTTCTTTGGATTTGCAGTGGCTCTGCTCACTGAGATTGTTTCAGATTTTTTAGGACGTGTACACCAGTACCCGTGTCCTGATGAAGCCTAAAGAAATATTTGGGGGAAACGCGACCGCGACTGCGTCGACACCATTCTAAGGAGTCTCCTTATATTGATTTATTGTGTTTCATTTCTGGCGCCTTCTTCTCTATATTTTTGTGTATAAAGAATGTACAACGCGCTGAGAGGTTCTCCTTTATAGCTATATATCACTCAAAGGTTATAGCAGAGTTCTTCAATATGTGGGACACCATTTCAGGGGGGGCGCGCACTCCACACTAGGATCTTCCCTGTCAGATTCTTTTATTGTCCTGAGACGTGCAGGTCTTCATTCCTTTCAATGACAATCTGTTTATTGAGCTCCGGTAACTGAGGGCTGGAGGAGGGTGGGGGCGGGGAGGGGGGGATATATAAGGCACCACTTGCGCTTTTGTCTTGCAAAGAGCTACGTGTTAACCTTCCCAGGAGGGGGTTAATTGGTAGAGCTGAAGCTTCAGCTGTAGTGGGAGGCAGGGTCTCCTCTGCTAAAAAAACAAAAGCAAATGAACAGACAGTCCTGTTCCTTTGTGTTCGATTTCATAGCAGAGGAGATTCCTTGCCTCCCACTGAAGCTGAAATGACGTCTGTTCCTTGCTTTTAGTTTTAGCAAAGGAGACATCCGGCCTCCTAAAGCAGCTGAAGCATTTCAGCTCTACAAGTTTAACCCCGTCCTGAGAGGAAGCTCTTAGAAAGGAGCCAAAGTTTCTGTTACATTTACACAGGCAGGCGCCACAACACCTTGAGTTACCAAAAGGAAAATGCCAGCCCCCCATGTGTTTTTTTAACCAGCCTGCAAATTGCTTGTCTTGACACCAAATATGCTTATAAATAAATATAAATACATTTGTAATGTGACTTTTCTGTCTTTGTTCCGTTTTATATTTTATTATCAGTCATGGACCATTCAGGCAGCCTTAAAACACAATTAAAAGTGCTACTATTTATATTTGCTGTTCAAAGTATGTGCAGACAAGTGCTGACAATACAGCTTTAGGTGACTGTTTATGTTTGTACCAACTGGGCCATCAAAATAATGAGCTGGCAACCCTAACCATAAAACTGGAAGTTTGTTGCAAGAGCAGCATATTTATTTCCTCCACCTTGATCTCTTGTTAATGCCATAACAGCAATAGTTTAACATATCTGCAACCCTATGCTGCCGTCAATAACCTGCTGAGTTAGTTCAAGTGTCTGGGAATGCACCCTGCATTCAGGCAACTCGCTCCCCATTCTCGCCCTTCACTTTCACACTCACCCTGCACTCACAGTGATCACAATGCACTCACACTGATCACCATGCTCTCACACCATTCACCCTCTCACCCTGCACTCACAGCGATCACCATGCACTCACACCATTCACCCTGCACTCACGCTGATTGCCATGCACTCACGCTGATTGCCATGCACTCACACTGATCGCCCTGCACTCACGCTGATCGCCATGCACTCACACTGATCGCCATGCACTCACACTGATCGCCATGCACTCACACCGATCGCCATGCACTCACACCGATCGCCATGCACTCACGCTGATCAACATGCACTCACACTCATCACCATGCACTCACACTCATCACCATGCACTCACACCATTCATCCGCTCACCCTGCACTCACAGTGATCACCATGCACTCACACCGATCACCCTCTCACCCTGCACTCAAAGCCATCACAATACACTCACAGTGATCACCCTGCGCTGACTCTGATCACCCTGCGCTGACTCTGATCACCCTGCACTCACTCTGATCACCATGCACTCATTCCGATCACTCGCTCACCCTGCACTCAGTAATCACTCTGCACTCACAATGCACTTGTGCTGTTCACCCTGTACCTCACCCTGCTGTCACACAAGCACACTACTCACCCTGCACTCACAAAACACTTCACTCACATGTCCCCCTTATTGCTCAATGTGCATACTCACTCAAATAAGACCACCACTAACCATACATTCATTTGTCCGACTCTGCACTTACATCCGAACCCAAATTCATATGGTCACCTCACTCACCCTGCAGTCACTCCTCTTACCCTACTCACACACTGTTGCATCGCTCAACGTGCACTCACATGGGTACTCCTGACACCCACACATCGCAGAGGTTTAATGTGCCTGCTACAAAGAACGTGTACCATGCAGATCAGACTGTGGGTAAACTATGAGTAGAGCTATAAAAAAATGTGCATTGTTGATGAGTGGTAGTGAGGAAATTCATGGAGAAGGAGGAAAGGGGGGGGGGGGGCAAAACAGACTGTTGCACTATGTGCAACCAGTGCTAGGTCCAGCCCTGGATGGGAGTGTTAGCCCCCACCGAAGTTCGGGTCTAGTTGCGCCCCTGTACACAAGTATGGGCATGTCGTGCCCTATCAAGGTTTTCGTCCTAAATTACAAAAGCACATATTTACATGCACTGCAATCCAGCCTTTCAGGGGTTCCCTTGATAGAGGCAGCTCTGTTTTTGCCCTGATGGCGGGGAATAAATCCTAAACAGATTCTTGTAAATACTGTTTTGTTTCATTTCTTTTTAATGTGATTGATATGAGAGATTCTATTACTATTTGCAGAGAAATGTTTTTGTTTCATGCAATTTTAGATCAAAACGGGTCCACAGATTTATGTTGGTGGTGTTGTTATTAATCTAGGTCGTGTGTTAAACAAAGCATTCTAGTAAAAAGAATTTGCGCACATTTTATCTTGGAAAATTGGGTTTTGAGCTGTGTAATAAGCCTCTGTCATTTCACCACACCCATTCACAAACCTGCAGTTTACTAAACACTCTAATTATGTAAAACATTATTTTCCAAATATGGCCCGTGATATGCACGTGGCAGTCGATTATGTAGTGTACCAGATTCCAGACATTTCTGTCAGGTGGTGGGGGAGGGGGGGGCAACATCTAAAAAAATTCAGCTGGGGGGGCTCAACCTACAAAAGTTTGAAGACCTCTGGGTTATAGTGAATACTGTTTATCCTAATTATTTTTCTTTCCTTTTGTAGGGTACACATTGTTTGTTTATATGTAATGTATATAATGTATTTGTATGATGTATATATATATATATAATCTATATATTATTTTTGCTGTTGTCCGCCACCTTGCCTGTGATGCGTATATCTGTGTTTGTAAATTTGTGAAATCATATGCTTTACAAATAATTGTACATTACAAGGTAATTAAATATATCTTGTGTATAAAGTTTTTTGTCGAATTGATCCCTCTATACCCCCTTTGTTCTACTTTCTCATCCTTGTGATGTACCTAGCCCAGGTTTGGGAGGGTTATTTGGGCAGAACCCCTGCATAATTTTTTCACCTTCTGTGAGAGGACACAGTCCTAGCCCTAAGTGGATAAGTCCCATCATCTTCAAGATGGTGGGCATTGAAAAGTGTACGTGACCTAGCCTCCAGCACCCGAGGGGTGGAGTTGGCAGAGGAGGGGCTCATCTCCTCTTCTATCAAAGGTTTCCCACCTGTCCTGCTGCCAAAAAGGGGGTGAGGACAGGATGGAGGCCAGCTCCTTCGAACAGGAGAGGCTATGGTCGCATTACAAAGGAGGCAAGACCTCTGAAGCTCCCCACCGCGGATGGATCTTCCTGTCCAGTGGGAGATGGGAACAACTCCACCCAGGAAAGGCATTGTTCTCAGTCTCAGAGTGCACAGGCGCTCTCCCCTGAGGTCAGAACACACTCTGGTGGTAGCAGGCTGGCTCAGGTCAGTCAATGACCACACTAAGCATTGGTAGGTTTCAGGGGACCCCTCTAAGGGGCCGTCTGCGTGCAATTTTTAATAAAATCGACACAAATCAGTGCAGGTTTATTATGTTGAGATGCTTGGTGCCAAACATCACATATTTCAGTGAAGCCATCATGGAGCTCGCGAACTCATAATGACGAGTGTCCAGCCTATGTACTTACTATGACTTCCCTGGTCACTTACAATATTCAGGAATTGGCCAGGATATTGCAGGGGCATCAGGGGCATTTCATGCAGATATGCCCTCACAGGGGGGAGGGGATGTGGTGCAGCAGCGAGAGCTGCTGACTCGGGAACTGGAGATCAGGGTTCGAGTCTCTGCTTCAGCGCAACATCATGGGATTCTGGGCAAATCACTTTATCACCCCGTGACCATAGACAGCGTCTGGATACCCTCACGGGTGATGAGCCGCACAATATAAATCTGCGAACTTTAACTTTAACTCACTGCCTGGGATATGGGTAAGACACCCCTCTAGCAGTGTTTATGGGAATGGCACACAGGTTAGCTCTTCAGTTTTGTCTGCAACAGGACACTCAGGCCGCTGTGGCAGGGTGCATGTGCTTGGTGAGGGGCCCCTTAGGGTGGCATAATTTGTGCTGCAGCCCCTAGGGACCCTCTTTACCCACAAGGCACTTGGTACCAGGGGTATCTTTTACTAGGAACTTATATGTGAGCCAAAGGGGTGCCAATTGTCGAACTGACGGGTACTGTTTAGGGAAGGAGATCTGGCACAGGAGGCCTGGTTGGCAGGGGACTCTTTGCACTTCCAGTCGAAACCACAATATTTTCCAAGCAACAAGTGGGGCTAACTATGTCCAAAAGAGGCACGTGTATTCATGACACCCTCCCCCCCAAATGAAAGAGGATGAGAGTAACCTTCCACTACAGTATTCATCGTCCTCTTAGTGGGTAATGTTAGTAATGCAGAGATACAGGGCCTGGCCCTTAAGTGGCTTACGTCTTTCCAAGAGGATTGCCCTCAAGCTGTACGCTTTGCACATTTCTCTACCTCTAAAGTCAAATTAACTTGTGGAGTGCCGCATGGCTCCTCCCTGTCACTACACCTTTTAAATGTTATGTTATCATTTACTTATAAAGCGCATGGTCACCCAAAGGTTTTATGGCGCTACTCCTGCTTAAGTTGTTACGATAGACCCGATTAGTAGGCTAGCCCAAACAGTCAAGTTTTTTGTGCTTTTCTAAAGCCAAGTAGGTTGTCACAGCTTCTCATTGTTACCGGAAGAGAATTCCAGAGAGTAGGTGCCAAGTAAGAAAATCTACAACCTCCAGCGCGTTTGAGTTTTATAGTCGGGACAGATAGGAGATGCAGATAGGATGAGCGCAAATTGCGCCAAGAGACATGTTTGATGATCATGGCCGTGATAAATTTTTGACTGTTGCCATGCAGTGCTTTAAATGCTAGGCACCCAGTCTTGAATGCCGCACATTGCTCCACAGGAAGCCAGTGGAGCTTGATCAACAGGGACCTGGCAGAATGCCATTTTGGCTGTTTGTATATTAATCTGGCCGCCTGGTTCTGAACCATTTGCAGATGTTTTAATAGGTACTGAGGCAGACCAATATAAAGGGAGTTTGCAAAATCCAGGCGTGAAAGAACCAGCACTAACACCACTTGGATTAGAGCTGAATGAGTCAGCAAATGAGCGATTTCCCTAATTTTACGAAGCTGATAGAGACTAGTGGAGATCACGGCACCCACCTGTCCTCTAAGTGAGAGGTCGGCATTAATTACTACCCCTAAACTTTTTACAGACGAGGACGGAGTAGGGTGGGGACCCAGTTCGCTAGGCCAGAAGTGTGGACCCCAGCAGTCCTTACTCTTCCCAGGCAACACCAATTAAGTCTTGCCTGGGTTGAGTTTCAAATAGTTACTGTCCATCCAATGTTGAATGTGGAGCATGGTGGTTTGAAATTCCACAGCCGCATTAGGGGCGTTTAGGGGGGAAATCATTTGGAGGTCGTCTGCATAATTAAAAATAGTGATCTTCCGATTTTTTAAGGAATAGAGCAGAGGCCTCAGATAGAGGTTAAACAATAATGGCGACAGGAACGAACCCTGCGGTACACCACAAGAGGTGGTCACCGTAGGGGCAGTCAAATTGCCCAGTTGCACTGCTTGCGTTCTGCCAGTGAGAAATGACTTAAGCCAATTGTAGGCAGGACCTTGGATGCCTGCTTGTTCGACACAGTTCAACAGGATGTTATGGTCGACCTGTCGAACGCTGCCGACAAATCCAAAAGCACCAAGGCCTGAGGGATTCCCCTATCTGAATTAGCTCTTAGAGTATCCAGGATGGCAAGAACTACTGCCTCCGTTGAATGGGCTGGCCGAAAGCCCGCTTGGTTTGGCTCCAAATATTCCGTTTGTTCAACAAAATTAGATAGACATCTGGCCACATGTGCCTCCAAGATCTTAAACAGGCAAGGGAGAAGGGAAATGGGGCGATAGTTAGAGGGGGTTAAAGGATCTGCCCCGGGCTTTTTCAGAAGGGGAACTATTGTGGAAACCTTGAAGGCCGACGGTACCACCCCTTTAGTGAGAGATGCATTCAAAAAAGGGAGAATGCTGTGTGGCAGTGCTGTAAATATGTCTTTGATGATATCAGGAGGACAACAGTCATTAGCGGAGCCAGACTTAACCCGGATTAATAAATCAGACAAGGTTTTGGGGCATAAGACAGAGAAATGAGTCATAGTGACAGGGTTTCTAAGGATATCATCCTGGCATTCTATATTAATCGGAGGGGGAATGCCAGATTTAATGATGGCAATTTTTTCCACAAAATAATGGTTTAAAACATCACACATCTCTTGCTTGGGAGCATGGGTTGGTGGTATTCTCTCGTCACTGCTGATCTCACTAACAATTTTAAAAATGTCCTTGGTGCTATTGTTCGCATTGAGTATTCTTGCTTAGAAATGGGCTGCTTTAGCCGTCATTATAGCCTTTTGTACTCTATGCGAGCCAGCAAAAACTGATGTCTGTCTTGAATAATATAGCAGTGCCTCCATTTCCTTTCTAATTGACGAAGCTTCAATTTTTGTATCTTCAATTCTGAGGTATACCATTTGTGGGCATCTTGATATCTAGTGCGAGAAAATGGAATCAAAGGGGCATGTCTGTCACTAGCCGATCTCAGCCAGTCCGCCATAGTAGTTTCTATAGCGTCGATGTTTAAGTTAAGGATGGGAAGAAAGCCAGCGAGGGTGTGAATAAACTCCTGTTTATCAAGAGTTCTCCACTTCCTTTTTAGTCCCCCCCCTGCCTTAGGAGGTTTCTGCCTGCCGCTGAAACGGATAGTAAAATCAATCAGATGGTGGTCTGACCATATACAGGGAGATATCAAGGGAGTCGATATTGTCAGATTGTGGGACCAGATTTGGTCCAATGTATGTCCTTTTATATGGGTAGGGGACGATAGAAGCTGAGTCAGGTTCCGATTGGAGAGCAATTCAGATAGTTCTGTTGCCTGTGGTCCACCATGATTGTCATTAACCCAGTAGTTCAGAGCCCCAATAAGTAAGACCCTGGAATGGTTTGTCACAAGGTTGGCCATTTGTTCACTTAACAAAAGCGGAAAAGAGGGCATGGCCCGAGGGAGGCGATAAATCAGCACATCTGTATCTTTATCCTCTAATTCAATCCTTAGGCTAAAGAAAGGTATGCACTTTCAACTACGCTGACGATCGTCAACTGATCTTGGAAATCGACAAGTCTGCAGCCTCTGTTAGTAACTTTCAAACTACCATGTGACATATTGGTAGCTGGATGAACAGTAACCACCTGAATTTTAACCCAGACAAAACTGAAATGATCCTAATTGGTGGGTCCTGGAACTCTAATTTTTGACCGACTGAGTTGGGAAACCCAGCCCTACCATCTAGATCAACTAAAAGCCTTGGCATCACAATTGACTGCGATCTGTCTGTGAAATCCCAGATTGGGACGGTGGTCTCTACCTGCTTTTTTCCGCTCCGGAAGATCAGGAAGATGAACATAAGTTACTTACCTGTAGACTGTGGTTCTCCAGCATTGGTATCTTTGATAGATTCACATGCTTGAATCATTCCCCGTCGTCGAAGTGGGCTTCCCACGATACATAGAATAGCAATATAGCAATAGCATAGCGAAAGCATAGCTAAAAGAGCAATAGGAAGTATTGTAACATGGACGTTAATAGGAAAAAACTTGTCACTTTAATAACTTGTCCAAGTCATTAGATATGGTCCAGACTCCAGCCAATCAGGCAACAGCACCCTCTGGAACCTTCTCCTCAGAGGCTCAGGCGCTCAGATTTCCGAGCACATGTGTGGCATAAGAGCCAAGGAGAGGGAGCCTCTGAGGGGAGGTGGGTGGGTCGCATGTGAATCTATGAAAGATACCAATACTGGAGAACTGCAGTTTTCAGGTCAGTAACTTATGTTCTTCTCCAGTATTGGGGTATCTTCCATAGATTCAAATGCCTGAATCAGGGTAGATAGAAGTAATTCGAGAATTGTGCATGGTAAATCGTAAACAGAGTACGAGAAATACATATACGTATATTACAGTATAGCAGTAAACATGGGCACATCTGCAAAGCAGAAATATATACATATATACAATGTGTGCAGGAGGAGGTAAGAAACAGAGGCTCACCTTACTTAAAAAGATTACGTAGCACCGCTTGCCCCACAGCAGTGTCAGCATTGTTGGCAGCTTCCAACGAGTGCTTGGTCGCAGCTATGCGAATCTGATAAAGAGGCACACCAGCAAAGAGAGAAGTAGAAGAGGAGACTGCTCTAGTATGGAGCGCTTTAATCGTTGCTTGAAGTGTCTTGCCTGCTTGCTGATGGCAAAAAGAAATTTCTCTAGATATCCAACGTGCAATAGTCTGTTTAGCAACTGGATGTTCTTTATGCATCCTCTCATAGGCTATGAAGAGCTGATCAGTTTTACAGATTCTGGTTGTTCTTTGCAAATAAAATTTCAAACATATCTTAACATCTAGAGAATGTAAAGTCTTTTTTGCTGCTGACTGTGGATTAGGGAAAAAAGTCTTTCAGATGACCGGCTCATTCAGGTGGAAATCAGATGGAACTTTTGGAATAAAGGCCGGATTAGAGCGTCTTTGGTGAATTGAAGAAAAGGAGGTTTGATAGTAAAAGCATGTATCTCTCTGACTCGCCAAGCCGAAGTAGGAGCTAAAAGCAGTGATGTCTTCCAGGAGATTCATTTAAGATCAGCCCTACGAATGGGCTCAAATGGGGACTTCATGAGTTGTGCCAACACAATGTTCAGAAGCCAAGGAGGAGGGGGGCGTCGAATTGGAGGGAACATCCGAAATAAGCCTTTGAAAAATTGTTGAATAATTCTTGAAGAATAAAGAGAATTGAAGCCATCCTGACAGAATCTGGAAATTGCGGCCATAAAAACCTTCAGGGTAGAGTGAGAGAGGCCGGATTTTGCTAATTGTATGAAAAAAGGCAGAAGCAGCTCTGGCGTAGAGTGAACAGGGTGAACATTTATTTATTTATTTATTTTATCATTATTTGTAAAGCGCAACTGACACCCTACGGGTAACCTGGCGCTGTGATACAGTCGACGAGCTTAGGGCCGAGAGACAATGTCCCCTGCCCGGAAGGAGTTAGCAGGATGCCAAGCAGCCTTCTCGAGGGTAGAGAGGTTTTTAACCTTTTTCTAAACTGCAGGATGTTGTCTATTTGTCTTGTATCAAATGGAAGAGTATTCCAAAGGCGGGAAGCTGCCTCTGTGAAGGCCCTACCTCCTGATTTGACTTTCCTAACTCTAGGCACCCTCACCAGATTAGCCGATGAGGAGCGCAGTGCTCGTGGAGGGACATATCATGTCAGTTTCTCCTGCAGAGATTTGGGCCCTTGACCATGTGGAGCCTTAAATACTATACATAGTGCCTTAAATCGTATCCTCTGCGAGACTGGCAGACAGTGTAAATCTGAGAGTGCCCGGGAGGTGGAGGAGCGGCGTGGTTGCACTAGTACCAGTTTGGCCAACATGGTCTGTACTCTCTGCAATCTCTCAATCAGATATTGCGGGGATTCTAGTAACAGGGCATTACAATAGTCCAGCTTACTGAGGATGGTGCCCTGGACTATCAGCGCTCTGTTCTGTAAGAGAACATCGGAAGGATTTTCCGAAATGCTCTGATCAGAGTAAAACCAATTCCAGCTGTTTTGTTGACAGTTTTCTAATGTCAATTTGTTGTCAACCATGACTCCCAGATTATGTACCACGCTACTGGGAGCCAATGGAGTAGCAGGGGATGTTGGCCAAAACTCAAGCGTAAGTTTAGGAGGGATTCTATCTACTGCACAGTGTAGAATCTCTATCTTCTCAGAGTTAAACTGAAGAATTTGAAGCTTCACACCAAAGATAGAAACGTTTCCACTTGAGTTTGTAGGTTTTGATAGTGGAGGGTGCTCTAGCGTTAGTGAGAACCTCCCTGCAGTCCGGAGGAATAATCAATTTAGCAAACTCATAGTGCTCAGGTACCAGTAGGATTTGGATGGCAGATCAGGCCATGGTTCATAGTAAGAAGATTCGAAATTGGGCGCAGCCAAATTGGATTGCACTCCGACAGAAGGAGGAGCTCCGTAAACCAGAACTGGCGAGGCCATCTGGGGGCTATGAGAAGAATGCCGCAGGGTTCTTTCTGCATTTTCCAAAGTACCCTTGCGACTAGAGGAATCAGTGGAAAAGCATGAGCATATATTTTTGACCAGTTCATCAAAAACGCATTTCTGCACGATTCTGAGTGGGGAAGCCAACTTGCATAGAATGGGCATTTGCGGTTCAGGTTGGTCACGAATAAATCCAGATTGGGGTGTCCCCAAAGCTGAAAGATGCGGTCCAGCGTCGGCTGATGAAGTTCCTACTAGTGGTTTGACGAGACCGACCTGCTCAGGGAGTCCGCTAGAAGGTTGGACACCCCCAGAACATGGACTGCTGTGATCTGATGTTGATCGCCCAATCCCAAATTTGCTGAGCTTGTAGGGATAGCAAAGTGTATCTCGTGCCCCTTTGTTTGGTCACATAATGCATGCTTGTTCAATCAATCAATCAACAGATTTGTAAAGCGCGCTACTCACCCGTAAGGGTCTCAGGTGCTGGGAGGAGGGGGTCGCTACTGCTCGAAGAGCCAGGTCTTGAGTTGTTTCCTGAAGGAGAGATGGTCCTGGGTCAGCCGTAGGTGGGTGGGGAGGGAGTTCCATGTCTTGGACGTCAGGTTGGAGAAGGATCTTCCTCCGGCGGGGGCTTTGCGAATGCATGGGATGGTGGCGAGGGCGAGGCTGGCGGATTGGAGCTGGCGGGTGGGTGTGTAGAATGTGAGGCGGCTGTTGAGGTATTTGGGGCCCATGTCGTGGAGAGCCTTGTGTGCATGGGTGAGGAGTCTGAACATGATCCTCTTGTTGACGGGGAGCCAGTGCGGGTCTTTCAGATGGGGAGAGATGTGGCTGTGACGGGGGATGTCCAGGATGAGTCGTGCAGAGGCGTTCTGTATGCGCTGGAGTCTTTTCTGGAGTTTGGCTGTGGTTCCAGCGTAGAGGGTGTTCCCGTAGTCCAGTCGGCTGGTGACGAGGGCCTGGGTGACCGTCTTCCTGGTTTCGGTGGGGATCCACCGGAAGATTTTTCGAAGCATGTGCAGGGTGTTGCAACAGGATGACGAGACGGCATTGACTTGCTTGGTCATCTTGAGGGAGGAGTCCAAGAAGAAGCCCAGGTTGCGTGCATGGTCCTTTGGCTTGGGGGCAGTGCCCAGGGCAGGGGGCCACCAGGAATCGTCCCAGGCAGAGGGGGATGGTCCCAGGATGAGGACTTCCGTCTTGTCTGAGTTCAGTTTCAGACGGCTGAGCTTCATCCATTCCGCGACGTCTTTCATTCCTTCCTGGAGGCTGGCTCTGGCGGTGGCGGGTCGTTGGTGAGGGAGAGGATCAGCTGGGTGTCGTCAGCGTAGATGATGTTTAGGTTGTGTTGGTGTGTGATGGCTGCGAGGGGGCTCATGTAGACGTTGAAGAGGGTGGGGCTGAGCGAGGATCCTTGCGGTACGCCGCAGATGACTTCGGTGGACGCGGATCGGAACGGAGGGAGGCGGACTCTCTGGGTTCTTCCGGCGAGGAACAAGATGATCCACTCCAAGGCCTTTCCTTGGATTCCGGTGTTGCTGAGGCGCTGTATTAGGGTGCGGTGGCACACAGTGTCGAAGGCTGCTGAGAGGTCCAGGAGGATGAGGGCAGCTGTTTCCCCGTTGTCGAGCAAGGACCTGATGTCGTCGGTAGCTGCGATGAGGGCGGTCTCGGTGCTGTGGTTTGCTCGGAAACCGGACTGCGAGAGGTCGAGGGATCCGTTTGTCTCGAGGAAGGCGGAGAGTGGTTTGTTGACGGTCTTCTCGATGACTTTGGCCGGAAACGGGAGGAGCGAGATGGGGCGAAAGTTCTTGAGGTCCGTGTGGTCCGTGGTGTTTTTTTTCAGGAGGGTGCTGAGCTCTGCATGTTTCCAGCTCTCCGGGAAGGTGGCGGATGCGAAGGAGCTGTTGATGATGTCCCGGAGTTGGGGTGCGAAGATGGAGTCGACTTTGTTGAAGATGTGGTGTGGCCAGGGGTCGGTTGGGGAGCCGGAGTGGATGGTGTTAATCGTTGGGGTGGTATCTTCGGTGCTAACCGAGGTCCAGGTGCATAGGGTGGTGGTGGCGGGGGGCGATGGTTCGGTGGTAGGGTGCGTGGTCTGTGCGCCGAAGCTGTTGTGTATGTCGGCGATCTTGCGGTGAAAGAACGAGGCGAGTGAGTCGAAGAGGTCTTGCGATGGTTTAATGTCGTTGTTGCAGGTGCTGGGGTTGGAGAGCTCTTTAACGATGTTGAAGAGTTCCTTGCTGTTGTGGGTGTTGTTGTCCAGTCGTTCTTTGAATGTTGTCCTTTTGGTGGTGCGGATCAGCTGGTGGTGTTTGCAGGTGGCGTACTTGAGGGCTGTCATGTTTTCTGTTGTCTGGTTGTGGCGCCAGGCTTTCGCGAAGGTGCGGCAGGTTTTCTTGGAGTTTTTTAGGTCGTTGGTAAACCACGAGGCTTTCTTGCTGCCGGGTCTGCTGGGAGGGTTCTTCTGTAGTGCGAGTTCATCGGCGCAGTTGGTAAGCCACTGTGTGAGGTTGCGGGCTGCTTCGTTTGGGTCCGTTGTGTTGGTGGGAGGGTTCTGGCTGAGGGAGGTGGTGAGCTGGTCGGTGGTGATCTTGCGCCAGCTTCTGCGAGGAATCTATTGCGGGTGGTGGTGGGTCGGTGTTTCTCCTGAAGTTGAAGTGGACGCAGCTGTGATCTGTCCAGTGTAGTCCGGTGGAGTGGATGAAGGAGATGTGCTTGCTGGAGGAGAAGATGGGGTCAAGCGTGTGGCCGGCGTAGTGGGTGGGGGTGTTCATCAGTTGCTTGAGTCCGAGGTTGGCGAGGTTGTCCAGCAGGGCGGCGATGTTGCTGTCATTGTTGTTCTCCAGGTGGAAGTTGAGGTTCCCTAGGAGGATGTAGTCTGAGGAGGATAGGGCGGGCGGGCTGACGAAGTCTGCGATGGCTTCGCTGAACTGTGTGCGTGGTCCCGGGGTCTGTAGATGAGAGTGCCCCTGAGGGTGGTCTTGGGGTCGGTGTGTATCTGGAAGTGAAGGTGCTCGGCGGCGGTGAGGGTGTCGTCGGAGTTGGTCGTGATTTGGATGGTGTTTCTGTGGATGATGGCGATGCCTCCTCCGGTTTGGTTGACGCGGTCCCTCCGGGTGATCTTGTAGCCATCCGGGATGGCTATGGCGATGTCGGGGGCTGAGAAGGCGTTCATCCAGGTTTCTGTGAGGAAGGCGACGTCTGGTGATGTGTCCAGGAGGTTTCAGAGTTCTACTGTGTGCCTGTGGACGGAGCGGGTGTTGAGCAGGATGCACTTGAGGTGATTGTTGCTGGTAGCTGACTTGGCGGGTGCGGTGCAGGTTTGGAGGCAGGTGAATTTGCAGGCTTGGCAGGTGAAGGGTCCGTGGGTGCGTTTCGGGATGGCTCGGTAGCAGGCGGAGTTCCGGCCGGCATTGAGTGCGTGGATGGTGGCGTCGTCGTAAGTCCGTCGGGTGGGCAGGCATCGTTGAGGTCCAGGGGTCCTGGCGCTGGGCGTGGTCCAGGCGCAGACGGGCTTGCCTTTGGCGCGCCTTCTGCGCGTGGCCGCCTTGCGGCCTCCATATGAGACAAAGTGGGAGGGAGGAGCAGCTGGGAGGCGGGAGCGGGGCGGCCAATGGGCAGGGGGTACAAAAGAAAAGGGGCGAGGCCGCGGGGGAGCTGTGGCGGGAAGCGGGGGGGGCACACACAGAGGGCAGGGATACAAAAGCAACTACGAAAAATACAGAAAAATGCAGAAGTCCAGAAAAAAAGCACAATTCACAAGTGAGGGCAGCAGCAGAAAGGAGAAAGTAGCAGCAGGGGGACACCGATGTCAGGGGCGAACCTGCGGCGCCGGGGGCAGAGACGCGGTCACAGCAGAGGAGCCGTGCGGCGTGGGGGGTGGCCTGAGGTCAGGTTGTTGTGTTGTCCATTCGGATCAACACTGAAGCTCCTGGAATGAGGGTGCGAAAGGACTTCAGAGCCGGAAATATTGCCAGTAACTCCAAAAGGTTTATGTGCCAAGTTCATAGGTGGGTGTCCCATTTCCCCTTGACTGTGAGGGCTTGAAGATGACTTTCCCACCATTCGAGGGAGGCATCTGTCGTGAGGATGAAACTTGGAGTGTCCACTACAAACAAATTGCAGAGATGTTTGGTATGCGAGTCCACCATAGCAATGCTCTCCATATATGAGACGTGATGTTGATGACATTGTCGAAGGACCCTGAGCTTGTTGCAATTGGTTGTCGAGTTCTCCAGTCGGGGTCCTATTTTGAGGCGACAGTTGGGAATTAGGGGAATACCGGAAGACAGCATCCCCAGAAGCGATTTGAACTGTCGAACAAAAACATACTTTTATGTGCACAGGAGAGTTGCCAGTTTGGAAATCTGCTGTTGTCTTTCATTGGAGACAAAAGCTCTTGTTTGTTGTGTGTCTATGATGGCCCCCAAGAAGGTCCTCACTTGAGAGGGTGTGAACTGAGACTTCTCCAGAGTGATGGAAAGACACAGAGACAGGCATGATTGAGTGTGTCTGCTTGCGACTGCGAACGACTAGGCCTTTATAAGGCAGTCGTCGAGGTAGCGGAATATTTGGACATCAGCTTGACCAAGATATGCTGCCACCGGTGCCAAGACCTTAGTGAACATTCGGGTGCAGAGTGAAGGCCAGATGGAAGGACTTGGAATTGGAAATCTCTGCCAGCCACTCTGAAGCGCAGGAAGTTTCTGTGTCTGGGTAGGATAGGGACATGAAAATAGGCATCTTGAAGGTCCAGTGTTGGCTTGTAATCCCCCTGAGACAGTAATTGATGCACTTCTAGGAGAGACAACATCCGGAAAGTTTGCTTCTTGAGAATCTTTTTGAGGGAACGAAGGTCCAGAATGGGGTGCCACTTCCCTGATTTTTCCTTGATTTGGAAGAATCTTGACTAGAAGCCTGCATCCCTTTGAAGATTCGGTACACTTTGATCGCTCGTTTCCTTAACATGAGATGGATTTGGCATAAAAGTTCCTTCAGACGGGCATGAGGAGGACCTCCGGGGGGAGATTTTTGAGGGAATTTCACAAATTCCAGAGTGCAGTCTCTGGACACTGTGTCCAAAACCCATCGATCTGTAGTTATTACGGACCAATTGGAGAAGAAATGGGAGATCCGCCCTCCAACTTTGGTTGGAGTGGCAGACCCTGATGCAGAGTTCTGGCCCGGGACGAGGGTTCAATTTCGGCCTTGGCGGGTCTTGGGCTCAATTTCCTCGGACCTGATAATTCTCGCCTCGGTGCCTATTCTAATCATGGGTCCCTCGCTGCAACTCTGGGCAATAGCTTGCTTAACCTCCACACCGGCCCCAACAGTGCTAGAATGCCTGGCTTCACCCTGGGGGTGCCCAGGAGTGGACACTTCACAGGGAAAGCTAGGAGAGGTTCCACAGCGGTATGAGTAATAGCGCCAGGAAACCGCTTGGTGACAGTGCGCTCTACAAATACCTTGACATTTACATTTACATTTACAGTTGGCAGTTGTCAGTGCTTTTTTGAGGAATCTCTACCTCAGCAGGAGGATTTCCCTCTGTACTGCTTGCAAGAGGCAGCCTGCGGCTGTCGAAACGACTGCTGTTGCAGGGAGGAGGAGTAACGCGGTTGGCCCGGATAGGGATGGTACTGCTGATATTGGTTGTAACATCCCCGAAAGGAAGAGGAGGAGGCACGACCCCTCGCACCCCCAAAGGGCAGCATTTTAAACTGTACAGTAGACACTACACACTACACACGGACCCAAGAGGCCTGGAATTTAGACTTTGACATTCCAAAGGAAGATCAAGACTGGCAGCGGTCCTGTGAACTAACATGCATGGTATCTAGTAATGCCCATTTTCGAATGATACATTATAATTTTCTGTGAAGAACCTACTTAACACCACAAGACCTTTATCGAATGGCCGTGTCTTGCCCAGATATATGCCTGCGCTGCAACACTGTGGGGGCTGATTTCTTACATTAACGATGGCCCTGCGAGGCAATACACTCCTTCTGGCAACAAGCTGTTGAAGAAATGGTACATGCCACACAACTAAGTATTGATCCGACACCGAAATGCTGATTATTAAGCCTCATTAGTTGCCAGAAGGGCGCAAGATAACCTTTCAATTTGGTCAGTCGCCTATGGTACTGGCATGACGTAAAAATGCAATCACATGGCTGTCCCAGCATGCCCCAATGATTGCGCTCTGGCTTAGAGATGCGCTCGACTGGGCCCTAGCTGAGGAGAAACATATGCGCCTTAGCAGAATAAATGACATATTTGAGGATACACTAAACACTTGCCGTGCTCATACAGATAACTCCTAGCTCCTGCTTCCCGAGTGACAAGAGACAGACTCTGGCTCTGAAAATGACGAGGCAAAACACTACACACTGGGGATGAGCAAGGAGGTGTCTCCACATGATAATTACAAGGTACATTCCCAATTAGGGGAATGGGACACTTATTGATCACCTGGAGAATGGGAAAGCAGATTAGTGCATGTGTAATTATTGACTGCTTCTTGATTAACCTACTTACGTAGAACATATTGGTATGATATGTCTCTGTATACTCTGACTGCCAGGTTGTATGTTGTTACAATTAAAATATTGTTCTAAAAAAACAAAACAAAAAAAAGCCATCACATTGTGGGTGGTAGAGGGTAGTGAACCGGTAATTCACGCCACACTCCTTCAACATGTGTTTCAAGTAGCCAGACATGAAGTTGGTACCTCTGTATGACACCACCTCCTTAGGGAAGCCCACCCTGGTAAAGACGCTAATGAGGGCCCTAACCACTGCAGGGGCAGTGGTAGTCCAGAGGGGAATAGCCTCGGAATACCTGGAGGCATGATCTACTACCAGCAGAACTGTTCCCTGATGCTGTAGGGGGTTCAAGTGGACCAACAATGTCAATCATTACCTTTTCAAAGGGAACGCCAACAACTGGAAGCGGGATTAAGGGGGCCTTTGGGGGCCCACCTGTCGTGCCACTGGCTTGACAGATGGGCCAGGAGTTACAAATCTCCTTCACCTTCTGGTGCATCCCTCGCCTTTAGTTCTGGTCTGGTCAAGGTGTCCAGCTACAGGGATGCCACAATCAGGTCCTCTAGGAAAGATACAAACAAGTTTGCCCCACTGAAGGGAAGATAGCTTAAAAGGAGCTTCTGAGAGTTACTTACCTTCAAGACTCTCATCCAGATATGCTTCGTGGCTGCTTTCACTGATCTTAAAGCAGATGTGGCTGCACAGACGCCAAACAATACGTCATATACAACTCTGACCCGAAGTTCTATCATGAAAAGCCGTGAAGCACAGTCCGTTCGTTGATTATCTCAAAGAGTCTGGACAGAATAAGTCGTATATGTGGCAGAGTATGATGCACAAATGGAGGCGCAGGAACTCCCCCAAACGCCCGAGGCTCTACCACTCTGCTAGTGGCACTAGGTTTGGGGTCTTAGGCCTCTGTGTAAAGGATTTCCTCCTCCCAATACGTCCTGTGGGCACCACTGCCATCACCTCCTTGCTGTGCTGCAGCTTGCCGTCACAGGTTTTCAAGAGTGGGACAGGTTTTCTGTCCCTGGCACAGATCTTCCCTAGAGGGTCGCCCCAGGGCCAAAAGCTCATCCTGGTAAAACTTCAGCTCCTGGGGCTCAGTTGTCTCTGGGGCTGACCCTTCTTCCTCCTGAGGAGAACGGTCTGGTGTCTGACTACAATCTGGTTCTCCAGTTTTCATGCATTTTCTCTTGGAGGACTGGGCCATTATTCCAGACTTCAGCACCTCTTTTACACCGGGCTCTGCTCTATGCTATGGTTTTCACACACACACCCAGTGTGAGGTTCCAAGCATTTCTGCATGGACCCTCAGTTCTGCCTCAGCCCAGGCTAAGGGTTCCAAATCATTGCCAAGAAAACAATCAACTAGTATGGATGAAGACACTGCTACCTCTTCGTTGCCAGCAACTCCTCCCAAATCAAAAGACAACCTCGCCTGCGGGATGGGTTTTTGTCACACTTTCAGCATTGATGACTGGAAAGGTCCTTCCAGGCAGATGCTGTTCCAAGGAAACTATCTGCTCAGTCACCATGGTGGTGCTGGCACCAGTGTCTCCCAAGGCCTCCACCCTAACCCCATGTGCATGTTAGTGGGCCAGGCAGCTAAGGTGGCTAAGGCCACATCCCTACTTGAGTCGGCTAAGAGAGCTCATTGGCATGGCCATTGCTGTCCTGAGATCCCATCTGGAGATTGGCAGCTGCAGGTACTGCAGGTGGACCAGAGGTATATTTCTTGTTTTTACAGCCAGAGTCTCGAGCTCAGTGCCCAAGTGACCTACAGCCATGGCTCCAAGCCTTCTTAGGATCCCAGTTCTTACCCTGGTACCCACCCTTTGGCAGTCAAGAGTCTCTGGGACAACTCTCTTCAACAGGTTTTTGAAGTAGAACCTTTCTTTTTCAGGTTACCTCATTTCCCTAGGGTCGCTTTATGGCAAAAATACACGGCATGCATAGACAAGGTTTGCTATGTAACCTCTGGACTCCTATACACCTAAACAAACACCAGTAATCAGACACTAGGGAGATCACCTGAAGCTCCTAAGATTTTCCTTTTGTTTGGTATCTTGTTTTTGGGAGTTGGGTTTTAGGATAAGCTATTTTTGGGTGCGTCTGGGGGTGGGGTGTGTGAGGTAGCCCCTGTGGTAGACAATGGGATAGAGGATAAGGAGTGCCAGCCATCCCTTCATATATTTCTCCCCTCCTATATTCACAGTCACCTTTTACCAGTTGTCCGCTTTGCTGTCATCAAGAAGTGGAGAGTGGGGAATCGGCAGGCGGCCCCTTTAAGCTAGAGCTGAGGACGGACATCAGAGGATACACACTTGAAGAAGGGGGGGGGGGGGGGGGGGGGGCGGAGAGCGCGTCAGGTTGGTCAGTAGTTGGTCCAGCTACACGCGGCATGGGAACGCGAGGCGGAAAAACCAGCAGGGGAAGACCGGAAAGACAGAGAAGAACTAACAGCCTTACGAGAGAGAGAGTACCGGAGCCCAGGGGAGGTCACAGCTTGTCGGCGAGCAGAACACCCGAACCTGGCGGAGGAGGGAAAGCCAAAGCAGAAGACCAGACCTCACTGAAGGACGCGGAGTCACCACGTCATGGCCCCGAAGGGACGTGGCTCTTCCAGGTGCGTGGGCATCTACGGGGCTTTTGGAAAGGGGCTGAGTCAGAGAGGGACGGGAGGGGAGGCTGAGGGGTGAAAGGGACCCAGGGAAAAGGAAATAAGTGAGACGGAAACAAAGACAAGAGCAGAAATCATCGGCTACTCTTTTTCTTTTGGTTGCTCCAACCTCTACCCCCTCCCTGCACATTTATGCATAGCTATTATTTATCCCTCACATCCTCCCTTGATTAAACCATAAAGCAAAAACACTTACCTGAGACTTTTCCTTCTGTCCGAGGGACGACGGAGGCCGAGGCACACCTAAGGGACTGAAGTGGAAGACCCTGTGGGAAAGAAGAATATAACAGAGACAATCAGTCATTGTGATTTCCTGTAATACTAATAAAAAGTGCATAACAAGAAATTATTCAAAGCAGTGTGCTCCTTCTTGACCGACTCTTCTACAATGGGGAGCTACATACTTTCCCTACAGGGAATGGGAGACAGAAACACAGAGACCATCAGACACACACAGACACACACACACAGGATAGGATACTAGGAAAATGCTATATATAGTTTTCATATGCTTGCATATGTACATTGTTTTAGAAAGATGGTGGAACTATTTATTCTGTTCAATGTGCCTATTTTGCTAATTACTTTTATCTGCTTCTATTATCATTGCAGTTCGGGCTGGACTGTTCCAATTAGGCACAGGGTCAAGACTGATTTGCATATGGCCATGTCTGAACTGGGGTGACATGGTGAGCGAAATAATGATGGATTTACCTAGATCTCTTGACTGGGGGTGAATGTTTTGATTTGTTCTGCATTCCATCCATCAATTGTGTGTCGTTTGCTCTATTATCATTGCAGCACATAAATTCTATACAAGAATTACGATGGTTAAATTAATAATGAAAATGCTAATGTTATGTTATTTTAATTTGATATCGTACACGAATTACCCCTAAGCAGAAACTACTTTAAGGAGAAATTTAGGATTGGTACGTAGAACCACTCAATCTTTGTGAAGTTGAAAGAAAGGCTCTTGTATAGTTAATGCCTGAAGTTCATCAACTCTCCTTAATGAGTTTATCGTTATGAGGAAAGCAACTTTCCATGATAGGAATTGTAACTGACATTTGTGCATTGGTTCAAAAGGCGGGCCCATTAGCCTTGTAAGAACTATGTTTAAGTTCCACTCTGGAGCAGGGGGAATACTTGGCGGTATAACCCTTTTTAATCCTTACATGAAGGCTTTAATCACTGGTACTCTGAAGAGAGATAGGTGTTGTCTATTTTGCAAGTATACAGCTATGACTCCCAGGTGTAAACAAATGGATGTGTAAGTTAATCCACATTACTGTAAATGCAACAGTTAACAAATGATTCTGCACAAACGCATCAAGATGATTGATATTGTTGTTCTTACAATAAGCAACAAAAAGTTTCCATTTGCTGCATAACATGCTCTAATAGTAGGCTTACTAGCTTCCTTGAGAATATTCATACAGTCTGGTGGTAGTTGTAAATAACCAAACTCTATGACTTCAGGAGCCAAATCGCTAGGTTGAGTTCTCTGGGAATTGGATGTCTGATTTCTCCATGGCTCCGAGTGAGGAGACAAGATGTGAGATGTAGCTTTTGATGTGGAACCACTGAGAGTTTTAAGGATGAGAGTACCAAGGTTGACGAGAACATGTGGGGGCTATTAAGTTCAGTGAGGGACATTTGTCTGAGCTTCCGAACTAGTAATGGAATTAGCAGGAGAGGCGGAAAAGCGTAAGCAAATGTCCCTGACCAAATCATCCATAGGGCATTGCCTTTGGATGCTGGGTGTGGGAACCTGGATGCAGAGTTTGGGCTTTTTGCGTTGTGCACTGTGGCAAACAGATCTATCTGTGGAAAACCTCAGTTTTGAATGTAGGGAAGAAGAACTTGGGGATGAAGTTCCCACTCGTGTACTTGCTGCCTGTGTCTGCTGAGCAGGTCTGAAATCTGATGGTCTACTCCTGGGAGGTGTTCTGGTAGGAGATAGTTTTTCTGGTGAATCGCCCAATCCCAAATGCTTTGTGCAAGGTGCGACAGCTGGCGGGAGTGAGTCCCTCCCTATTTCTGTAAGTAGTACATTGCTTGTTGTCCGTGCAAACTAAAACAGTCTTGCCTGCAAGTTGTGTGAGAAATGCTGAGTGCTATGAACACTGCTAGAAGCTCTAGGTAGTTGATGTGGAGACGTTTGTGTTTGTCTGACCACAGCCCCTGGACTTTGTAATGTTGAAGATGGGCACCCCAACCGGTTACTGTGGAATCGGGTCTATGAAAGGCCGCCCTTTTGCTAAGTTTTGAGGATTCCACCACTGCAGCGAGCAATGGTTGCCGCTGTCTACCAACACTAGGTCTGGGTCGCAAATTGCGAGGCTCATTAATATTAATGAGCATTGCACAATTTGCGAGCCCATTGGGAATGCCAGCCCTACCAGGGATGGTGGCCTGCTGCGCTCAGCAGACCACCATGTCTGGGACTGCTTTTTAATAAAGCAGCTTTTTTTTTTCCTTTCTTTTTTTAAATGCAGTCCGTTTTTCTTAAAGGAAAACGGGATGCATTTAAAAAAAAAAATGAAACGTTTTCGTTTCCTTCTTTAAGGACAGGCAGTGGTCCCTGGGACCACTGCCGGCCCTTAAAAAATATTTTTAGACGGTGCAGAGTAGGAATATCGAAGTAGAAATATCGTCTGACATGAAAATCTCCGCAGAAATATCGAGTGGAACAAATATCGACAACAAAAATATAGTTTGACCAGAATATCGACTAACAAATAAGTAATATCGATAACAATAATATAGTTGTAATAAATATAGTTTACAAAAATATAGTTTACAAAAATATCGATTTATTAATAATGTTATGTATTTTAGTGTTTTAAATGAGAATTGTTTGTTATTTTATTATATGTTTTGGAATTGTATTAGTTATTAATGTTTTTTATGTTTAATTTTGTGTCATTACTTCCATAGCGGGTTGTGGGTTGATAGGGGAATAGGGTGGTTAGTAATTTAATTATATAAAATTAATTGATTATTAATGTGTTAATTAATTAATAATAGTTTAATAATTAGTTGTTAATTAATTTCAATCTGTCAATTAATAATTAATTATGTTAATTGTTTAATTAATTTTAGGTGTGTGTTGGGGAGTTCATACGTGTAAATGGTGTGAGGGGTGGTAATTAATTAATTTATTATTGATTAATTTATTAATAATTTTAAAATTAATTACCATTAATTAATTAGTAATTATTCATTGTAAATGTGTAATTAATTTTTGGTGTGTGTTGTGGTCTTTTTAAGTGTATATGGTGTGAAAGCTGGTAATTAATTAATTATTTAAAAAAATACATTAATTTTCATTAATTAATTAGTAAATATTAAATGTAATTGTGTAATTAATATTAGGTGTGTGTGGTGGATATTATAGTTTTAAATAATGTGTAATTAATTAATTTGTATTATCTTTGTTACTAATAATATATTTAAATGTATATATTAATTATGTTTATATTGGAAATTAAATTTAAAAAAAAATGGATAGTTTATTTTTTATTGTTTTGTGTTCCAGCGCTTTCCTTACTATTGTACTCACTGGAGTGGGAATAGTCATTTTTACCCCTACGCTATCCAACACTTTCCCTACTGTTGCACTCTCTGGAGTGGGAATAGTAATTTTCACCCCTACGCTATCCAACGCTTTCCCTACTGTTGCACTCTCTGGAGTGGGAATAGTAATTTTCACCCCTACGCTATCCAACGCTTTCCCTACTGTTGCACTCTCTGGAGTGGGAATAGTAATTTTTACCCGTACGCTATCCAACGCTTTCCCTACTGTTGCACTCTCTGGAGTGGGAATAGTAATTTTTACCCCTACGCTATCCAACGTTTTCCCTACTGTTGCACTCTCTGGAGTGGGAATAGTAATTTTTAATCCTATGCTATCCAATGCTTTTCCTACTGTTGCACTGTCTGGAGTGGGAATAGTCATTTTTACCCCTACGCTATCCAGTGCTTTCCCTACTGTTGCACCCTTTGGAGTGGGAATAGTAATTTTTACCCCTACGCTATCCAACGCTTTCCCTACTGTTGCACCCTCTGGAGTGGGAATAGTAATTTTTACCCCTACGCTATCTAACACTTTTCCCACTGTTGCACTGTCTGGAGTGGGAATAGTAATTTTTACCCCTACGCTATCCAGCGCTTTCCCTACTGTTGCACCCTGTGGAGTGGGCATAGTATTTTTTACCCCTACGCTATCCAATGCTTTACCTACTGTTGCACCCTCTGGAGTGGGAATAGTAATTTTTACTCCTACGCTATCCAGCGCTTTCCCTACTGTTGCACTCACTGGAGGGGGAATAGTAATTTTACCCCTACGCTATCAAACGCTTTCTCTACTGTTGCACCCTCTGGAGTGGGAATAGTAATTTTTACCCCTATGCTATCCAGCGCTTTCCCTACTGTTGCACTCACTGGAGTGGGAATAGTAATTTTTACCCCTACGCTATCCAACGCTTTCCCTACTGTTGCACCCTTTGGAGTGGGAATAGTAATTTTTACCCCTACGCTATCCAGCGCTTTCCCTACTGTTGCACTGTCTGGAGTGGGAATAGTAATTTGTACCCCTACGCTATCCAGCACTTTCCCTACTGTTGCACCCTTTGGAAGGGGAATAGTAATTTTTACCCCTACGCTATCCAACGCTTTCCCTACTGTTGCACCCTCTGGAGTGGGAATAGTAATTTTACCCCTACGCTATCCAACGCTTTCCCTACTGTTGCCCTCTGGAGTGGGAATAGTAATTTTTACCCCTACGCTATCCAGCACTTTCCCTACTGTTGCACCCTTTGGAAGGGGAATAGTAATTTTTACCCCTACGCTATCCAACGCTTTCCCTACTGTTGCACCCTCTGGAGTGGGAATAGTAATTTTTACCCCTACGCTATCCAGCACTTTCCCTACTGTTGCACCCTTTGGAAGGGGAATATTAATTTTTACCCCTACGCTATCCAACGCTTTCCCTACTGTTGCACCCTCTGGAGTGGGAATAGTAATTTTTACCCCTACGCTATCCAGCGTTTTCCCTACTGTTGCACTCTCTGGAGTGGGAATAGTAATAGTTACTCCTACGCTATCCAACGCTTTCCCTACTGTTGCACTCACTGGAGTGGGAATAGTAATTTTTACCCATACGCAATCCAATTTTTCCCTACTGTTGCACTCTCTGGAGTGGGAATAGTAATTTTTACCCCTTCGCTATCAAATGTTTTCACTACTAATGTTTGTATTTTGTTATTAAATGTATGTATTATTATTTTTTAATACTTTAATGTGTTAATTAAATATAGAATATTATTTTTTATTCAAAATGATTTATATATGTGTTTATTTTATTTTTATATAATTATTAAAGTTCATAAATTAAATGAAGATAAAAAAATTAATTAAGAAAATATATGTAAATGTACACATTTATTGTGTTTATATTCATTAAATTAAGTTTATTTGTTATAATTAGTTTAAATATAAATGTAATTTAATTTATTTTGTTAATATTCATATTATTTAATAATTTAATTTAAGTTATATTATTTTTTAAAGTCGATATTTTTTTTACATCTATATTTTTTACATCTATATTTTTGAGTCGATATTGTTGTACTTACCTGTTTAAGTATAGGGATTCGATATTTTTGTAGTCGATATTTTTACATCTATATTTTTGTTAACTATATTTTTGTTATCGATATTTAAACATGGAACCTTTTAGACACAGTCACAAAGTGGAAGGGGTACCCTGGGGACCCCTTCAAAATTGCGACTGCATTACCACCCTCTTGAAGAGGGTGGTCATTTGCAAGCGTTTTGCGACCGCAATTGTGGTCTCAAAACATTCACACATAGCATTGCGGACGCAATTAGGAAGGGAGTGCCCCTTCCTAATTGCGACTTGCAATTCTTAAATAGAGAGTCGCAAATAAACTGCAACTCGCTATTTTGGAATTGTACACGGCCAACAGTGATTTTGCATGTGCAAACGGGTTTGCAAACCCGTTTGCGCATGCAAAATCCCGTCGTACATCTGGCCCCCTGTGATTGATTCCACTGACTCGCTAGACATTGTTTCAGAGGACACATGTGAAGCCTTGCATGAGGTACGATTGCAACGCAGAATGCCATCATTCCCAGCAGATGCATGAAGACTTTGGCTGGTAATGATTGGTTGAGTTGAAATTGTAATAGTGTGGCCTGGATATTGTGAATCCTGGCTATATTGGGAGTGGCTAGAGCATTGAGAGTGTTGATGGAAGCTCCCAGATAAGATTGCACTTGTGCCGGACACAGGTGAGATTTTTGTGCAATTATTGTAAAAACCAACTGGTGAAGTAGATGTACTATTGTCTGATTGTGTAGTGTCCTTGGTGAGAGAGAGGATGATCTGGGTGTCGTGGGCGTAGGATACTATACTGAGTCCGTGCTGTTTGACGATGGTGATAAGGAGGGCCATGTAGATGTTGAAGAGCTTGTGGCAGAGCGACGATCCTTGTGGTACTCCGCAGTTGATTTCTGTGGGTTTGGAGAGGAAGGGTGGCAGTCTGATTCTTTGGGTTCTGCCGGTGAGGAAGGAGTGGATCCAGTCAAGGGTGGTTCACTGTATGCCGGCGTCGTGGAGTCTGCCGTTGAGTGTGCATTGGGAGACGGTGTTGAATGCCGCAGAGAGATCGAGTAGGATCAGAGCTGCAGTGTGCCCTTGGTCGAGCAGGGTGTGGATGTTGTCTATGGCAGCGAGCTGCAGTGTGCCCTTGGTCGAGCAGGGTGTGGATGTTCTCTATGGCAGCGAGGAGAGCTGTCTCGGTGCTCTGGTTGCTGCGGAATCTGGATTGGGAGGGGTCGAGATGGAGTTTTCTTCGATGAATTTTGTTAGCTGGGCATGGACGATCTTCTCTGTGACTTTGGTCACTAAGAGGAGATGGGAGTTGGGTCGGTAGTTCTTGAGGTCGGTGGGGGCGCGGAGGGATTCTTGAGCAGGGGTCTGCCTTTGGAATTGTTTCCTCTATATCCTCCTCTGTAGAAACATCTAGAGGAAAAGGATTGGATGTTACCTTTGTAGGAGGAAGCCTTTGAGCCTGAGGATGTTGTTTTGGACCCAGCTATGTAAAACGAGCGGTGAAAGGAGCCCCTATTAGATGGGGACTGGAGTGCTCCAATGGATTTTGCTACTTCAGTGTCCTTTTTCTTCTTTTCTAAGGCTTGGTCAACTACAAGACCAAACAGGTGTTCTTTGTCAAAGGGAGTGTTCAAAATGGACTGTTGAACCTCAGGCTTAAACCCTGAGACCCTAAGCCATGCATGCCTTCTAAGGAGAATGCGGGTATTGATCTCCCTGGCTGAGATCCTAAGCCATGCACGCCTTCTGAGGAGAATGCTGGTATTGATCTCCTGAGCGGAGATCCTAAGCCATGCACGCCTCCTAAGGAGAATGCTGGTATTGATCTCCCGAGCTGAGATCCTAAGCCATGCACGCCTTCGGAGGAGAATGCTGGTATTGATCTCCCAAGCTGAGACCCTAAGCCATGCACGCCTTCTAAGGAGAATGCTGGTATTGATCTCCCTAGCTGAGACCCTAAGCCATGCACGCCTTCTAAGGAGAATGCTGGAATTGATCTTCCTAGCTGAGATCCTAAGCCATGCACGCCTTCGGAGGAAAATGCTGGAATTGATCTCCGGAGCTGAGATCCTAAGCCATGCACGCCTTCTAAGGAGAATGCTGGTATTCGTAAAGCTCTAGGTGGAGCATAGGGTGTAACCACAGGATGCAGAATTGCCGGGCCAGTGCGATGAAATGATTTGTGGACTATGCACATGGCCTTAAACTGTACTCTAGCCGCTACCGGGAGCCAGTGAAGCTCTTTAAGAGCTTTCTTCGCTGGCTGCCGGCGGGGGATGTTATATAAGAGTCGTGCGGCACAGTTTTGAATAACCTGGAGCCTACGGGTGACTGCTGCCGGGGCTCCTAAATAAAGTGCGTTCCCATAGTCCAGGCGGGAGAGAATCAGGGCCTGGACCATGATTCTCCTGGCCTGGAATGGGAGTAAGGGGAGCACTTTGCGGAGCATTTTCAACAGTCCAATGCAAGTAGAAGCAGTTTTTGTAGCTTGGACTGAGAAATCCAGCGCCTTATCTAGCCAAATCCCCAGGCTCTTAATCTGGGATTTGGGAGGGGGGGGGGCAGGCCTAGACATGGAGGCCAGGTGGATGCAAGGGCAGATGGAGAAGAATTGCCCAGCAGCATAATGTCTGTTTTCTTCCCGTTTAATTTAAGACAGGAAGATTGCATCCACCTGGCAATAGCCTCTAAGCAGGGGCCTAAGGTGGAAGACGACTCTTCGGGGTGGTCGAGGGAGACCACCAGTTGGGTGTCGTCTGCGTAGGTCACAATACGCAAACCAAAGGGATGGGCTATCCCTTCTAGGGGTTCCATGTAGGCATTAAAAAGGGTGGGACTCGGGGAAGAACCCTGAGGCACCCCACAGCTAAGTGGGTGTTTAGGGGAGACTATCTCACCCTCGCACACCTGAAAGAACCTGCCGTCCAGGAAGGAGGCAAGCCATTCCAGGACCGCACCCGACATGCCCAAGCCATTCAGACGGTGTAATAATATGGCATGGTTGACCGTGTCGAATGCGGCGCTGAGGTCGAGCAGTATAATGGCAGCCTTTCCTGTGGTAGTCTCTTGGAGGTCAGTTCTGTGAGGGGCCCCACAATGCTTCCATAGTCTTTTATGAAGCGCCGATAATATCCGCTGAGCCCCAGGAAGGCTAGGACTGCTGTTTGGGTGACCGGGGGCTCCCAGGCCCGGATGGCGTCAATCTTTGGCTGGAGGGGAGCCACCTGGCCGCTCCCTACTTGGTGTCCCAGATAGGTCACGGACCCTTGGCCTATCTGGCACTTGCTGGCTTTTATTGTCAGTCCGGCCCGTCGGAGGGCCGTCAGGACCTCCCAGAGGTGGGTCAGGTGCTCATCCCAGTGGAGGCTGTACACTGCAATGTCGTCCAGGTAGGCGGCACTGAACTCTTCCTGTTCACGAGTCTCTGGAAGGTGGCCGGGGCGTTTTTCATGCCGAAGGGCATCACTTTGAAATGGTAGTGGCCATCAGGGTTCGAGAAGGCCGATCGCTATTGTGCTCCAGGGGTGAGGCCGATCTGCCAGTACCCGGCCGTGAGGTCGAAGGTGCTGAGATACTTGGCGGCCCCCAGGCGATCGATCAGTTCATCCGCCCGGGGGATGGGATGGGCGTCGGTCCTGGTGACTGTATTCAGCCCCCGGTAGTCAACACAGAACCGGAGCTCCGGGGGCGTGCCGAGGGCGGTGGCCTTAGGGACCAGGACAATAGGACTGGCCCAGGGACTGTCGGAGGGTTCGACTACCCCCAGAGCTAGCATCTTGGCCACTTCGGATTGAATGCAGGCCCGAACTCGGTCGGGCACTCGGAAAGCTCAGTGTCTTACCGGCGGGCTGTCTCCGGTGTCTACATCGTGGACACACCACTGGGTGACCTCAGGAGTGAGGGAAAATAGATCTGCAAATTGCCCCAGCAGCTTCCGGCAGTCTTGGTGCTGTTCAGGCGTCAGGGTAGAGGAGAGCGTGACCCCTTCGACGGAGCCGTCTTTCTCGGTGGTGCTCAGGAGATCGGGTAGAGGTTCGGAGTCATCTTCAGCTCCGTCATCGGTCGCTAGCAGCAGACTTAGTTCAGTGCGTGCAAAGTGCGGCTTGAGCCGGTTAGCGTGTAGAACCCGGAGGGGGTTTCTGGGGGACTCCATGTCTACCAGATAGGTGACGGGGCCCTTGCGCTCCACCACTTTGAAGGGCCCCGTCCATTTGTCCTGGAGGGCACAAGGTTCAACCGGGGACATGACCCAGACCTGCTGGCCCGGCTCGAATTCGATGGACGAGGCGTTCTGGTCATACCAGCGTTTCATCTCCTCCTGACGGGCCTCCAGGTTGGCCTCGGCAAGTTCCCGGAACTTCCAAGTCTGGTTGCGGAGGGTCAGGAGGTACTGGAAGACATCTGGTGGAGCACCTCGGACAGCCGTCTCCCAGCCTTCTTTGACCAGGCTGAGGGGGCCTCGGACCGGGTGCCCATACAATAGTTTGAAGGGGCTGAACCCCAGGGACTTCTGGGGTACCTCGCGATAGGCAAACAGGAGGCAGGGCAGCAGGACATCCCATTTGCGTCGTAGCGGCTCTTCTAGGCCCTTGATCATCCCCTTCAGTGTTCGGTTAAACCGCTCTACAAGTCAATTTCCTTGGGGGTGATACGGGGTGGTGAACTTATATGTGACCCCGCACGGTTGCCACAGGGACCGCACATATTTAGATATAAAGTTTGTGCCCCGATCACTCACGACTTCTCGGGGGAAGCTGACTCTGGAGAAGATCACCATTAGGGCTCGGCCTACTACTGGGGCCGTGATGGTTCGGGGGGGGATGGCTTCAGGATAGCGGGTGGCGTGTTCCACCAGAACGAGGATGAAGCGGTGCCCCTGAGAGGTGCGGGGGTCCAAGGGGTCCACTATGTCGATCCCTACTCGCTCGAAGGGGGAGGTGACCACGGGGAAAGGCTGGAGTGGAGCTTTGACTCTTCCCCCGCTCTTCCCGCTGGCTTGACAGGTCGGACAGGATCGGCAGTGATTACTCACATCGTTGCGCATTTTCGGCCAGTAGAAATGGGTCACCAGGCGGCTGTAAGTTTTGTCCTGCCCCAGGTGCCCGGCGAGGGGCACGTCATGTGCCAAGTTCAAAAGGAAGTCTCTGAATCGGAGGGGAACGACCAGCACCCGGCTGGCCCCTAGTTCCGCAATCTTCTGCTCGCTGTAGAGAAGGTCGTGGTCCCAATAGATCCAGTGGGACCCCGAGGGGTCTCCAGCGGCTTGAGTGGCGGCTTGTTGTCGGATTCCCTCAAGGGAGGGACAGGTTTTCTGTTCCTGCCGGAATTGTTCGCGGGTGGGGCCACCTTCTTGGCGCCATTGAGCTAGTTCTGGAAGGTGGCCGAGCTCGGTGAGGTCTTCATGGCTGGGCCCCTGGGGGCCGGGTTCGGGGTCGGCGTCCTCGGGGATGACGGGCGGTGGAGGTGCGGGCCACTCCGGTTCTTCAGGCGGGGTGTCTTCGTTCGGGGCGGAGGCCCGGGCGGTCATGGAACGAGTGGTTGCACAGACCCACTCGGGAAGGCCGAGCATCCCCAGATGCTCTCTCCGCTCGACATGGGCCCAGGGGGAACTTTCCAGGTCGTTCTCGAGGAGGCAGTCCACAGGGGCATCGTCCCGGACAGTCACTTTCAGCAGGCCTGACACCCCTCCCCACTCGAAGGGAATGCGTGCCATCTGGCACAAGCTCTCGGAGTTGTCCGCCGACCGCACCGGGCACAGGACATTGGGTAGAATTTGTTCTGGGGTCACCAAGTGGCAGCGGACCGCCGTCACTCTGGCTCCAGTGTCACGGAGGGCTTCAGTGATTTTGCATGTGCAAACGGGTTTGCAAACCCGTTTGCGCATGCAAAATCCCATCGTACATCTGGCCCCCTGTGATTGATTCCACTGACTCGCTAGACATTGTTTCAGAGGACACATGTGAAGCCTTGCATGAGGTACGATTGCAACGCAGAATGCCATCATTCCCAGCAGATGCATGAAGACTTTGGCTGGTAATGATTGGTTGAGTTGAAATTGTAATAGTGTGGCCTGGATATTGTGAATCCTGGCTGTATTGGGAGTGGCTAGAGCATTGAGAGTGTTGATGGAAGCTCCCAGATAAGATTGCACTTGTGCCGGACACAGGTGAGATTTTTGTGCAATTATTGTAAAAACCAACTGGTGAAGTAGATGTACTATTGTCTGATTGTGTAGTGTCCTTGGTGAGAGAGAGGATGATCTGGGTGTCGTGGGCGTAGGATACTATACTGAGTCCGTGCTGTTTGACGATAGTGATGAGGAGGGCCATGTAGATGTTGAAGAGCTTGTGGCAGAGCGACGATCCTTGTGGTACTCCGCAGTTGATTTCTGTGGGTTTGGAGAGGAAGGGTGGCAGTCTGATTCTTTGGGTTCTGCCGGTGAGGAAGCAGTGGATCCAGTCAAGGGTGGTTCCCTGTATGCCGGCGTCGTGGAGTCTGCCGTTGAGTGTGCATTGGGAGACGGTGTTGAATGCCGCAGAGAGATCGAGTAGGATCAGAGCTGCAGTGTGCCCTTGGTCGAGCAGGGTGTGGATGTTGTCTATGGCAGCGAGCTGCAGTGTGCCCTTGGTCGAGCAGGGTGTGGATGTTCTCTATGGCAGCGAGGAGAGCGGTCTCGGTGCTCTGGTTGCTGCGGAATCTGGATTGGGAGGGGTCGAGATGGAGTTTTCTTCGATGAATTTTGTTAGCTGGGCATGGACGATCTTCTCTGTGACTTTGGTCACTAAGAGGAGATGGGAGTTGGGTCGGTAGTTCTTGAGGTCGGTGGGGGCGCGGAGGGATTCTTGAGCAGGGGTCTGCCTTTGGAATTGTTTCCTCTATATCCTCCTCTGTAGAAACATCTAGAGGAAAAGGATTGGATGTTACCTTTGTAGGAGGAAGCCTTTGAGCCTGAGGATGTTGTTTTGGACCCAGCTATGTAAAACGAGCGGTGAAAGGAGCCCCTATTAGATGGGGACTGGAGTGCTCCAATGGATTTTGCTACTTCAGTGTCCTTTTTCTTCTTTTGTAAGGCTTGGTCAACTACAAGACCAAACAGGTGTTCTTTGTCAAAGGGAGTGTTCAAAATGGACTGTTGAACCTCAGGCTTAAACCCTGAGACCCTAAGCCATGCATGCCTTCTAAGGAGAATGCGGGTATTGATCTCCCTGGCTGAGATCCTAAGCCATGCACGCCTTCTGAGGAGAATGCTGGTATTGATCTCCTGAGCGGAGATCCTAAGCCATGCACGCCTCCTAAGGAGAATGCTGGTATTGATCTCCCGAGCTGAGATCCTAAGCCATGCACGCCTTCGGAGGAGAATGCTGGTATTGATCTCCCAAGCTGAGACCCTAAGCCATGCACGCCTTCTAAGGAGAATGCTGGTATTGATCTCCCTAGCTGAGACCCTAAGCCATGCACGCCTTCTAAGGAGAATGCTGGAATTGATCTTCCTAGCTGAGATCCTAAGCCATGCACGCCTTCGGAGGAGAATGCTGGAATTGATCTCCGGAGCGGAGATCCTAAGCCATGCACGCCTTCTAAGGAGAATGCTGGTATTCGTAAAGCTCTAGGTGGAGCATAGGGTGTAACCACAGGATGCAGAATTGCCGGGCCAGTGCGATGAAATGATTTGTGGACTATGCACATGGCCTTAAACTGTACTCTAGCCGCTACCGGGAGCCAGTGAAGCTCTTTAAGAGCTTTCTTTGCTGACTGCCGGCGGGGGATGTTATATAAGAGTTGTGCGGCACAGTTTTGAATAACCTGGAGCCTACGGGTGACTGCTGCCGGGGCTCCTAAATAAAGTGCGTTCCCATAGTCCAAGCGGGAGAGAATCAGGGCCTGGACCATGATTCTCCTGGCCTGGAATGGGAGTAAGGGGAGCACTTTGCGGAGCATTTTCAACAGTCCAATGCAAGTAGAAGCAGTTTTTGTAGCTTGGACTGAGAAATCCAGCGCCTTATCTAGCCAAATCCCCAGGCTCTTAATCTGGGATTTGGGAGGGGGGGGGGGCAGGCCTAGACATGGAGGCCAGGTGGATGCAAGGGCAGATGGAGAAGAATTGCCCAGCAGCATAATGTCTGTTTTCTTCCCGTTTAATTTAAGACAGGAAGATTGCATCCACCTGGCAATAGCCTCTAAGCAGGGGCCTAAGGTGGAAGACGACCCTTCGGGGTGGTCGAGGGAGACCACCAGTTGGGTGTCGTCTGCGTAGGTCACAATACGCAAACCAAAGGGATGGGCTATCCCTTCTAGGGGTTCCATGTTGGCATTAAAAAGGGTGGGACTCGGGGAAGAACCCTGAGGCACCCCACAGCTAAGTGGGTGTTTAGGGGAGACTATCTCACCCTCGCACACCTGAAAGAACCTGCCGTCCAGGAAGGAGGCAAGCCATTCCAGGACCGCACCCGACATGCCCAAGCCATTCAGACGGTGTAATAATATGGCATGGTTGACCGTGTCGAATGCGGCGCTGAGGTCGAGCAGTATAATGGCAGCCTATCCTGTGGTAGTCTCTTGGAGGTCAGTTCTGTGAGGGGCCCCACAATGCTTCCATAGTCTTTTATGAAGCGCCGATAATATCCGCTGAGCCCCAGGAAGGCTCGGACTGCTGTTTGGGTGACCGGGGGCTCCCAGGCCCGGATGGCGTCAATCTTTGGCTGGAGGGGAGCCACCTGGCCGCTCCCTACTTGGTGTCCCAGATAGGTCACGGACCCTTGGCCTATCTGGCACTTGCTGGCTTTTATTGTCAGTCCGGCCCGTCGGAGGGCCGTCAGGACCTCCCAGAGGTGGGTCAGGTGCTCATCCCAGTGGAGGCTGTACACTGCAATGTCGTCCAGGTAGGCGGCACTGAACTCTTCCAGCCCGGCCAGCACCCTGTTCACGAGTCTCTGGAAGGTGGCCGGGGCGTTTTTCATGCCGAAGGGCATCACTTTGAAATGGTAGTGGCCATCAGGGTTCGAGAAGGCCGATCGCTATTGTGCTCCAGGGGTGAGGCCGATCCGCCAGTATCCGGCCGTGAGGTCGAAGGTGCTGAGATACTTGGCGGCCCCCAGGCGATCGATCAGTTCATCCGCCCGGGGGATGGGATGGGCGTCGGTCCTGGTGACTGTATTCAGCCCCCGGTAGTCAACACAGAACCGGAGCTCCGAGGGCGGTGGCCTTAGGGACCAGGACAACAGGACTGGCCCAGGGACTGTCGGAGGGTTCGACTACCCCCAGAGCTAGCATCTTGGCCACTTCGGATTGAATGCAGGCCCGAACTCGGTCGGGCACTCGGAAAGCTCAGTGTCTTACCGGCGGGCTGTCTCCGGTGTCTACATCGTGGACACACCACCGGGTGACCTCAGGAGTGAGGGAAAATAGATCTGCAAATTGCCCCAGCAGCTTCCGGCAGTCTTGGTGCTGTTCAGGCGTCAGGGTAGAGGAGAGCGTGACCCCTTCGACGGAGCCGTCTTTCTCGGTGGTGCTCAGGAGATCGGGTAGAGGTTCGGAGTCATCTTCAGCTCCGTCATCGGTCGCTAGCAGCAGACTTAGTTCAGTGCGTGCAAAGTGCGGCTTGAGCCGGTTAGCGTGTAGAACCCGGAGGGGGTTTCTGGGGGACTCCATGTCTACCAGATAGGTGACGGGGCCCTTGCGCTCCACCACTTTGAAGGGCCCCGTCCATTTGTCCTGGAGGGCACAAGGTTCAACCGGGGACATGACCCAGACCTGCTGGCCCGGCTCGAATTCGATGGACGAGGCGTTCTGGTCATACCAGCGTTTCATCTCCTCCTGACGGGCCTCCAGGTTGGCCTCGGCAAGTTCCCGGAACTTCCAAGTCTGGTTGCGGAGGGTCAGGAGGTACTGGAAGACATCTGGTGGAGCACCTCGGACAGCCATTTCCCAGCCTTCTTTGACCAGGCTGAGGGGGCCTCGGACCGGGTGCCCATACAATAGTTCGAAGGGGCTGAACCCCAGGGACTTCTGGGGTACCTCGCGATAGGCAAACAGGAGGCAGGGCAGCAGGACATCCCATTTGCGTCGTAGCGGCTCTTCTAGGCCCTTGATCATCCCCTTCAGTGTTCGGTTAAACCGCTCTACAAGTCCATTTCCTTGGGGGTGATACGGGGTGGTGAACTTATATGTGACCCCGCACGGTTGCCACAGGGACCGCACATATTTAGATATAAAGTTTGTGCCCCGATCACTCACGACTTCTCGGGGGAAGCCGACTCTGGAGAAGATCCCCATTAGGGCTCGGCCTACTACTGGGGCCGTGATGGTTCGGGGGGGATGGCTTCAGGATAGCGGGTGGCGTGGTCCACCAGAACGAGGATGAAGCGGTGCCCCTGAGAGGTGCGGGGGTCCAAGGGGTCCACTATGTCGATCCCTACTCGCTCGAAGGGGGAGGTGACCACGGGGAAAGGCTGGAGTGGAGCTTTGACTCTTCCCCCGCTCTTCCCGCTGGCTTGACAGGTCGGACAGGATCGGCAGTGATTACTCACATCGTTGCGCATTTTCGGCCAGTAGAAATGGGTCACCAGGCGGCTGTAAGTTTTGTCCTGCCCCAGGTGCCCGGCGAGGGGCACGTCATGTGCCAAGTTCAAAAGGAAGTCTCTGAATCGGAGGGGAACGACCAGCACCCGGCTGGCCCCTAGTTCCGCAATCTTCTGCTCGCTGTAGAGAAGGTCGTGGTCCCAATAGATCCAGTGGGACCCCGAGGGGTCTCCAGCGGCTTGAGTGGCGGCTTGTTGTCGGATTCCCTCAAGGGAGGGACAGGTTTTCTGTTCCTGCCGGAATTGTTCGCGGGTGGGGCCACCTTCTTGGCGCCATTGAGCTAGTTCTGGAAGGTGGCCGAGCTCGGTGAGGTCTTCATGGCTGGGCCCCTGGGGGCCGGGTTCGGGGTCGGCGTCCTCGGGGACGACGGGCGGTGGAGGTGCGGGCCACTCCGGTTCTTCAGGCGGGGTGTCTTCGTTCGGGGCGGAGGTCCGGGCGGTCATGGAACGAGTGGTTGCACAGACCCACTCGGGAAGGCCGAGCATCCCCAGATGCTCTCTCCGCTCGACATGGGCCCAGGGGGAACTTTTCAGGTCGTTCTCGAGGAGGCAGTCCACAGGGGCATCGTCCCGGACAGTCACTTTCAGCAGGCCCGACACCCCTCCCCACTCGAAGGGAATGCGTGCCATCTGGCACAAGCTCTCGGAGTTGTCCGCCGACCGCACCGGGCACAGGACATTGGGTAGAATTTGTTCTGGGGTCACCAAGTGGCAGCGGACCGCCGTCACTCTGGCTCCAGTGTCACGGAGGGCTTCGGCCCGGCGTCCATTGATGGTGACCCATTGGCGGTATTTCTGTGTGTTGGCTGGGATCGGGTCTCGGGGATCATGTCTCGTTCACCCAGGCACGCCAAGATCATAGCGTCGGGCTCCCACTCGGCCTGCTCGGGGTCGTTGTCCTCTTCCTCGCCTCCTTCGGTACCCAGGGCGGCAGCCGCGATCTGGCTGTTCGGAGGACCAGTGGTGCCGGGTCGCTGGTTCATCGGGCAGAGGGGGTCATTCGCATAATGACCCTGTCGCTGGCATCTGTGGCAAGTAACGTTCGGGCGGGGCCGCGGTCGTGCGGGAGGGGCCCCCCTTCGGCCCAGGGATGGAGAAGTGGAGGTAGGGGACAACCCAGTGGGGGGATCTCGGCCCCGGCTCTGGCCTCCTCCTCCGCCTCGTGGTCGGTGGTTTCCGGGGGGTCCCCGGCCGTAGTCTCCGATCGGGCTCCGGGGGACTCGGGTGCTCACCCATCTATCAGCCTCGACAGCGAATTTTCGCGGCTCTGTCAATTTGCTGTCGAGGAGATGTTGCCGGAGTTCGATGAAGCAGTTGTTGGAAAGGTGTACCCATATAATGAGGTCGACCAACTGCTGGTAGGTGGTGACCTGGCTGCCTTTGATCCACCCCTCGAAGGCTCTGCTGAAGAAGTTCACGTACTCCACCCATGTGGTACCGGGGATTTTTTTACAGTCTCGGAATCACTGCCGGTACATTTCGGGGGTGAGTCCGTAGCGAGTGAGGAGAGCGGTTTTCATGTGCTCATACGAGGTCATCTCGGTATCGGGGAGCTCTAGCAGGGCGTCTCTCCCCTCGTTGACGAACTTCCCCCACAGGCCGGCGCCCGAGTCCTTGAGGGGTACCCTATGGGCGGTCATGGCTACTTCGTAGGCTTTGAACCACTGTTGGATGTCGTCATTCTTGTAGTATTCTTTGACGACATCCTTGGGTATGTGCACCTTCGTGTCCACAGGAGGGGCCGCGGTCTTGCCCCCGGATGCGTTGGCATCGTTCGCTTTGGCCTTGATTTCTAGTTCCTTTAAGCCACGCTCATGCTCGAGCATGAGTCTCTTTTCCTCGAGGTCTCTTTGTCTTCGTTTCTCCTCCAGGTCTCCTTCTAGCCATAGATGCTCAAGGGCTATCTTTCTTTCCGCTAGCTGTAGTTCTCCGTCTAGCCGGAGTCGAGCGAGCTCCAATTCATGGAGCCGGATTCTCTCTCGTTCCCGAGCATCTTCGTGGGAGAGGCCCATGTCTGGGTTTGTGGGTCTGTCTCCCGCTGGGGGCGCGTCGGTCTCCGGGCATCCGTTCGGGCCCGGGTAATCTTCGTTCTGGGGTGGCGTGTCACCGGCTTCCACCCAGGCTTGTAGGGCCGATTTAAAGTCCTCCTTGGTGCTTAGGCCAGTGGTAGCGATGCTCAGGTCTTTGCAGAATTGTTTTAATTCCTTATGACTGTAATCTTCCATTTTTTCTTTCTGGAATTCCGTAGTCGGTCTGGTTTCTTGCGTAGTCATGGTGGTAGTGTGTTTTTCTCGGTAGTGGTTGAATCACTCTCTGCACGATCTGCGTCGGCTCGGATCCCGTCGCTTGCCACCAATGTTGGAAAGGCGATCCCGGGGGAGGCAGAAGATGTCTGACTGACCTCCCCTAGGTCCACCCCTCCGTGGAGAAGCAGCCGAGCGCTATCGAGAGGCCTCCTGGGTGAGAGTCCTCTCCTAGGGTCGTACAGCAGAGTAACCACAACACTACAAACGGACACCACACAGGAAGTTAAGTTCGTAGGCTTTATCAAGAATTTACGATGCAGCACTCCTGAGGCAAAATAGCCGGGAGACATTTTTAAAATTGTGTTATTCTGTGTTACTCTGTGTTCTTAAAAATACTTTACTCACCAGTACCAGCTTGCACTCTACAGCGGATTTATCGCTGATAGCCTAAGGCGCAGGACGCTTCCACGAGCGCTTTGCCTCGCCCGCAGGCCACGCCCCTTTTTAGGCCACGCCCACTTCCCCTGGCCCTCCCCTCTCCAGCTTTAAATCATGTGCGTTCCCAGGAAGCGCAGCGGACGAGCGCAGCGAGAGCGCCGTTTGCGCGCCGGAGGCGCGCTTAAGGCAAGCTCGTCTGCGCTCGTCCGCGACGAGGACGCGACCAGCGCCGACATCTCTGCTCAAATTTGCTCGTTGCCCCCTCGCTATACTCGAGAAACCCTGATCAACTTGCGAGAATACGCTCATGAAGGTAAGCTCACCTTTGATGACACGGCTTCTCCACTGCTTGACTTCACACAAAAAGATCTGCTCCTGGGAGGCCTTCTGAACGTCAGATCACTGCCTAAGCATGCTAACGAAATTCATCTCCTTATAGAATCCCACCACCTGGACGTCCTCTTCCTAACGGAAACATGGACTCACACAAACTGCGACATTGAATTAGCATGGGCGTGCCCTCAAGACTTCAAAATACTGCACCTTCCCAGACCTAAAGGCCGTGGTGGCGGAGTAGGCATTATATACAGAGCCTCCTGGCACATCAACGCCATAGACATGGACACGGTTGCGGGGACTGAGCTCCTCGGCCTTTCCATAAACTGCCACTCCGGAGGTATCTTCACTGCAATTATCTGCTACCGACCTCCAGGGTCCTTCTCCCCCTCACAGCAGCAAGCGCTACTCACCACCTTTACGAATATGGCAACCTCCCACAACAAATTAATCATTTTAGGGGATTTCAACCTCTGGCCTAACGGGAGTTTAGACACTGGTCTAGAAAACCTCCTGCTCTCCTGCGAAAGCGTGGGACTCTGCCAGCTGGTTAAGCAACCTACCCACTCAGGAGGCCACCGACTTGACCTCATCTTCTCCAGTCACGGTTTAATACATGTGGACGACATCCTGCCCATGAGCTGGACAGATCACGCTCTTATCAAATTCCACATTACCAGCAAAAAAACTTCAAAGCCGAACAATAGCGCCCCATCAGAATTTTACTATAGAGACTGGAAAGCTCTGTAAAAACTGAGCTCCACTACTTCCGTCTTCAACGTAGAAGATAGCTTCTCCCCATTCAACCCGGTTGAAGACAACTATAGAGCCTTCTGTAAGAGGATAGTATCCTCTACGGACTCTATTGCTCCACTAAAAAGATGTAAGCCTAAAGGTAGAGCACCAGCCCCATGGTACAACGACTCCCTGAAAACTCTCAAATTAGTCTGTAAACAGGCCGAGAGGAAGTGGAGACAAGGTTACCATGACTCTAACAAAATTATCTGGAAAAACAAGCTCCTAGAATACAAATCTGCCATCACGGAGAGCAAATCCACCTATTACTGCTCCACCATAGTCAACGCCGCAAACAGTTCCAAAAGCATCTTCCAGATCCTTGACAACCTTATCCACCCTGACTGTACCAAGAAAATCATCCCCCCCTCACAGACCCTTTGCAACAATCTCGCACAGTTCTTCACGAACAAAATTGAGACAATCATTCAGAACCTTTCAACCCCTCCATTAAAGGATAATTCCAATTCCCCCGGAGCCGCCACTAATAACCTGGATCCACTAAGCCCAGGACACCTACCAAGGGGATGCTTACATGCTATCCCCCCTATCCCCGAAGTAGACTTCGTGAGACTGGCACATGGAATCACTTCTGGGTCCCCCCTTGACCCACTGCCCCCTAAAACCTGGAAAGCGTGCGGAATTGAACTATTCCACACCCTCCGTAGGATCTGTAACCAATCTCTGTGCTGTGGATTTGTCCCCACCCCCTGGAAGCAAGCACTTATCACCCCGCTGCTGAAAAAACCCTCCTTGAACCCCGAGTGCCTTTCCAACTTTCGACCTATATCGCTTCTACCCTTTCCAGTGAAAGTGGTGGAATGCTGGGTTAGCTCCTGTCTCTCGACACATCTTGAGCAGAATCAGATCCTGGATGACTTCCAATTTGGTTTTCGCCCAGCCCATGGTACCGAAACGGCTGTGCTTACAGCCATGGAAGAACTTCGGATGCGTGCAGACAGGGGCCACGCAGTGGCATTGATCTTACTGGACCTGTCTGCCGCATTCGATACGGTTAACCATGGGATTCTGCTGAAAAGGCTCAGAGAGGCAGGGGTCGACGGCACCGCCTTGCTTTGGTTCCATTCATACCTGAGGGATAGGAAACAGGCTGTGTCCCTCCCCCCTTTTCAATCCGCCTTCTCTCCAGTGCTTCACGGTGTACCCCAGGGCTCGTCCATCAGCCCAATCCTTTTCAACGTTTACCTAAAACCACTGGTCACCTTAATCAAATCCCACAAATTGAAAACTGTAAACTACGCGGATGACACCCAGCTCATCCTATCCTGGGAGGGGGAAGACTCAATCCCTATTGAATCGTTCCATGACTGTTTAAGAGACACAGCCGGCTGGCTGCACTCGAATTCTCTGCAATTCAATTCCTCCAAAACCGAGGTTCTATTCTGCTCTGGGAGCCGGATTCCTCGTCTGTTTCCTACTGAATTCTGGCCCCCCGAAAATCTAGAAAAACCACTGCCGGTCACTAATGTCCGCAATCTGGGGGTCATGCTAAACAACAACCTTAGCATGCAAATGCAGGTAACCAAAACAGTCTCTACCTGCTCGGCCCTATTGCGTTCTCTACGTAAAATCATGCCACTACTCCCCACCCAGGCCCGAGCACTAATAGTCAGGTGTACTATCCTCAGTCGCCTTGACTACTGTAATGCTCTTTTACTCGAGTCCCCAGCCATTCTTCTGGACAAACTCCAAAGAGTCCAGTCGGCCGCTGCCAAACTGGCCCTTGGTTGGACCAGATCATCTTCGGCCACAGCAGCCCTAGCCGAACTACACTGGCTACCTTTGAAGCAGCGAATAGCTTTTAAAGCACTCTGCCTTGTATTCAAGGCACTACACGGAATGGGTCCCAGATCCCTACAAAAAATGTTCTCTTGGTACACCCCCACTAGAACTCTCCGATCCACCTCAGCATGCCTTGTGTTGGTACCCAGATTTAACAAGGGTAGGACCGGGGGAAGATCCTTCAGAGTGGCCGCCGCCAAACTATGGAACAGTCTGCCGGTCGACATTCGCCAAACTCCACAACTCCTGCCATTCAGAAAACGAATTAAAACTTGGCTCTTCCCCAAGTCCGCTCACTTCTAATTCCTTTTTAGCCTCCCGTCTCTATCTACCTTAGGAGTAAGCTCATCAGCGCCAGGATACCTGTTAGGTGACAGCTGCGCTTTACAAGTGTTTTAAATAAATAAATAATAAATAAATAAATAAGGGTTGCTGGTTCTTAGCGATATGTACAGGCAGATCGATGGATCTGTAAAGTCTCGTAAATGAGGGACAGGGTAGCGGGACAGTCTCGGTACGCTTGCAGGAAGGGATACCCTGCGCACAGCTCTCAATCCTCGAGCCGGGGGGTTCTGAGAGGTCGAGCTGCGGCAGCGCCAGCAGGACTCGACAGATGGTCTTTAACGGAGAGGGGGCCGCGGCAGCGCCAGCAGGCCTCAAGGTGGGTTCGGCAAAGATGGGCCGCGGCAGCGCCAGCAGGCTCTCAAGATGGTTCAGCGAAGATGGGCCGCGGCAGCGCCAGCAGGCTCTCAAGATGGTTCAGCGAAGATGGGCCGCGGCAGCGCCAGCAGGCTCTCAAGATGGTTCAGCGAAGATGGGCCGCGGCAGCGCCGGCAGGTTCCCAGGGTAGCTTCAGGTTACAGGGTAATGAGTTCTTCTGGTGTCGGCCGCGACAGCGTCAGCAGGGCTCTCCAGTCCAGGATACAACTGGCGTCCTACTCCGGGGCTGGCCCAGATATAGGAATGGAGTCCTTTGATGTCCGTACCCTCGCGCCTTAGGGGTCAGAGGGGCCGGGTTGATGGTGTCCAGACACCCAGCAGGGGGGTGGAGCCAGCGCCCAGGGAGGCTGGAGGGCGATCGATACCAGGCGTCCGGGGACGGCTGGAGATCCATCAAAACTTCCCTCTTCTTGGATCTGTTGAGTGGCCACTCGACCACCTGGGTGGATCTTGGTGCCTCGATGTTGGGGCTTCGCTGGGGCCTTGGTCGGGGCCGAGGCCACGTGCTCAGGACGTGGTTCGTGATGTGATGGGCCCAAGATGGAGTCAGGCCGGTAGTGGTGGTCCGGGGTGGTAACCGGACCGGCAGTATTGGGGCGTGCAGGGTCGGGCAAAAGGGGCCGCCTGAGGCTCGGCGGAGGGCCGATGTCGTTCTGGGCCCGCCATGCGGGAGGGGTAGGACCACGCCATGAGGCCGGGTCCAACAACCCGCCATAAAAAGACGTTTTCCAAAATAAAACCTTACCTACCCCGAACTGGTCTTAGGTCTCTTCTTGATCCCACACCACAACTGGTGTCAGAAGTGGGATATCCCCCTTCCATCCTGCAACAGAAGGTGGACCAAATCATACAACACCTTATAAAGGGACAAGAAAAGTTAGAATGGGCGGTAGAAAGACAAATGACGTCGGCTCAAGCAGAGAGGGAAGTTTTCAAGCACACCATTACGGTCCAAATCGAAGGCTTAAAAAGGCGGTCCAAGAACCCAGTGCTTTACCCGTTGGGGAACGAAGAGCCACCCCGACGCATCCCTCGGGAGTATCATTACAAAAATACAACACAGGGGAAGATCCAGATGCCTTTCTGACTAACTTTGAAAGAGCAGCCCGGGCCTGTGGTTGGGCAGAAGAAAAATGGCCCTTCTTTCTGGCCCCATTGTTAACCGGGAAAGCTCAGGCTGCATACCAGGTGGCCAATGCCACAGGGAATACGCCATATCAAGAGATCAAAGAAATAATACTGGACCACTTAGGATTAGATTCAGAGGCCTATCGTGTAAGGTTCAGGAAAGAAAAAGGAATTCCTGGTGAAAACCCCAAGACTCTATATCTCCGGTTAAAAATGGCAGCCGATAAGTGGCTGAAACCCGAGAGCAGGCCCAAAGAAGAGATAATGACTAGTATATACTTGGAACAGTTTCTGGAAGCGTTACCATACGGAACCCAACGTTGGCTTAGGCAACATTCTGGCCTTACTGCCCACAAGCAGTAGAGACGGCCACCAAATATTCCCGAGCGCAGCCTAGGTCTCTCCCTTGGGACCAAGAAAAAACTACAAAGATGTCCGCAGTACCAAAACCCGAGAGGAAGTTCAAAGTCAGCCCAGAGCAGCCAAAAGTGAAACCCATAAGTATGGAACCAGATTTCAAAGGCCCCCAGTGCTTCGAGTGCGGCCCCTGAAGAACCAATGGAGGTGGGGTACATACCTAAGGCCGGGATTTACACCGCTGAGATGGGACCATCGTTCTATGTAAGGGTAACGGTCAATCAACTACAAATAAGGGCACTGTTGGATTCAGGATGCAGGCAGTCCGTGATCCAAAAGAAACTAGTGCTACCCCAACAGCTCATTCCCAAGTCCCTAGTCCATAGTAGATGTGTACATGGGGACTTAAACCCTATCCATTGGCGCACATTACGATTACCCCCTTAGGGAGAAGTCCTGGGTCAGTGAGAGTAGGAGTGGAAGATTCCCTTTCTGAAGACCTCATAATAGTGGTAGACAACCTAGATTTTTTGGACCTGTTTCAGAGGGAACTTAAAGAACCTAAATCTGAAAATCCAAATGCATGCCCGGCCCTCTTGTCTACTGAACCTTGGGTACTGGATCGTAGTTTCCACTTCGCCCAAATTAACAATGCCACCGCTTGGGAAAAGGCCCATGTGGATCAAGCCCAACCTAGTCAAAGCTTCCCTAAATTCTTGATAAAAGATGACCTGTTATATAGGTTAGGTAAACCCATGGATTCCCTTCAATTGTTAGTATCAAAAGAATTCAGAAAACAAGTCCTGTTTTATGCCCACACTCACCTAACAGATGGTCATTCAGGTGCCGAAAAAAAGACACAACACCTACTGAAACTTTTTTATTGGTCAGGGATTTATAAAGAGGCAGAGGAGTATTGTAAACAGTGTGACATTTGCAGGAAAAGAAATATGTATAAACCCCCTGCTGTTCCCTTACAACCTCTCCCTATATTGGGGACTCCATTCGAAAGGGTAGGCATGAACATTATCGGGCCCGTTCCTCGCACTGCAAAAGGACATTCCTATGCCTTGGTCCTAGTGGACTACACAACTAGGTTTCCGGAGGCCTTTCCCTTAAGAATCCCCAATGCTAAGAACATAGCCGAGAAATTGATAGAATTATTCTCGAGGGTGGGATTTCCAAAGGAAATCTTAACAGACATGGGGACCCCGTTCGTCTCCAAACTGATGAAGGAAGTCTGTAAATTTCTAGATTTGTCTCACATAAAAACCTCAGCCTACCACCCCCAAACGGATGGGTTGGTAGAAAGGTACAACAGGACCTTGAAAACAACCCTAAAAAATGCTCTCTATTGAACACAAAGACTGGGACCAAGTCCTACTGTTAGCACTATATGTACTGAGGGCCCAGGTACAAAGTAGTTTAGGTTGCTCTGCCTTTGAACTGCTGTACGGTCCGACAACCTCGGTCCCTCTTGGAAATAACGAAGGACACTTGGGAACAAGAGAAACACCACGAACAGAAAACCCTAGTAGAGTATACTCAACAGCTGAAGTCCAAGCTCAGAAAACTAAGAGATTTGGCATACTCTTCCTTAGAAAATAGCCAGAACAGGCAAAAGAAATATTATGACAAAGGCAAGAAATGGAGAACCCTAGAAAAGGGAGACTGGGTTTTAGTGTTGTTACCCTCCTCCACTAATAAATTCAGGAGTGAATGGCTGGGTCCCTATCCCATAGTAGACACCATAGGGAGAACCACTTACAGGATCCAGATCTCCCCTTCGAGGAGGCATGCCTTTCACATCAATCTATTAAAAAAATGGATAGGTCTGATAGCCAAGGTAGCTCAATTCGGAATCCCTACTGGGTCAGAGCAGAGCACCTTAGAACAACTGCCTGTTAATGAAGAACTTACATACGCCCAGAAAGCTGAGCTCCAAAACACCTTACATCCCTTCTCTCCAATGTTTTCGGACCTGCCAGGACGACCACATACGATAGAGCACAAAATAGATACCGAACCAGGGAAATGTGTTAAAGAAAAACCCTACAGGGTGCCGGCAGCACGACGACAGGATATAAAAAGGGAAGTACAGGACATGTTCAAGTTGGGGGTTATCCGTCCATCTAGAAGTAACTGGTCGTCCCCTATTGTAATGATTCCTAAACCGGACGGGATGACCCGGTTCTGTATGGACTTTAGAGCTGTAAATAACATCTCCTCCTTTGATGCCTATCCCATTCCCCGGGTGGATGATTTAATAGAAAGGATAGGTGAAGCCAAGTTTATTACCACCCACGCTAGCCTCACTAAGGGGTACTGGCAGGTACCCCTTAGGGAAGAAAATAAACGAAAGACTGCCTTTGCAACAGAGGAGGGCCTATAGGCCTATATTTTCAAGATGCCTATCCATAACTCCTCCTTGGGTGATTTCTGAGCCTCTTCTTTTCCATCTTCAGCGCCTTGATGCCTACGGGTTTAGTCGCGCTATTTACAAATTTCACTTAATAATAATAATAATAATATGAGTTCAACGTCTTGCCCGTTGGGCTGCATGGGGCGCCTGTGGCCTTCCAGAGGTTGATGAATACCATCCTACACCCCTTTTCCTCCTTCTGTTCCGTCTATCTTGACGACATTGTAATTTTCAGCAATACCTGGTCAGGCCACTTAACACACTTAACAGCTATTCTGGAAGCCCTACACAAGGCAGGGTTACACATTAACTCAAAAAAATCTAGAGCGGCATACTCCAAGGTTAAATACCTGGGGTATATGTTGGGGGAAGGTGTTATAGCCCCTCAAGAGGAAAAAGTAAAAGCCATCATGAATACTCCCTTCCCCCAAACAAAGAGAGAGATACGAGCCTTTCTAGGCCCTATAGGATATTACAGGAGATTTATAGACAACTTCGCAGTGACAGCAGCTCCGCTCACAGACCTTTTAAGAAAGGATATTAAACCCTCCTCCATCCTAAATCCTTCGGAGGAGGCTAAACAAGCCTTTAAGACCCTTAAAGTGGCCATCACTACAAGCCCAATTTTGATACCTCCCAACTTCAGTAAACCTTTCTCTTTAGCCATGGATGCTTCGGACATGGGCTTAGGAGCTGTATTGTCCCAAATAGGAGAGGACGGATTAGAACATCCGATCCTCTACATTAGCCGGAAACTACATCCTTGGGGGTGCAAATATCCCACGATCGAAAGAGAATGCCTGGCGATAAGGTGGGCGGTGGAGAAATTAAAGTACTACCTAGAAGGCAAGCCTTTTGTACTTTATACAGATCACGCCCCGCTACAATGGATGAATAGGACCAAAGCCCATAACCCTAGAGTACTCAGGTGGTTCCTTTTTCTACAACCTTTTTCTTTTTCAATACAACATCGAAAGGGCACTGAGAATGGAAACGCTGATTTCCTATCCAGACAATTCGTCTTCCCAATCGGCAACAAAAAGGGGGGGAGGAATGTAACACTGGGCAGGGGACGGGAGGAAAAGAACCGGATAATGTTGAGTGGTGGCGTAGTGAACTGACGTCCTCCCCCTCTCTGCCTCATTATCAGCATGACTGGAACAGGGGAGAATCCTGTTCCTGGGAACTAGCCGACGAATTGGATGACGGCCCATTTAACTGGAAGACACACGAGTACGCAGCTCCACCCCCTGATGACGACGCAGGATTCCTAGTGGGTAAAAACTCGGAAGAAGATGTCCTGGCTTGTGACATCACCGACCAAGGATCGAGAGTGGGAGAGCAGCCGGGAGGAGCAGAGAACGGAGCTTTTGGAGGCGAACCCGAGGATGACAGGAGTAAGGCAGGAGGCCACCGGATCCGTGAATCGCCGTGCCACACTCCCGAGGGAGGAGTGCGGCTTCAACAGGTACGGCAGCATTTGGCGGGCTGGGTAGGAAGACGGGGTTCTTCTAAACCGTAGCCGAGTGTGTGCCAGAATATCTGCCCAACCTTTCTTTGTCGTCACTGTGTAAATATACCCCTCCTCACCAGTAATCACGCCTCTGCACCCTCGCACGTTTAATAAAGTGTTTAGCACCTTAGCACGGGTGTCCCCTGCACTTGCCCGGTTCCCTGTTGGGGAGTCCAGATAGAGTACATATCCTGATGATCTGTACCGGTTTCTTTTCCCTGGCGGAGTCCAACGAGGAGTTAGGAAGAACGGAACATCCCCTGAAGTCTGCTTCTTAACCATCTGGAAACAAGACCATAACCAGATGCCATCACGGACCCCAGAGCTTTTCAGAGAGACACCTTGACAACCCGCCATAAAAATACGTTTTCAAGATCCGGACGCTTGTCCTCCCCGGGAGTGGAAATGGTGCTTGCCGCCAAGTATCCTCCGGGATGCAGCGGATGTTGAGGACATACGTGAGGCCATTACCTCCTACTTTGAGAGCAATGACTTGCCTGAGACTCCTTTTTCAGTGGTCTGGGATGCTTTTAAGGCCACGATACGGGGGCATATTACATCCCTTGCGATCGCGAGGACGCGTGAGGCGCGAGCGGTAGAGGATAGACTAGCGGATGACCTAAAGAAAGCGGAGGCGCAAGACCAGGGCGGCTCTACTCAGCGGTCGAGGCGCCACCTGGCAAATCTTCGAGGCCAGCTTCGGATGTTGCGCACGAATAGGGCAGAAAGATCCCTTTTGGCATTAACGCAGAAACATTTTGAAGGAGGGGACAAGGTGGGGAGACTTTTAGCGAGGAGACTGAGGGCCAGAGCTGCTAAGACTCACATAGCGAACGTTCAACTACCGAATGGGTCCAGGGTCACGGTGGCTAAGGATAAATGCCAGGCTTTCCGGGATTACTATACCTCACTTTACTCTGCGGAGAAACCGCCTCCTGAGCTGGTGGAGGAAGTGTTAGGGCAGTATGGTGGGGCAACATTACACCCCTATTTTGCGGAGCTCCTGGAGGAGTCGATTACACAAGAGGAGGTAACCTCGGCTCTCCGAGAGCTCCACCTGGGGAAAACACCAGGGCCCAACGGGCTCCCGCTCTCCTTCTATCGCATGTTCCAGGCTCAACTGGGGCCCTACCTTCTCCGGCTCTATAACTCTTTCACTGATTAACAGGGACCTTTCCCAGATATGGGATTGGCTGAAATTGCTTTAGTCTTGAAGCCTGGGAAAGACCCCACACTGTGCTCGTAATACCGCCCGATAGCTCTATTGAACACCGACTTTAAAATATACACCAAGTTGCTGGCGAGGCGGCTGGACCCCCATATGCCTGGCCTGATAGACCCTGATCAGGTAGGTTTCATACGCGGCCGACAAGGGGCTGACAACGTACGTAGGGTGGCACATCTGGTGGGGAAGGCCCATCACTGGCAGACCCCGGCCTGCCTCCTCTCGCTAGACGCTGAAAAGGCGCTTGACCGGGTGGACTGGTCTTTCCTCCGGACGGTCCTCCACAAGATTGGGATTGGCCCGAAGATGGTCACTAGAATAATGGCGCCTTACGTTGCACCGCGGGCCAGGATTCGCGTGAACGGACAGCTCACGGAGCCGTTTAGTATAGGGAGAGGAACCAGGCAGGGCTGCCCGCTCTCGCCTTTACTATTCGCCCTGGCGATTGAGCCATTGGCGGACATGATTCGTCGAGCTCCGGACATTCATGGCATCCCCTTAGGTGGCCAGGACCATAAAGTGGCGCTCTTCGCAGATGATCTCATCCTTACCCTCAGTAAGCCCCGGGAGTCCTTACCAGCGGTGCATTCTACGCTCTGCCTCTTTGAGCGTGTATCAGGCCTGAAAATTAATCACAGCAAGTCCTGGGCGCTCAACCTTACGGTCCCCAAAACGGAAATCCCCCCCCCCCTAGAGCAGATATGCCCTTACCACTGGACGGAACACCATATCCGCTATCCCGGCTTGCAGCTAAACCCCTCGTTGGACGGCTGGACGCATGTTAACTGGAGGGAATGCCGCAGATCGGTCCTTGAGGATTTGCGGAGATGGAAACTGCTGGTACCGTTGTGGCTGGGTAGACTCAACGCGATAAAGATGTCCATCCTACCCAAACTTCTTTACTTATTCCAGTGCCTACCTACCCCAATCCCGCTTCATAATATAAGGGGTTTGCAGAGAGACTTAACCAACTTTATCTGGGGGGGAAGAGGCCACGATTCTCCCAGGCACTACTTATGGCGCCGCGGGATCATGGAGGGCTGGCATGTCCTAATTTGGTGGACTACTATTGGGCTGCCCATCTCCGCTTCATGATTGAGTGGGGCACCACAGAGAGTGAAAAGGGGTGGCTCCATATGGATAGAGCTGTGACTGGACATACCATCTGGGACTTGGCGTGGAAACATAAGGCAGGGCGTTCTCCGAGCGCCTACTTGGCGGTGCCCATGAAAACGGTGTTGGAGATATGGGACAGGATAGCGGTACGTAGGGGCCTCACGACTTTTCCTTCTCCGCACACCCCAATTGAGGGGAACCCGTGGTTTCCGCCGGCTCACCGGACTAGAGCCTTCCATAGGTGGTCTCAGGGTGATTGTAGGGTGCTTACAGACCTTTTTGACGGGGGCGCCCTTAAGACTTTCACCCACTGCAGGGAGGAATTTCGACTCCCGCCTGAGGCTGAGATGCAATATATCCAGCTGCGGCACTGGGTGCTGGCGGATGCGACGTACCAGGCGGCTACCCGTGCTTTTACCCCGTTCAGGCGGCTAGCGCGTTCTTGTACGGAAACGAAGGGCTTGATCTCCAAAATATATCAGATTCTGCAACACCCTCAAGTGCCGCCTTCCCAAGCCTATCAACAACGATGGCACTCTATTTTGGGTGCTGACGTCATATCAGCGCAGTGGCTCCGTCTGTGGCGGGATATACCTAGAGTGTATCGTAGCATACCGCAACAAGAAAACGCATATAAAATGATGACCCAGTGGTACTACACACCGCAGCGATTGCACAAAATGTTTCCAACCTCTTCTCCTGAATGCTGGAGGTGTCGATCTGCGCCTGGGGACTCTCTGCATGTCTGGTGGACCTGCCCCTTGATAACCGTCTTCTGGAAGGAGGTCCTGAGTCATATTAGGGGGGTCCTGGGGTTTCCTCTGCCTGATGCCGCTAGTACAGTGTTGCTGGGTGTCAAACCTGCGAATCTGCTGGCGCTGACCCGGAGTGATTGGATACTAGCGCTACAAATGCTGGGTGCTGCCAGACAACTCATCGCCCTGTACTGGAAGAAGAAGGAGGCGCCTCCCATTGCTGTGCGGTTTGTGAGACTCTGGCATGTCATCACCATGGAGCTACTTTCAGCTAGATTGCAGTCTCGCAACATGCGCTTTAAGGCGGTGTGGCAACCCCTGGTGAAATATTTGTGCAAAGTAGACCATGTGCGAAACATGCCCCCTAAGCTTAGGGCGCTGCGTTTAGTGGATGATGCTGTGCTTCCCCCTACATCGAACAGGCCTTTGCTATAACAGTCCTTGTGCCCGAGGTATAGAGCTTGGCGAGCGCTCCCGTTCTCTCCAAGGTTTGGAGCGGCAATCTTCCCCCTGTCTCCTCCACTGTACTCTAGGCCCTTTCTCTCCTCTTTTCTAATTCTTTCTCCTTACTCTCTTCTGCTGCCCTTTCTGTTCTGATGCCTCTCTTTTAGGCACCCTGTTACAGTTCGGACCACTCTGGTCCGGTAGTTCCATCAGTTCTAGTTCCTGGATTCCATTCGGCCCTAGGGGCTAGGCTATTATTGGCAGTCACTTCCCGGTATACCCTGGGTTTTTTCAGACGAGGCCGGCCCTATTGGGTTGTAGGCAGAACGCTGTGTATAATGCTATGACTTAAGTACACTCTCAATATTATAGTAGTGCATTTTCTCTGACGCGGCCGGCCCTTCTAGGGTTGTGGGCTTATCGCTGTGTATATGTCACTTCTATGGGTACTCCCTGTTTCGGGGGTGAAATAAAAATAGATTTGAATATTTAAAAAAATACGTTTTCCAAAATAAAACCTTACCTGCCCCGAACTGGTCTTAGGTCTCTTCTTGATCCCACGCCACAGTCACACACTACAATATCTTTCCCTTTAAACCGAAGATAACAGCCTACAATAAAAAAATAACCAAAAAGCAACAAAACTAGAAAATGCATTTCCAAAAGCTGCAAAAGAGAAACTGATAATACAAATGAACAATATTCAACTTTGTTGGTACCTTAGTAATGTGCTTACTTCTGGGCTTCACTCCATCTGCAGCAATAACGCTCTGAAAAGAGAAATTCCTGCTGTGAGTCTCAGAGTCTTCAGTATTACTGGTCTCAGTCACGAAGACTGTGGTGTCGGAAGATAACTTTCTCTTATTTGGCTTCATAGATCCACCAGTCACGCCATCGCTATTAGCAGACAGGCCACTGTCAGCAGCATCATAACTTCAGGCAGACCAGCAAAGCGGATCTCACCACTCACATTGGGTGAACAGACTTGTCTCTGCTACATACATCCACTCTGTTCTCAAATTTGATTGGGGCTGTCAAAATGCAAAGAGCTGCAATATATTCCTCACACTTTCCTGACTACCTTGTTTTAAAAAGTTGTGACATTCAAGCGTGATTCTTGGTTCATCCCCAAGCTGAATTTTTTTAGAGGTTCTATTGCCATACAACCGTTGTCAGAATGAACTTTCAAAGCCATTCAATTAACCTAGGATCAACCCCCTGGTATCTAAGCACGGAACAGGCAGGCTTAACTTGAGGTAATATGTCAAATATTTATGCAGAAACCAAAAACAGTAAAAGTCAAAATGCAAAACAATAAAATAAAAAAATAAAAAATAGAAAAAAAAGTAAAATGTATTGAACAAAATGACAAAATCCAATAAGGGGAATGAGATATGAACTGTAACGCTGTAAGAATCACAAGGTGCCAATGGATGAGGGGCCCGGGCATGGATTAGTCTCTCTGGAGCTGACTGCCAAGTCTGAGTGAACTTGTTCTCCCAGTTCAGCAGGAAGTCACTATACCGGAGGAAGGGCTTTAAGTGGAATGAAAAACCTTGTGATGGCTCCCAGAGGGACGTGGTCAATGTAATGAAGGGCGTGGCTTAAAAACCCAAACTGAAAATCCATGCTCTGCATAGTGCGCCCCCCCCTCTGGTATTTTGCTGGTTCGCCATTCCATCCATATACAACAAGTAACATTACATCTATTACAAACCAGGACTATTGGCTTTGTCAATGGTTGTTAGTTGCATAAGATAAATACGCAACAGCGATGGCTTCAAAGCGCTGCAAGGGTGTAATGGGTGCTGCGAGGGTGTGATGGGTGCTGCGAGGTTGTGATGGGTGCTGCGAGGGTGTGATGGGTGCTGCGAGGGTGTGATGGGCGCTGCGAGGGTGTGATGGGCGCTGCGAGGGTGTGATGGGAGCTGCGAGGGTGTGATGGGCGCTGCAAGGGTGTGATGGGCACTGCAAGGGTGTGATGGGCGCTGCAAGGGTGTGATGGGCGCTGCAAGGGTGTGATGGGCGCTGCAAGGGTGTGATGGGCGCTGCAAGGGTGTGATGGGCGCTGCAAGGGTGTGATGGGCGCTGCAAGGGTGTGATGGGCGCTGCAAGGGTGTGATGGGCGCTGCGAGTGTTTGATGGGCGCTGCAAGGGTGTGATGGGCGCTGCGGGTGTAATGGGTGCTGTGAGGATGTGAGAGGCGCTGTGGGGTGGTGAGAGGACGCTGTGAGGGGTGCTGCTGGGGATGAGAGTTACAAAAAACACAGTTGATGGACAGAATGTAGAACAATGTCATACATTCACCCCAGTACAAGGATCTGGGCCTAAATCCATCGTTTTTTTGCACTCCACAACACCCTGGGTTAGACACTGGCTATATGCAAATCAGCTCTGACCCTTTGCCTCATGGGAAAAGTCCAGTCCGAACTACCAAGCCATGTCTTTCCCAGAACGGAATCAAGCATCCAAGGACCGGTTTCTGGCTATCAGCCTTCATCAGCCTGGATAGCTTGACTCCAGTGGTGTGGAGAGCCTGGGACTCACGTCTGAGCATACCCAGCCCACTCGGGGTGAAAATTACAAAAACACAGTTGATGGACAGAATGTAGAACAATGTCATACATTCACCCCAGTACAAGGATCTGGGCCTAAATCCATCGTTTTTTTGCACTCCACAACACCCTGGGTTAGACACTGGCTATATGCAAATCAGCTCTGACCCTTTGCCACATGGGAAAAGTCCAGTCCGAACTACCAAGCCATGTCTTTCCCAGAACGGAATCAAGCATCCAAGGACCGGTTTCTGGCTATCAGCCTTCATTCAGCCTGGATAGCTTGACTCCAGTGGTGTGAAGAGCCTGGGACTCACGTCTGAGCATACCCAGCCCACTCGGGGTGAAAATTACAAAAAACACAGTTGATGGACAGAATGTAGAACAATGTCATACATTCACCCCAGTACAAGGATCTGGGCCTAAATCCATCGTTTTTTTGCACTCCACAACACCCTGGGTTAGACACTGGCTATATGCAAATCAGCTCTGACCCCTTGCCTCATGGGAAAAGTCCAGTCCGAACTACCAAGCCATGTCTTTCCCAGAACGGAATCAAGCATCCAAGGACCGGTTTCTGGCTATCAGCCTTCATTCAGCCTGGATAGCTTGACTCCAGTGGTGTGGAGAGCCTGGGACTCACGTCTGAGCATACCCAGCCCACTGGGGATGAGAGTGTCGCTACTAAGGGTGAGAGGGGCTCTGCTAGAAGTGAGAAAGAACTCCAGGTGGTGTGAAAGCTGCACTGCTTGAGCGAGAGAGGGCCTGGTGGGGGTAACAGATGTGCTGAAGAGGGAGCGAAAGGGCACTGTAGTAGACAAGCAGTAATTCGGGGGATCGAAGGGTAACACAGGGTTCGGGGACGGGGGCTGCAGAATGCAAGGGATGCCCTGCAAGGGGGGAGAGGGGACATTGCTGGTGGGAGAAGGGCACTGACGTGTACCTGGGAGCTGTGCACGAGAGGGGGTCGCTGCAGACTTCATGGAGGGCATTGAAGAGGGGAGGCTGGGGGCACTACCACAGTAAGGAGTGCCATGGCAGTGGCTAACAACAACAAAAGGATGGAGCAGATAGTGTGATAAGTGTGTAAACAGGCGCTCCTCTGGTGTGAGATTGGATGCCCCACGGAGGGAGGCCGGGCAGCGCATCACTGGTTGAAGGTGTAACTCGGGGGTGATCAGAGGTGCGCGTCTGGTAGTGAGCCGTCACAGTGAGAGCTTGAAAGGAGTGAGTTTGTATGGGGGGGTGGGGAGTCCCTGTCTACCGGGACTGTGTGTGCACGCGTGTGGTTGAGGTGTGAATAGGGCGCACACTGCAAGAAGTCACTGTGGGGAGAGTGGAAGTGTGCACGGGTGATAGTGAGTGTATGGAATCACCGTGTGAAGGTTTGTATCCGTGCAGGTGGTGAGGAAGCAAGGAGAGGGTGAACCAGTGTGTAATGACTGTCTGCTGGAGGGCTGTGTGCAGCGATAAAGGGCTGCTCGTTGAAGGTGTGTGCAGCGTGATTGTGAGGGGACTGTGAGTGCAGGTAGTGTCTGAGAACAACTGTCTGCCAGCAGTGCGTGATACGTCACCGATGCCCTGAAAACGCACTGGCGGTACATATATCGCTGTGACACCCCTCATGGAAAGTGCGTGTAAGGTGCGTGTCTTCAGAGAAATGTGTGCACCGGGAACCATTGTGCAGACGTTATATCAGAGGGAGTGTGTCAGTGAGATTGTGCATAGAGAGGCTTCTTGCAGAAAGTCACTACAACAAAGTGTGTGCAGGGGGAGTGCGTGTATGGGGGTCACCAGCTAGGAAGTCACCACAGCCGATTAGGAAGTCAATGCAAGAAAAGTGTGTGCAAAGGGGGTCACCAGCTAGGTAGCCACTAGCCACTGCAGGGAGAGTGCGTGCAGGGTGAGTGAATGCATGGTGAATACCAGCTAGGAAGTCACAGCAAGGAAAGTGTGTGCAAGGTAAGTACGTGCAGGGGGGGTCACTGGTTAGGAAGTTATTGCGACAAAAGTGTGTGCAGGGTGAAGGCATGCATGGGGGTCACCAGCTAGGAAGTCGCTTTAAGGAAAGTGTTTGCAGGGTGAGTGCATGCATGTGGGTCACCAGCTGGGAAGTCGCTTTAAGGAAAGTGTGTGCAGGATGAGTGCATGCATGGGGGGGTTACTGGCTTGAAAGTTATGTGGCCTACACTGTCATCCACTCGAAAGGGTGTTCTGTTCTGTATTATTACATGTGTGGTATACGAGGGTCCGAGTAGGATTGCATGCCATGAGTAAGCAGGGGGCAGTTATTCCGCAGCTGTTTACTCCTGCCGCTCATGAGTATTCTAAGGTATGGGTAATCCACACGCACAGGGGTGTAATCACTCAGAAAAACACAGCAGGCCGCACATGATGAATACCACTTTAATTTGACATGTCCCAAAGACAGCTCTGTGATCAAGAACAGAGAATGGTGCATGTGTGCGTGCTTACGTGCGTGTGTGGGGATTGACCTAGAGTAAAATGTCAATGTCTGTGTTCCCTCACAGATTTTCTGTAATTTTCGCCAATACTGCGCTTAACCCCTTCGACGCTCATGACGAGCTGGGCTGGTCATGCAGTAGCCTGCTCACACGCTCATGACGAGCCCAGCTCGTCATGAATAATGGGTTTTTGTAAACGCCCAGCACACGGCTGTAAATCTCCTAGCATCGATGCGGTTAAGGACCCTAGCTCGCGAAGATATCTGCTTGTGGGTTATTATGTTAACATTTTAAATGCTGCACCTTTTAATTTGTTCCGATATGAAAAGATCATTAACCCGCACCGGCTTTGATAATGGGAAGGAAAGCATTTTTAAAGGGAACTTGCGAGAAAGTAGCTCTTTTTCGAGGAAATATTGTTTATTTGTGGCGGATTGCTGTGTTCAAGTTGTACATTTGGGAAAAACCTGATCTATGAAAAGGCCAATATTCGTGATGTCCATAAAACTTAAATCTGGTAGTAAACATCTGGCACACTCCGAGATGCAAGTAACACTGAACGGCCTGTCCCAAACAAAATACTGGCTGCGCACGGAGTTTGCAACGCGTGGGACGTGATCGTCCACGGGTAAAATCGATATAAAGCAAGGATTTTGACTTCAGCGTGTATTTATAGCTCCTGGGAATTCTGTGCCACATGTCCACCACCACCATGTCCACCACGTCCACCCCCACCACGTCCACCACCACATCTACCACAACCACGCCCACCACCACCATGTCCACCACCACCATGTCCACCACCATCACCACGTCCACCACCAGGTCCACATCAACCACTACCATGGCCAACACCACCACATCCACTACCACCACCACATCCACTACCACCACCACATCCACCACCACCATGTCTACCACCACCACGTCCACCACCACCACTACGCCCATCAACACCACATCCACCACCACTACGTCCACCACAACCATGTCCACCACCACTACGTTTACCACCACCATGTCCACCACCACCACATCGTCCACCACCACCACATCCACCACCAAACCCACCTCCACCTCCTCCACCACCACCACCACCACATCTACTACCACCATGTCCACCACATACACCACCACCACGTCCACCACCACCATGTCCACCACCATCAGGTCTACCACCACCACGTCCATCACCACCACGTCCATCACCACCATGTACACAACCACCACGTACACAACCACCATGTCCACCACCACCACGTTCATCACCACCACAACGTGACCACCACCACGTCCACCACAACCACATCCACTAACAACATCACCTCCACCACCACGTCCACCACATCCACCACTACATCCACCACCACCACCTCCTTCACCACCACCACATCCACCACCTCCACCACGTCCACAACCACCTCCACCACCACCACTACGTCCACCACCACCATGTCCACAACATCCACCACTGTGTCCACCATCACCATGTCCATCACACCACCACCACCACCACAGCCACCATGAGTCCACCCCCACCACATCCACGTCCACACCCCACATCCACCACCCCCACATCCACCACCAGCGCGTCCAACACCACCATGTCCACCACGCCACATCCACCACTGCCACATCCACCAACACCTCCACCACCACCACCACGTCCACAACCACCACCTCCCCCACCACCACCATGTCCACCACCACTACATCCACCACCACCAGGTCCACCACATCCACCACCACCACATCCACCACGAGACCACCACCACATCCACGTCCACCACCAACACCACGTCCACCACCACATCCACCATCACTACATCCACCACCACCACCATGTCCACCACCACCATGTCCATCACCACCCCCACATCCACCACGAGGCCACCACCACGTCTACCACCACCACGTCCACCACCACCATGTCCATCACCACCACCACGTCCACCACGAAGCCACCACCACGTCTACCACCACAACATCCACCACCACCACCCCCACATCCACCACCGCGTCCACCACCACCGCGTCCATCACCACCACATCCACCACCACCACATCCACCACAACCACCACGTCCACAACCACCACCATGTCCATCACCACCACATCCATCACCACGTCCACCCCCATGTCCACCACCACCACCACCTCCACCACCACCACCACACCCACCACCACCACCACTACCACCAACACCATGTCCACCACGTCCACCACTACCATGTCCACCACCACCGCCACATCCATGTCCACCACCACCGCCACGTCCACCACCACACCAACTTCCATCACCACCACGTCCACTACCACCACGTCCACTACCATCATGTCCACCACCACTACGTCCATCACCATCACCACATCCACCATCACCACACCTACCACCACCACATCCACCACCACATCCACCACCACCACATCCATGTCCTCCTCCTCCACCACGTCTACCCCCACATCCACCACCCCCACATCCACCACCACCGCGTCCAACACCACCACGTCCACCACGCCACATCCACCACTGCCACATCCACCAACACCTCCACCACCACCACCACGTCCACAACCACCACCTCCACCACCTCCTCCACCACCACCATGTCCACCACCACTATGTCCACCACTACCAGGTCCACCACGTCCACCACCACGTCCACCACCACCAACACAGCCACCACCACATCCACCACGAGACCACCACCACATCCACGTCCACCACCACCACCACGTCCACCACCACAATGTCCACCACCACCACCATGTCCATCACCACCCCCACGGCCACCACCACATCCACCACGAGGCCACCACCACGTCTACCACCACCACATCCACATCCACCACCACCATGTCCATCACCACCACCAAGTCCACCACCACATCCACCACCATGTCCACCACATCCACCACCACCAACACGTCCACCACCACTACGTCCACCACCATCATGTCCACCACCACTACGTCCACCACCATGTCCACCACCACCACGTACGCCACCACACCCACCACCATCACCACCACGTCCACCATCACCACACCCACCACCACCACGTCCAGCACCACTACCACCATCACCACATCCGCCACCACCATGTCCACCACCACCACATCCATCACCAACATGTCCATCACCACCATGTCCAAAACCACCATGTCCACATCCACCACCCCCACCACCACCACGTCCACAACCACGTCCACCACCACCATGTCTACCACGTAGACCACATCTACCACCACCACCACCCCATCCATGTCCTCCACCACCACATCCACCACTACCATGTCCACCACCAACACCACCACATCCACCACCACCTCCACCACGTCCACCACCACCACGTCCACTACCATCATGTCCACCACCACTACGTCCATCACCATCACCACATCCACCATCACCACACCTACCACCACCACATCCACCACCACATCCACCACCACCACATCCATCTCCACCACGTCCATCACCACCATGTCCAAAACCACCATGTCCACGTCCACCACAACACCCACCACCACGTCCATCACCACATCGACCACCACCACCACTACTTCCACCACCACCACGTGCACCACCAACACCACGTCCACCTCCACCACTACCACCATGTCCACCACATCTACCACCACCACCACCACGTCTACCACCACCATGTCCACCACGTCCACCACCACCATGTCCACCACCATCACCACGTCCACCACCACCACGTCCACCACCATCACCACATCCACCAACATGTCCACCACATCCACCAACACCACATCCACCACCCCGTCCACCACCACCACCATGTCCACCACCACCACCGCATCCACCAACATGTCCATCACCACCACCACATCCACCACCATGTCCACCACCACCACCACTACCTCGTGCACCACCACCATATCCATCACGTTCACCACCACCATGTCCACCATCACCACCACGACACTCACCTGCACCAACACCCCGTCCACCAGCACCAAACCCAACACCACCACATCCACCACCACTACTACCACCGCCACATCCACCACCATCTCATCCAGTACCACCACATCCACTACCACCACCACGTACACCACTACCACATCCACCACCACGTCCACTACTACCACGTCCACCACCACCACGTCCACCACCACCACGTCCATTACCATCACGTCCACCACCACCACGTCCACCACCACCACGTCCACCACCACCACGTCCACCACCACCACGTCCACCACCACCGCGTCCACCACCACCGCGTCCACCACCACCGCGTCCACCACCACCACATCTGCCACCACCATGTCCACCATCACCATGTCCACCACATCCACCACCACAATGTCCACCACCATGTCCACCACCACCACGTCCACCCCAACCACTAACACACAACACCACGTTCACCACCACGTCCACCACCATCATGTCCACCACCACAACATCCACCACCACCACATCCACCACCACCACCACGTTCACCACGAGGCCACCACCAAGTCTACCACCACCACGTCCACCACCACCACGCCCACCACCACCACCACCATGTCCACCAACACATCCACCATCACGTCCACACCCACATCTACCACCACCATGTCCACCACCACCACGTCCACCACCGCGTCCACCACCACTGTGTCCAACACCACCGCGTCCATCACCACCTCGTCAATCACCACCACGTCCACCACCAACAAGTCTACATCCACCATGTCCACCACAATGTTCACCACCACCAGCATATCCACCACCACCACGTCCACCACAACCAAGTCTACCACCACCACATCCACCACCACGTCCACCACCACCACCACATCCACCACCACCATGTCCACCACCTTAATTTCCTATGCAATGAATAACGTTAACAGATTTTTCAGTGGCGCATATGCAGAAAAGTCCTCTTCCTGTTGGAAATTAAGAGAAACTTAACCCCTCACCCAAACAATACATTTACGAAAAAAATGGACTGAATGAGAGCCGTGGCCTGCGGCCTTTGTGCTACAGTAATATTACACCTGGCGGCCAAGAAACCAAGCGCGTAGAAGCCCTGAGAGCACGGCCGCCGCGCTGCAGATGCACGCACCGCGGCGGCCATCTGTGGGTACTGCCCCGGTAGCTCGCGTGGTTTAATGTAACAGGCCATTGGCTTTGAATAGATCCCACGGGCTTCCCAGGGGCGGGATACACTTACAGGGGTAGATTTAATCTTCCATGAAAAATCCGTGGGATGCCAGTGGATCATGGGACAAACAGTATATGTCCATCTTCACTATTGACCCAGTAATGCACACCAGAACCAGAGTCCTCAACGACAACTGTGGCAATCAAACCACACACACAGGTATCTAGGTCATCAATAGGATTGCTTCTGTTGTGGGGTGGGTAGGGGGAATTCCATAAATCTAATGCCATTTGAATATAATTGAATTGGAGACGTTACAATAAGGACAATAATACTTCAAGGAAGTAAGCGGCCACTGAGGCATTTATGCACACACCTGTTTATTTGTTGACAGGAAAATACACTATGCAAAATGTTTCAGTAACTGACAGCTTTTGGTTAATCCTGGGCAGAATCATTCATATTCAAACTTTGTTGACAACGAATTAGAAATGTATGGTTGTGTGTACAGCGCCGTAGGCCATAAGGGCCCACACAAAAGCTTCAAATTTAAGTTTTCTAATGTTACTAAAAAGACCATGGGACTGAAGATAACAAGCATTTGCAATGTAACAGGTAGCGCATTTACACAAGTTTAAGCTATTGGGATTGTAAATGACAAAGCATTTTATTTATGTTTTGAAACCCAAAACATAAATAAAAGGCATTGTCATTTACAATGCCAATAGCTCAAACTTGCGTAAATGTGAGACCAATTTCATTGCAAATGCTTGTTCCAGTTTGTTTTGTGTCCTAACACCCATTTGGTAGCAAGTAGCAGGTATACCCCAACTGCCTGGTTTTTAGTAAACATCAAATGAATCGCTAGTGGGCTGCCAACTATCAGGGTCGCACTGAGATAGAGAATATTTACGGGCACCAAAATAAAAATGCTCACCATTAGTGAATAGCTGAAGAAGTGGCATCTATAAGCTAACTGTAATGCACAGCTATCATGCAAAAGGAAAATAATAATAGACTACTGCATAGAATATCTGTGCAATGCAGTAAAAAAAGTACATAGATATGCAAGTCAGATTCAGAGAGGACTATATTCATTCTATGTCATGCATTACAATATTTTAGCTTTCTTCCACTGGAAACTTGCTCTGCCCAATAAAAGTCAATGTTAACATGTTCCCCCACGTTTCATTAAAACTCTCCCACATTGTTGTACCAAAATACATTTAAGACTTCTTTATTCATGTACATGAGGGTATACGCTGCTCATGTGTGTGCTTATATTACGTGAATGGCGGTTCATTACCATTAAAGAGAGGTATAATAACCTTGCAATGTCCCTCTCTGTGACATTACTGCACACTGACATTTGACACAGCAGACACCATCCCACATGCATACATACGACCCAGCAGACACCATCCCGCATGCATACATTCGACACAGCAGACACCATCCCACATGTATACATTTGCTACAGTGGCACTTTCAGGGCTGGGACCCAAGGGCCCCCTTCTACTCTGTGGGTAGGGAGGGTGTTGTCATACCCTTGCCCTTAACATCCGTAGATACCTATATCTAGGTTGGCAGCCGGCAGCTTTTGTGTTTTTTACAAAGACTGTATACGGTCTTTTCTGACCCACATTGGTCCCTTGCCCACTCGGGCCAATCCATAACGTGCGGCATATCAGGTTGGAGACACGTGTAGACGTCGCTTGCGCGGGTAAGTTTAAAACTCAGCATCACGATAGGGAGACCTGTTTTATTTATTTCAATGGTATGATTTTACTGTAATGAGAGTTAAGGTTTGAAGATACTATATCCAAGCGACAATATAAATGTGTTTAGAGTGGCAGCCGGTAACCTTTGTGTTTGGTAAAGACTGTATTCAGTCTTTTCTCACCCACATTGGTCCCTTGGCCACTTGGGCCAAACCGTAGCATTTCGGGCATTAACAATTGCCTATACTAATTTCTAGTATGTCTACTAAGCGATATTTGACCGAGGGTTGAATTTAATTCAGCCGCAAAATAACATATAGATATAGAGGCTCTCAGTTCCTTTTTCCCTCTAGTTCAGCGTTGATAGGGACACTTCGATTGTTTTCTCGGTATTGGTAATGACTGTATGATATACTCAGGCCAAACTAAGAAACCCAAAAACATAGTTTATTAACATCGACTACAGTGTGATATCTTTGGGTAGTCATAGATCAGTGCGTCACTTTGTATCAATCAGTTGGATGCTGAGGATACGTAAAGAGTGGTCTCGCATTTTGTTTATATTGTAGTGGTCCATGATATCAGAACAAGGGACAACAGCCATCCATCGACTGTAGAAGCATCTCTGATAAGGGACTGATTTTTAAGCGGACACAGGTAATGAGTATAGGCTCAGACATATCAATATTGAGTAAACCATGCTTTTCGGTCAACCACATAGTTACCCCTTGATTTACCTTTGTAATGTGCAGTGTACCGCAGACAGAGAATATAGGAATAAAAGGTCATCACCTGTGGACTGACTGTCAAGCGTATACAGGAAGAAGCATCTCCGATAAGGGACTGATTTTTAAGCGGACACAGGTAATGAGTATAGGCTCCTAGATATCAATATTGAGTACACCATGCTTTTCGGTCAATATATATTTCGGAGAATATATTGATAAAAGGTCATCACCTGTGGACCGATAGTAATGTGTATGGACTCTTAGATACAAATATTAAGAAAGTGAAGTATTGTGTGTTTATCTCCATAGTTATCTTCTTGTCTATCCTTTGTGTGTGTAGCTTCCACTTTCACCAAGGCCTTCAACATTAGGATCACTCGCGCTAGGCTCAGGTGCTTTTTGTGGCAAATATGTCTTGTCACATATAGTGATCTATGTGAACAGGAAAGGCAGAGCTTTGCTCTTAAAATAGAAAATGCAGAAGAGAGATCATTAAACATAAAGTGTCCAAGTGTCCATCTCTCTTTCCAGACCCCTGGATCATTCTAGAACCAGGTCTCTTTGTACTTTCTAACAGTCATTGTTTCTTAGCGATCGAGATAAAAAACCCTGAGAGTTTCTTAACAAGGTTGACTATTAGGTATAAATAAATAAATAAATATAAAAGCAAAATCGAGCAGCTTTGTAAGCTAAATACCAGATATTCTGTCTCATAAAACAGAACCCCTCAGATCCCAGTCCCTCCTGCTCTTCATTAAACGTGTGGACCTGCGGGGTCAGAGGCCTCCCTCCCCTCTGCTCGTGCTCCGGTCAGTGGGAGCTGCGGGGGCTCCCCGGGGGCACCGGCCGCCTGTGAGGAGTGGGGTCCGGTGTGTTATTCCCCCAAGAGTGACGCGCGCGCTCACGCCGCTGCACGAGCCACCATCGCGCGCGAGAACAAAACATGGCGTCTCACGGCTGCGCACGCGCAGAACCGCGCGTTACAGCTGCGCACGTGCGGGGCGAAGACCCTACTTCCCATCACCGAGTGAGGACCTTGCCAGCCCTGCCAAGTGTCACACATCCGGTGTGACACTAACGCATTTTAAGTTTCATTACCGCATTACCGCATGTGAAAGGATTGTCACGCAAATCAGCGTATTTAAAAGCTGAGTGAATTACCAGTATTTGAGGATGTCACTAGCCTGAGGGACTGTCAAGCCTGATTTAAACTGAGAGGCTGTGGCAGCGCGCATCCCGTGGCTTATGCGCGCTGCTCCAGCAGGCTGTATCTTGGTTGAATCACTGCCGCTCCTCGGGTGTTACTGGCTGATGTCATCGTGCGGGGACGTCACTGACTCACTGTGGAAGCGCGCACAGTTTATTTTGGGCGCTCGATGCGGCTTGATAGTTTGTGGGCTGAACGGAATGATGTTTATGGTTAAAGGGAGCACTAATTATAATTGCGGTACCGTCCGCCAGCTTGCATCGGCTCGAGCACAATGTGCAAATTGTTATTTCCGCCCCCCATTGAATCATGCAATATTTTACTGCAGCCGACTGAAAGAAGTCGGTGACACTGGGGCCGCCTGGACAGACTGGAGGTGGAGGGCCCTTCCTCTGTCAGGTCAGTGAAACTTTGCTATCACCTCATGTTCGAATGGTCGACTCGTGGACAGTGGGAGAGAGAGCCTGTGTGCGCTAAGTTAAGATACTGACTTGAGCCCCCACCCACACGTGCAGCTCTTCCGCCGTATCTCGGTTATCTCTCCTTGGTGAAGCTTTGGGAGAGGCCGCAGGGCTCTAAAGCGACTGGAAAGGTTTTTTTTTACTGCTTGGTAAAGGAGCCCCCCCACCGACCCCCTCATTGGGCCTCCTCGTTTGTTCAAAGCGTCACTCTCTTCCTCACTAGTAGAGGAAAAGAGATAAGAGGCAGCACATGAAGGCCACAGCGGATCTTTCACATATTCAGAAACTCAGTCTGCCCGGGTCAGGGCAGCTAGCACAGCAAAGCATACCCCACTCCTTTACCGAACCAATATTTATTAGAGCTTCTTATGAAGTAGAATACACTGTGCCGTGCTTATTCACGACGTCCAAGTAAATGCCACTGATTACTTTCGATTTATTGGGGCATCTTAAACTGCAGAGAACTTTAACCATTTAAACTCATGAACACAGACAGTGCAAACATACCTGACAGCTTACCCAGTTCTGTGTGTAAAGTGTGGATCATCTCAATCAGGTGCCTACCACTCCATTTTAGACTTATTCTGAGTTTGCCTGTGCCCCTGTCACTCACACAGTATGTCTCTGCTTTGGTTTTCAGTTGCATTACAGCTCAGGTTACTGGTGGCTGTTGAGTGAAGCCTGCAAGTCATTAAGCTGATTATAATTACATTTTGAACCACTTCCAAGCTGCTTTATCTAATTTCTGCAATTTTAGCTAGTCTGATCAATGGAAGTCGTTTATATTTCTTACTTTTTGCAGCAGTTAACTTAGTTTCTCGTTCCTCAAATGTGTGCAATTTCTGAATTATTGTTTCCCTCCTCCTCTTCATTGCTTAACTTGGCTCACGAGACAGTGTCACTCATAGTCATTGAAATGTCACTCATAATTACTCTTAAAATATTAAAATGTCACACATAGCAATCTGAAACCTTGGCAGCTATGCCTTGCACGGAGTGCAGCCTATGACCTGTCCTAGATAGGGGACGCCCAGCCTCAGTGCGCATGCGCAGAGCAAAGACACACCCGCTCCAAAGAGAAGCTCTGCCCTGACATACCTCTCACCCTGTGCTGTGGCGCGAGGCGCCTCGTGCTCCGCGGCGGGGGGCAGCTGTTGCTTCTCACTCGTTGTATCCCCGCGCGGACACCGTCATTGTTGGGCTTCTTTGTGTCCCTGCGAGGACCCCGTCCCACCGGTGCTGGCTCAGAGGTGTGGCCCTTCCCTGCGCTCCGTGCTGTCGGGGCCTGTGCTGCGCTCCGTGCTGTGAATCTCTCTTGCAACGACTTCTGGAGTTGGATTGCCCCAACAGCGGCGTCTGTCCTCGGCGCACGCGCAGTTAATCCAAGGCCTCTTTAATCCACGCTATAGAAAGCAGTGTCTATCTCCAGCGCATGCGCAGTTAATCCATGGCCTCTTTGCAGTGTCTGTCCCCAGCGCATGCGCAGTTGTCAACGAACAGCCTCGTCTCCCCGCGCTCATAGTTCAGGCCGGGCGTTACACAAAGACCTTACAAAGCTTAACACGACCCACAGCAGGGAGCCCAGGCCCCCACAGCAGGGAGCCAGACCCCCACAGCAGGGAGCCCAGGCCCCACAGCAGGGAGCCAGACCCCCACAGCAGGGAGCCAGACCCCACAGCAGGGAGCCAGACCCCCACAGCAGGGAGCCCAGGCCCCACAGCAGGGAGCCAGACCCCCACAGCAGGGAGCCAGACCCCCACAGCAGGGAGCCCAGGACCCACAGCAGGGAGCCCAGGCCCCACAGCAGGGAGCCCAGGACCCAGAGCAGGGAGCCAGACCCCCACAGCAGGGAGCCCAGGCCCCACAGCAGGGAGCCCAGGACCCACAGCAGGGAGCCAGACCCCCACAGCAGGGAGCCAGACCCCCACAGCAGGGAGCCCAGGACCCACAGCAGGGAGCCCAGGCCCCACAGCAGGGAGCCAGACCCCCACAGCAGGGAGCCAGACCCCCACAGCAGGGAGCCCAGGCCCCACAGCAGGGAGCCCAGGACCCACAGCAGGGAGCCCAGGCCCCCACAGCAGGGAGCCAGACCCCCACAGCAGGGAGCCAGACCCCCACAGCAGGGAGCCAGACCCCACAGCAGGGAGCCAGACCCCCACAGCAGGGAGCCCAGGCCCCACAGCAGGGAGCCCAGGACCCAGAGCAGGGAGCCAGACCCCCACAGCAGGGAGCCCAGGCCCCACAGCAGGGAGCCCAGGACCCACAGCAGGGAGCCAGACCCCCACAGCAGGGAGCCAGACCCCCACAGCAGGGAGCCCAGGACCCACAGCAGGGAGCCCAGGCCCCACAGCAGGGAGCCAGACCCCCACAGCAGGGAGCCAGACCCCCACAGCAGGGAGCCAGACCCCACAGCAGGGAGCCCAGGCCCCACAGCAGGGAGCCAGACCCCCACAGCAGGGAGCCCAGGCCCCACAGCAGGGAGCCCAGGACCCACAGCAGGGAGCCAGACCCCCACAGCAGGGAGCCAGACCCCCACAGCAGGGAGCCCAGGCCCCACAGCAGGGAGCCAGACCCCCACAGCAGGGAGCCCAGGCCCCACAGCAGGGAGCCAGACCCCCACAGCAGGGAGCCCAGGCCCCACAGCAGGGAGCCCAGGACCCACAGCAGGGAGCCAGACCCCCACAGCAGGGAGCCAGACCCCCACAGCAGGGAGCCCAGGACCCACAGCAGGGAGCCCAGGCCCCACAGCAGGGAGCCAGACCCCCACAGCAGGGAGCCAGACCCCCACAGCAGGGAGCCAGACCCCACAGCAGGGAGCCCAGGCCCCACAGCAGGGAGCCCAGGACCCACAGCAGGGAGCCCAGGACCCACAGCAGGGAGCCAGACCCCCACAGCAGGGAGCCAGACCCCCACAGCAGGGAGCCAGACCCCACAGCAGGGAGCCAGACCCCCACAGCAGGGAGCCCAGGCCCCACAGCAGGGAGCCCAGGACCCAGAGCAGGGAGCCAGACCCCCACAGCAGGGAGCCCAGGCCCCACAGCAGGGAGCCCAGGACCCACAGCAGGGAGCCAGACCCCCACAGCAGGGAGCCAGACCCCCACAGCAGGGAGCCCAGGACCCACAGCAGGGAGCCCAGGCCCCACAGCAGGGAGCCAGACCCCCACAGCAGGGAGCCAGACCCCCACAGCAGGGAGCCCAGGCCCCACAGCAGGGAGCCCAGGACCCACAGCAGGGAGCCCAGGCCCCCACAGCAGGGAGCCAGACCCCCACAGCAGGGAGCCAGACCCCCACAGCAGGGAGCCAGACCCCACAGCAGGGAGCCAGACCCCCACAGCAGGGAGCCCAGGCCCCACAGCAGGGAGCCCAGGACCCAGAGCAGGGAGCCAGACCCCCACAGCAGGGAGCCCAGGCCCCACAGCAGGGAGCCCAGGACCCACAGCAGGGAGCCAGACCCCCACAGCAGGGAGCCAGACCCCCACAGCAGGGAGCCCAGGACCCACAGCAGGGAGCCCAGGCCCCACAGCAGGGAGCCAGACCCCCACAGCAGGGAGCCAGACCCCCACAGCAGGGAGCCAGACCCCACAGCAGGGAGCCCAGGCCCCACAGCAGGGAGCCAGACCCCCACAGCAGGGAGCCCAGGCCCCACAGCAGGGAGCCCAGGACCCACAGCAGGGAGCCAGACCCCCACAGCAGGGAGCCAGACCCCCACAGCAGGGAGCCCAGGCCCCACAGCAGGGAGCCAGACCCCCACAGCAGGGAGCCCAGGCCCCACAGCAGGGAGCCAGACCCCCACAGCAGGGAGCCCAGGCCCCACAGCAGGGAGCCCAGGACCCACAGCAGGGAGCCAGACCCCCACAGCAGGGAGCCAGACCCCCACAGCAGGGAGCCCAGGACCCACAGCAGGGAGCCCAGGCCCCACAGCAGGGAGCCAGACCCCCACAGCAGGGAGCCAGACCCCCACAGCAGGGAGCCAGACCCCACAGCAGGGAGCCCAGGCCCCACAGCAGGGAGCCCAGGACCCACAGCAGGGAGCCCAGGACCCACAGCAGGGAGCCCAGGACCCACAGCAGGGAGCCCAGGCCCCCACAGCAGGGAGCCAGACCCCCACAGCAGGGAGCCAGACCCCCACAGCAGGGAGCCAGACCCCCACAGCAGGGAGCCAGACCCCCACAGCAGGGAGCCAGACCCCACAGCAGGGAGCCCAGGACCCACAGCAGGGAGCCCAGGACCCACAGCAAGGAGCCAGACCCCACAGCAGGGAGCCCAGGACCCACAGCAGGGAGCCCAGGCCCCCACAGCAGGGAGCCAGACCCCCACAGCAGGGAGCCAGACCCCCACAGCAGGGAGCCAGACCCCCACAGCAGGGAGCCAGACCCCCACAGCAGGGAGCCAGACCCCCACAGCAGGGAGCCAGACCCCCACAGCAGGGAGCCCAGGCCCCACAGCAGGGAGCCCAGGCCCCACAGCAGGGAGCCAGACCCCCACAGCAGGGAGCCCAGGACCCACAGCAGGGAGCCCAGGTGAGGCCCGACCCCAGGAGGGACCAGAGCACCACATTGAACCCCAGGTGAGGCCATAAGGTACAAAGAGTGTCTGCTGCTGGAGGGTCTCGAGCCTGCTGCCCGGGCTTCATCTGTTGTTGTTGTTGCATCGATCGGTGATTATTTTGTATCAATGCTCATTGGCCCTCACTGCTGGAGTTGGGTCGCTCTTTTGAAGGCCCCAGCAAACGGTGACAAGTCTGTGATGAGAAGATCGACTTGAATCCCGTTTGTGGCTTTCACTGGAGTAAAGGGAGGGCCGCCCCGCCAATCGAAAGTGAAAGAACGCACTCCCAGGCAGCACCGACTGCGCCTCATTGCACCTGGGCCTGCACAGCATCAACTGATGAGGCTAAAACTCCCCAAATATGACTCAACCTCACCAGGGCCTCAGTGACCAGGCAGCACCGACTGCGCCTCATTGCACCTGGGCCTGCACAGCATCAACTGATGAGGCTAAAACTCCCCAAATATGACTCAACCTCACCAGGGCCTCAGTAACCAGGCAGCACCGACTGCGCCTCATTGTACCTGGGCCTGCACAGCATTACTGATGAGGCTAAAACTCCCCCAAATATGTCTCAACCTCACTAGGGCCTCAGCAACCAGGCAGCGGTCAGCCAATGCCCATCAGGTAAACAAGCATTGACATCGCCAGTAGGTCTCGCCTCTGGGACCTTATACGTGTTTAGTTATCCATTACAATATTCTTGGTGTAATAACATCAACTGTTGCATGGCGAAACACGTATAAGGTCCCAAAGGTGCGACCTATTGGCTATGCCAATGCTTCTTTTCATTGGTTCCTGTTTGTGCCTTTTAGAGATGCAAGCTTCTGTTTCGTCCTCGTGTCTAACTACTTCCGCCTTTTGTTGATCTAGATCACGGGTACTCACAAACATTTTCTCGGGGCCGCAAAGTTTGGTCTATGGTGTGACCGAGGGCCGCCCTGATGCCAGCGGGGTGTAAAGCCGGGGTAGGAAAACAAAGCATGTATATCTAGTGGCTGCCTTTAAGAATGAAGGTGTTCCTAAAGTTAAAGGCCTAGTTACTTCCTTTTCCTAACTGCAATTAACCTTTAAATAAGTGTTTGCTGTATATGTATGTTTCTTGTTCATGTTAGTTCTGACTCGAGCAGTGCTGCTGCTGCCCAGGGGTCCGCAAGTAAAGACCTGAAGGGCTTTTTGCGGCCCCCGGGCCGTACTTTGAGTATCACTGATCTAGATCCTCCCGGCGACCACCCCAGCTACATGTGTATTGCCATGTTCTTCGAAAAGGGGTCGCAGTTGAGCAGACAGGCTTGTCAAGTCTTCAAGGAAGTGTGAGTGTGACGAGGCTGGTGTATTTATTCACCACTTAACTAATCAGTCTCCTGTCCCTCCGTCCTCACGTGAGCCACAATTTGTGACACATTTGCTATTTTAAGGATTGTAATAACATCACTTTTGTATATTTAAGTCCATACAGATACTGAAAACAGCAAACCACAAGTACAAAAATGAAAAGTACAGGGGGCACGAGCCCTAAACAAAACAAAAAATAGGTTTTAGAGGGGCAGGGTTTGCAAATTAGCATAGGCAGTGTGCAGTAATGTCACAGAGAGGGACATTGCAAGTCTAATATGCCTCTCTTTAATGGTAATGAACCGTGATTCATGTAATATAAGCACGCACATGAGCAGCGTATACCCTCATGTACATGAATAAAGAAGGCTTAAATGTATTTTGGTACAACAATGTGGGGGAGTTTTAATGAAACGGGGAACATGTTAACATTGACTTTCATTGGGCAAAGCAAGTTTCCAGTGGGAGAAAGCTAAAATATTGTAATGCATGATATAGAATGAATATAGTCCTCTCTGAATCTGACTTGCATATCTATGCATTGCACAGATATTCTACGCAGTAGTCTATTATTATTTTCCTTTTGCATGATAGCTGTGCATTACAGTTAGCTTATAGATGCCACTTCTTCAGCTATTCACTAATGGTGAGCATTATTATTTTGGTATAAGAAGCATTGCTCTCGCAACCACAATACAGTGTAAAACATACAAAACAGTAATGACAATCACATTGAGACGTAGGGAAGCTACGTGGATCATGCGTTTGCAATGCGTGGAACACGGGCTTAACTACGACCCAGAGCTTCAATTCTTCTTGGGGAACTAAACACCCACCGTTCAAATAATCTGTGTTTACATGAACCACGTGCTATTTTACCTTACATACTTTGTCTACATACATGAAATCGTTTAGACTGAAATAAGAACTGTATGGACGACTTCATTTTAAGAAATGTATATACAATTGGTCTATAGTGGGAGTCACAATTCTAGCTCAGTTTGCTTGAATATTACTGTACCGTGTGACTCTAATGTGCTTGATTACCAATGTCATTCTTTTCTTATTCGTTATGTATAAAGATAGTAAGTGCGAAACTGTATCTTAAAGTCTGCCACTATGACATGAAGTCTCACACAATATATAATAAGACTTATCGCAATTTGTACATTAAGGATGTCTTGTCACCAGTCACCGCGTAATTTTTTGTTCACTTGTGGGTGCACCAATCGGGATTTTCAATCAAACTTAGCTGTATCCACGTATATGAGAAACTAACCCACGCTGCAGCTCTAAGTTTGCACTGCGAGGAACGTTTAATTAAAAACTTATTTTTTGTACTTTTGGCCGCTAGATTACTATTCGAACCTAGATAGTATACTACCATGAATAGATCTACCATTATGAGAGGTCTCTCTCACAATCTAAACTAGTCGTGAACCATTACACAGTGCAAATATGCGAATCTACTTATTGCCCTTTTTTTTGTCCTGATTTCCCTTTTTTATCCAGAACAGGAATCCTTTAAATTAGGGAACGCACGTATACAATCTTACAATTCTATACGAATTCATTCTATCTTTTCCATACTCCACTCATATTTTCAACAGAAACTCAACTCATTAATGGAGGGGAATCCGCCTCTACCCGATTATGCCTCAATAATGAATGGTGACCACGTACTTTCTCACACCTAAGATGGTGGCTCACGCTTGAGCATAGTATTCGTATGGCACATTCTAGTCGTTAATGGACTAAGACTATATGAGTCTTTCCGGTTTCCGGTCACGTGTCCGTCCTTGGAACACGGCGACCGGGAACACACAGATGAGGGATACCGAACCACAGGTAAGACCACGGCACTCTGTGAACTTGCCTTCGCCGATGCGTAGCCCGTTACTCTTGTGGACTTCTCACTCCCTTTTCCGTTTTTTTGTGTTTTGTTTATTTTAGTTCGCTAAACCTACAGAGATAACGGAACTAATAACCAGCCCTTATTTTAACAATTGGATCCCCTCCCAGTATAGTCTGACACTCACACGTGTCTAGGTATGTACACTATGGACCAGCATTGGATCATATTTTGTATACAGTTATACTGAATTTTATTACCAATTCGTTTCTACTTCCATTTTACTTACAGTGTTATTTCTTCTCCTTTTTCCATGCAGTCTCATTTTTGTACTAACGAGCCTCATTGAGCGCCCACGTTAGAGGAGCAGTCTCACTTATAGCTCTAAACCCGGAACTAGGGTTCTCTGGATGTTAAAGATATTGAACACCCGTCAACTTACACACAGGGTAAGCCACAGTTAGCAATACTTTGCACGGCACCCTGCAATTACAACCACTTGCCCGCTCTTAGTGTTTCTCCCGTTCTTTACCCTTGTGATACATAGATCCTTCTTTCAACTACACTCACGTTTCGCATCGACCCATAGATGCCTGGGTCTATTTACCAGGTATGCGACAATTGGTATTAGTGGTTGCATCTGACTTGCATGAGCTATTTGACTTTCTGTGTTTAGACCCACTTTAATACTGAGCACGACATACTCACCTTTGTGCTTATCAAATGGAGCAAAAAACACTTTTGCACCCTGATCCTTTTCAAATGCGGGATCTTCGTGAGCATGAGAAAACAGGTCACGCGATTCCTTTTAATTAAACTATAAAAAAAACATATATTTTATGGTTTTTTTTGTTTTCCCTCACGCATGCCTTGCACCATCGTCACTATAATGGAAATGTGGATGTGCACGGTTTTTTATTCACAAAAACGGACACTAGGCACATAACAACCCGTGGATGGAAACTCACTTTCACAACCATGCACTTCTCTATCACTGAACATTGTACAAGATGTGTTATAAGTGGAATATACTATACACATGTTGTTTTTATTTTTATCAGCCCTGAAGAGTCGTGTCGACTCCACTTTTGAACACGACGAAACACGTGTCGGCTGAATGTGGATCCAATAAAACGTCTTTTGAAAAAGAATAAGAACATAAAGATCTGCTGTTGTTTGCTACCTTATTGTCATTACTGTTTTGTATGTTTTACACTGTATTGTGGTTGCGAGAGCAATGCTTCTTATAGTTTGTGAAAGTCTTTCTGATTTTCTTGGAACGGTTTAGGGTTACTCCGTTCGCTCCTTACGCACCACGCCCTAGACATTATTTCCCTACGGAGTGTAACGTAAATTCTAGGTAGAGCGCCTATCTATCTGAAACTGCCACAAACCCTATTAGCTGTTTCATTTTTATTTTGGTGCCCGTAAATATTCTCTATCTCAGTGCGACCCTGATAGTTGGCAGCCCACTAGCGATTCATTTGATGTTTACTCAATACCAGGCAGTCGGGGTAAACCTGCTACTTGCTACCAAATGGGTGTTTGGACACACAACAAACTGGAACAAGCATTTGCAATGCAATTGGTCTCACATTCACGCAAGTTTGAGCTATTGGCATTGTAAATGACAATGCCTTTTATTTATGTTTTGGGTTTCAAAACATAAATAAAATGCTTTGTCATTTACAATCCCAATAGCTTAAACTTGTGTAAATGCGCTACCTGTTGCATTGCAAATGCTTGTTATCTTCAGTCTCATGGTCTTTTTAGTAACATTAGAAAACTTAAATTTGAAGCTTTTGTGTGGGCTCTTATGGCCTAGGGCGCTGTACACACAACCATACATTTCTAATTCGTTGTCAACAAAGTTTGAATTTGAATGATTCTGCCCAGGTTTAACCAAAAGTTGTCAGTTACTGAAGCATTTTGCATAGTGTATTTTCCTGTCAACAAATAAACATGTATGTGGCATAAATGCCTCAGTGGCCGCTTACTTCTTTGAAGTACTGTTGTCCTTATAGTAAAGTCCCCAATTTAATTATATTCAAATGGCATTAGATTTATAGAATTCCCCCTTCCCACCCCACAACAGAACCAATCATATGGATTACCTAGATACCTGTGTGTGTGGTTTGATTGCCACAGTTGTCCTTGAGGACTCCGGTTCTGGTGTGCATTACTGGGTCAAAGGTGAAGATGGACATATACTGTTTGAAGAAGTTATGTCCAGTGGTCCTTTTGGCAGCGGCAATAAACCACTCGCGCCTCTTTGTCACATGCTCCACTGGCATCCCATTGATTTTTCATGGAAGATTAAATCTGCCCCTGTAAGTGTATCCCGCCCCTGGGATCTATTCAAAGCCAATGGCCTGTTACATTAAACCACGCGAGCTACCGGGGCAGAACCCACAGATGGCCGCCGCGGTGCGTGCATCTGCGGCGCGGCGGCCGTGCTCTCAGGGCTTCTATGCGCTTGGTTTCTTGGCCTCCAGGTGTAATATTACTGTAGCACCAAGGCCGCAGGCCACGGCTCTCATTCAGTCCATTTTTTTCGTAAATGTATTGTTTGGGTGAGGGGTTACGTTTCTCTTAATTTCCAACAGGAAGAGGACTTTTCTGCAGATGCGCCACTGAAAAATCTGTTAACGTTATTCATTGCATAGGAAATTAGGGTGGTGGACATGGTGATGGTGGATGCGGTGGTGGTGGACATGGTGGTGGTGGTGGATGTGGTGGTGGACAAAGTGGTGGTGGTAGACTTGGTGGTGGTGGATATGCTGGTGGTGGGGGTGGTGGTGGATATTGTGGTGGACGTGGTGGTGATTGACGAGGTGGTGATGGACACGGTGGTGTTGGACACAGTGGTGGTGGACGTGGTGGTGGTGAATGTGGGGGTGGACGTGGTGGTGGTGGACATGGTTGATGTGGTGGTGATGGACGTGGTGGTGGTAGACGTGGTGGTGGCCTCGTGGTGAACGTGATGGTGGTGGTGGACGTGGTGGTGGAGGTGGTGGTTGTGGACGTGGTGGTGGTGGATGTGGTGGTGGTGGATGTGGTTGTTGTGGACGTGGTGGATGTTATGGTGGTGGACGTGATGGTGGTGGATGTAGTGGTGGACGTGGTGGTGGACATGGTGTTGTTAGTGGATGTGGTGGTGGACGTGGTGGTGGTGGTGGACGGGGTGGTGGTGGATGCAGTGGTGGTGGACGTAGTGGTGATGGACGTGGTGGTGGACATGGTAGTGGTGGACGTGGTGGTGGTGGACGTGGTGGTGGTGGATGTGGTAGTGGTGGATGTGGTGGTGGACGTGGTGGTGGTAGTGGATGTGGTGGTAGTGGACGTGATGAAGGACGTGGTGGTGGTGGTGGTGGTAGTGATGGACGTGGTGGTGGTGGGTGTGGTGCTGGTGGACATGGTGGTGGTGAACGTGGTGGATGTGGTGGTGGTGCACGAGGTGGTGGTGGAAATGGTGGTGGTGGATGTGGTGGTGGTGATGGACGTAGTGGATGCGGTGGTGGTGGTGGTGGTGGATGGGGTGTTGGTGGATGTGGTGGTGGTGGACATGGTGGTGGACGTGGTGATGGTGGTGGACATGGTGGTGGTGGTGGACATGGTGGTGGTGGATGTGGTGGACGTGGTGATGGTGGTGGACATGGTGGTGGTGGACATGGTGGTGGACATGGTGGTGGTGGAGATGGTGGTGGTGGACATGGTGGGGGTGGACGATGTGGACGTGGTGGTGATGGATGTGGTGGTGATGGGCATGGTGGTGGTTGTGGACGTGGTGGTGGTGGTGGATGTGGTGGTGGTGATGGACGCAGTGGTTTTGAACGCAGTGGTGTTGAACGCGGTGGTGGTGGATGCGGTGGTGGATGTGGTGGTGGACGTAGATGTGGTGGATGTGGTGGTGGTAGACGTGGTGGTAGTCTCGTGGTGGTGATGATGGACATGGTGGTGGTGGACATGGTGGTATTGGTGGATGTGGTGGACATTGTGGTGGTGGATTTGGTGGTGGTGGATGTGGTGGTGGTGGTGGACAAGGAGCCTCGTATACCACACATATAATAATACAGAACAGAGCACCCTTTCGACTGGATGGCAGTGTAGGCCACATAACTTTCAAGCCAGTAACCCCCCCATGCATGCACTCATCCTGCACACACTTTCCTTAAAGCGACTACCTAGCTGGTGACCCGCATGCATGCACTCACCCTGCAAACACTTTCCTTAAAGCGACTACCTAGCTGGTGACCCCCATGCATGCCTTCACCCTGCACACACTTTTGTTGCAATAACTTCCTAGCCAGTGACCCCCCATGCATGCACTTACCTTGCACACACTTTCCTTGCGGTGACTTCCTAGCTGGTATTCACCATGCACACACTCACCCTGCACGCACTCTCCCTGCAGTGGCTAGTGGCTACCTAGCTGGTGACCCCCTTTGCACACACTTTTCTTGCAGTGACTTCCTAATCGGCTGTGGTGACTTCCTAAATGGTGACCCCCCCATACACGCACTCCCCCTGCACACACTTTGTTGTAGTGACTTTCTGCAAGAAGCCTCTCTATGCACAATCTTACTGACACACTCCCTCTGAAATAACGTCTGCACAATGGTTCCCGGTGCACACATTTCTCTGAAGACACGCGCCTTGCACGCACTTTCCATGAGGGGTGTCACAGCGATATATATACCGCCAGCGCGTTTTCAGGGCATCGGTGACGTATCACGCACTGCTGGCAGACAGTTGTTCTCAGACACTACCTGCACTCACAGTCCCCTCACAATCACGCTACACACACCTTCAACGAGCAGCCCTTCATCGCTGCACACAGCCCTCCAGCAGACAGTCATTACACACACTGGTTCACCCTCTCCTTGCTTCCTCACCACCTGCACAGATGCAACCTTCACACGGTGATTCCATACACTCACTATCACCAGTGCACACATCCACTCTCCCCACAGTGACTTCTTGCAGTGTGCGCCCTATTCACACCTCAACCACACGCGTGCACACACAGTCCCGGTAGACAGGGACTTCCCCTCCCATACAAACTCACTCCTTTCAAGATCTCACTGTGACTGCTCACTACCAGACGCGCACCTCTGATCACTCCCTGAGTTACACCTTCAACCAGTGACGCGCTGCCCGGCCTCCCTCCGGGGGGCATCCAATCTCACACCAGAGGGGCACCCGTTTACACACTTATCACACTATCTGCTCCATCCTTTTGTTGTTGTTAGCCACTGCCATGGCACTCCGCTCTGTGGTAGTGCCCCCAGCCTCACCCTCTTCAATGCCCTCGATGAAGTCTGCAGCGATCCCCTCTCGTGCACAGCTCCCAGGTACACGTCAGTGTCCTTCTCCCACCAGCAATGTCCCCTCTCCCCCCTTGCAGGGCATCCCTTGCCCCCTGCAGCCCCCGTCCCTGAACCCTGTGTTACACTTCTAACCCCCGAATTACTGCTTGTCTACTACAGTGCCCTTTCGCTCCCTCTTCAGCACATCTGTTACCCCCACCAGGCCCTCTCTCGCTCAAGCAGTGCAGCTTTCACACCACCTGGAGTTCTTTCTCACCTCTAGCAGAGCCCCTCTCACCCTCAGTAGCGCCACTCTCATCCCCAGCAGCACCCCTCACAGCGTCCTCTCACCACCCCACAGCGCCTCTCACATCCTCGCAGCACCCATCTCACCCTTGCAGCGCCCATCACACCCTTGCAGCGCCCATCACACCCTCGCAGCGCCCATCACACCCTCGCAGCGCCCATCACACCCTCGCAGCACCCATTACACCCTTGCAGCACTGCTCTCACACCAGCTACAGTTCTCTCACCTCTCGCAGCCCCCTCTCACCCTTAGCAGCCCCCTCAAGCTTTGAAGCCATCGCTGTTGCATATTTATCTTATGCAACTAACAACCATTGACAAAGCCAATAGTCCTGGCTTGTAGTAGATGTAATGTTACTTGTTGTATATGGATGGAATGGCGAAGCAGCAAAATACCAGTGTGGCGACACACTATGCCGAGCATGGATTTTCAGTTTGGGTTTTTAAGCCACGCCCTTCATTACATCGACCACTTCCCTCTGGGAGCCATCACAAGGTTTTTCATTCCACTTACAGCCCTTTCTCCGGTATAGTGACTTCCTGCTGAACTGGGAGAACAAGTTCACTCAGACTTGGCAGTCAGCTCCAGAGAGACTAATCCATGCCCGGGCCCCTCATCCATTGGCACCTTGTGATTCTTACAGCGTTACAGTTTATATCTCATTCCCCTTATTGGATTTTGTCATTTTAGTGTCATTTTATTCAATACATTTTACCTTTTTTTTTCTATTTTGGTTCGGGTTTTTTATTGTTTTGCATTTTGACTTTTACTTTTTTGGTTTCTGCATAAATATTTGACATATTACCTTAAGTTAAGCCTGCCTGTTCCGTGCTTAGGTACCAGGGGGTTGATCCTAGGTTAATTGAATGGCTTTGAAAGTTCATTCTGACAACGGTTGTGATTGTTCCTCATCTACCGTAAATATTAATTCAGTTTCTTACAGAAACTATCTGAAATTATCTGCAAAACAGGCAGGAGACAACCTACCAGGCTTGAAGCACCCTGTGGACAAACTGGAATATGGGAATAGTATTGTGTGGCAATAGAACCTCTAAAAAAATTCAGCTTGGTGATGAACCAAGAATCACGCTTGAATGTCACAACTTTTTAAAACAAGGTAGTCAGGAAAGTGTGGCGAATATATTGCAGCTCTTTGCATTTTGGCAGCCCCAAGCAAATTTGAGAACAGAGTGGATGTATATAGCAGAGGCGAGTCTGTTCACCAATGTGAGTGGTGAGATCCGCTTTGCTGGTCTGCCTGAAGGTATGATGCTGCTGACAGTGGCCTGTCTGCTAATAGCGATGGCGTGACTGGTGGATCTATGAAGCCAAATAAGAGAAAATTATCTTCCGACACCACAGTCTTCGTGACTGAGACCAGTAATACTGAAGACTCTGAGACTCACAGCAGTAATTTCTCCTTTCAGAGCGTTATTGCTGCAGATGGAGTGAAGCCAAGAAGTAAGCACATTACTAAGGTACCAACAAAGTTTAATATTGTTCATTTGTATTAACAGTTTCTCTTTTGCAGCTTTTGGAAATGCATTTTCTAGTTTTGTTGCTTTTTGGTTAGTTTTTTATTGTAGGCTGTTATCTTCGGTTTAAAGGGAAATATGTTGTAGTGTGTGACTGTGGCGTGGGATCTAAGACCAGTTCGGGGTAGGTAAGGTTTTATTTTGGAAAACATATTTTTATGGCGGGTTGTCAAGGTGTCTCTCTGAAAAGCTCTGGGGTCCGTGATGGCGTCTGGTTATGGTCTTGTTTCCAGATGGTTAGGAAGCAGACTTCAGGGGATGTTCCGTTCTTCCTAACTCCTCGTTGGACTCCGCCAGGGAAAAGAAACAGGTACAGATCATCAGGATATGTACCCTATCTGGACTCTCCCACAGGGAACCGGGCAAGTGCAGGGGACACCCGTGCTAAGATGCTAAACACTTTATTAAACGTGCGAGGGTGCAGAGGCGTGATTACTGGTGAGGAGGGGTATATTTACTCGGTGAGGACAAAGAAAGGTTGGGCAGATATTCTGGCACACATGCGGCTACGGTTTAGAAGAACCCCGTCTTCCTACCCAGCCCGCCAAACGCTGCTGTACCTGTTGTAGCCACACTCCTCCCTCGGGAGTGTGGCACGGCGATTCACGGATCCGGTGGCCTCCTGGCTTACTCCTGTCGTCCTCGGGTTCGCCTCCAAAAGCTCCGTTCTCTGCTCCTCCGGGCCGCTCTCCCACTCTCGATCCTTGGTCGGTGACGTCACACACCAGGACATCTTCTTCCGCGTTTTTACCCACTAGGAATCCTGCATCGTCATCAGGGGGTGGAGCTGCGTACTCGTGTGTCCTCCAGTTAAAGGGGCCGACATCCAATTCGTCGGCTAGATCCCAGGAACAGGCTTCTCCCCTGTTCCAGTCATGCTGATAATGAGGCAGAGAGGGGGAGGACGTCAGTTCACTACGCCACCACTCAACATTATCCGGTTCTTTTCCTCCCGTCCCCTGCCCAGTGTTACAGTGACCTTAATGCTGCAATTTGCATTTCATTACCATCATTTGCTTACTCTGGAGAATCTCCAGGGTGTAGGAGGTTTGCTGTTCCAGAGTTCTTTCTTCAGCTTCTGGGCAGTTATCACTCTGTGGCGATCTGTGGTCCTGTTTCTCTGCTCTTCTTGTAGTAGCTCTTATCAGAGCTTCATCCATCCGCCAACGATAATAAGATGCCAGGCATCACCCAGCACACAACACAGACTATGTTGGGCTATGTCGGCGCAGTTAGAGCGAGTATAAAGTTCTCCGGACCCATCAGGCTGTGAATGTACCCTAAGGGCTTAAGATGAAATGAAGAGCTTACCTCCTTCCTGAGTGGCTCCAGACTGCTGTGTGCAGACCCGATAGCTGGCAGTACCCTGGAGTATGTATGAATAAATCAGATTATGTTGGAAGTAACCTGCAATATAGTGGCAGGCAGCACCCTGCCATAGAGTAGGATTTCTCATAGTGTTTTAATTACTGACACATTAATGGAGATTGTCTTTTAACAGGCAGAAGAACAACACTGACCGTACATTTTTCTGGGTTTGTCTTTAAAATGACGTACACATTAGGAATGGCATTTCGTTCTGCTGGAATAATAACACAAGTTATCTTGCACTCTATGTTGTTGCATGAATTGTAGGCTGCAATAAATTCCATGTTTCATTCAAACAAGCTTTCTACAGGGCACATACATGATTTGCTGCTGTAGAGAAATAATGCTCCTGTGTACTGTGGCAGACTCAGAAATATTGAAAAACTTCATGTTTTCTCTTTCAGTACTACCTAGTAAAATCTTTCACTTTTTGACTCCTACATTTAGCAGAAACATAACTTAGCACCATTAAAATAGTTGTGATGGGGAACATTCATGTGGGGTTAGGACTGGCTCGACCAGAGAGCATGCTGACTTGGAGGAGTATGGAGTTGACCACATTGCCTGGTCCGGGGTGGAACCAAGCCAGCGATGCTTTGCTGCAGGCTCATTTGCCCTGATAGCTGGTCAACAGTTTGAGGAGGAGGAGGTGAAGAGCTGGCTAAGTGTGCCATGAGGCTTGCATTTCAGTACATCCCTGAGAAGTGAGCTTTGATTCGATGTAGTGTTCCTCTTATACCACGTGCAATTACTTCTCTCCAAAGCCTCAAGAATTCCTGGGTGTGAAGGGCGGCTGATTCTGATTGGGTGCTTGATAGTTTTCCAGAAACTCAAGTTCTTGATTGTTCATGTTTGTCAGTAGTTAATGAAACACGCCCAGGGGTTTTATCTCTTCAGTTGACAGAAGCTGCAATAAAAGTTTCTTTGTCGTTGCAAGAAAATATGAATGGCCGACGAGCCTCTGTCTGTCAAAGAATGGAAGGGCTGAGGAACTGTCATTCATCTCACTGCTAAGCAGAGCAGTGTCATGCTTCACCCTCACTCAGGCCTCTGATTTTAACTAACATCGCTTAGAACACTGGGACTTTAGAACCCATCCGTTTAATGAGAAAAACAAAACTACAAGTCCCATAAGCAATAGTGGTGGAAGGTGTCACGCATGACCTGGGGCAACATCGATTCAGCACATCCAGTTTCATTTTTTAAGTATTTGACATAATATTGAATTTATAACCTTTGTTTTAATGATCTTGAGTCACCAGAATACTAAAAACTTCTTTTATTTTCAGGGTCAATTAAGTAATGGTCACCAGCTTGGAAGCTCTGTTCATTCTTCAGTATTTGTCATTGATCTCCACGTGTGGCTGGTTTGGTTCTGCCCCCTGCATCGTTCCCGATAACTCGCTCAGGTAAGGAGCTTGTAACAGCAACATGATAACCCCATACTCGTCTGTAAGAAGTGCGCTCTGAGGCAGGTATCCGATCATTTTTGTGAAACAAGCAAGCGCCAATATCTGCTATGTACATTTGTTAAAATAAAACACAATCAAATCACAGTATACTGTTCCGGAGGTTCTGTCCCAGCGACATTATCTGTAACTGAACGCAGACACCCAAGGAAGCATGTGCTTTTAAGACCAGTTGCATTCACTCACCTGAAGGTGACATGCTTCATTATTGGGCTATACTCCTCACCAGGCCGGCGCTACAATGCCTGGCGGGCACCACCAGAGGGCACTTTGTTGGAGATCTTATATTAAGTATGCCGGATGAGCATAGTAGGACAGAGGATGTTGTGTCATAAGATGTGAGATTGGTGAAGTCTGAATAAAAGATCAACTATTGACCAGTTGCCGCAATATAGTTAATGTGATCATCCTGGTCCATGTTGAGATTAAAAACAGTGGCAGAGAAACTGAGGAACTAATGGCCCCTATCACGGTGTGAAAGTGTCGATCACCTATGAACCTGCTGGTAAGCTGGGGTCTATACTTCAGGTCAACGTTTTTAATGCCTTCTGTAGTCATGGAGCCATCTGTTGCCATTTAATCAGGACCAAATATGAGAAAATGGGTAAATGTGACCTAATCTTCTCCACAGTATGAGGAGCTCTGTAACTCAAAGCCCTGCACCGTGCATAGGTGATAAGGTGCATATTAACATCTTACTACCACAGGTGAGCGCTGTCTAACAGAGTGCACTAGATACGGTAACCCTCCTAAAATTCAGGACATATTGACTTATCCAATAGCGAGGACGCCGCATCAGAGGGCAACTGGTTTGAAAAGCACATGCTTCCGAGGGTGTTCAGTTAGAGATAATGTCTGTGGGACTGAACCTCCAGAACAGTATACTGTGAGTTGATTTATATGAAGAATGCATATCCTGGACTGTCATTTTCCTCAACATTCCTCATCAGGCACTAGTCACCTCACACCTTGACTACGCCAATGGCCTGTACACTAGCTTGTCTGTAGGGCTCTGTCATCGCCTCCAGACGGTTCAGAATGCTGCGGTGCGACTGGTCAGCGGTATCCCCCTACGTGAGCATATAGCGCCTCACCGTCATGAACTCCATTGGCTACCGGTCCAAAAAAGGGCAGAATTCAAAGCTCTGATCCTAGCTCATCGTGCCTTGCGAGGCAAGGGCTCTGCCTATCTTGCCACGTGCCTGATTCCCTATAACAACTCCAGGACCCTACGCTCCTCTTCAAAAAACTTCCTCACTGTTCCTAGATTTAGGAAATCTCGTTCCGGTGGAAAATCTTTCCCCGTACTGACGGCAGCTCTCTGGAATAAATTACCCAATGCCATCCGGTTGATCGAGGAGGAACAACCCTTCCGGAGAGCCATAAAAACCCACCTGTTCTGTTGATTGTTATTTTTTAACATCCTTCTATGCAGTAGGAAGTTACACAGAAGCGCTGGGACACCCCGTTGGGGTAGCTGTGCGCGATACCAAAATACACTAAATAAATAAATAAATCTCTTGTGCTATGTAAAATAAAACACAACACACCGGGAGGCCAACACATCTATCATACATTTAATGCAAAAATAGCAAAAGGCCAAGCAAACTACCAAATGACAATTGTCTTTGCAATGGACGAGAGCATCCACCCTAAAGCAAGTTGAAGTATATAATGCTAATGCTACACAATGTATTTTTATACACGTTTCTGAAGTACTGGGTTTTTAAGAACCCAGCGGTGCCAGGGGACACACCCAAAGAGTTCGAGTTCTCCTGTCTCAGACTACAGAAACGCAGAGACTTCTTGGTGACTTCAAAGATCAAATTTATTGGCTGCAGCCAGTAACAGGTATCCTAGAAGTACAACACGGTGTATATTCTCAGGAGACTGCTCAACCTTACAAAACCAGCCTTCCCCTTTTATACAAAATATTATGCTTCAGGCAAACATTCCTTATTTTACAGTTGACCATTCACATATTTCTTCGACAAAGAAAAGCAGAATCATGATGACAAGCTCATTTTCAGTTTGTTCAACCCACAATCAATTACCCGGCAAGGCCCAACACTTTTCATCAGATAATCGGCTGGACCCCTAACAAAAACGGGCACCTCCTCCTCGTAAAACAGGTCATAAAGAAAAGAACAGAGACAGGTGTGAGTAAGATTAGACATAGTTGTGTGCAATGAAGGGTTTATGGCATGCTGCGCCTTGGTTCCTAATCTCGATCGGCCACTGGGAAAGGAACTGGCCAAACAGGTTTGGCTTCGGGCAATGGAGTCAGCTTGCCCAGGTCACACAGAAGTCAGCAAAAGTGTACGTGTCCCTAAGACTCGTTTTGGCCTTAGTCATCGGCCTATGTGAGGGCAACCACAAAATGGCTGCCGTACTCAAAATGGAACCTGAGGGTTCAGAACGGAATCTCTGATTTTATGGTGATCTTGTCACTCGAATACGCCGAAAATACTCGTATATATCATACTCGTCATTTTCGGTCTGCTGATACCAAAATCGTCATGCTACGATGATGTTTATAACATGGGTCCAGAATTCACGGAACCACATTACTCCTAATACAAGTCAATGAAACATGAACACGTGATAGAAACAGTTACTGAAACAACACTAATGAGTAGGAGGCAGGATCTTCTCTCGAGAGGAATGTGAGGAGTCCGTGAGGTGCAGATAAAAGATACACAGACAAGCTGCAGAATTCACTGTTTCTGGAAATAACACTTCTGTTTGTCAATATTCGATTTACTACAAGATTTTATTTATTTATTTATTTAAGAAGCTTATAAAGCGCGCAGCTACCCCTAAGACGGGGGTGTCCCGGCGCTGGTAGATTAACAGCTAAAAGAGTGAGTAGTGAGTTAAAGAGAGGTAAACAACCAGGTTTTAAGTTTACGTCGGAACAGAGGTTCGGTCTCAGTAAACCGCAGGTCAAGAGGAAGACTGTTCCACAGTTTGGCCGTAATTACACCAAAGGCTCTGCCTCCGCACCTGGAACGGCAAAATCGAGGAACTACCAAGAGGCGGAGGCTATTGGATCTCAACGTTCTGATAGATTGAGAGAGTTTGAGTCTTTTTTGCAAGTAGACCGGACCAGAGCTGTTGAGCGCGCGGAAGGCAAAAACAAGAACCTTGAACTGGATGCGGTGGGAAATAGGAAGCCAGTGGAGTTTATTCCGGTATGAAGTTATTGAGTGACGAAACGGAATATTTCCAATCAGCCTTGCAGCAGCGTTTTGTACCATTTGTAGACGATCTGTAAGGTACCGGGGAGCGCTGGCATAGAGACTATTCGCATAGTCTAAATGCGACGTGATCAGAGCGTGAACAACGGTTTTACGACAGTCTATTGGCAAGTAAGGAAAAATTTTCCTAATCATGCGGAGTTTGACAAAACAAGCCGAAGAGACTTTATTGATCTGGGCTTTGCAGGATAGATCAGTGTCAAACTGAAAACCAAGATTGCGTACTGTCAGGGCAGAAGTAGGGGGGGATTCAAGACAGGTGGCCACCACAAGGAGCTGGAGAGTGTTGTTTTTTGATTAAAAAACAAGACCTCAGTTTTGTCAGTATTCAGAACAAGGTGATTAGTGGCCATCCAGGAGCAGATGTTACTGAGACAGTTCCGAAAATTGGAGAAATTAGCATCAGAGTGCTCTTGGAATGAAAATACTAGCTGAGTATCGTCAGCGTAGGAGATCACTCTGACCCCCCAGGATTCGACCTCCCGTGCCAGAGGGCCTAAATAAACATTAAAGAATAAGGGGCTTAGGGCAGAGCCCTGAGGTACTCCACACAGGAGAGGTTTGCCCTCAGATTCAAAGGGACGGAGAAAGACCTTCTGAGTCCGGTCAGTGATGAATGATCTAATCCAAGTTAAAACCTTACCGCCTATTCCCAACTGCCTTAGGCGGTTAAGAAGAATTTCATGGGATATAGTGTCGAAAGCGGCGGACAGGTCGAGGAGAACCAACATGGCCTCCTCACCCCTGTCCGCACACTCCCGGATGGTCTCTGACACCTCAAGAAGAGCGGTCTCAGTACTGTAGCCGGTCCTAAAGCCCGACTGCGAGTCGTGGAGCAACTGCTCGGTTTCCAAGTATTTAGCCAGTTGGTACTGAGCCGTCTTTTCCAAGATCTTAGCTGGCTTAGGCAAGAGGGGAATCGGACGATAATTACAAAGTTGTGATGGATCAGCATCTGTTTTTTTCAGGATGGGAACCAGCATAGCCTGTTTCCATACCAGAGGGAAAAGACCCGAATTTAATGAAGAATTCCAAATGGAAAGAAGAGGGTTAATCAGGATAGGGGTAAGATTGCCCATTACCTTAGCAGGGACTGGATCTAGGGGAGACCCGGATTTGCCTTGGATAAATAATTTGGTGGCCAGCTCAAGAGTTAGCTCTTCAAAGGAAAATAAGCCTGTCTGAGGCACAATATCCCTCAGTGGAGGGGAGGGTAGAACAGGTTCGAAAGGTGTGATTAATTTAGTGATTTTTTCCTGAAAAAAATCAGAGAGGTCATCACAAAGCGCCTGACTAGGGGTGCACAAAGTAGTCAAGGCAGGAGGGCTGACAAAATCCTTCACAATTTTAAAGAGGGTTTTGGAAGAGTTCTCAGCGTTTTTAATTGACTGTGAGAAGTAACCTCTCATCGTGGTGCATTTTAGTTTTTGGAATTTATTCAGCGCCAGCTTGTAAATAGCTTTGGAGTCGGCATCGTAAGTCTGACGCCATTTACGCTCCAATTGTTTACACCGGGTGTTTTCCTCACGTAACGCAGGGGAAAACCAAGGGGCCGAGGGTCTAGTTCGTGAAGAAGTAATGACGTTAGCAGGGGAGATAGTATCAATAGCGGCCAACACGGCAGCGTTATATTTAACAACTTCTTCGTTAGGGTCCCTAGTTGAATCGAATTGATAGGAAAAGCAGGGATCGATGGCATCGCAGGTGATTTTGTGCCATTTTCTCCCCGTCTCTCAATTCAAAGTAGAATGAGGGGGCGGGATGGGGACAGACAGGTCAAACGGAAGAAGGAAATGGTCCGACCAGGTAAGGGGCAGGGAGGGAAGGGATGAGATGCCTGGGTGATTAGAGAATATAAGATCGAGAGTGTGACCGGCAGTATGGGTAGGGCCTTTAACTAATTGGGGCAGAGTTAGTCGAAGTAGAGTCTCCGTAAGGTGAGATGCTTGAGCGCAAGCGGGATTATCACCATGTAAATTGAAATCTCCTAGTATCGTAAAATACGCATGTCTGAGGGAAAGATCAGCGATCGTGTGCAAGAGGAAAGTAAGTGAGGTAGCAGAGGCATTAGGGGGATTGTAGACCAAGATACCCGCCATAGTAATAATGGAAGAGTCCAGGATCGTGAAGTACATGGCTTCTATAAGCCCAAGATTCGGAAGTTTTTTTAACAGTAACCTGGAAATGAGATTTCAAGATTATGGCAAGGCCGCCACCTGTTTTGTTGTTCTCACGGTTGATACCCACCAGACGGTAGCCCGGGGGGGGGGTAGCCAGGTGAATATCAGGTTGAGACGAGTCTTTGATCCACGTTTCGGTAAGGAATAGAATATCCCAAGTCAAGGTGACAATGGATAACCAAATATCAGTGGCGTGCCGAGGGAGGGAGCGACAATTGACTAACGCTGCTTTTATCGAGCTGGGGAGCGGCGAGGAAAAGAGGACTCTATAGGGGAGGCACGACATTTGGAAGGGGAAGTAATCATGAAATCACAGTGACTACATTTAAAAGGCAGGTCAACCGGGTTGAAAAGACAGCATAGGTCGGGAGGGGAACAGGTACCTTGTCTTAAATTGAGGAGCTGATTGCGCGACCAGTGGATATTTGAAGTCAGAGTGGCAGGGGGTCTGGCGCTGGGCGCGGGTCCGGCGCGGACGGGCGCGCCATCGGCGCGGACGGGATGTCCGTCTTCTAATATCCAGTCTGGAGGAGGGAGGGAGGCGTCCAAGAGCTGTAACGCTACCCTGCCTCCCCCCAAGATGGCGACCTTGCCCTCAGCGACCGGTGTCAGCCCTGCACTGAAATGGCTGCACCGAAAATGAGACCCCCGCTGCCCAAGCCCTAGAACGATGTAACTCTCGTCCAAGGAGTCGGCCGGGTGGGTGAGTAACAGGAAATTAAAACAGCGTCAATTAAAATATTTACATTTCTTAAAATAAACAATCGCGGTATTTCCTGCAATGTCAGCGAGTGAGGACGGATAGGAAGAATGCCCCCGGCTTCCGCCTCAGGGGAAAGTAAATAGCAATAGATACGGTAGGTACCGCACTATTTCACACGCTCCCAATAGCAATAGATGCAGGAAAGTGTGCAGATGGACTTCACAAAATGAAAGGGTTCTGGGCCCTAATAGAATCATGTAACTTTGCAGGCATATTAAGGCGAACAGACACGCCAAATTAATATAAGAATATTGTAATTTGGTAATGTAATATATCAATGCACGTTGTGACAGTGATGTGTATGATGTGTAAACAATTATCGGTATTAAAGAAACCAGTCTATCCAGTTATGCTTTCTCAATTCCTTCTTCTTGGAAGCCACCACTGCTGCTATCCAGCTGTATTCAGCAGTGCCACCTGTGACCTATAATCCTGCATTTAATCAATACCAAAGGTTGTCAATGCTTCGAGCCAACTCCGGTCACTGGTGCCACTCGCACCCCCACCACCCTTGGGCCTGTTATTCTTTTAGCCAGCTCCAGTCAGTAGTGGCCCCTTGGGCCTGTATGTAAGCCTACTAGCCAGCTCCTGTTAGTACTGGCCCCTGGGACCTGTTATCATTCTAGCCAACTTGAGTCATTAGTAGCACCTTGGGACTAGTGATCATACTAACCAGCTTCAGTCAGTATTGGCTCCCTGAGACCTATTATCCTGCTAAGTAACTCCAGTCAGTAGTGACCCTTTGTACCTTAAATCCTGCAAATATTCAAAACCAGAGGTCAATTCTACTGCCAACCAGTTCCAGTCAATATTGACATGTATTGTTACCCGGCTTGTAATGAATAACAGAGGTCAGCGTTGTTGCTAGCCAGCTCCAGTCACCAGTGCCCGTCACATATTATCCTCAAGAGGATCAATGCCCAAGACCTGTGCAGCTGCTAACCTGCTCTAGTCAGTAGTGACCTCCCAGACCTGTTATTCTGCATATAATCAGCAAGGCTTCGGCCATAATAATACTCACCCCACGTCCTTATGGTATATTAGCAATGTAATTTATTTACATAATACGGTAGTTACCGCACTATATCACACGATCCCAAAAACAAAGAAAATCAAAATTTGCCTAACTGTTCAGCACTGTTAAAAAATGACCAAATCACACCAAGCACTATAGCCTGCCACATCACATGGCACACTCAGCCACAACATGACAAGATACCACGGCAGGGATTTGGGGCCATTAATCCTCTGTTCGAGGCTTGTGTGCTGTAGATGCACATGCTTTGCATACTCCTGCCATCTTGTGTTCGGTCCGGATGTTTGCAAGTTGTTTTTCTTTGAAGAAGGCTTTACAATCACGAGGTAAGGTAACTCCACCTTTCGGTGATAGTGCGCATGGGCATCGACTCCATTGTTAGATTGTTTTTTACCCCAAATGGGTTCGAATGTGTATTGCTGCGCTCCGAAACTGCTCTTTGGGTTCCCCGCAGTCCACTATACCCTCAACGGTATTGTGTCAGTAACCTTTTCCCTGTTCTACGCATTTCAAACAGGTCGACAAACTCTCCATTTTCGATAGAAAACCTCGTGGGCAACCGTCGGGCCTTGCTGCGTAGGGCCAGCCATCTGCAAATGGAATGGACTTCATTCCATTTCTGTCCTGGGTGCCACACCAAGTACCCTCGCACCGACCTACATCAAGTTTGTAAGGAGGAAGACTGCGGCGCTTGTAAGTCGTTTCGGTCCAAGAGGACTCTACCCGATCATCAGGCTCGGTGACGAGAGAGGAAGCGTCAAAGCATTCAACACACTCTGGATATCTTCTGGGAAGAAGCGTCCGCCATAGAAGAAGAGGCCCATCTCTATGCCAGAGCTCAATCGTTGGGGCATGCTGGGGCAGCCATGTGATTGCAATTCTACGTCATGCCAGTTCCATAGGCGACTGACCAAATGTATAGGTTATCTAGCGCCCTTCTGGCATCTAAAGAGGCCTAATAAACAGCATTTGGGTGTCAGCTCAATACTTAGTTGTGTGGCATGCACCATTTCTTCGACAGCTAGTTGCCAGAAGGAGTGTATTTCATCGCAGGACCCTGGTTAATGTAAGAAATCAGACCCCACAGTGTTGCAGCGCAAGCATATATCTGGGCAAGACCTGACCATTCGATGAAGGTGTTGTGGCGTTAAGTAGGTTCTTTGAAGAAAATTATAATGTATCAGTCGAAAATGGGCATTAGTAGAAACCATGCATATTAGTTCGTAGCCCGCTGCCAGTCTTGATCTTCCATTGGAATGTCGGGCCCGTGTGTAGTGCCTACTGTATCTGATCGCATTGTTCTGTAAAGATGCATAATTAGGTGTCCACACGCTCCATATGTTAGCAGTATCTCAAGGGTTTCAGTATGCGGAGGACCTGTCGGATAGCATGGCCAGGTGTGCTTAGTGTTGTCTGCCAAGCCCGCATGTTGTAAAAATTGCCCCTGGCTTAGACCAAACTCATCTGGGTTCAATTCACCCTATTGCTTGCATCCCCTTCCCTCCATGCCTGGAAGGACATACTGAGTGCTATCTGCCTGATTGGTTTTAATATCCAAATTGGTAGCTCCCTATGTCATGGTGCGCGCTTAAGTACTCTCACTACAAACCATTGCCATCTGTCGCACAATATATGGAGTATCTCTCGGTGTACCTGATTCCTCCATTAACAGCTCTGGAAGACAACCCGCCGCGTCCACCATTCCCACCAAGAGCCACATTTCCCAACTAGGGACTGTGTTGAGCCATCGAGCTGCGTGTTGCAATTGAACGGCATAATATTAGGGGTCCAAATGTGGGACCTCCAATCCCCCGCTGCATACGTCCTGGTCAGTGTGGCCAAAGCCACTCTGCTATGTAATGGCCTTGTTGAAAGATTTAACAAGACCATGAAGGGCATGATCATTAGACTTCCTGAAAAACTCAAAAGAAGATTGGATGTCTTACTTCCATGCCTGCTTTTTGCCTATTGGGAAGGGTCACAGAAGGGAGTGGGGTCCTCCTTATTTTAGCTTCTGTTTGGGATTTCCTGTCGGGACCACTGTGCCTTGTGAGGGAGGGATTGGAGAAACCTCATGTTGAACCTTAGCAAGATATAGTGAACTATGTGCTTGGCGTTTGCTGCAGGATGTATGAGTACGTGGAAAAAGCAAGCGAAAACATTGCGGCCAGCCTAGCTCCAGAAGTTCTGGTGATGCCCAAAGGCTGCTATGATTGAGTTCCATCCAGGGCAGATGCTGTGGGTTTTGGGGCCTGTGGTTCCTTGGGCTCGGCAAGGTAAGTGGAGTGGACCCTACCCAATCCTAGAAAGAAAAGGGGCGGTCACCTACCTGGTAGACCCTGGCTCTGACAGGAATCATAAGAGGGTCATCCATGTCAACCGCCTTACACCCTACTATGACATGGCAGATGTGACCATGCTCATGGTTACAGATGAGGATCAGGAAGCAAAGAGAGAACCTGTCCCTGACCTGTCCAACAATCCAAAAGATGGGTCTGTGGAAGGTGTGGTCTTGTCAGACAACCTACCTGCCCATCAGGAGACTGATTACAGGAAAGTCCTGAATCAGTTTGCTGAGCTCTTCTTTTTGACCTCTCGACAGACTGGCTGTGTATCCATGATGTAGATGCTGAAGAAAGACTACCTGTCGAATAAAATATACAGGCAGACTGAACATGTGAAAGAGAGCATCAAAGCTGAAGTAAGCATGATGCTGGAATTGGGAGTTCTAAAGCCTTCCGAGAGCCCCTGGACCTGCCAAGTTGTCTTAATCCCCAAGCCTCATAGCCAGGATGGTAAGAAAGAAATTAGTTTTTGTGTGGACTATTGGGGCGTGAATGCTGTGACCAAAAGCGATGCATACCAAACTCCATGGGCAGATGAACTTATTGACAGGTTGGGAGCAGTCAAGTATCTGAGTATGTTTGATCTCACATCAGAGTACTGGCAGATAGGTCTGACTCCAGGAGCAAAAGAAATATCTGCATTTTCAATCTCAAATGGGTATTATCAGTTCACTGTAATTCCCTTTGGTTTGAAAAATGCATCTGCCACTTTTCAAAGGTTGGTGAACTAAGCCCTTGCTGTATTGGAATCCTTGAGTGCAGCATATCTACACAATATTGCTCTCCTGATCCACCTTAGGAAAGTATTGGAGGCTCTGAGAAGTGCCGGCCTCATTATCAAGGCATGCAAGTGCCAGACAGGACTGGGAAAGGTTGCATACTTGGGTCACCTTGTGAGTGGAGGCCAGGTTCAACCCTTATATCCCAAGATCTAGACCATTCTGGACTGGGTGGCTCCAACTACCCCGACTCAAGTGAGGGCCTTCCTTGGCTTCCCTGGTACTATAGGAGGTTTGTGAGGGATTATGGCACCATTGTGGCACCCCTCACAGAGCTGACTTCCAAAAGAATCCCCACAAATAGTGAACTGGACTTTGAGCTGTCTAAAGGCTTGTGACACGCTGAAGGAAGCAATGTGCTCTACAGCTGTTCTGAAATCTGCAGATTATGTCAAGTAATTCATTGTACAGACTGATGCCTCGGATCGTGGTATAGGAGCAGTGCTATCACAAAAACATGCCCAAGGTCAATATCAGCTACTGGCTTTCATCAGTAGAAGGCTAATCCCCAGGAGGTGGGGCGTTGCCTGGCGATCGGCAAGATGGGGGCACTATAGTGTTGCTCTGCCGGCCGCCGATAAATATCCTTCACTTATCCTGCCTTCACCACGCTATCCATGGCTTTTGCCGCTGGAGCTGTGTAGCTAATGTAGCGACTGATCGGCTGAGGTGGTTTTCGATTGCCGCGAATGCCCGGAGGATTGTTAAGCCGTGAGAGGGGCGAGCCGTCTGCACAGGTGTAATGGCGGCATGACTCTCATGGCTCAGTGCGCTGTGATCCCTTACTGCCTGTGGCAGCAATCTGGGAAGGCGGAGATTAATTTGAGACACAATGGAGTATCTGCAGACTGCAGCTGTGCCGTGACCACAGATAAGTGACCTGTCGGGGGGCTGCGGACACTAGTTTGTGCCGTACCGGGATTCGGCCGGCCGTGCTGGGTTCTGGAGACACGCTTGCGGCTGGCGTGAGCTGGCGGACTAGGCCGCGCCTAGGCCTCGTGAGGGGCGGTGGTGTCAGAGCGGCCGTTCGTTGCTGAGGCGCTCAGAAGATTAGCCCCCCCGCCCACATCTACATCTCTCCCCGGTGGTATATACAAGCAACGCTGCACGCGCTCACCTTTGCCCAGTTGGCGCCCTCAGAGACCGAATTCGGTGCAGCGGGAGGTGGCGCCTTCATGATCCGGACCTCTTGGGGGATGCTGAGTGGCTAGCGGGGCTGGAACTTGCACGCGGATGTGGTGAGACTGCGCTGGCCCCCTGGGAGCGGGTCCCCTCTTGCGGTATTCCTCACGGTTTTGAATAACGGACATTTCTTCAGACAGCTGGATTGTTGTTGTGGCTTTGCACTGCGGGCGAGCGCACCGTACTGGGCTGCGAGGCACCTTTGACTGTTGGATTCCTTACACCCTTCTGACCTGTTTGTATGGTGCGCAGCATTCAAGTGTCTCACTCACGGTCTCCTGCTGAACATTCCCTGCTGTTGTGGACTTATTGTGAAGCAGTTAGTGGTTGGGACCAACTGGGTTGCATCACTACTCCCTCTGACCGGCCTCTAGGAGTGAATCGTTTACATACAACGAGGGGCAGTACTTGTGGTCTGCATAGTGCGGACTGTTGAAGGGTGAGGCCTTAATGGGAAAACCAGAGAAGAATCAACCACGCGTCACCCGTGAGTTGCGTAAGGGGGGCAAACATACTCAAAACGCGGCCTCTGACTCAGAGCTGGAATCGGCCTCCCAGGGACCCTCGACACTGGAAAAATCGCTAGCTGCCATTCAGGTCAGTCTTCAATCTAATGACGGTAAGATCGAGGTCCTCAATGGGAGAATGGATCACTTTTCGGCCAAACTCAACAAACATGCGGAACGCATTGGGGAAGCGGAACAGAGAATATCAGATGCAGAGGATGGGCTGCAACAGGTAGCTGCGAAGACTACAGATATCACGAAAATTCTCGTTGTCATACAAGTGAAGAATGAGGACATTGATGCGAGATCGAGGCGCAATAATATTCGAGTTTCGGGTCTGCTGGAATCAACAAATGTGGGCTGCCTTGAAGATTACATGGAGGCGATGCTGCGGGAGATATGGGGTGCGGATGACTTGTCGCCTATGTTTGCGGTGGAGCAGACTCATCGCTCCTTGGCGGCGCGCCCTCCTCCAGGTGCTACACCGTGCCCCGTAATCGCTCGATTACTCAATTTTAGAGACCGGGACACTGTCTTACGGATCACTCGCCAGAAGGGAACAATCACGTACCAAAACAATACCCTCTTGTTCTATCCAGATTTTACGGCACAGGTGCAGGCGGCCCGGAAGGACTTTCAGAATGTCAAGCAGGTGCTACTCAAAGAACAGATACCATATGCCATGCTTTACCCAGCGAGGCTACGCATTGGGGAAGCAGGCACTGGAACATGGCGATGGAACATGCAAGATCCCTACAGAAGCACCGCAAAGGGCCATCTCCCACGTCTGACGTTGATGAGTGAACTGTGAGAAGTACATGGGCCCTGTGTTGTTGTGTACTACAAATCGGTGGCTCCACTGGCTTGGTGGGGCAACATTTCCATTGTGCACACTGTTAAATGTTTCTTTCCTTTATTCAGATGGTCTATGTCTGTTGGACTTGGCCCTTAGGGCAGGTTCACCCCTAGACTTTTTGTTTTTAATGGTGACCTGGTGATGGTGATTTTTGGGTTCTGCGCACTTTTACTGTGTCCCAGTGGAAAGTGCGTGCCACTTTGAGTGCGTGGAGTAAGATAGGCCTGCCCTCCCATAGGAATGCATGGGGAATGTATGTGTTCCTGGTAGTTCCTGATGCGTGGGGTGTACAGGCTCGAGTTTGGTATGTGTGAACTTGTGTGATTGAATGCTGCGAGATGGTGTATGCGGCATGTATGTGTCTAGTAGGGAAGTGCCATTCCTAGACATGGCTGTACGTGTGCTGTGAGGGTGCTGGCGTGTGATTGGCTGGAGCTGGCTGGGATGCCAGGCTCCAGGAAGTCTGGGTGGGTCTGCCCGGTGGTGAGTGTGGAGATTAGCATGCCGATGGCCGGGGAGGAGTGTACCTGTGTCCTGAATGAGGCTGGGTTTTCCCCTGACAATGCTGGCTCTGCCCCCCTGTGGTGCGTCTAACGACCCTAGCCCTGCCAGTGAGTAGAGACGGTGCTTGAGCCCATCAGCAGTGCTCACAGACCAGCTGCGACTGGTTCTGCCCCCACCCTGCACCTACAGACAAAGGATTTACTGTATAAAAATGGGTCTGTGTCCCCACAGAAGTTGTTCTCTCCTGATCCTACTTGAGGGGGGCTGCTGCTGCTGCTGGGGCCAGGAGGAACCGCCACTTGGACTGCCTCCCTGCCTGGAGGGCCAGTGAGCTGGCCCCTGGCCCAGTTTTGCCCCCCCCTGCCTTCCTGCACTCCTGGAGGACTTTTGTTGTACTTGTGGGCCTCTAAGCGCCTGGAAGCGCTTCATTTGCTATTATAGTGCTTGGGAGCGTTGTATCTCTCTGCTGGTGCCCACCCGGCATTTGGCCGCCTAATTGCTGCCCTCGAGGGATTCCCCGGCGTGGGGATCCCCCTTTTTGCACATTTGCGGCGCGGGAGCTCACCCCGCTTATTTGCCGCTTGTTGCCGATTGTGAGGTCCCCTGGCAGGTGCCCACACTGCCAGGGACATTGCCGCCCTAAGATCAAGTGCCCACCTCGATTTATTGTCCTTTTGAAGGAGCCGGTGCCCACCCGGCCTTTGCTGCTTATCCCCCGCCTACGAGTGCCTGGAACGGGCCGCCGCGCTGCCAGCGACGACCTGGAAGTGGCTGGCCGGCCGGCCAATCCGAGCGCGGCCCGACGGAAGTCCCGCCCCCGCAGCCGCGACCCGGAAGTCAGGCAGGCCGGGGACAGGACATAGAGACAAACCGAAAGCTGACGGGAGTCCACCCTGTGCTCCGGTGCAAGAAGGGAGAAGAAGTGTCCAGACGCCAGCGCCGGTTCCAGCAGGGCTCACCTGAGAAGGGGGAGAGCCCTGCCTAGGCGTCTGGTGAGCGGAGCGGAGATTGAGGAAGTCCGCCCGCACCAATCTGAGTTCACCGCCGCTGACCCCTCCGGAGTCCCTGTGCTGCACACCGGTGAGTGGAGCTGACCGGGAGGAGGGGAGGCCTCTAAGCGCCTGGAAGCGCTTCATTTGCTATTATAGCGCTTGGGAGCGCTGTATCTTCTCTGCCGGTGCCCACCAGGCATTTAGCTGCTTAAGTGCTGCCCTCGAGGGATTCCCCGGCGTGGGGATCCCCCTTTTTGCCCATTTTGCGGCGCGGGAGCTCACCCCGCTTATTTGCCGCTTATTGCCGATTTTTAAAGTCCCCTGGCAGGTGCCCACCCTGCCAGGGACCTTGCGCTGTGTATGGCCCATATCGAGTGCCCACCTCGCTCTTTGATTTAATGGCCGAGGGAGCCCACCCCTCGACAATCACCGCCGCAGCCCAGGGACATCGAAACCTTGGCCGGGCCGCTGCCTAGTGCGACCCGGAAGTCCCGCCTCAAATACCCCCAGGGCCGCGCTGCCATTGGCGGCCCCAGAGGAAGTCAGGCGGATTGCAGCGTGACGGGGCCAGGCCGTAGAAGCAGGAAGCAGCCTGCACGTCCTGCCGAGGCTCCCGAGGGAGAGGAGAGCCCCGGACCTCTGCCAGCAGCCGGTGAAGAGGCCCGTCGAAGGGAGCCCGTAGCAGAGCCGCCCGGGAAGCAGAGAGCCGGTGAGTGGGGCAGAAGGGAAGGGAGGGGCACCGGGACACATTGTCAGTGTCCGCCCCCCCCCCCGGTAGCGCGATCTTGCGCTCATTGCTAAAGTGAAGCCATGAGGGCTTCAAGGGGCATTACCGGCATCTAGAGTCCCCCAGAGGGGGGGGACTCCCAACAGAGGCGCCCCACGTATTCGCGGGTCCCCCGTGAGGGGCCCCACCGCCCCAGAAAGCCGCACCTTTGTCTGTTGAGAGCCCGAGAGGCTCAGGGGGCATATCGTGTGTTCGAGCCCCGAGGCTCCGGGGGCATAATTTGTTAGTTGAGCCCGAGAGGCTCCAAAGTGCCCACTATTATTTAAGAGCCCCAGAGAGGCTCTAGGTGCCCCCATTTTGCTTTGAGTCCCCAGGAGGGGGATTCCAAGTGGGCACAGTGGTTTTACGAGCCCTGAGAGGCTCAGGAGGGCCAGTCATTTGTGTAGAGCCCTGAGAGGGGCTCGTGAGTGCCCACACTGTTATTTAGAGCCCTGAGAGGCTCAGAGGAGGCATTTGGTTGCGTGAAAGGCCCAGCGAGGCTCCAAGGGGAAACAAGTGCTTTGTGCAGAGCCTGAGAGGCTCCAACGTTGTCCCCACCAGCATCGCTTCCCAGTTGCCCAGCACTTTGTGGGCAACTGCCACGTTTAGGCCCCCTGACTTTGGGACACAGGGCGTCCCAGCCCTAGAGAGGCCAGTTGGCCTAGGGACTGCCACAGGTGGTGGCTAATGTGATTTTGGCGCTATTGGGTTGTCCTGCACCTCTGAATGTATTTTAATGCGTCATGTGCCATGTTCTTACACCGCTGAATGTATTATATGCATCATGTGTTATGTGCTTACACCCCTACAGGTATTGTGATACTTAGGTGGTTGTTTTTCTCCTAGTGCAGGTGGTGCTAGTGAGGTCCTGGTTACCAGTGATTACTGGTTGTGTGCTATTGTGTACTACAGTGATTTTACATTCTATGTTCTATTTTCTAAGTGCTATTTCTAAAAGTGTTTCTTCTAAAAGTGCTGATTCCTGACAGTGGTCCAGGTGGCCCTGTCTTGTACATATCCCCTGTAAATTCTGCCCGTGCCTCTGGCACATTGTAAAGTGTGTGTTTTTATCTAATGTGTTTTGGTGTAATACAAAGGCTATTTTTATATAACCTTGTGTGGAGTTTCCTTTGTGGTGGGTCCTGGGTGTTGTTGCTGGGGTGCATGCGCAAATACTTAACTCGCATCGCCTCCAAGTTTAGCCTTGCTGCTCGCGCCACGTTACCTAGAGGGTGAGCAGGGGTTATCTTGGCGTGTAACTCCCTTGCCCTGACTTGGGAGTGGTGGTCTCTGACTGACTTTGGCGCAAGCCCTGGCCAGCCAGGGATCCCATTTCTAACAATGTCCTAGTGCATAAGTTGGCAGGCATAACTGTTTTATGGACCTATGATGGTGGGTTTTGGGTGGTTGATCATAATTCGATTGCCTGCTGCGGGAGGGTGCAACTACTCAAATGACAGCTCCTTACAATGCTACTCTTACTTTCCTGAGGATGGCTGCGTGGTGGGCTGCTTTACCTCCTGTTCGGCGTTACATGTTATGTTATGTTAAAAATACTTATAAAGCGCGCTCACACCACAAGGTTTCATGGCGCTGCGGACAAGGGAGTCCTGCCGCTAAGTGATTCATTCATAAGCCTGACGAAATAGCCAAGTCTTTAAGAGTTTTCAAAATTCAGGATATATCATCTATCTAGTGTCCTGAGGGAGAGAATTCTAAAATTTAGGAGCCAGGTCCGCAAATCTTAGTCCCCCCAATTTCTAGCATTTAAAGGATGGAGTAGCTAGGGGATTTAAATGGGAAGACCTAAGATCCCAAGTGTGGATATATCTCTGGACCCGAGTAGTTACAGACACTGGGCAGTTGGCATGGAGCGCTTTAAGGAGAAGGCATCCCAACTTGAATGCACTGCGTTCGACTACCAGAAGCCAATGTAACTTTTTCATAAGAGGGTTGATATACTGCATTCTTGACTGGCGATAGATTAATCTAGCAGCCTGGTTTGGCACTAGTTGCAGACTTTTAGATTGATATGCCGGAATGCCAAAGTAAAGAGTTAGTGTAGTCAATGTGAGAGATGACTACAGCTAAAGCAACTTGGGTAAGAGCTTCAGTAGTGAGAAATCTGCTGTTCTCCAGTAATGGGGTATCTTTCATAGATTCACATGCTTGAATTATTTCCCGTCGTCGAAGTGGGATTCCCACGGAACATAGAATAGCAATATAGCAATAGCATAGCGAAAGCATAGCTAAAAGAGCAACAGAGGTATTGTAACATGGACGTTAATAGGAAAAAACTTGTCACTTTAATAACTTATCCAAGTCATTAGATATGGTACAAACTGTAGCCAATCAGGAAACAGCACCCTCTGGAACCTTCTTCTGAGAGGCTCAGGCTCTCAGATTTTCTACCGCACGTCGTGTGAAGGGAGTCTCTCTGAGCTCTGCTCAGTACCTCTACCTTTTCTCTTCAGAAACTCTTCAGAATATCTTCACTGCTTTGTCTACTACAAAGAGGTCACTCATCAGACACTGTGAGTCTTGTGGAAAACTCCAGCTTCATTCCGAAGACCACCACAAAAAGTGTATCTACTGCCTCCACCCTGAACATCAGGTGAGAGATTGCAAAATCTGCAGGACTTTTCCTTAAAAGACTTTAAGAGACAGAGAGGGACGTCTACTTCTGTGGTTACAGTAACTCAAGACCGAGGATAATCCCTTATCAGATGTTGAGAGTGATTCCTCTATATGTCATCGGCGCCCTCTCCGTCGATGTTTGTCATGGTGTCGGTGAAGCCTCGCTTGTCTGCCACCTCCCACACATCGAGGAAAAAGAGAACTGTCTCCGGTCGGTCGTTGATGGATGCCTCCTCGCCGATGAAACGGTCGATGGCTCTCAAGGCTCTACCTACTTCGTCGACAGATGCCTCGTCATCGAAGGCTGCCTCGTCGTTGATGGGTGCCTCGTCGACGTTTGCTTCATCGGCAGTTGCCTCGTCAACAGTTGCCTCGTCAACAGTTGCCTCGTTGACAGCACAGAAGACTTTCCTTACGGAACTTCAACCATGCTCTTCATCATCGACCGCTGAGTCGGCTGCCGCATCCTTGGTTCCACCTTCAGCTTTGATGTCTCTTGTCCCCTTGAAATCTTCAGCAACACTTTTGCTGCCTTCAGGAACGACGGATGTTTCCCTACTTCAACGTAGGAACTCTTCTTTGGATCTATTGCCAATTCAACCATCTCCAAATCTTTCTGTGGAGCTTTTTGACTATGGGGCTAATGAGGAGGATTCGGAAGAGGATGACCGGTTCCGTGCTGCTCGTACTCTTTCTGAGCTTCTCATCAAATGGCAAGATATTGATGATGACCAAGGATATGATTATTACCCATAGCCTAATACTCAACCACCACTTGAGAATCCAACTGTGCAGATACCCATGTCTCTCATCTCTAATTTGCAACATGTGCTTGATGACTACTACCGCCGATTTCCTCCCTCGGAGTCTGCCTCATCTGTCCCACAGACGCCTCTTCCTCTGCCTTCATCGATCATCGGGCCGCCCCCTCCGATGGCATCGATGTCTCATCACCCGGAGGACGCACACACAACTGACGACAACAGAGAAGAAGGCGAGTGGGTGATTGATCCCTCCTTACTGAGTGGGACAATTATTAAATTCAGACTGTCACTTACTGACAAAACTGAAGAGCCGACCTGGCACACATCCCTGTGTGCCATTCCCATGAACACTGCTAGAGGGATGACTTACACATATCGCAGGCAGTGAGTTAAAGTTAACAGATTTATACATTCCAGCTCATCACATGTGAGGGTTTACAGACGCTGTCTATGGGCACCGGGAGATTCAGTGATTTGCCCAGAATCACAGGATTTTGCACTGAAGCAGAGACTTGAACCCGAATCCCCAGTTCCCGAGTCGGCAGCTCTGGCTGCTGCACCACATCCTCTCCCCCCTGTGAGGGCATATCTGCATGAAATGCCCCTGCAATATCCTAGTCGATTCCTGTATATTGTAAGTGACCAGGGAAGTCATAGTACCTACATAGGCTGGACACTCGTCATTATGAGTTTGCCAGCTCCATGATGGCTTCACTGATATATGTGATGTTTGGCACCAAGCATCTCAACATAATAAACTTGCACTGATTCCAGTGTCGATTTTATTAAAAAATTGCACACAGGGTCCCCTGAAACCTACCAATCCTTAGTGTGGTCATTGACTGGCCTGAGCCAGCCTGCTACCACCAGAGTGTGTTCTGACCTCAGGGGAGGGTGCCTGCGCACTCTGAGGCTGAGAACAATGCCTTTCCTGGGTGGAGGTGTTCAGACCCCCCCCTGGACAGGAAGAGCCATTCGTGGTGGGGAGCGTCAGAGGTCTTGACTCCTTTGTAATGCGACCTTAGCCTCTCCTGTTCGAAGGAGCTGGCCTCCATCCTGTCCTCACCCCCTTTTTGGCGGCAGGACAGGTGGGAAACCCTTGATGGAAGAGGAGATGTGCCCCCCTCTACCAACTCCACCTCTCGGGTGCTGGAGGCTAGGTCAAGTACACTTTTCAGTGCCCACCATCTTGAAGATGATGGGACTTATTCAGTTAGGGCTAGGACTGTGTCCTCTCGTGGAAGGTGGGCATGTTAGAGGGCGTAGACACCCCAGGCAAAGGGCCCATTGGACACTACCTGTCACTCCATGGTAACACCCTTAAATCTAGTTTTTAGGTGGCATCCCCAGTCCATGAACTTCAGTTCCTGACCACCTAGTTACTTACCTGTAAGCAGCCTCTGTCCGATTGCTCTAGTCCCCCTTAATTTGTATTGGGTTTCCAACCTTGAACTTGCACCTGCACCCGGGCGCCCACGTGCCGCTGGTGGTGCACTGTTGGTTCTGAACTGAACCTTGTCCAATACTAACCTTAACTTCCGAAGAATGGTCTTGTAAGTATTGCCTATACGTATGTTGAATGTTTTCTTCACCCCATAGGTTACCATTGCAAAGTCTGAAAATTGCACTAATTATCCACTTTTTTATATTGAACAGTATTTCTATTGCAAAACATATTTATTCAAGATGAAATTCTGTGGTTCTGCAAAATAAATCTAACCAAGTATCATTTTATAAATTTGTCTCAGATTTATTCATTGAGTGTGTGTCATTTATTACCACTGTGTGTACAACAGTGTGTCATTTATTGCCACTGTGTGTATAACAATGTGTGTCATTTATTGCCACTGTGTGTACAACAAATGCTTAACACTACCCTCGGATACATCTAACTGCTCCCCCACACTACCACAAAAGAGCATTAGTATTATCTACTTTAGCCTCTGGAAAATCTCTGGGGATCCACTGGACTCCCTGCACACTATGGTATACTATATTGAGACTCACACTCAGACAAGCTGGATGTGGAGGGACTGGGAAATGTCTTGGAAAACTCAATGTACCAGCTCCCGCTGGATGTGGAGGAGGCCGCGACCATTTATAATAATTGGCTTTTGGATGCCTGTGATCAGCTTGTTTCTCACAAAAAATGGACTCCCAAACGGGCCTCTCCAACCGCTCCCTGGTATTCGGATAAGCTCAGGGCCAAGAAATTAGTTTGTAAACATGCAGAGATGAATTGGCAGAAATTTTATGACAAAGCAGAGAAGGAGAATTACAAAACTTGTATTTCCAGTTAAAAGAGTACTTCTCGTTACAAAGTACCATGGCCAAATCCAACTCCAAAGAATTGTTTAGAACTATTTTTAATTTTTTAAGTTTTATAAAGCGCATAGCTGCCCCAGTGACGGGGTGTCCCAGCGCTAACTAAGCCATGGCTGAAACACTTCAAAGGAAAAAGAAGAGCCTAAGCTGGAAAGAGCCAGGTCTTTAACGCTTTACGAAAGGCCAGATGGTTCTGGAGTCCTCTGATAGATGTAGGAAGAGAAGTTCCAGAGGCGTGCCGCCTGAACTTTAAATGATCGACCGTCCGCTCTAGCTCTGAGAAAACGGGAAGTGCAAGCCAAGCCCGCATTAGCCGAACGCAAAAGGCGATTCGGTACATAATGGGCCAGCAGATCCGCCATAATCTGCGGTTCTTGGTAGCTCAATATTTTATGGGCCACACAAAGACTTAAACTGGATTCTTTTCGCTATCGGTCACCAGTGCAATTTAGGCAGAAGGTGCGAGACTGAGCAAGATCTGGGCAAAGCTAGCAGGGCGCGAGCTGCTGGGTTCTGGATTCTCTGCAGGCGGACAATACAGGACTTGTTGACGCCTAAATATTAGGAGTTCCCATAGTCCAGCCTTGACAAAATTGTAGCCTGAAGGATGGTTTGGTGAACTTTTGGTGCAAAATAGTCAAGTAGGGGCCTCAACCCTCTTAGGAGACCAAAGCAGGATCCAGCCAGGGCCTTGGATTGCACATCAAATGAAAGTTCGCTATCGATCCAAAAGCCCACATTTTTTACAGCCTTCTTTGCTGGGGTGCGGGTTTAAGTTTGACAGGCCGCCACTGTTCTGACCAGAGGGAGCTGTCTCTCCCCAGCACTAGAATTTCTAACTTGGCAGCATTCAGCTGTAAACAATTAGCTGCCATCCAGTCAGGGATAGCTACCAAATCCTCTTTCAATGTGATGAGATTGTCTTGGCAGTTCCTCTAAAAAGTGATGACTAGCTGGGTGTCATCGGCGTATGAAACAAATGACAACCTCTGCTTTTTGCCAGCAGGGCTAGGGGCTGTACAAAGATGTTAAAAAGTGCAGGGCTCAATATAGAGCCCTGAGGAACCCCATGTTTAATAGCATGTGTGTGATAATGAAACGGTGGTGCCACCACTTGAAATGCTCGACAGATTCTGCCAGGACTGAGTTCACATATGCCTCAGTAACCTTAGCCAGAAAAGGAAGCTGGGAAATTAGACGAAAGTTACTCGGGTCCGATGACTCCAAGGAAGGCTTTTTTAAAAGTGGAATGGGATTTCTAAACTAGCGAACCCTGCCACTCCAAAGAAACAGGGGGATGCAGAATTTTGTAATAAAATAGCTGGCTTTTTTAAAACTAAAGTAGAAACAATTATTACCTCACTCGATGGTCTAATCAATGATACTCAGACTGATTTCATTCTAACAGAATCATGAAGCTTAGGTGCCCCGGCAGAACTACTGGAGCATTTCACCCCGATTGAGAAAGCAGATTTGGTCAAATTGTTGTCTACGATAAAATCGGGTGCCCCTAGTGATCCGTGTCCTGCTGGAATTGCTAAGCAAATTCCGGAAACTATTGGAACGGCTCTCACACCCCTGCTTAATCCAGTTTTACGGTCCGGAATTTTCCCAACAATTGGAAAAAGGCTCTGTGCTTCCTCTTCTAAAGAAGTAATCTCTTGACCCCAAGGACCTGACTAATTATCGTCCTATCTCTATGCTTTTACTACCTGCCAAATTACTGGAAAAAGAAATAAATAGCCAAATCAGCAACTTTATCTCTGCCAATAACTCCTTGGACCCATCGCAATATGGGTTTAGAGCTTTTCACAGTACGGAACTGGCTTTAATAAAATCAACCGAGGAAATCAGAGAAGCCGTGGATAGGGGAGGTAATGCCATCTTAATCCTCCTGGGCCTATCCGCGGCCTTTGATAGGGTCCACCATAAGGTCCTGCTGAACAGGCTCTCTGATATTGGTGTGAAGGGCTCAGCATGGAAACTGCTACATTCCTTCCTGTCTGACAGAGCTCAGACGGTAGATTTAGATGGCAACAGGGCTCGGCAGGGTGCCACAGGGCTCGGCGTTGAGCCCTACGCTTTTAAACATCTATGTGGTACCCCTGGCCAGTGTCATCCAGTCGTTTGGTTTCCTGCTCACCTCCTACGCTGATGGCACACAAATTGTGGTATCGGTGACGGAGGGAGCGGAGAGGGAGGCGGGGGAGAGGTTCTATAATTGCATGAGCTCTATTTCCACCTGGATGTCGTCCAACTGTTTAAAACTCAACTCAGCTAAAATTGAGGTGTTAAAATTTGGCAATAATCCCTGGGTCTGGATCCCGGACTGGTGGACGGAGGATCTGGGATCGTGCCCTACACTCTCTAGGAAAGCTAAAAATTTGGGAGTCTTGGTGGATAACAAACTCACCATGGGGGACCAAGTTAATCGGGTAACTTCAGCAAAAAAATCAATTTCTTCCTATCGGCAGACAACCTAAGGACGGTTGTCACTGCACTCATTATGTCCCGTCTGGACTGGTCCAGAACGCGGCAGCGAGAATGCTGACGGGAACCCGTAGGTTTGCTTCGGTCAAAGGAGAACTTAAGAAACTGCATTGGCTCCCAGTTCCACCTAGATCACGCTTCAAGGAATTTTGTGTCTTCTTTAAGGCGGTTAATGAGATTGGTCCGGAGTTTCTTAAAACCAGACTTACATGGTATGTTCCTGCGTTCCTCCGGATCCAAATTAGTCCAAACCTCCACCTTTAAGAAAACTAACTGGAGAGGCAGAGGTTTTCCCCACTGCGCCTCCCAAGCATTGAAGGAACTTCCGTTTCATCTCAGAAATGCGCCAAAGCATTTTTCTTTTCGCAAGGGTTTGAAAACATGATTCTTCTCCCACTAAACAGCTGATGCTCCCCAGGTCACCAGTACTCGGCGCCAGGACACCCTAGGGTAGCAGTGCGCTTTACAAGTACAAATAACATAACATAACATAACATAGACACACACACACACACACACACACACTCGCTCTCTCACACACACATTCTCACACATACCCTCCCTACTTCACATAAGAAACATATATTTAACTTCTAAATGACAACTTCAACTAGGACCATTAGTAAACAGGTTCATGCAGAATTCAAAAGATCCTACTTGTAAGGATATCTATGCAGTCATCCCCATGACAGGAAAGAATAAATGCAAATGAATGAATAAAATGCTTTAGGAGGCTAATCATTCTTAAATTAAGAAATGAATGAAAGGTATGCCAGGAATAGAGAGAAACAGAAAAAGAAATGAGAGGACAAAAAAAGCAAAATCTATCCATATGAATAAAAATGTAACTGTTTTTTGTTCAAAATCTCTAATCTCCGAAAGTACTCCACTGATTGCTTTGAAATTTTGACACAACGTTGGATTCGAAAACGCTCATGTCGAATACATGCGTGTTTTTAATCGAAAACCCGAACAGACAAATAAAAATGTAGAGTGTTTGTTTGTTCAAAATCTTAAATCTCCAAAAGTTCTTCACTGATTGCTTTAAAATTTTTACACGACGTTGGATTCGAATACGCGCGTGTTGTTATATACACAACGTTGGATTCGGAAACGCGCATGTCGCATACACACGTGTTTTTAATCGAAAGCCAGAACAGACCCTATCGATTTGGTTGATGCGCAACAACTACAAGGGACGCATAGACACAATAGTCTACATGTATTAGGATGGACAGTTGGTGGGTGGAGGAAGGGGGGAGGAGATGGTTCAGTTTGCAACATAATTTAAAAGAACACGATGCAACCGCGACCTGCGGTTCTGTTACATGTTATATTTTAAGGATGCGTCCAAAAGCTACCATCTGTACTGATTGTTTCTGTTCTATTAACTGATGTGATGTGATTTAAATATGTATCAAATTGATATCGGTAAAAACAGGATAACAAGCAGCAAAAACAAAAAAAACATGAGTACTTGCTATGATACATGTACTACAAACTGTGGTTTTCAATACAATTTTGTAAAAAAAAAAAAAAAAAGCTCAGGGCCTTTAGAATTGTGCGGTTTAGATCTGGACACGGATTGCTTCTCACAGGGACAATTATTGCGTGTTCTAGAGTCGGCAAACCAGACAATCTCTACATCTGCACAGACAATGGAACAACAAAAAATATTGTATACCCACAAGCATTGTGAAATTAAACATATTAGAAACGTGCGCTTGCTCTTTTCTTTCTTTTCCATTTAACCAGACTGAGCCACAGCAATGCGTGGCCGGGTTCAGCTAGTAAAGATAATAAAAACAAGGGAAATAGAAAGTGCGAAAGAAAGAAATGAGGCTCCCATATATTATATTTAGTGCCGCTTGTAATACGGCGGCCAGGATATCCGTCAAGTTTGTGTCTGAGTAACCCGGCCAGCGAACTCTAAATCAGGCTCTTGACACTTTGCAAAGATGCTGCTGTTAACTGTGCACCATTACTTCCTCAGAAGTCACGGGCAAGAGACACCTGGCCGCCTGTAACATACTTTTTATAATTACAAGGGTGTGATTACACCGCATAAACAACAAGTGCAGATGAAACCGCAGGGTTCAAATAAACCCACACACACCGTAAGATTACACTGTACTAAACACACAAGCCTCAATAACAGGTAAATAATACAAAGACTGATGGACATAATGAAGCAGACCTAGAGATACATGAATAGCACAGACAAGATGAAGGTCTTGATTTAGAGTTTGGTGAGCAGGTTACGCCTTCACAAGCGTGGTGGAGTACCCTGTCCAACAAACGGATGGTCTGCTTGACCTAATGCAAGTCAGCTGGATTGTCATGTGTCCAGCCTTACTTGAGTGGCATTGATGTAAATACATCGGACGGCCCTTCCTCTCTAGATCAAGCAGTCTGATGTATTTTTCTCTTATTCAGGACCACCAGGGAATACCTGGCAGTCGTGATGAGAATTTGTTTTTAAATGAATCCCACTTCCTGGGAGAAAATTAATCAGGAAGAAAGTTCCAAGGGTGTGAGGGTGATAAGTTATTGGTTTTTAAAAACCAACTTCAGCTTTGGAAGCTTGTTTTTGAAAAACACAAAAGTTGGTGAATGGCCACCAGAGAATTGTAGATCAACTTCCTATAGATCAGTGGTTCCCAAAGTTTTGGCTCCTGAGGACCCCCATTGAGTCAGCACTGGAAGCCGGGGACCCCCAAGCAATCTGTATAATTTAAATTTTAAACAGCAATCCGAAAAAAATAAGTACAGGTGTGAACACAAAACAAATAGTCGAATTACCTGAATTTTAGTATTTTATATTGAAAGAATCTGCAAAAAACAAAAACCTTTATTGGGAAGGTTGGTGCTGCATCTCCATGACTAACTTTTAAATGGTTGGTTTTATTTCACAGTACGAGGCTCCTGATCCTGCCAGGGCCAGTCTGGAAACTCAAAGCAGCCCTGGCAAATGTTTTCAGACCAGTCCCCACAGGGTGCACACCAAGTGCAGTGAGTGAGTCAAACCACTACAAAGGGGACTTTGGGAGGTTCTCCCACCAAGACAACTTAGGAAACAATAGTGCATTCTACAACACATTTATCATTATATATTGAATTGTATTAGCTTGAAAAGAATTGTAAATGATGACTTTACTATGCACTAGGATACGATAATCTTTGTTTGGGTTCTTCAGTGATTCCCTTTTTATCACACTCCAACAGTGCCTCTTGTCTCTCCATAGTCCCTCTGTCACATGTATTTCATTTGTTTTATAGCATCTCTCATACCATTGTAGGATGTCAGAGCACTTTACAACACACACACATATAGGGCAGATTTACAAGACCCTTACGCAACCTGTGCGTCACAAAAAGTGACGCTCCGGCTGCGCATTTTAGTACCCCATATTTATAAGAACAGGAAAAGCCACCCTGTGTGACTATTCCTGTTCTTATAAATATGGCGCCTTTGCACACAGGACTTTGCGTGAAAGGTGCGTTTCATGGGTTTTGCTGTGAGTGTTCCCATTCAGAAAAGGGGGTGGTGATGGATAGAATGTCTGAATTAATCTAGACACTCATACCCAGTCAATAGATCAGGGCTTGATCCATCACCGTTTTTTAGCTCACTGCATCACCCCAGTTCAGAACCTGGCTATATGCAAATTAGTCTGACCCCATGCCTCATGGGAACAGGGCAGACCAAACTACCAAGCCAATTCTTCCACTGGTAAGGAGACAAGCTTCCGGGGACCGGTTTCTGGCATTTCAGCCGTCGTCGGCCTGGCTTGCTTGAATCCTAGTGATGCAGTGAGCAAGGGACTCATGTCTGAGCATACCCTGCCACACCTGTAGTGGCCAAACAACACCCATGAAGCCAGACACATTTCCAGATTTACGAGAAATCATGAATCTTGAAATGCGTCCGAATGCTACACCTCCCCAAGGGAGGCGTAGGGAGGTGCAACAAGAAGAAATGTATTAATTTCTCCTCTTTGTTTAGGACTATGAAATCCCCTCTAGTGATTGTTTATGTGCAGAAAGGGAATCCTACCTGAACATAAACAATCTCCCCACAACGCAGGCATCCTTGCACCATGGTACAAGGGTGCCTGTGCCGGCGCATGGCAGCAGTTTGTGCACCAGCGCAGGGAGAGCACTGAGATGCAACATACTATGGTAAATGTGTCGTATCCTGTGCTTTGAAAGTGACTAAGTGCAGCACAGCCAAATGGCTTGCAGCACTCACTGAGTCACTTTCCTTGTAAATCTGCCCCATAGAGACAATGAATCATACATGTAATAACATAAGGCAAAGGTGACCACTAGTTGTAGGATTCACATCATTCATACTGGTAGGCATAACACAGTGCTTAGCATTGACTTTAACAATGAAACTTTATTTTCATTCAAATAAACCTTTTTAGCAGCATCAGGATAATGAAAGACTGGGAAGAAACTTAAGTTACTATCTTGTACCATGCAGTTTGCAAACATCTTTTTGATGCCGCTTTATACGTCTCTGTGCTAGATCACAATTGTCACTTATAAACTGCACAGTAACTAAAGAATCTCTGTGACAAAAGCAGTAACCCATTGACCTATGCTGATCAAACACAGTTAAAAAAATAAATATAGGCACACTTTCTTTGCAAGAGGCATATTAACCCTCTGTGCTACATTAAATAAGTCAAGCTGCCACTGGACAAAACTCATCTCTCTCCAGCAGGAACATTAATCACTGGTGTTATCTTGGTCTTGACACTTTTATTGTTGCTCGAAAACTTTAATTATGCTTGGAACATTTGCAGTGCTTTTAAAACGGCTGTCTGCGGACCCCCTGGGAATGTGTCACGGACCCCTAGGGGTCCGCGGACCACAGTTTGGGAAACACTGCTATAGATGGTTGAGATTGCTTTTTCGGTCAGTGGATTAGTTAGCAGCTGGTCCTCCAGTAGGGGTGCATCAGGCAAATTCCCCCCTTCCCATATGTGACCTTGCAGAGCGTGGCCACCTGCAAATGTCAGAACCGTCTTTAGTCACCTAATATACCTTTGTTGTAGGATTGTGAAGGACACATACGCCTATCCCCTCCACACATCGCCCGGCTGCTCTAAGCTAAGCAGGATCCTCACGGTCTGCAAAAACCCAGTTGTTGACTGCCACCAGCTGCGTGGCCCAGTAATACCTGCGAATGCTCCGGACCGCCGGTCCACATTAATAAACTCCCCTCTGCACCTTACTCAGCGCGAAGTGCCACCATCCCACAACAGGAGCCAAAGTTCTCGGTCTACCCTTTGAAAGAAAATGTTTGGTGGGATCTTAAAGGACGTTTTTTTCACAATGTACAGGAGACCCTCGAGGGTCATCACTTTAAATAGGACCACCCGGCCCAGTAAGGAAAGCGGGAGTGCCCGCAAGTGTGGAGCATCCCAGCAAAGCTGGTCTAATTTCGGAAGTATGTTTCTGCCTGTGGCTCTCTTGTAATAAACACGCCCAAATATTTAAAGCCATGTAGTGTCACCCGAACTGTGCACCTAGAGTGCAGCCGCAGGGTCCCTGCCACCAGCAGGAATGTTAAGGACTTCTTCCAGTTGATCTTATATCCTGAATAATCTCTAAATATGTGAAAAATGTGTAGGATTCGTTCACCGAGAAGGCTGATTACGTGTCCTACAGCAAAACGTCAGCGTAGAGGGAGATTCTCTCATCCCACTCCTGATCAACTGGAATACCCCATATGAGAGGTCCTGGCGAACCCACGCACGCGTGAAGAGCATAGGAGACAAAGAACATCCCTGTCGGACGGCAAAGACTCGGGAGACTGTTTTATTGGCACGCATGCGCGCTAGAGGGGCCACATACAAGAGCTTGACAGCAGCGCCACTGGTTCAGCAAAGGAATCCCCTGTTGCATGTGGTATACCTTCAAGGTGTCGGAGATATAAGCGCGTTCCCTGGTGTGGCATAAATCCCGATTGATCAGGATGAACCACTGTTGCAATTATTGTCTGCAGGCAGATCGCCAGGGCCTACGCAAGGACCTTAGTCTCAAAATTAAGCAGGGAGATAGGTCTATAAGACCCACACTCAGTTGCTGGTTCGTCCTTTTTTGGGATGATCACCACCTCAGACGTTCTTTGGTCCTCTGATTTTCAGGCAGTCTGAAACCTCCTATGGAGGCACTCCCTGATTTTATCCATCATGCTTTTATATAATTCTATGGGGAGCTCATTAGGCCCCATCGCTTGCCCTATTTGCAAGGTTCTTATTGTCTTATATATTTAGTCTACTGTCAGTTCGTGGTCTAGTGCGTCTCGGTCCTCATTCGTTAGCATTGGCAGGGTCAGGTCTTTCATGAAGTCTCTCCCAGTATTTCCGTCCCCTTGTTGTCAGTGTCCTCAAGGATCACTGGCTTGAATTCATCCTATAGCACACAAGCTGATTCAACAGGCCGCCCGTTCACCTTAAAATAGAAGTCTGCTCCATCTCACTTACGAGCTTTGAACGTTTTGTCTTTTAAATATTATGGATCAACCCTTGGGGGTAGCATGAAGTCCACACCAAGACCATCGAGTTGCACCTCCACTAGCGAATGGTCTGAGATTCCCCCTGTTATGTGCGTAGCGGCTCTAAAATCATCTTTATGGACAGTTTGGGTGAAAAGATAGTGCAGGCATGCCAGACTACCATGTGCTGCAGACAGGTGCGTCCGGTTCTGATCCCCTCTTCCCCTCTAGGGGCATTTAGGAGTATCATGAATATAATATAGGGTCAGTTCTGTCAATCCAGTCATCCCAATGCGTATATGCTCTGTCGTAAGCGTCTTACCCTTTCACAGGATGAGTCAGTCTTGTATGGGTCTTTTCCTGTTTCCCGACACTTGAATGGCACGCCCGAAGACTCGAGAGAGCAGTGAACCACCAGCAGGCTTTTGTGGAGCGCTTTTGTCCTGGATGTAGGGCTGCATTCAGTAGGGCACCCAATCTGTCTTTTCTTTGCAGTTGCCTGAAGATCAGCCGTCCCAAGGTAGCAGTCACACCTAGCCTGTCTGAAGTGTAGCCCCCTCTGGAGGCCCAACCATCAGCAATTGAGCCCACACTGTGGCCGGCTGGACCACAGGCATAAGCTCAGACAGGGTGTTCAACACTGGAGTAGTTGTAGTCCCTCATGGGCCTCAGATTAGACAGAAATTCAGCAGCTAAAGGCCCAACACAGGCTCTCCAGGAAGTCAATAGATTCAGACCCTGTTGTGTTAGGATTTTGGCAAATGCAACCTTGAACGGGCCTGTTGGCAGCACACACTCGTCCGACTGGGCCTCAACAATCATGTTGTCGTAGAGTTTTATTCTCAGCCTTGAACTGTTGGGAGAGTCTTGGCGGGGCGGGGGGGGGGTGTCCCTCAGACTAGCTGGTCCTGCTGGATGGGTTTCCGGCCCGCCCTACAGATAACGGGGATGTTTCGGACCTTGCTTCTTCCAGGATAGCCTTGTCCACCTGCTGGATAGGCAGACTTCTAGGCTCTTCATTACAGGTACACAGCTTCTCCATTAAGTAATTCAGCCTGCAGGTGATGTCCCTTCAACTTAGATAGACTGTCAGGCTGACACCATCCCTGGTGGCACAGCAGGCACCTGAGTACTATGTAGAGCACATTATTCCTTGGTACCAGAGGACTTTGAACTAGGGTATAAAAGAGGGATAGGTGGTCCCACTTGTATACACAACTGGCAGGCAGGAGATGCAGTTTACTCTGTCGCACTCTCACATTGCATTTATGCTAGGCACACCAACACCCTAAACATGCACTTGATGTTAGCGCAAAGTCTGGGCACAGGTATAGAAATGGAGCATTACATGGGTGTGTCAGTAGAAAGCCCCTCCACTGACCATGATGCAAAGATCTCATCAGGCTATTGATCCTTACAACAGGGTGCATTGCCACCACCGCTCTAGCTGTTAAACCCATGACAGTTCTCTGCCTTAAATAAGGGCACACTTGGTGTGACCCTCCAGGTCACAGGACCGGTCCAAGATCTCTCATAGTCCCTTGTTAGAAGTTGCACAGTACTGGGGTGGCAGAAAAATCTCATGTAATTGTTTTTTGGTAGATTTACCCCAGTAAAGTGCAGTTACAAGTTTGACGCCATGGACTGGGGAGTTGCCACGAGGAACAGATTCTTCTGCCTGTCAAACCACATGCCATTCACTATTTCATAGTGTTTTTCTGCTTCTATTTACCACTTGTTTTAAGCAGGTGGTAGATATATGCATGTGGTTGGTTGGGGGGAGATGGGTGAAGCCGGTGGGAAGAGGAAAGCATTTTCTAACAGAGGCAAGAATTGTGTGTTTCCCCCAGTTAGTAAAAAAACAGCATGAGTCTTGGCTGCTTCTGCTGCACCCAGAGTCTGGTGCGTCATTTCAGTAAAACATTTCTGTCTGGAAAAAAAGGGTGTCCTATTTTTTCTGCACCCGGTACATCAAGGTGCAGAAAAACCTAACAACTGATAATCAGGTGGAATAAAATGAACACATGAAAGTACGCCTTAATTTCATTGCCCTTTATTCATACTCTGGACATAGTTGAGGGATATGTCTAGGCATAGTCCTCGCAATACACAATAGATTTGGTTGCGGCAGAGGACAGAACTCAAAAGTCAGGTTACCAGATACAAGTAGGTGGTAACTCAGGGCAGAGGCAAACGCCTGTTGTCCGTGGAGGAGAAATTTCCATCCCAGAAATCTACATTAAAAATTAATTAATAGTATTCTATTTTAAATATCTGTATGGTGCCAGTCCATATGACTTTAATGTCTGCCTTTGGGATTCAATGTTACAAGTCCATAGGGTACATGTATCCTTTGTGAGCTTAATAAATTCTACAAATCCTCACTCATCCAAGTACTCTCAGGCTACCATTCTATACTCTGCTCTGTCTGAAGAACAGCTCAACATTTTCAAAATTCTGCAATTCTGCATTGATATGGCTTGTAAATTATTTTTGGGAAAATCTACATGTATTAACTATTTAATTGTAATACTATAGGTGATTGAAATTACGGAGGAAGAAAGCAAGATTTAGCACCGGGCAACTGAATGTTAGTGCCATAAGAAGGATTATTCTGAAAAACTGAAGGACATCCAGCATTCTAAGTTTAAACAATTTCCAAAACCTAGGTGTGGCGAGGAAGTGGGAGCTGAGGAAAGTACTATACCTGTAAGTGAAGTCTCTAATTTAGCATTTCATTAACCCAGAGCAAAGTCATATCTGTGCACACAGCATCAGAAATAATGCCAGAAAGACCAATCACAACATCCTCATCTGAAATATTATCAGAAAGACAAATTGCCTCAGCATGGCTGAATAACGTTCATCTAAAGCATCATGTAATTGCAGAGAGGAAGCACACACTGCATAAAAGAAAGTTATAACAAAAGGTTTCTTCTGCAGACCATCAAAGAAAAGACGCTGAAAGAAGACTCCGAAGCTGACACGCTAACAACCAGAAGATTGGAAAATCACCTTTGTTCAACAACCGTTTTTAAACAGTTACGCAAGTTTGAGACTGTCTGCCTCGGGATAGAACACCTCGACCTACTCTGCTCACTCTGGCGAAAACCTTAAAAATTCACCACTTTATTGTGTTCATGACCATCTCAGATTGTTCCCTTTTGTTGTGTACTGTTCTGCAATTCTATGTAAATCGCCTCAACCTTATCTGTTGTGCAGGAGTGATATGTAAAACTGATTAAATTAGCACTGTTGCGCCATAGCTAATGTAAATAAATTCTCGTCTTCAGAACTACAAACCGTAACCTTACACCAAACAAAGAAAGGGTAAAAGGAGCTGATGTTCTGCGACTAATGAACCACAATAGTTCTGTGCATGTTTTAATGTCCTCAGTTACTGCCATTACGTGCAAAAGGTACTTCTCAGTTTAATCATTAAATATCAGACTAACACCTTATCACTGCATTGCTAAGAACCTATAATAGATTTGAGAAAAACTTCAGTCACAAAATAAGTTGCTGCCGGAGAGGCTATAACCAAAAGACTATTATCTGCTACAAACATTTCGACAGGTGTTACAGGGCTGCATCCAGACATATTTTGCTCAATTCAAGTGTTAAGAAGATTACACACAATTTCTTTTAGAGATAAGTGCTGAACATTATCTAAACAAGCTCGACTCTAAAATCGGGTTCACTCTTACTGTGGCATATAAGCAAGAGAAAACTAAACATAGAGATATTAACTCTAGGAATACACTTTATAAAAAGACGGGCTGTGAGAACAAATTCAGTGTTCAAACCCGCCCCAATCAAAGCAAAATAACCCAAGTTGCAGAAAAAAGTTACCTGTGCCAAAAAAGATTCAGCCATCAATCTCATCTCACTGAATTTGAGAGAATGCACACTGGGAAAAACCTCTCTCAGTGCTCTGAATGCCTAAAAAGTTTCAGCCGTGAATCTCATCTCACTGAGCATATGAGAATCCACACTGGGGAAAAACCTTATCAGTGCGCTGAATGCCCCAAAAGTTTCAGCCGTAAATCTAAACTCACTGAACATATGATGAGAATTCACACTGTCGAAAAACCTTATCAGTGCTCTGAATGCCAGAAAAGGTTTAGTTTCAAACCGAGTCTATGTCGACATGCATTAACCCACTCTGGGGAAAAACCTTACCAGTGCTCTGAATGCCAGAAATGTTTCCGTGACGAAAGAGGACTCACTCTACATAGAAGAACCCACTCTGGGGATAAACCTTATCAGTGTACCGATTGCCAAAAATGTTTCTTTGACAAAAACAGTCTCACTCGGCATAGAAGAGCCCACACTGGGGATAAACCTTATCAGTGCTCTGAATGCCAGAAATGTTTCAGTGTAAAAAGAGATCTCACACGACATACAAAGATCCACACTGGGGAAAAACCTTATCAGTGCTCTGAATGCCAGAAATGTTTCCATGAAAAAAGACATTTCACTGAACATACAAGAATCCACACTGGGGAAAAACCTTATCAGTGCTCTCAATGCCAGAAATGTTTCAGTAACAAAAGAGATCTTTCTCGACATACAATAACCCACACTGGGGAAACACCGTATCAGTGCTCTGAATGCAAAAAAAAATTCAGCCAAAAAAACCATCTCATTTATCATATAAGAACCCACACTGGGGAAAAACCTTATCAGTGCTCTGAATGCCCAAAAGATTTCAAAGATAAATCACTTCTAACTGCACATGTGAGATTCCACACTGGGGAAAACCCTTATCATTGCTCTGAATGCCCAAAAGATTTCCCACTTAAATCACTTCTAACTGCACATGTCAGATTCCACACTGGAGAAAAACCTTATCAGTGCTCTGAATGCCAGAAATGTTTCAGTGACAAAAGAAGGCTCACTAAACATACAAGAACCCACACTTGGGTAAAACGTTATCAGTGCACTGAATGTGACAAATGTTTCAGTGAAAAAAGCAGTCTCACTCAGCATATAAGAACCCACACTGGGGAAAAACCTTATCAGTGTTCTGAATGCCACAAATGTTTCAGTCACAAAATCAATCTCACTGAGCATATAAGAATCCACACTGGGGAAAAACCTTATCAGTGCTCTGAATGCCAGATATGTTTCATTCAAAAAAGCAGTCTCACTTACCATATAAGAACCCACACTGGGGAAAAACCTTATAGGTGCTCTGAATGCCAGAAATGTTTCAGTGTAAAAAGCAGTCTCACTGAGCATATAAGAACCCACACTGGGGAAAAACCTTATCAGTGCTCTGAATGCCAGAAATGTTTCAGTGTAAAAAGCAGTCTCACTGAGCATATAAGAACCCACACTGGGGAAAAACCTTATCAGTGCTCCGAATGCCAGATATGTTTCAGTGTAAAATATCGTTTCACTCAGCATATAAGAACCCACACTGGGAAAAAACCTTATCAGTGCTCTGAATGCCAGAAATGTTTCAGTGTAAAAAGCAGTCTCACTGAGCATATAAGAACCCACACTGGGGAAAAACCTTATCAGTGCTCCGAATGCCAGATATGTTTCAGTGTAAAATATCGTTTCACTCAGCATATAAGAACCCACACTGGGGAAAAACCTTATCAGTGCTCCGAATGCCAAAAATGTTTCAGCCAAAAATCTCATCTCACTGAACATGTGAGAATCCACACTATATAAATAAATTATCAGTGCTCTAAATGTCAGAAAATATTCAGAGGTAGAGATGGTTACAAGCACCATAAGAAAACACACCATCAAAATAATTCAGTTCTCCGAATGCCAGAAAAGCATCAATTTTAAACTCAATCTCACTCTACATGAGCAGACGCACACAGGGAAAAAACATTACCAATTTCTGGGAATGCCAGAAATTCCTATTTGATTGGCACAGCCTCACTAACTATAAGCGACTCCATACTGATGAAACACCTTATGAGTGCTCTGTATGCCAGAAAAGCTGCAGAGAAAAATGCTATTTCACGATGAGAAACTCCACACTAGAGAAAATCCTTATGCCATAAAAGGTTGAATCTGAAAGACAGTGTTATGCTTCATGAGAGATCCCACTCTGGGAAAAAACCTTAGGAGTGCTCGAAATGCAAGCAATGTTTTGGTTACAAATTACTTCTCACTTGACATGAGCGAACTCACACAGGGGGAAAAAAGCCTTATGTGTGTTCTGAATGTCAGATAAGGTTTAGTCTTGAATACAATGTCATTTCACGTGAGAGAATTCACACTGGACTAAAGCCATATACTGGAGGGGAAAGCCAGAAACGTTATACTCAGAAAGGAGATCTCACTAAACATGAGAAATACATCCACACCAGGTGAAAAGTAAGGCGTATCTTGAGTTGCAGAAAAGCTTCTAACAACCTGACTTTACATGAGAGAGCACATATTGTAGTTGCAATAGAATTCATCAAGAAACTCTTGCAGGATAACTTAGGCTGCCCGCATGCAACCTCCAAAGAAATTTCAGGCCTGGAAATATTTTTAATTGCAACAGAATCCACAATTTGAGTATCTGAAAGTTACAAAACTCTCAAGGTCTTTACTTTACACAGAGAAGTGTTAGTGCTTGCAAAAATCAACTAATTGCCCAAAAAATCACAATAATAATGTCTTAAATTTTACTCCACCCAAAAGGTTTCTACACACCCTTGTTTCTTAACATATGACTGATATCTATTTTTTCATGATAAGATTAAGCCTATCCGGAGTTCCTCAGTGAGGAACTCCGCAAAGTGACTAAAAAACTCTGGCGGTCAACGCGGAGTTCCGCAAGCAGCGGAGTGTGTAAGGGTCATGCAGTTTGTGGTGATTTCATCCCATGTCGGAGGATCATTTGGCCCTTCTCTTCCAGGAAGTTATGGATCTCTTTGTCAAACGCGTCCTTGTGCCAGAAGTAGGTCGGGTTGCTACTCCCACTACTTCTTGGTACCCAAGAAGGACAAAGGCCTGAATCCTAGCTTAGTCCTCAGGGACATCAACCGCTTTCTCCGAAAGGAGAAGTTCAAGTTGTTAACCTTGGCTCAGATCTTGTCTGCCTTCGACCCTGGAGATTTGATGGTAGCGTTGGACTTGAAGGACACTTACTTTCACATCCCCGTCTTGCCTGCCCACCGGCATTACCTACGGTTCACGGTAGGCCACATGCATTTTCAGTTTACAACGCTCCCCTTTGACCTTAACAGCCCCCCCTCCCTCGGGTGTTCACGAAAGTGATGGCGGTGGTCGCAGCTCATCTGCGCAGATCAGGGGGTTCCAGTCTTCCCCTATCTTGATGACTGGCTGTTGAAGGCTCCCACCTCCAGACTACGACGGACTGCCTGCATTTGCTGGGGTTCTCCGTTAACGTGCTGAAGTCGCACCTGATTCCAACCGATAAGCTCCTTTTCATTGGAGCGGTTCTGGACACAGCACAGTTTTGGCTCTATCCTCCCCCGATCTGAGTTCACAGTACTGATGGATGCGTCACTCCTGGGTTGGGGCGGCCATATGGGAATGGTGGAGATCAAAGACCTCTGGTCTCCGGCGAAGTCCAGGCACCACATCAACCTTCTGGAGCTCCGGGCGATTCATCTTGCACTGAAGGCATTCCTTCTTTCTGTCAAAGGAAGAGTGGTGCAGGTGTTCACGGACAACACCACCGCCATGTGGTACTGCAACAAACAGGGCAGGGTGGGGTCGTGGACCATATGTCAAGAGGCTCTTCGCCTTTGGACATGGCTGGAACATCAGGGAATATCTCTGGTGGTTTAACACTTAACAGGTTCACTGAACGCCAGGACGGACAAACTCAGCCGCCAGTGCATGATGGATCACAAATGGCATCTTCACTCGAAGGTCGTGCTAGGTCTCTTTCAGTAGTGGGGAGAGCCTTGGTAAGATCTATTCGCCACCGAAGAGAATGCTCAATGTCAGCAGTTCTGCGTGTTAGAGTTTCCAAAGCGGCTGTCGCTCGGCGACCCTTTTCATTGCGAGTGGAGTTGCGGCCTCCTGTACCACTTCTGCCAAGATTGCTGAAGAAGATCAAACGCGATCAGTCCCAAGTCTGGTACCCCGAGTTCTTGAGCATGGCCATCGATCCTATTGTTAACAGATTTCTGAAGTGCATTACTCATCTCTTTCCTCCTTCTCCTTTCGTAATGCCCTAGTGGGAGTTGACCTCACTTATCTTATGTGTGCTCCCTTTGAGCGCCTACATAATTGTCCTCTTCGCCTCCTTTGAAGACTGCTTTTTTGCTTGCCATCACCTCTGCTTGCAGGATGAGGGAGCTTCAGGCTTATCTTCCAGACCTCCCTTTCTTGCTGTCCATCCAAACAAAGTAGTCCTCCGTGTAAGCCCTCTTTTCTGCCCAAAGTGATAGCCTCTTTCCACATAGGTCTGACCATCAGATTACCTACCTTCTTCCCACCTCTGCTGTGTTTTTCTCTGCCAGGTGCACAACATATAGACTGTTCACACACTTTCTGTAGTATGCTTTGTTCTGGGCAGATAAACTCTAATCCCCACTCTCCTTCTATCCTCGTGTTAGTGCAGCCCGATGTAAACAGTAATTGTAATGTATTTAGATTACATAACTCTTACTACCCCATACGAACTTTGAAGCGCTTTTTCGGCAAGTGGCACACTACTCTAGGATCCAAAAATGATTTGTGGTGAATTAGTATAGGGAAATATAAAATGTATATGAGAGCTGGACATGTTGGTCTGTTAGTTGGGTTAAAAAAGATTGTGGGGAGATAGAAGAGGGAAGGTTTTGCATTTATATAACGCTTGCTACCCCTGATGAAGTGTTGAAGTGCTTTTCGGCGAGTAGCATGCTACTCCAGATCCCAAAAAGATGAATAGGATCCAAAAATGATTCGTGGTGAATTAGTATAGGGAAATATAAAATGTATATGAGAGCTGGACATGTTGGTCTGTTAGTTGGGTTAAAAAAGATTGTGGGGAGATAGAAGAGGGAAGGTTTTGCATTTATATAACGCTTGCTACCCCTGATGAAGTGTTGAAGTGCTTTTCGGCGAGTAGCATGCTACTCCAGATCCCAAAAAAATGAATAGACAGATCAATTATGGTGGGGAGGTTGTTTTATTGTATACACACAACTGTAAACAAATTAATAAAATTCTGTTATAAAGTTGTATCCAAGAGGCAAGTATAGTCTCTGATAATAATTTATACAATACTGATAAGTTTTAAGTTGGCTTGCCATCAAGACTGATGCCCCGTAATGTTGATGCAAAGTCATCTGTGCTGGCGTATCCTAAACTCTTGTTGAATTGTAACATCCACCTTGTAGGTACTGCTATTTGTATCAGGTCCACGTTGTAGGCAGACACAAATGCCTAAATTGTGCACTATTTATATTAAGCATAATAAGCATAATGTAAGTGAGCAGATGACAGTAAGCACTGTACAAGCTGTATTAGGTGCTTAGAAGTAGAGTGACATAGAGGGCAATAAACACTCACTAAATCTTTCTTTTTTATTATTAATAGTGCTCATAAGACCATACAATTCAATACGATGTACAAATAGCCCATTGGGGAACAGTTCAGGCATCATCTGGGGATTACACATCCGAGAAACACAAGTGTCTTTCATGAATACAAATTGACTACTCCTCCAAGGACTGCACTGTATTATTGACACGGGCGTAAAGGCAAACAAGCAGTCAGGAGGTACACTGATTGTATACCCCCCACCTGACAGGATGGTGACAGACCCCAACCACCTGCAGGGGAAACGTGCCACCTAACTTAATAGCGGCTAGACGCTTTACTATGTAAGCAGACTGGTGGTTTACAACTTCGCCTACGTTGGGGCACCACATGTTTTTTCCAGCATAATCTGGTGTGCTCCCCCCTGTGTGGAATGATAGCACCCACTGAAAACTGCACCGTTGTGTAGTCTGGGACAGTGCACCTTCCATGTAATTCTGAACTGGGCCTTTAAATACGGGACTATTTTGTGTGCCTATTTAGTTCAGGTATACAAAGAATGTGGTACTACTTGTATACTAGGGTAGGACAAGGAAGATTGAATTTCTATGGTGGCAGAAATGTTTTTGTCAAAGTGCTTTATGCCCTAAATACTCCCCTGTACCCTGAACATAATGAGATTATGTAGATTACACCTCTGCGTGCCTAATGCTGCCATTTGTATTTCAAGACCAGTGATTAATGTGGCTTTATGAAGTTCAACGCCATTAGGCGTTCCCGACCTGTCTGATACTTGCATATGGAAAAGATGGGTCATTTGAACTTAAAGATAGATAAACATATTCATAGGTCACGATTTATGTCTGCATCTAATATAAAACTGTAAATTAGGAGAAGTGATAAGTGAGAAGTTAAAGGCAGTCGCTAATCGAGCTGCATTTGTACATAGGCCTTCCTATATTATGATATCCATTCCTGCTTAATTCTTTAATTGATATGAATACTTTAGTACCCAGGCATGAAGTCATTGTCGAGCTGTTTAGATAATCCACCTGTCTCGCCAGTTCTTCCCCACTGCATCCTTAACCAGTGGCCTAACCAGTGTGTCCTGGGCCCCAAGGCACGAAAGGAAATGTGACCTCTGCCGTTTATTTGGACTGTGGAAAACAGCAATAATCATTGTTCTGTGGGCCCCTCAGGCCTCTGTTTGAACTGTGACAAACAGCAGTTATCAGGGTTCAGTGGGCCTTTATGGCATCTGGGACTTGGTGCCACTGCACCTGCTGTACCAATGGGAAGCTAAGCCCCTGCCCTTAACAGCTTCTATTCTAGCCCCACTGGAGAACTGAAACAGCCAAGTACTGATCTGGCCATATATGCAGGCATGCAACCGCCTCTTCCTCTGAAGGGATTTAAGTCGCATGAAAGCAGCATGCGGGAAACAACCATTTTCTGAGGTAAACTCAACCAACACCTCTTCTGTTCCAACCTGAATCCATTTAAAACCAGGGAGGAAAAAACGGTTCATCGTCATCCCTTGCTTATCAGAAGGGTAAAACAGATTCATCTAACATTACAGTGTACCACATAACAAATTGTGATTCTGTTTACAAATTAAAACTAGCATGCATATAGAAAGGGCAGCCTTTGGCCAAAATAGCCATTTTCCCTACCCATACTTTTAACACATCTTATACAAAAAATGCTAATTACATTGTCATCCGGAAATAGTCATTAGCGCCTACTCATAACCAAATGCCACTTAGAATTGTCTTTCACTTCAAGCTTTCTAAGGTATATTAATATAAAAGCAGTATTGAATTTTTTGACGTTGTGTACTCTCACCAAAATTTAAAGCATCAACTTAATATGACACACCATAGAAACATGCATTTACAATGCAACGGTTTCGCCTTTGGAAAAGTTAGAGCTATTGGCATTGTAAATGACAATTTTTTTATTTATGTGTTCGTTTTGAAAACCGATAAATAAATGGCATTGTCATTTACAATGCCAATAGCTTAATCTCTCGCAAATGCCACACACACCCACACCCACAGAGAGCCCCCCACACAGATCCCCTCCACACAGAGCCCCCCCCACACACACACAGGGCCCCCCCACACACACCCACGGTGCACAGCAAGTGGCACACAACCTTCATTCTACCCAGAATCAGCAGCAAAGTACCAAGAGTGATGCACAACCCTTACTCAGGCCACCGCCGGCAGCATGGCACTCCCTGCTACCTACAACCCTCACCCTTGCCTTTCCTGGTAGGAGGGCACTGCAGGGTGCAATACAACAATCGCCCTGGGCATCATCCTCTACATTTAGAGCGCAAGTGAAATGTACCCCGCGCCCAGGCCCTTCATAGACCGAAAAAAAAGGAGAAACATTTCTGGGCGCTATAGCCGGGCCAGCAGAGCAAGTGGCAAAAATGCGTATGCATACAAACGTGCATGTACACATGCATATTCATGATATAGGTGAGCAGGTGTAAAAATAATATATATGTACGTGTATACGAATGTACAAATCTAGTACTTTGTGTGGCTATGCAAGTGTGTATAGGTGTACGTGTCTCCTCTATCTCCAACTGCAGCCGTGAAACACGCCCTTTCACCCCAACTCTACAGATCATAATATAGAAAGGGTTTGGATTCTCGTGCACACGTTAGTGCATCTGAAATAGAACAACAATGTAAACGTATCAAAGAATGCAGGCTGTGAATGCATGGCAATGACTCCGGTGACACACTTCTCTAGTGCAGCGTCTCCTGCACAGATGTCCCTTCTCAGCACCCTGGTTTACACAGTGGTGAACGGTGAGCAGCGGCTCGAAGGCGCGCCATGGTCTGTTCCAAGAGAGAGTTTCATAGACACTCTCACTTTACAGAGACAAGCGGGGTGGGGTGCTTGGTCCCGGACTACTTACCACCTCGCGAGGCAGAACCCCCTCCCCCGAGGCATAACCTGTAATGTACTCTCATCTGAAGGCCTTAAAAGCGAGCAGCACGCTGCACATTACAGCAGACGAGGGAGCTAGGGAAGGCGATGGGGACGAAAGAGGAGGAGAGAGTGGGAAAGAGGGAGAGCGCGCCCAGCGCGGGGAAATGAAAAGGTAGAAGGGGAGAGAGAGGGAAGAGCGAAACATAGAGGAATGTTGAGGGGTAGAGATGTGAGAGAGGTGATAGAGGAGAAACATGGTGAACAATGGAGATAGGTCGACAGAGGGAGAAGATGGCGGAGGTGCGGGCGGGGGGGGGGGGGCGAAGGGTGAGAGGGGCCACGACCTCGAGAAGCGAATCCCTGGGCCTCGCAGAGCCCAGGGGGCACACCGCGCAACTTTTAAGCCTTTTTCAGCAAACACCGGACGGAGCCCTGTAGCAGGCGAGGCTGCGCGCCAAGAAAAAACACGGTGGGCGCTGAAAAGGGGAGCGAGAGTGCCTCGTATTTGTTTATCCCCGCATCCCTGCCTCCCTTTTCACATTCATTTGAATAGCTTTCAAGCTCCGAGATGGAAGCGCGCCTCCTGCCCCCTATTTCAGCGGCAGCGTCCTGGCAACAGAGCAATTTTCTATCATCAGCGATAAATGGCGTCGAGCAGAACATTCTGATAACAAGGCAGCGATACAGCGGGGCCCTAAACGTTGAGTACAAAGGAGATGAGCTGGCACACAAGAGAGGGCAGAGCCTACCCCAGCTGTCTCTCAGCTGGTACCTGCACCCTCGTCCCATCCACACAACCGTACCTCGGGCTGCTGTCTCCTGACAGTTTCTCCCCTGCGGAACCTGTGGAACGGACGGCGGGAGGGGGCGGGAGTGGACACGGACGGCGGGAGGGGGCGGGAGGGGGCGGGAGTGGACACGGACGGCGGGAGGGGGCGGGAGTGGACACGGACGGCGGGAGGGGGCGGGAGTGGACACGGACGGCGGGAGGGGGCGGGAGAGGACACGGACGGCGGGAGGGGGCGGGAGAGGACACGGACGGCGGGAAACGTGCACAGGACAGCGAGGGGGGGGCGGAAAGGCACACGGAGGGGGCGGGAATGGACAGCGCATCAGTGAAAGGGGAGGGAACGGGAAAAAACGTAACTCCGCCCTGGGAAAAAAATCTCGGGAACGCCCCCGAATCTGGTCCGGCCTTGACGGACAGATCTCTGTTCCAATGGCTAGCCTCCATTTATGGAGCTAGCCAATGGGACAGGGGGGCGTATTCCAGAGTCCTTACTAAAATCAAGAGATTTCTCTGGAGGCGGAGCTAAGAGCTCCGCCCTCCAGCGAAACCTAAAAAGGAGTTGTTTATATATACTAAACCTCCAGAAACGTTTGATTAACCAGTTATAAAGTCACGTCTAGCTTAGTTACTTTATAGTCTTCTTTTTTTAATAGTAATTATTTCACATTGTTACTGAATATGCATGGCTAAACACTTATAAGGACCCAAAGGCGAGACCTATTGGCTATGACAATGCTTGTTATTGATTGAGTACATTGAGCGGCAGAACTTTTGATTAAGTCCTGAAGAATGCCGCGAAAACACCTATTTGGAGGGTTAGTAGGCTGAAACATGTTGACCTCTTATTGACTCTAACAGTGCACATATATTTCTCCCACAGTGTCCTATTTTTAATCCTGGCCCAGGGTTGTACAAATAATGGAAACCACATACCCTTTAGCAAGTTTTAACTTTCACTCTGCTGCCCCCACTACCCTGAGCTCATTATTGTTGTATTTAGTATACCTTTCTCTATAACAAAATATGCCTGAACACCTCCCTCTCAGTGAGGGGGTTGTTTCATGGTGCAAGGAGATTCCCAATAAGGAAGCATGCCAACTATGGTGGGTGAGGGAAATTGTCCTTTTAAAGGGATATTTCATCTTAGCTAGGTCTTCATTTGCAACAGTAATCCTCAGAGACCCAAGGGTTTCTTGATTGTGGTAGAAATGCATTTTTACCCCTTCATTGTATGTTCAAGCACAGACCATTGCATGAAATGTGATCTATGTAGGGAAAATACTCTGTGCACTGACAAAATGTGTTAAAATAACAGAAAGTTGATCATTGCAAATATAACTAGAATGTTAATTCTAGCATATTTTTGATACCACAAGGTATAAGAAATTTGGGGATCTTTATCTGATATCTTTATCAGTAAGTTATCTGAAATTATTGAACATAAACTTTTCCAAGTATTATTTCGAAAGATTAAGGAATTCGTCTTTTCTAAACTAACCCCAGTGCGTATGACTACAATAATCACCTCTCTCAAATCAATATTGTGCTTGTTTTAGTGAGAAAGCTAAATGATCTAGGAGAAACCAGGAACTGGCGTCAGTATTTTTCTTAGGAAGCTTTAAGTTAGAGAGTAAAAACACTTTTTAGAATGCCCCAAAAATTGTGATAAAGATATTTCAATATGTTTGACAAAAAGAATAGGTACATTTCATGACAATATTGAAATTCTGAACTAAGAGGAACAAATATTTACACGACATTACAAAAATATTAGACTAAATTTCAGCAATATAGGAAATGCTGAGGTTCATGTACTAATAATCCATTTGGTAAAAGTGGTTGCTTGTAGAGTCAGCACACTACTTTGTCTGTGATAGCTTTTAAATAAAGGCATTTTTAATGCACCCCATTTTACTTTCAGATTCACAAATGTCTCCTTGGGTTACTACCTCCTGTTACTGTTTTTCAGTCCACATATGGTTTCAAAGCTCAATACATACCGTAACAATGTATTAAATATTCAGAAGGGAAACTATTAACATTCCCCTTCCAAATTCTGAATTGTTAAATGGGCTTAATACATTTCAAAAAGGGGTTTAGCATTTGCAAACTCTGTGAATTACTGAACCAGTAGATTTTTTTAACAATATAACATGAGGCAATTTTTCTCAATTCCCTCCAAATTAAGTTTGCTAATATTGTTAGTTGAATGATAACCGGTGCATGTACCTATTTAGTGTTAGTGTTGCTTCAGATCAAATAAAAACCATCACGCATAACTCTTACACAATACTTAAAGACAGAATTTCTGACATCCAGCGTTAATGTTTTGTTAAATATATTTGCAAATGTTGTCACTACAACAGAAAAGCAGCTAAAGCAGTCTCTGGACATAAAATAGGATGTAATCATAATCTTTAGATACATTTTCTGAGTTTCAGGAACAATGTGTGTCTTCTGGGTTTACTCTAACCACTATAATAAACATATTCAATGATTTTAGAATTGATCTGTTTGTACTGGTTTCCATTGCAGACTTTAATCTAGATTTAGACCAAGGATCAATTCCACCTATGGCTTTTAAAATCTATTTATCAATGATCTGTATTAGTGTTATCGCAACTAAATCTGTAATAGAACTGATCTGAGAGATGGACCTTCAAGTATTATGCTCAGTCAATTTATTAAACAAACTATGGAGTTAAAATCTGAATAGATTAGATCCTCAAGCATTGCCTGAACACTATATTTTACATCAATAGATTACTTATCAGCACATTTTCTCTAAGTACAATTCAGTCATCTTCTATTTTTCGCGGAGCTCATGCTGGGTCTGTTAGAACTCTTTCAAAAATATTACATTTAAATGTCCAAAAAATCAGGAATTCTAGTTTCAAGCCTGGTCAAACCTCAATGAATGCTACACCAAAAGATGCCCTTCTGTTCCTACATTTTATTGTGCACCATGATTCAGAAATGGCATGTTTTTTCTTTCGGAGGTAAAATTCTAAACATATTTATTGTTATTGCCAGCCGAAAAATTATCACTAATTGGGAAGATAACAATAAGTGGTCTTGTGATGCTTGCTGGAATGGGAAGTGTTTAATCAAAAAGTGGATGGAATTCAAGTTTAGGAGACAATTTTTACAAAAGTTTATGGATTTTGTATATATTTCAAATTGTTGATCTCCAAAGTGGCCTAAATAAATAAATTGAATTGAAATTCAAGTTTATCATTTGAATCCTATTGTTGGAAAAGATGTGATTTTGAACTCCATGAGGCGGTTCCTTTCCAGAAAGCATTCAGGTTGTAATGATGAGTCAAATAATGCTGAGGAGGTTAAAATATTCAAATTGAATTCTAATTACATATGAAATGTTCATTGTTCAATATATTTCTCTTAGTATTTTAATGTGAGGACTTTATTGCTTAAGCAAAATAATTAGTATTTGTTTTTCTATATGTAGGAAGCATTCCATTAATGAAATCACTGTATCCCACCTTCTTTGTTTCCTTTCCTGTTCTTTATGAACGTTTCTATTGTTGAACTTTAAAGATTGCCCGAAATTAGGAATTGTGCTCTACATTACTTTGCTGTGTTACAGTATGTTGATTTTTCTGTACTACTTTTTCTCTTATGTGTATGGCAACTGATGTTTTGTTTTGCTTTAATAATCAGCTTATGTTTATTAGGTTTTATTATTCATATAAAATGTTTCAAACACAACAAATGGTAGTTGATATGTATTTACAACTGCAGCATTTTTATTGTATGGGCAGTTTCAAAGCGGCCAAAAATATGGTCTGTTGGATGACGGAGGACCACATTGGATTCAGCAGGGAGAGGTTTGGGCAGGTGATTTTGAACTTTATGAACGTTTCTATTGTTGAACTTTAAAGATTGCTCGAAATTAGGAATTGTGCTCTTCATAACTTTGCTGTGTTACAGTAGTTGATTTTATGCACTACTTTTGTCTTTTATGTGTATGGCAACAGGTGTTTTGTTTTGCTTTAATAATCAGCTTATGTTTATTAGGTTTTATTATTCATATAAAATGTTTCAAACACAACAAATGGTAGTTGATATGTATTTACAACTGCAGCATTTTTATTGTATGGGCAGTTTCAAAGCGGCCAAAAATATGGTCTGTGGGATGACTGAGGACCACATTGGCATCAGCAAGGAGAGGTTTGGGCAGGTGATTAGGGGTACATGTAAGGTTGGTAGTAGGGGGAACAAAGCATGTCCATTGTGTGGACTGTGACTCCTGGAGTTAGTGTGAGGGATACCATGCTACCCTGTAAATGAGTCCCCTAGTGATTATTATCAACAAACTTTATTCAGTTTTATAAAAGAAAAACATCTTCCAAGTTACAGATTGACAAATATAATATGTCCAAGTTAATCAGAACACAAGATAAAAAATCATGAATTACAGCAGTAGCTTTTTGCGTCTGTGAGATTTCAATGAATGCCGTCATCAGAATCGGTAGCCGCTGGGGACAACACAGTGCATGGGCTGTTACTGGTTCAAGCAAAGTATCAACATCCATTCGCATAACTGATGGGAGTGTGAGACATGTGTCTAACACGCATTCTTCTCCACATAGCAGGCAGCGTAGAACAGGTAGGATGCAATCTTGCCAAATTGGTCTGAATGACAGAAACTATGTGGTATTTAATTCTCTTAGACGAGGTAGTCCCAAAATTTGGACGATGCGCTCACGACACTTCATCGCTAGTAGAGTTGTCTCCATGGAGATCTAGGTGTCGTTTGTGAAATGACTTGCCATATCGCAGCAATAGGAGCAAAAATAGTATTCCTGCAGCGAATCCCAAAATGATAGGCAATCCGCCAAACACAGAGTGCACAACGTTTGGAAATATTACCAGGACTGCCTAAAAAGGTGCTAACAGTCCAGAAAATACGGTCTTAAATACATGTACAATACCACTCGTATCAGACATGTTTAAGATACGACTTAACCTTTCTGAGAAATGTATAGGGCAATGTGTAGTTAAGAGGGCATGTAACTCTGCAGAAGTCATTGCGATTTGCAGATCATAGGTTTCTTTGGCCGAGGTCAGTGGCACTGTTTTTTGCAAAAGAATGGCTTTCATTCTGCTTAAATTATCAATTTGTATAGAAGAGATGTTCAGTGAAGGCCAAAGTGGCGACTCCCGGCTGTCTTGGTTTTAGGAAACAATACTTGCATACAGCACGTGACCCTGGCTGACACAGTTACTAGATATGGTATTCCTGGCAACATGCCACAGCAGCTGCGATCATTCAACGTAAGGTAACTCCCATTCGATAGTTGTCCAAAAATTGGATTGCATTTTCACAATTTTCCCCGCTAAGAAATACTTCACGACCCCCACTCCAGGATGTCTTGATGTATTCTTTACTCAACCTTTTATATGTGTCTGCTGGTATATGTTGTAGGCAATATTGAAAATGGAAAATTGTAACAGACTGAGTGAATGTTCCAATGTATAATCCATTCCATAACTGGCTTTTCAGCGACAGTAAATGGCAATCTTTCCAGTTTTTCAATGCTCAGCACAGTATTGTCTGCTCCCTTTTGTGCCAATTTGATCTGTTTATCAGTGAGATTGAATTCTGAAAACAGTGACGTAGTATAGCCTGAATGAAGGTTTTGCAACGTCCAGCCTAATAGCATGATAGAACGTACTTGCGACTGACCATGTTGCAACATGACCAAGTCCTGTTCCATGATGTCTATGGCATAAGACACTATGCTATCTAAAGAATATATCCTGGACCACAGAGTCGTTAACCCATTGTCAACCACAGAGAGAGATTTCTCTAAATGAATACGATCAATTCCTCGTATTCGTTCTGCAGTCTCTGCTTGCGTAATTTTCCATGCTTCATTATAAGCAGCAAAGATACCGGCATATATAAAACGTTTATGACGCGGTGTTCTTGTTCCTAGCAACAATTCCCTAAGATCAGCGCCATCTTTAAGTAAAGATAAGTGTTGCTTTACATCCTTAAGTGTAGATCTATGTATCCAATCAAGGCAAAGTTTCCCTACACTGTATGTTGTTACTATTCCTGGATGCTGTCTTTGAACATATCTTGGTTCTGGCCTAATGAATGTGAACCCCTTTGTTTTATTCAGGAATCTATCTTGACAGTTGTTTGTGTCTGTGGGCCAGATCAACCATTTATTCGAATCTGAATCTGTTCTTTTGTGATGCAAAATAGTATGTATGTCGACTCCCCCCTCTGAACTGTTATCACTTACAGGTGTAGGTGTAGGTTCAAGTCTTTTATCTTGGCTAACCCAAGACAAGACGTCTCTTAGACAGTGTCATTCAAAAACATAATTTGCTCAGGGATAATGCAGGCTCTAAATAAAGCTTCTATCCCCTGCACTTTCCAATATTTTGTGCCCCAGACAGTTTTTTGTCTCAATGTTGTCTTTCCAAGATTCGAAGCCTTGTGAACACAGTTGAGCATAAAAGGCTATAGAATAAATTTGCTTGGTATTTGTTAACATATTTTTCATTCCTGTTTTTGTTTACATTTTTAAAGTAAAATGATTCCGGATTGGATACATTGAACCCTGAAAAGTACGGACATTTTCTAACAAAAAAAATGTTGAGCTACCCTTTGGTGGCGTAGGACAATGTCCCATTGGTTATACATTAATACATTTCTAGTATTTGCAGATTTGTGCAAGAAATGATGACCATAGTGATTATAACAATACATTTGTTCATAATCTGATGAACCTTCTACGTATTCATGATTTGTAAAGTCTGACATCATATTATTAACAGTCTTGAAGTCCCAATCATCAGAAAAGGTACTATATATTTATATTTATATTTGTGTATTTTGTATAGCACGCAGCTATCCCAACGGGGTGTCCCGGCGCTGGTGCTTAGAATACTAGATCTAGTCCAGAAGGATTTAGCAGAAGAGAAATGTTTTAAGCGCTTTACGGAAAGGTAACTCCTCCTGGATTTTACGGAGGGAGATAGGAGGTTTGTTCCATTGAGAAGAGGCACACACCTGGAAAGTTCTGCCCCCCAGAGCGAACTTTTTAAAATCTGGTTGTGGTCAGCAATAACTTAGAATTGGAGCGAAGGTTTCTAACATTGCTATAGGGACGGAGACAGGACGAAAGATAGGCAGATCCGCGTCCTTTTATTGCCCGATGGGCCAGAGTCAAAACTTTAAACTCTGCCCTTTTATGGATCGGCAGCCAGTGCAGCCTCCGCCGGTAAGGTGATATATGTTCTCGGGGAGAGATGCCACAGACTAGCCGAACAGCGTCTTTCTGAACTATTTGTAGTCTATGGCTCAGACCCGAAGTGTGTCCGAGATAGAGGCCATTAGCATAATCCAGGTGAGAAGTAATTAAGGCCTGGACTATTGTTTTCCTAGTGTTGCTGGGAAGATAGTTAATGATTTTTTTAATCATCCTGATTTTAGAGAAGCAGGCAGCAGCGACTGCATGGACTTGACTGTGGAAGGAGAGACTGGTGTCCCATCTCACCCCAAGGTTTCTTACTGATTCCTTGGGTGAGGGGGCAGAGCTCAGCTCCACCGGCCACCAGAGGTTCGAGCCAAGAGGGGAAGATTGATGAAAGAAAAAAACCTTAGTTTTTCCTGCGTTCAATCTCAGGAAGTTATTATCCATCCAGTGCGCTATATCACGGAGGCGGTCTTTCAGAGGATCAAATGTAGTCAGGGTGGGGTTGTCATATGTGAACAACAGCTGAATGTCATCAGCATACGATGCCACTTTTATTCCTGACTGGGCAATTAACTCGGCCAGAGGAGAGAAGTACACATTGAATAAAAGAGGACTCAGTGAAGAGCCTTGGGGAACGCCCCATTTGAGCGGGCGACAGATGGAAGTGTATGGTGGAGTAAACACTGCTTGTGTACGGTTGGACAGAAAAGAAGAGATCCAGCTAAGAGCCTTACCCTGGATGCCTATTGACCAGAGGCGGTTCAGCAGGACAGGGTGAGAGACAGTGTCAAATGCTGCGGAAAGATCCAACAGCACCAACACCGCCCTTGCACCCCTGTCGAGTGTCCAGCGTACCGAATCGGGCATTTCTATCAGGGCCGACTCGGTGCAGTACCCGGGTCTGAATCCATGTTGGGAATCATGAAGTAGTCCATTAGATTTGATGAATCCGGCAAGTTGCTGGTGTGCCAGCTTTTCAAGAATCTTGGCCGGAGCAGGAAGTAGAGAAATAGGCCTGTAGTTAGCCGGGTTCTCTGGGTCGGCGTTGGCCTTTTTCAAGATGGGAATCAGACGGGCGTGTTTCCAGGAATCCGGGTAAATCCCGGTGCGAAGAGAATCATTCCAGATTTCATTAAGATGGGGGTTGAGAAGTGGAGCAAGGACTTTATATTGCCAGGGATCACTAGGTGATCCAGACTTGCACTTGAGGACCTCTGAGAGAGAACGGTCTTCCGAGATCTCCTCAAATTCAGAGAAGATAAAAGATGGAATCTGGTATACAGATGGTGTTTCCCCGGTTACGTTGCTGTCAATAGTGGGGAAGGAGTCATAGATGGATGCTATTTTCTCCTCAAAGTAATCAGAAAGTTGATTACAAAGAGACTGCGACACTGGGGATTGACGATGAAGAGCCTGGGGGTCTGTGAATGTTTTGACCGTGTTAACTCGATGTCGATTTCCTGACTGACGCGCATACCGGACCCCGACATCGAGGATTGTTTTCCCATACCAGTTTTCCGATCGGATGCCCGGCGGAATTCTCAGATACAGTGGATGCTGCAACCACTACAGATTCCCGATTTGTCGGCGTAATCCGCGTTTTTGCATCTAAACGCCTTTCCCACGTATTGAACTTGAATGACCGGGAGACGTACAATCCCCCCTCCCCCCATTTTACTGTGAACTCTCCTGACCTACAGGCATCACGCATTGGATGTGTATCGTGTTTATGAGACTGCAATACCATGTACTGATTATCCTATACCACATGGTAACATTAGCCCCTACCCGTCCTGATGAAGACCCTATAGCAAGGCGTCAGCACCTGCCTGCATAAAGCACTGGGTCGAAACGTCGACAGCTCTCTTCCCGTCAGCTTCCTCCCACATTTATCATTTATTGATGACAGTTTTGGAAGCATGATACACTTTATGTTCAATACTTTGAGATATTAATTTAACACTTTTTTCGAATGAAATTGATTGCAATGGCTAATGAATATCATTGATTGATTCTTGCTAAAGTCACAATTTCTTTCCTGACACTTCCTCCCACACCTTCACTTTCCCTTCCCTTACCTATCTGGGGCATTGACTGTGTTTACATTTAATTACTGTCTGTTAGACACTATACTATTGAATATGTGTGCACATTGTGAATAAACAACAATGTAGCCGTACTCCTAAAGTTTGATGTAAATTATTTAAATGAATGTTTCATATTATCCTTGACTTTGTTCTGGGACCACTTTGTTCGTACCATATACTCACCCAGGTCCCAGTGACTTCTTTGGGTCAATCCTTGTTTACATAACACATTATTGATCTTATCGGCAAGGTAGCTCCGTTTATGATTTTTGATCTTTTTCCGATAATCTTTGAGGGCAGCTTTGTATAATGATTTACTATCCGCTGAATAGGACTGTCTCCAACCATGTTCCAAAAGTTTACATGCAGATTTACATTTGCGCAGTTCATCAGAATACCAGGGCGCGGCGGGAGCTGAACGGTAGGTCTTTATAGGCCGAAGAGGGGCAATGGAATCGATGGCCTTGGATACCCAGTTGTTTAGAATGACCAAGTGTGAGTCCAAATCTAACGCTCCTGGAGGATCAGCAGAGGGAAGATGATTGACTACACTGTCCGGGGAAATCTTGCTCCAGTTTCTGCCATACTCCTTAGCCCGAATCCTAGGTCTGTCCTGTTGGTTCAGGAGGATAGAGAAGGGAATGAAGTAATGATCGGACCAGATCACCGGACTAGGTTCCCCGATTGTAATATCCATAAGATTGGAACAAATAAGGTCCAAAGTATGACCGGCCTTATGAGTGGGGAAGGTAATCCGCTGATTAAGTCCGCAATCAGTCATGGTGGATATAAAGTTGTTACTTATCATATCAGAAGTATCCTCCATATGGAGGTTTAAATCTCCAAGCAAGGTGAAATTTGCATAGCGGGAGCTAGCTTGAAGTACAAAGTCTAAGAAATTAGGTAAATGAGATGTGCTGGATTTAGGGGTTCGATATACCAGCAAGCCTGAGCACGTGATTTTTGAAGTTATTTTTATACAGAAGGGCAGAGCTTCGATTAGATCGATTTGATCGTAGAGGAAGGACGAGATCGACCAATGGGATCTATAAATAATAGCGACTCCTCCTCCGTGTTTATTGCTTTGCCGGTTGGCACAGAAGATATTATAGCCTGTTGGAATGGCTAGGCATAATGCAGGATTCGTTTCATCTCCCAACCAAGTTTCTGTTAGAAAGAGTAAATCCCATTTGTTATCAATAAGAGACTGGAAGATATCTAGAGAGTGTTTCACCAAGGAGCGACAATTAATGAGTCCCGCCTTGAGGGTTAGAGTATTTTGGTTAATTTGGGGCGAGGCCGCGGGTTTTATTAAGGGACATTGATGCACTGAGATGCCTCCTTCATGGTTTGGGTCACATGCTTTGCAGGGGTAGAACTTAATGGGTAGGTCAAAGGGAATGGAATGTAAATAAGCACTGTCCTTGGGCCTGGGGGAGAGCAGCTTCTGTCTAGTGTATGGGATGGTGTCCAAAGGGTCAAAACCAGCAGCGTCTCTGGCCCTGGTCACGGAAAGGTCGCGGACGGGCGCAGACGGGCTTGCCTTTGGCGCACCCGCTGTGCTCGTCCGCTGCGCGGCCGAGTGGGGCTGGCCATTTAAAGTGGAAGAGGGTGGAAGGGAGCAGGCAGCTGTACCGCTACCCTCCCGATTCCCCCAATATGGTTGCTCTTGTGAGATCAGAGCCCCGTCACAGCACCTGAATCGGCTGCGGGGGGTCCAGCAATTCGAAAGACGCACCAGCTCTCCGCCGAATGCAGGGAGAGGTAATTACAAGTTAAAACAAAGCAAATTACGAACAAACAATATTCCTTGACAATAAGGTTTTAAAAGAGTTCTCTTCCTCTCCCTGCTTTCCGCCTCAGGAGGGAAGTATATAGCTATTTGTGGCACGAAAAGAGGACGCTCTTATAGGCGCGTCCGAGGGCGGGAGGGAGCAGGCAGCTGTACCGCTACCCTTCCGATTCCCCCAATATGGCGGCTCTTGTGAGATCAGAGCCCCGTCACAGCACCTAAATCGGCTGCGGGGGGACCAGCAATTCGAAAGACGCACCAGCTCTCTGGCGAATGCAGGGAGAGGTAATTACAAGTTAAAACAAAACAAATTACGAACAAACAATATTCCGTGGCAATAAGGTCTTAAAAGAGTTCTCTTCCTCTCCCGGCTTTCCGCCTCAGGAGGGAAGTATCTAGCTATTTGTGGCACGAAAAGATGACGCTCTTATAGGCGCGTCCGAGGGCGGGAGGGAGCAGGCAGCTGTACCGCTACCCTTCCGATTCCCCCAATATGGCGGCTCTTGTGAGATCAGAGCCCCGTCACACTACCTGAATCGGCTGCAGGGGGGACCTGCAATTCGAAAGACGCACCAGCTCTCCGGCGAATGCAGGGAGAGGTAATTACAAGTTAAAACAAAGTAAATTACGAACAAACTATATTCCGTGACAATAAGGTTTTAAAAGAGTTCTCTTCCTCTCCCGGCTTTCCGCCTCAGGAGGGAAGTATCTAGTACTAGATGAAACAAAGTCATTCAAGGAAATCTTGAACTGGTGTAGAATCTTCAACAGCTCTGACGGGCAAAAAATGTCATAATTAGTTCTGTCCCAAGCTATACTCCCTGGTATAAGAACGGCTGTGATGTTCACTGATGACAAGTCTCTTTGTTCACGATGGGATGATTTGTGTGGCTTGAGAATTAAGTTGATGTTCTTACTTGCTGTGTCCATTTTGACATATCTTCCATTTATCAGCATTCCCAAAGTTATTACCAGAGTCAACCAAAGTAGAAGAAAAAGCACACCCAACACAATCCAAAGTTCAATCCATGGTGAAACCAAAATGGTCTTTTCCAGGTGATGAAAAAGGTCTGTTGCTTGTTCGTTCAAAGTTCTTTTTACTGGCGCAGTTTTAGGTTCGCTTGCATCCTCGGAAAATGTATCAAAGTTAATGAAATAGCCAGAGGCAGGTCTGTCAATTGTTGTGATTGCATCTGGATTCGTTGAAATCGCTGGAACCTCAGGATTACTTGTAACATTTGTGTAGTCAGATGCTACTTCATTGTAGACAGGCGTTTCATGACAAACTTATTTGGGTTTCAAGAGGTACAAGTTCCATAGCTTTGTTGCTTAGTCTTTCATTTCGCACTGCAGATTCTTCAAAGGTGATGAGTCTCTCAGTTTGAACCTCTTGAATAGTAGCCAGAGCTGGGCATCTGTTACATTGGTGGAGTCCACTTGGCCTACTGCTTATGATTGGCCACATGAGGTGGTTTGACCAGGTTCATAGACACATACCTGTTCTCCTTTTTTCCAGCAAGGGGCGGCAGTAATTCATTCTGTTCTTGATCCGTGGATTGCTAGGACAGGTACTTGTTGTCAGTAAGAAGGCCCAACTTCCTTCTTGTCCGCGATCATTTCTCTGACCAGATCACCAAGCTTTGGGATCCAGACAGGCCTTGCTGGGACGGTCGGTTTCTCTTCAGTGGTGGTTGGCTTCAGGAACACATTACTTTTTTTCGTTCTTATTTCATTTAAGTCCTGTAAGACAGCCAAACGATCTTTGATATCAAAGAAGTTGTGGTCTACCAATCAAGGTCCACTACTAACATTCTGGTCCCAAAAAGGACTTCCTATGGAGTGATGCCCCCTAGAGAACTTCTTGGCAAATTGTTAAGACTACGTTGGACACTTATTTGATGTTTGACCCACCCGTCACCCGAACCTAATAGCCTAGCTTTTATAGATAGCTTTATGTCTCGTTTTTTTCTCTCCACTACCGAATTTCCCTCAGGATGGAATGAACTAGAGTACCGGAGTGCAACGCCCAGATTTGCCATGGCCTCCTGGTAAGCTCGAAAGCTAAACGCAGGACCCTGGTCAGAATGAAGCGTGCCGATAAAGACTCGCAAATCTTTAATAACAGTTATAACAAATCTTTAATAACCGAGCGCTGAGGCCACATCCAAATGAATCTTGAACACGAATCCACTGCGATTATGATATATTTATAGTTGCCATCACTCTGTATGGGACCGCAGTGGTCCAGGTAAACGCAAGCTAATGGTTTATCTGAAATCAACAGGGGCGTCTGCACAGGACGTTTCACAGTAGAGACTTTCATCTTTTGGCATATTTCACATTCCAATACATAGTGTTCGAGGCATATGAGCTGCAGATACTACACTGTGCATTAGATCGCCAGCTGGTGTTGGCCTCGGATGATTGCATGTTGTTGTCGTCTTGAAAGAAGTCTTTTGTAGTCACGGGATAGGTGACCCCTCCCTTGGACGATAGTGCGCAAGGGCATCGGCTCCATCCTTAGATTGTTTTTTTCCGCCACCTGGTTCGGATGAACTTTTTCCGCTCAGGCTCGACATCTACTTTTCAAGTACTTTGAATCGCAAAAACGTATTAAAACTTCACCTAACTACCTTCGATATCGACTAATATTGTTTTCGACTCCATCAGCTCGATTCCGGTCATCGACGCGGGCCGTTGGACCTATCCACGCCGTGAGGCCTACACCTTATGGAAAGGACGCCATTCAAGAAATGCCCCTTGTGTGGAGCACAGTTTCCATGCAGTGACCACCACGAGGTCTGTAACCTGTGCTTATCGCCAGAACACGTCAAATCCAGCTGTAAAGTCCACATTTGTAAAGCGCACAATCACCCGTAAGGGTCTCTAGGCGCTGGGGGCCGTCGGGAAGATTAAGCGAGCTATTGCACAGCTGTACAGCCTGCGCGTCCTTTCGATCCAAGAAAACCATCCGAGATCGGAGGGCCCGTCGACACGACATGCAGAGATCAGCTCCAGAACCGGTGGATATCTTCGATGAAGAGGTTCCGCTCGTTCCCAAAGAGGATTCCGATGATCTCCAAATCGTCATATCAGAGGCAGACGACTCCATACCATTGGGTCAGTGCGTGAGTACTACTGCCCCTTCATCAAACACAGCACCCAAACTGAAGGCAAAGGTCAACACTCCGCCTCCTGGGCCCAGTCGAGACCAAAAAATCACTTCGAAAGCCCCGCCATCGAGCCCGTCTCCGAAGAAAATAAGTAAGCCTTCCGGCAGCTCCTTACCGAGCAAGCCGCACGTGTCAATCCCACCAGCTCCATCGGCACCGAAACCGAAAGAAGTCGAGGCTCCGTCGACTTCTAAAGACTAAGGTGTGAAGCCAACGTCCGATGCCTCGAAGCCGACGAGACCAGCTTCCACTCTAAAGCCATCACCTTCGATATCGAAACCGACAAGGCCTGATTCCGATGCACCCAAGCGCTCGAAACAGCCTACCACACCGAAAACAACACCTTCCGTGCCGAAAACTGCGCCAAAGGACACTGTAACGCCTCCTAAGGCTAAAGACAAGCAGCAAACTCATTCGGATCCGAAAAAATCGGCGCCGACAAAGGTTACACAAGGAGAAGAACTTTTCCAACCTGATCCTCTGCAAAAGAAGATTTACATTGACCCAAAGACAGGTGCTGTATCCACCATACCACACAAGAAGAGGAAGGCAGATACAACACCCACTGTAGTACCTGCCAAGAAGAAGGACTCTGCCACATCTCCTGTATACCCTGCTTCTCCTATACTTCCTTCTCCTTCATCCCCTTTTCCGCCTTAACAATTCACCACAGATTTCCCCTCCACATTCTCCTCTTCTGTCTTCACACTTACCTCAAAATGATGATGAGTATAGTTTAGGAAGAGGGATAGACCCAGACCAGCCTTTCCCATACCCTATAGATGCTACAGACTGGGAGTACCCGAATCCACAGGATGCACCAGCTATTCCTGACCCACAGTCATACCCATCAAAACCTTCTTCCCCAGAAGATAATATTAGTTTTGGACACCTGCTGAACAGAGCTGCCATTTACCATGGAGTCACTATGCACTCTGATGAGGCACAGGAAGATTTTCGTTTAGACACATTTGAACAATCGCAAAGGTCTGTTCAAATTCCTCCTATGATTAAAGGGGTCATCAAACACGCTCCAAAGATATTTAAAGACCCTGTTCGTACTAGGATCCTAAACCCTAGAATTGAGAAAAAATATAGGCCTGCATCTGCAGATCCAGCCTACATTAAAGGACAACTACCATTAGATTCACTAGTTGTATCAAATGCTAGGAAAAGGGCAAATTCACAAACGTCAGGTGAGGCACCCCCACCTGACAAAGAATCTAAAGTAATATATGCTTCAGGCAAAAGAATAGCTGCGCAAGCTTCTAACATATGGCGTATAGCTAACACACAAGCCCTCCTTTCAAGATATGATAGGACTCGTTATGATCAGTTAGAGAAACTACTGGAACATCTACCTGACCAATATAAGGCGCAGGCAAACGACCTTATACAAGAAGGCAAGCTAATTTCCAATGCCTCAATCAAGTGTGCACTTAATGTGGCAGACACTGCATCCGGAGCTGTCAACACTAGTGTCATACTTAGAAGACATGCATGGCTACGCATTTCAGGATTTAAACAGGAAGTGCAAACTACCATTTTAAATCAACCATTTAATCAAAAACAATTGTTCGGACCAGAGGTAGACACAGCACTTGAAAAGATGAAGAAGGATACATATACTGCCAAATCTATGGGAGCTTTACAGTCCACACAAGCTAAAAGTACCTTTCGTTGCTCCTTCTACAGAGGAGGCTCCAAACAGTCTGGAGCAGACAATACAACATCCTTCAAATCTAACACACAAACATCCTCAAACAAGGGGTATTTTAGAGGAGGATATAGAGGAAACAACAATAAAGCAAGAGGTCGGGCTAACAACAATAATCATACCTCTTCCACCACAAAACAGTGACTTTCCTCTGCTCCCCCAACAGCATTCCACTCCTGTGGGGGGCAGATTATCACACTTCCTACCTGTCTTGAATTCCATCACAACAGACAAGTGGGTAAGACAAATTATCCAGTATGGCTACTGCCTGGAACTTACTGCAACCCCTCCAAACATACCACCCAGGCAGCGTCCAATGTCTGCAGAACACCTTACTCGACTCAAACAAGAAGTCCTGTCACTTCTTCAAAAGGACGCAATAGAAATAGTTCCTTTACAACACCAAGGAACAGGTGTTTACTCGCTGAATTTTCTAAAACCCAAGAAGGACGGGACACTAAGACCAATTCTCAACCTCAGGCCCCTCAATCATATACAATCAGATCAGTTTCATATGATCACCTTACAACAAGTGCTCCCAGTGCTGCAACAAGGCGATTTCCTTACAACACTAGATCTAAAGGACGCCTACTTTCACATTCCTATACATCCTGCTCACAGGAAGTATCTGAGGTTTGTACTGGAAGGACAACATTATCAGTTCAAAGTCCTTCCATTCGGAGTTACAACAGCACCAAGAGTATTTACAAAGTGCCTAGCAGTAGTAGCAGCACATCTCAGGAGACAACAAATACATGTCTTCCCTTATCTAGACGATTGGCTCATAAAAGCCAAGTCATTCAATCAGTGTGTTCAACACACACATCACACAATTGAAATATTGCACGACTTAGGGTTCACAATCAACTACACCAAGTCGCACCTGTAACCCTTTCATATACATCAGTATCTAGGGGCTACAATAAACATGTCTACAGCTCTAGCGTATCCCAGTCCAGCAAGGATACAGAGCATTCAAGCCTTAGTCACAGTCTTCCAACACCAACAATCTCTGCAAGCCAGAGTGTTCATGAGACTAATAGGCATGATGGCATCTTGCATCTTCATAGTACCATATGCAAGACTGCAGATGCGTCCGTTACAGGAATGTCTAGCACGACAGTGGAACCAGGCTCAAGGGCAACTAACAGACCTGGTGTTGATAGACAGCCGCACACATCGCTCTCTGCAGTGGTGGAACACCAAAAACTTGACAAATGGGCGGCCGTTCCTCGAACCTGTTCCACAAATAGTACTCACAGCAGACGCATCTCTCTCAGGATGGGGAGCCCATCTCCTACATCATACAACTCATGGGCATTGGACCATTCAACAAAGATTATTCCATATCAACCATCTAGAGCTGCTAGCAATATTCTTAGCACTCAAAACATTCCAACTACAAGTACAAAACAAAGCTGTCTTAATCCGGACGGACAACATGACAGCTATGTATTATATACAAAAACAGGGGGGGGGACACACACTCTACAACTGTCCCAGCTCGCACAGAACATTTGGAGATGGGCCATTCCGCAAAACATATACCTGTTAGTAGAGCACCTTCCAGGAGTTCACAATTAGATAGCAGATCTGTTAAGTCGGCAGATACAACAGATTCACGAATGGGAACTACATCAACAAGTTCTTCAACCATTTTTTCACAAGTGGGGCCATCCAGACATAGATCTGTTCGCCACACAAGAAAATGCAAACTGCCCAACGTTCGCCGTCAGGTTTCCACACCCGCAGTCCAAGGGCAATGCGATATGGATGAACTGGTCAGGCAGATTTGCGTATGCTTTTCCCCCATTACCACTAATACCACTAGTAGTACGCAAGCTCAGACAACAGTCTCTCAAATTAATCCTGGTAGCTCCCACATGGGCATACCAACCATGGTTCACCACACTGTTAGAACTGTCTCTAGTTCCACACCAAAAGCTACGTCTCACACCATCTCTGCTAACGCAGAACCATGGAGACATCAGACATCCTGACCCAAATCAACTGAATCTGGCGATCTGGCTCCTGAACTCTAAGGAGTTTGGTTATCTTAACCTACCTCCACACTGTATGAACATTATTAAAGAGGCCAGGAGATCTACTACAAGAGCTTGTTATGCTGCTAAATGAAAGAGATTTGCCATTTATTGCAACAATAACCAAATAGATCCCCTGGATGCTTCTATCCAGGATATCATTTGCTACCTTTGACATTTACAAAGATGTAACTTGGCACATTCATCTATACACCTGCACCTTGCAGCAATTGCAACATATTTACAAAACAGACAACATCTGTCTCTTTTTAGAGTACCTGGTATTAGAGCATTTATGGAAGGATTAAAGAGAATCATTCCCCCCAGGTTACCACCTTCTCCAGTGTGGAACCTAAACGTTGTTCTTACAAGGCTCATGGGACCACCTCATGGGGCCACCTTGTGAACAAATGTGAACTGCAATTCCTCACATGGAAAACAGCTTTCCTTATTGCTATTACCTCTCTTAGAAGAGTGAGATACAAGCTTTCACAATACAAGAACCATTTTTACAACTACATCGTAACCAAGTGGTTCTAAGAACTAATCCTAAATACCTTCCAAAAGTCATTACTCCTTTTCATTTAAACCAATCTGTAGAGTTACCTGTGTTTTTCCAAAACCCTGACTCTGTAGCAGAAAGAGCTCTACACACACAAGATGTTAAAAGAGCTCTTCTCTACTATATAGATAGGACTAAATCTTTTTGAAAAACAAAACAATTGTTTGTATCTTTCTCTCCACCGCATAAAGGCAACCCCATCTCCAAGGGTGGAATTGCAAGGTGGATTGTAAAATGTATACAAATATGCTATCAAAAAGCAAAACGTACATTAACAGTTCCTCCTAGAGCGCACTCCACACGCAAACTAGGAGCCTCTATGGCTTTCTTTGGGAACATCCCCCTAGAAGACATATGCAAGGCAGCAACATGGTCTACAACACACACCTTAACTAAACACTACTGTGTTTATGTGCAAACCAAGCAGCAAGCTGCAGTAGGACAAGCTGTCCTTAAAACTCTCTTTCTAACCACTGCAACAGATACAGGTGACCACCGCTAGGGGAGACACTGCTGCACAATCGATGCAAAGTGTAGTATCTGCAGCTCATATGCCTCGAACGGAAACTGCTACTTACCAGTATGCATCTGTTCTTGGCATGTAGAGCCTCAGATTACTGCACGCCCTCCCGCCTCCCCGGGACCTGTATCTATTCCAGTTTTATCTTATTTAGATGCACACGCATGGACATCCTTTTCTTTACTTCTGCTAACTCCATCATTTCCCATGGCGAAAAACAATCTAAGGATGGAGCCGATGCCCATGCGCACTATCGTCCAAGGGAGGAGTCACCTATCTCCTGACTACAAAAGACTTCTTCCAAGACGACGACAACATGCAATCATCTGAGCCCAACACCAGGTGGCGATCTAATGCAAAGTGTAGTAATCTGCAGCTCTACATGCCAAGAACAGATGCATACTGGTAAGTAGCATTTTCCTTCTCCCACATTGCCCCGGTTTCAATCCTGGTCCAGGGGCGTACAAATAATGGAAACCACATACCCTTTAGCAAGTTTTAACTTTCACTCTGCTGCCCCCACTACCCTGAGCTCATTATTGTGGTACTTAGTATACCATGCTCTAAAACAAAACATGCCTGAACTCCTCCCTCTCAGTGAGGGGGTTGTATCACAGTGCAAGGAGATTGCCAATGAGGAAGCATGCCAACTATGGTGGGTGAGGGAAATCGTCCTTTTAAAGGGATATTTCATCTTAGCTAGGTCTTCATTTGCAACAGAAATCCTCAAAGACCCAAGGGTTTCTTGATTGTGGTAGAAATACATTTTTACCCCTTCATTGTACGTTCAAGCACAGACCATTGCATGAAATGTGATCTATGTAGGGAAAATACTCTGTGCACTGAGAAAATGTGTTAAAATAACAGAAAGTTGATACTCTCATTTAATACCTTCTTATACCTGGATTTATCTAGAAGAAAAGTCTGTTAATTCTAGCAGATTTTTGATACTACAAGGTATAAGAAATTAGGGGATCTTTATTTGATATCTTTATCAGTAAATTATCTGAAATTATTGAACTTAAACTTTTGCAAGTATTATTTCTAAAGATTAAGCTCTCAAATAAATATTGTGCTTGTTTTAGTAAGAAAGATAAATGATCTAGGAGAAACCAGTAACTGGCGTCAGTATTTTCCTCAGGAAGTTTCAAGTTATAGAGTGAAAACACTTTTTAGAATGCCCCAAAAATTGTGATAAAAATATTTCAATATGTTGGACAAAAATAATAGGTACATTGCATGACAATATTGAAATGGGAAATAAAATAACAGGAACAAATATTTACGCCATATGACAAAAATATTAGAGACTAAATTTCAGCAATATAGGAAATACTGAGGTTCATGAATTAATAATCCATTTGGTAAAATTGGTTGCTTGTGGAGTCAGCAAACTACTGTCTCTGTGATTGCTTTTAAATATAGGCATTTTGTAATGCACCCCATTTTTTGGGGTAAAACAGATTTTATTAGTCAAGTAGCACATATCAAGCAGCACCCTGTAACCCAGAGGCAACTGCACAATCATTACAACAAAGTCACATTTGCCCTTGACTGTTCGGTTCAAAGTCTTTCAGCCCCCAAGGAATTTCTGCCCCCAAAACAATAGCGTATAGAAAACCCCCCTCCCATACTCCCAACTCCCCCCAAACACCCCCCCAGGTCACTCAAGTCCACAGTTCCATAATCACAGTTATACAGAATAACCATATACCATAAGGCACTCACAGTCCACCCCACCACTCCTTCGGCACATTCCTTTGTATTCGCCTGCAGTCTCCCCCTAACCCGGCAGTAACTGCTCATCAGGAGGGTCCAGCCACAGTCCCCGATATTCTGCCCACCTGTTCCAGATTTTATAATGCTTGTGTGGACACCCCCTCGCCACAAAAATAGGCTGCTCCAGGCCCATGCAAAAATCTAGACCATTTTTCCAGACTGCTACTGATGGGGCCCTTGTCGCTTTCCACGCCTGTGCAATGTCTCGTTTTGCTAAGGTGAGTCCTAACAATAAGAGTTGCCGTTTGTATCTGTTACCTCCCACCCCCTCCATATGCACCCCATTTTACTTTCAGATTTACAGATGTCCCCTTGGGTTCCTACCTCCAGTTAATGATTTCAGCCCACATTTGGTTTCAAAGCTTAATACAAACCTTAAGGATGTACTGAAGTATCCTAAAGGGCCCCTATTAACATTCCCCTTACAAATTCTGAATTGTGAAGTGGGCTTAGTACATTTCAAAAAGGGGTTTAGCATTTGCAAACTCTCTGAATTACCGAACCAGTGAATTTTTGAACAATAAGACCCTTGGTACAGGAGGCCATTTTTCTCAATTCCCTCCATATTAAGTTTGCTAATAATGTTAGTTGAATGATAACCTGTGCACGTACCTATTTTGTGTTAGTGTTGCTTCAGATCAAATAAAAATCATCACACATAAATCTTACACAATACTTAAAGACAGCATTTCTGACATCCAGCTTTAATGTTTTGTTAAATATATTTGCAAATGTTGTCACTTAAACAGGAAAGCAGCTAAAGCGGTCTCTGGACATAAAATAGGATGTATTCATAATCTTTAGATACATTTTCTGAGTTTCAGGAACAATGTGTGTCTTCTGGGTTTACTCTAACCACTATAATAAACATATTCAATGCTTTTAGATTTGATCTGTTTGTACTGGTTTCTATTGCAGACAATAATCTAGATTTAGACCAAGGATCAATTCCACCCATGGCTTTTAAAATATATTTATCAATGATCTCTATTAGTGTTATCGCAACTAAAACTGTAATAGAACTGATCTGAGAGATGGACCTTCAAGTATTATGCTCAGTCAATTTATTGAACAAACTATGGAGTTAAAATCTGAATAAATTAGATCATCAAGCATTGCCTGACCACTGTATTTTACATCAATAGATTACTTATCTGCACATTTTCTCTAAGTAAAATTCAGTCATCTTCTATTTTTCACGGAGCTCGTGCTGGGTCTGTTAGAACTCTTTAAAAAATATGACATTTAAATGTCCAAAATATCAGGAATTCTAGTTTCAAGCCTGGTCAAACCTTAATGAATGCTACACCAAAATATGCCCTTGTGTTCCTACATTTTATTTTGCACCATGATTCAGAAATGGCATGTTTTTGCTTTCGGAGGTAAAATTCTAAATATATTTCTTGTTGTTGCCAGCCGAAACATTATCACTGATTGGGAAGATAACAACAAGTGGTCCTGTGATGCTTGCTGGAATGGGAAGTGTTTAATCAAAAAGTGGATGGAATTCAAGTTTAGGTGACAATTTTACAAAAGTGTATGGGTGTTGTATATATTTAAAATTGCTGATCTCCAAAAAGGCTTACATCAATAAATTGAATTGAAATTCAAGTTTATCATTTGAATCCTATTGTTGGAAAAGATGTGATTTTGAACCCCATGAGGCGGTTCCTTTCCAGAAAGCATTCAGGTTGTAATCATGAGTCAAATAATGTGGAGGAGGTTAAAATATTCAAATTTAATTCTAATTACATATGAAATGTTCAATGTTCAATATATTTCTTAGTATTTTAATGTGCGGACTTTATTGCTTATGGAAAATAATTAGTATTTGTTTTTCTATATGTAGGAAGCATTACATTAATGACATCACTGTATCCCAACTTCTTTCCTTTCCTGTTCTTTATGAACGTTTCTATTGTTGAACTTTAAAGATTGCCCGAAATTAAGAATTGTGCTCTACATAACTTTGCTGTGTTACAGTATGTTCATTTTTATGTACAACTTTTTTCTCTTATGTGTATAGAAACTGATGTTTTGTTTTGCTTTAATAATCAGCTTATGTTTATTAGGTTTTATTATTCAATAAAATGTTTCAAACACAACAAATGGAAGTTGATATGTATTTACAGCTGCAGCATTTTTATTGTATGGGCACTTACAAAGGGGCCAAAAATATGGTCTGCGGGATTACGGAGGACCGCTTTGGCATCAGCAGGGAGAGGTTTGGGCAGGTGATTGGGGGTACATGTAAAGTTGGAGGTAGGGGAAACAAAGCATGTACATTGTGTGAACTGTGACTCCTGGAGTTATTGTGAGGGATACCATGCTACCCTGTAAATGAATCCCCTAGTGATTATTATCAACAAACTTTATTCGGTTTTATAAAAGAAAACCATAAAAGTCATACATAAAATGATAAAACATTTTCCAAGTTACAGATTGAAAAAATATAATATGTCCAAGTTAGTCAGAACACAAGATACAAATTCATGAATTACAGTACAGAAGTGTATCGCAGCTTGACCTGAGTCTAACAGCGACCCGTAAAAAGTTAAGCGTATGCAAAACAGTGTCATTAGAGCAGTTTTTAAAAGATAAGAGCTGGTCTCACCCTCCTAAAACCCACTTTTTTGAGAATGGGAATAATAAATAACTTTCTAAGGACAGCATAAAAACTACAAAACCTTAAAAAGTGCATCATGTCCTGAGGAGACTCTCCGTTGCAGCCACAGGGCATGAGGCACAGGCCTCTATGAGATCCACGAGGGTGTGCCAAGAGGTAATGGAAGAGGTTGAGCCGAAACAGGGTCAATAGAAAACGATCATGGATGCTTTTAAGCCCTAGAAGATAAGGTTCGCTGGTTGGTCCGGTTTTTAACACGATGTACATACGCACACTAGGCTTACACAGCTCATTTCCCTCTCTTTCACAGCAGCTCATTCTTAAAAAAACACTCTTTGACCAGAGAAAGGTCCCTCTTACATATGCACTTAGGTTTAGCAAATATTTTCTACCTACCCTGGAGAGACCAACTCTGATATACTGGAGCCATCGGATGCTTGAGACATGGTCAAGTGAAAGTCATTCCTGTAGGACATCTTTGCAAGTGTATTTTCTTAACACCTTGGCTGCGGGGCATATTCCCCTGCTGTGCTGGGGGAGTGGAGGGGCGCGCACAGTGCCCCGGTGCTCATGACGAGCTCAGCTCGTCATAAGCCACGGTTCTTGTGTACGAGATGAGCTTGTCACGGCCATGCCCGTTTCAATAGAACGCTCAGCACGGGAATAATCCCAGCGTGTGAGCATTCTAACGGCCGGGACGAGCTCAGCTCGTCATGAGCACACTGAAACCGTGGCTCATGACGAGCTGAGCTTGTCATGAGCATGGGAGGGGTTAATAAGCCCAAATATTAAGCCACAAAGACAGGGGAAGGAAAGCCAGTACATCTGAGAGGAAAGAAATCCCCAACTCTTTGTGCACAACATAAAATGGGTTGCTTTGTGGGACAGAAAGGGCACGTCGCAGGAAAGAGTTTTCAGCACTTTGCACTGCCCCTACCCCAATGTGACCGCATATCTCACTCCCATAACTAACCTTTGAGATATATTTGGCTTCATATATCTTCAAAAGAGCCCCTATTGGCTTCCCTTCCACTCTGCTGGCAAAGTTAAGAACAGCTGCAAAAGCTTTCACTATATCCCCTTTCTTGCAAGTCAGTAAAGGGCACCAACTCAAGGGATCGTTACACAACTCCTAAATAGGAGAAAACATTGGTCTTGGGTATTGACGAAAGGTGAACTGCTTAGCTTTACGAGGTCCCACCTGCAAAAATGAACGCATTGGAATGATTAAACGAAAGATTCAAGTTCTTCATAAAAAGGGAAGAAGAATTAAGAAGAAGTTGTAGGCCCCTAGTTGTCCTCGCCCAAGGACTGCGTCGTCCGCGTAAAGGAGGACTGGCAGGCTACGCTTGCCTACCTGGGGACAATCAGCATTTGTGCTTTGCAACATCTACATGAAGTCATTACCGGTACTGATCATTCAATTTCACCTCACGTGCTATAACTATTCCGACGACACACAAATACTCCAACTGGAACACCCCAAAGACATTGGAAAATCCCCAATTTTCAGTTGTCTCAGAGCTGTGGATCAGTGGATGACTTGGAGCCATCTCAAATTGAATGCTTCCAAAATGGAAATACGCAAATGTGGCGATTGGAAACATTATGACCCGCTTGCCACCTGGCCTGATGAACTGGGATCACCGCCTAAAGTATCGAAGGAAGTTAGAAACCTCGGAATGACCATGGACTCCAAGCTATCAAAGAATGCCCAAGTGGATAAACTAGCAAGATCAAGCTTTGTCACTATAACAACACTGCAACACATTTTCCCTCATTTGGGATTTCCACACAAGGTCCAAGCTACGATCTCCCTTGTTCTGTCCAAACTCGATTACTCCAATAGCCTCTACCACGGATCACATTTAACGACCATGAAAGACTACAACGGATTCAGAACTCGGCTGCCAGACTACTCTTGCATATCAAACCGGGAGACCACATCTCACCTGCCTTGAAAGCCCAGCATTGGTAACCGGTTGCCAGAAGATCCACATTCAAGCTACTTTGTATCACCCACAAAGCACTACATTGAATGGGACAGCTCTTCATCAGAAATAAAATCACCAAACACATTCAACAAAGGAACCTCTGCTCTAAAGGGGCATCTTGCCTCAAAATCTTAAGATAGCAGAAAAAAACATGGGTGGCACATCCTTCTCTGTTCAAGCAGCCAAACTATGGAACTCTTTACCCCCCAACATAAGATCCACTGACAACCACCGTATCTTCAGAAAACTACTCAAGAATTGGCTCTTCCCCACAAAAGCACCATACACAAACAGGCATTTACAGCATATCTCACTGTAAATAAGCATTTATTTCACCATAGATATGTACCTATCTTTGTGTATTGCTTTGTATGAACATGTACAATAATTATGTTGTTAATAAAGAAATGTAAAAATGATCTTTGGTCTACATGTACTTGCTTTCATTGTGCATCTATGTACCTTCCATGTTCTTGGATCTGTGTGTTATTTACTTTTCTCCTGAAAAAGCATATCCAGTGTATTACGCTATTTCTCATCATGTACCTCTATCAATATCTTTAATCTGTATATACTTACCTCCATTATGCATCTATATACTGTCAATGTACTTATGGAGCTATACTTTTATCACTTTCTTCTAATTTAGTATTTCCAATGCACTACCCTATTTCTCAGCCTATACCTCTCTCAATATATCTTCTAGCCCAACTATCTGTCTCATCTCGACTACTATTTCCAATGTGCTACCCTATCTCTCACCCTATACGGCTATCAATATATCCTCTACATTCACTCTCTCGTTTATACCAAACCCCATACCACTACTATGATCCCCAATATAACCCTTTCTAGACTCTCTCCTACTCTACCCCTCCCTGCATCATCTGACATCTTTTACTATACCGATCCCCAAAGCAAACCTTTCTAAACTCTTCCCTCTGACTCTTCCCCTCCAAAACCCTTTTACTCATCCAAAATCCCCCTCCTACTGCTATGATCTAAAAAATAAATCCTTGACTATCCCACCACTATCCTTTTCAACCAAAATAACAGACTAACATGTTCACTTCTCAAATTCCATATTCCACTATACTAATTCACCACTAATCCTTTATGGGTTCCTGAGTAGCGTGCTACTTACCAATGAAGCGTTTCAACACCCCATCAGGGTTAGACACGCTATATAAATGCAAACCTTTTTTTCCTTTTCTACTCCTCCCCAACCCTTCTCAATCCAAATAACTGACTAACATAGCCACCACTCAAATTAATTTCCTGTTTCACCATACTAATTCAACACTAATCCTTATGGGTTCCGGAGTAGCATCCTACTCACCAAAAAAGCACTTCAAAACCCCATCAGGGGTAGCAAGCGCTATATAAATACAAACCTCTTTCCCTCTTCTATCCCGCTGCCTACCCTTCTCTATCCAAATAAATGACTGACATATCCACCACTCAAATTAATTTCATGTTTCACCATACTAATTCAATGCTAATCCTTATGGGTTCTAGAGTAGTGTGCTACTCGCCAAAAAAGCGCTTTAAAACCCCATTAGGGGTAGCAAGCGCTATATAAATACAAACCTCTTTCCCTCTTCTATCCCGCTACCTACCCTTCTCTATCCAAATAAATGACTGACATATCCACCACTCAAATTAATTTCATGTTTCACCATACTAATTCAATGCTAATCTTTATGGGTTCTAGAGTAGTGTGCTACTCGCCAAAAAAGCGCTTTAAAACCCCATTAGGGGTAGGAAGCGCTATATAAATACAAACCTCTTTCCTTCTTCTATCCCGCTGCCTACCCTTCTCTATCCAAATAAATGACTGACATATCCACCACTCAAATTAATTTCATGTTTCACCATACTAATTCAATGCTAATCGTTATGGGTTCCAGAGTAGTGTGCTACTCGCCAAAAAAGCGCTTTAAAACCCCATTAGGGGTAGCAAACGCTATATAAATTCAAACCTCTTTCCCTCTTCTATCCCCCCACCTACCCTCCTCTATCCAAATAACTGAATAATGTATGCACCACTCAAATTACTTCATATTTCACTATACTAATTTTCAACACTAATCCTTTATGGGTTCCAGAATAGCGTGCTAGTCGCCAGAAAAGCGCTTCAACACCCATCAGGGGTAACAGGCGCTAAATGAATGCAAACCTTTCTTCCCCTTCTATCCCTCCACTATCCTTCTCACTCCTGTTGCAGGGATTCTGCTCAAACACAGAACTGTGCACAGAGACCCAGGACCTCAGTGAATTGTGGTGTACCAAAAAACTCACCTCAGTACCTAGAACCCCTAACCGACTAGCATCAGTGTTTAGCTCTTCGTCCTACAGCAAAGTAACGAAAGATTAGACAACCCAGAACATGCGACTTAGGTTACTCTCAGGAATGGTGGGAATCAAGAACACTCTTTTGTTGTTATTCTCATACCAGTCCACAACATGGGTAAAAAAAAGACACAGTAAAGTTTAAAATGTTTATTTTAACAACGTGCTCTAAGATGCAGTATTTTTGCGAGCATAAGCAGGGATATGATTAAAAATAATACAAGCAGCATTGTTACAATTCCATAAAACACAAAAGGGGAAATCATATTATAATGATGGTGGGAACAGGTCCCATAGTCCCTTGTATGCCACACCCCCTAGTGAGGAACTATGTTTTATAAAATATAGAAGGTCTCTTAGGCTTGTGAGGGGACCCCATACCTCCAAGTGTTTCAAATCATGTATGCAGTGGTCACGTTTTTATTTTCACTCACCGTCCTTGCCGTGATTGCATGCCCCACTTCCCAGCAGCCTACCTCTTCCTTTCGGACTTTTTCAAGCAGACAAGGGACCTGCTGCCCCTGAACCCAGTACCCCTGCACTCAGACATACACACTGCTCAAAGAACCGCACACTCACACACGAAAGCATAGCATGTACCCCAAACAAACCACTTCTGCACAGACATAGCGCAATCCCCCCTGCTCCTGCTCCTTGCAAGGCACAGATGTAGGAAACAGTGCTTCTGCTCTTCTTTGGCACACGCAGCAGAGGGAAAAATAAGCCCAGGATCACACGTTTTTATTTTCACTCACCGACCTTGCCATGATTGCATGCCCTATTTCCCTGCAGCCTACCACTTCCTTTCGGACTTTTTCAGGCAGACAAGGGACCTGATTTTGATGGTTATCTCGAGTTTCTTTTTCTATAATAGCCAGAATGGTAAAATACTTGTCGGGAAGCAACCCTACCTGATGGATAGATGGTATTTATCACACCCGTTCAAATCTGATACCCAGGAGCCAAGCAGCTTTGACCTGCTGAAAGCTACACTGGAGGGGGTTGGGGCTTGGGGAGGGGTAGTTTGGTCTTTAAACCAACCGGTAATTACAGGGTTGTTGAAATGCGACCCACTTGTAAATGCACTCCTCGTGCGGCCTACACAGAGTTTTCAAATTTCGAAGAATTGGCTTACCGAGCGCCTGGAGAGCAGAGGCGGCTCCGTGGTCTCTGCGTCGGAAAGGGAACAAGGCCGCACGCTCAGCTTCTCCTTCCTCTGCGTACGTCGCTGTACTGTACTGTGTCACTGAATGCAAGCATTTGCCCTAATATGTGAGTGACGACACGTCATCGTCGCGCGACACACCCACACATGGGGGCGACACACACTTTGGAAAGCTCTGCCCTAACAGATCGTCTAAAAAAGAATAAAGAAGCAGAATTAAGGTTACGTCATCCCTCCTAAGCGGTGCTATTGAATTTCTATACCTTACAAAACATTCTCATCTCAGAACCCATCCTTCGCAGTCACGATTTTACAAAACCTTTTATTCCCAAAACAGAAGCTTTGGGAGTCAGCTTAGGTACAACACTGTCCCAAAAAGATGAAAGAGGAGAGGAAAACCCCATCCTATATATGGCTGCATGCTATTTCCCCAAGAAAAGAACAATGCTACAGTGGAAAAAGAAGCCTTAGCTATTAAATGGACTTTGATACTACTTGGAAGGACAGGAAATTGCCCTATATATATATATATATATATATATATATATATATATACATATATATATATATATATACCATGCTCCTCTTGAATGGATGGCTCATAACAAGGGTAGAAACCCTTGCATACTAAGATGGTTCCTGGCCCTTCAGTCTTTTCATTTTAAAACGCAACACCGTAAGAGAAGGGGGAGAACAAGAGAAAGATGCCAGCATGGAGGAGAGAGAGAAGCGAGACCAGCAAAACAAGAAGAAATCAGAAAAGAAGCCTCGAGTCAGCGCCACACTGGAGGAGAAGAATCGGCAGGACCGCAGCTAGACAGAAGAGATCCACTATGTGTGGTTCGCCACCGAATGGTAGACATTGCCAGAGATACTGCTGCAGCCGCAGCAGCTCAGGAGAGCTCTGAGCAAGGTGGGGCGCATCATTGTGAGAGGAGGAGTACCTGCATGGAGGGGAAAGGAGAAAAACTGGAGGCCCATGCATGTGTCTTAGAAAGTGCCAATATACAAGTAGGGGGAGGATAATATGAAATTCTCCCTTAAGTTGGGCACAGGAACTGAGAGATCCGAAGCTTCCATTTCTTTTCTCTTTATTTCCTTCCCCACCTTCTCCTTTTGCACTTATCTGTGAACTTCTTAATAACCTTGGGCACTCCCACCGGTCCACCATGACGCTCCTACCAGAGAGAAAAGGGACACAGAGTCTTTAGAATCCTTCATCGAGGGTGACCTGGTGACGGGAGAAAATAGTAAAAGAATAGAGTAGCTTACACCTTGCATCGTCCCTTTTCTTATGGGAGGAGACTGCCAGTGGCACCATCCCTCAAGAAACCTGTGGAGAGAAAAAGGAATCCATTACCACACCTGTCAAGACCAAGAAGCTGGGGCCCCCACTCCTTACCCTTTTGGAATTGTGTTCATCGATATTATTTATTTATAAAACCGTAACAATATCCTAACACCCAAATAAAAGTCAAAATTCACCGAAGAACCAAGTCATCAAAGCCATATTTCCCTCCCACAGTGCCTTTGGGAAAATTGCTGGTTGACAACATTTTAAAAGACAGGTAGTCAGTCAAGTCAACCAAAAATGTTTTTCTCCTAATGGACGAATAAGGCTATAAACAGATAAAAAATGAACCACAATGAAGGGGTAGAAGGGAATGCAAAGGACATATGGTATTGGTTGGGAATGGTATCTCATTCCTGCCATGATGCAATTTAATTTGCATTCTGGGAAAACTTGTTCTTGAGTGCGTTGCAGCTCTCATGCCCTGCATCTGTTCTAATAATATTGTTTCACCTAACACATGGAATACAAATCTATCTAAATGCCCTATTATAAGTTCAGCCTTCATGAATAGCAATAACAATATATTTAGGGTGATGATCGGTTCAGTTCTAAGATGCCACATAAGGAAGTAGATACATATAAGACACACAGGTATATAGTTCATCTAGTGCAGTATTTTCCAGCTCCAACTGAATCAGCAACAAATAGACAATTACCCCTAAAACACAAGGGGCCAGATGTAGGTAATTCTATTTTACCGACTCATAAATACCGAATTTTACCGATTCGGTATTTATGAATCGGTAAAATAGAAGTACCGAGATGTAGGTAAATCCAGATGTGGATTTACCGAATCTTTAAAAGTCGGTATTTACCGTTTCGGTAAATACTGACCGGTAATGCTCCATTCATTCCTATGGGCTTTGAAGCCCATAGGAATGAATGGGGCATTACCGGTCGGTATTTACCGAATCGGTAAATACCGATTTTGACAAGGGTGCAGGGAGTGTCACTTTGACACCCTCTAGCACCCCCAAAAAAGGTACGGGGGCCATGTGGCAGGCATACCTGCCCTAAGGGCAGGTCTGCCTGTCATATGGCACAGGTGTGCATGCACACATGTGCATGCACACCTCAATCGGTATTTCACCATCAAATTGAATTTGATGGTAAAATACCGAGTTCTTAGGCCTTGTGGGACTCATAAGAGTCCCACCTACATATCAATTTTACCGATTCTGTAAAAATACCGGTCGGTAAATTTACCGACCAGTATATTTACAGAATCGGTAAAATTACCGATTTGCCCCGTTTCTGTCCTCCTACATCTCGGTGGCCAAATACCGGTCGGTAACGGCCGAATTCGGCCGTTACCGACCGGTATTTGGCTACCTACATCTGGCCCAAGGTGTCTTATGACAATGTATAAAGAAGATTATAGAACCCCGCCACTAGCGATACAATTAAACTGTCTGCTTAACGTGTTTAGCATTTCGATTTTTTTATCATATAACGCATTGCCAATTCGATAAGATAACAATTCTGTTAAACCAAGACTTCTGACATGTAACATGCATGTAAATAACAATAAGTGACAGAGGGATGGTGTCTGCAAAAGGAATATATGTATGTATTTCATGCACGTGGTATATGGAATTAACGACAATGATAAGACTGTATTCCTACAGAAAGATGGTTCTGCATATGTACCTCGATAAGTTAGGCACATAAATTTGATGAATCCATTTATTTATTTATAGGTTTTTCCCCTGACGAAGGGACGCTCAGTCCAGAAATGCATTGGGCTCAACTCATAAACTCTCAATCGCTGCAGAAAATGTATGATTGCAAATATAATTATTAATTGAGAAATGTTTCAATAGAAAAACACACTGTTGGTTTCACACAAACCATGCAATGATGATTACATTGCTATAATTTAAATGAAAAAGCAAACTGTTTAAAGAGTTACTAATCAATGGATAACTAGAAAACTTAGTCAGTGTTTAACTACATTGCAGTGCACATTTGAGTTCAGGTCGCCCGAGTGGGCCCTGACCACTTTCATGTTACAGTACATGCCAGGCAGGCATAAGCAAGCGTAGCATGCCATAAAGTTTAAAGCTTATTTAAATATTTAGGTTTAGATGCATAAACAGGAGTGCACGTTTCCACCCTCTCATTGTTAACTATTATAAGTTCAGCCTTCATGAATAGCAATAACAATATATTTAAGTTGATAATCGGTTCTTTTTCACAGATGCCAACTCCGAATAAGCATTGCTTAGGAACTGGAACTAAAACGTGGAAAACTTAAAAATGGCGGGGAAAAAAGGGACATGTTAGCCCAATTGTAAGAATATGGACAACATGATTCTCCCGGCCACCTTCACTTAAGCGGAAAAAGAGGGTGTCTTGGGTTTCAGAGCTCATAGCAGCCATCTCTCCTCTTACTTTGCCAGCTTGATGTGACCTTGTTTATGGGAATTTTAGTCCCTCAGAGTCGAGATGGCCATTGTTTATAAACAGATACAACATTGGACCCCACCAGATAGGTCACTCCCCCTCCGCACAGCACCACCTGTGTGTCCCTGCCCCAGCTGCCACTGCTGAGGAAGTTCGAGGCCCTCCACCACCCGCAGGCTACCACCTGCACCTCATTCCTGGTGGCCAGTGGCAGGCGGTGGGTTTGTTCTTATTCCGCTTTATTGTTTTATTGTATTGCCTGTATTTTAGTGTTGTGTCTGTGACTGCTGTTGTTCTGTCTTCCCCCGCTGCCTGTTTGTGGTCCGTGCCAGTTTTCCTCCCTCTGTTCCCCTCGCTGTCCACGTTTCTCAGCCCGGTTTTTCCTTCTGTACCCCTCGCTGCCTCCGTGTCTCTGCCCGGTTTTTCCTTCTGTACTCCTCGCTGCTCCCGTGTCTCTCAGCCCGGTTTTCTCTTCTGTACCCCTCGCTGCACCTGTGCCTCTCAGCCCGGTTTCCCCTTCTGTTCCCCTCGCTGCCGCCGTGCCTCTCTGCCCAGTTTTGCCTTCTGTTTCTCAGCTGCCCCTGTATTCTTGTGTCCTTTTTGCCTTTTGTGCCACTCGTTTTTTTCCCTGTATTTCTGAGCCCTCTTGCCTTCTGTGACACTTGTTTTCCCTCTTTTTTTGTGCCCTTTTTGCCTTCTGTTCCCTTCATCACCCCTCACTGCCCCTGCTGTTGCATCCCCTGTGGCCCTGCCCCCATGACTGTCCACTCGCTACCCCCGCCTCTTGCCTCCCAGCTGCTCCTCCCTCCAACCTCCCCATATATGCCGGCCGCTGTGAGGCCGTGTAGCGGACGCGTGCAGCGGGTGCGCCTAAGGCAAGTCCGTCTGTGCCTGGACCGCGCCCAGTGCCAGAACTCCTGGTCCCCGCACCCGCCACGACAACTGCTGCCACTGCGATGCCAGCACACTCTGCACGCTCTCAACTCCAGATGGACCCATACCTGCTTCAAGGCCGCCCCGAAACGCACACACAGTCGCTTCACCTGCCGGAACTGCAGCTACATCAGCCTCAGAGCTGACAAACCACCCGCCAAGAAAGACCTCGACCACCTCTGATGCATACTACTGAACATCCGCTCCACACGCAAACACGCCGTCGAGCTCTGAGACCTGCTCAACACAACATCCCTGGACGTCGCCTTCCTGACAGAGACCTGGTTGAACGACTCCTCCGCACCCGACATCGCCATAGCCATCCCAGACGGCTACAATATCACCCGCAAAGACGGCACCAACGGAGTCGGAGGAGGAATTGCCATCAACCACAAGAACAGCATCAGGGTCTCGACTAGCACCAACGATGCGCTCAGCACTGCCGAGCACATGCACTTCCAGATCCACACAGACCCTAACTCCACCCTCAGATACACCCTCGTCTACCGACCCCTCGGACCCCGTCCCTAGTTCAGCGACTCCATCTCTGACTTCATCAGCACGCACGCCCTGACCTCCACGACTACATCCTCCTCGGAGACCTGAACTTTCACCTTGAGAACAACAACGACAACAACTCCACAACCCTGATCGATAACCTCACCAACCTCGGACTGAAGCAACTCGTTAAAATGCCCACCCACTCCGCCGGCTACACGCTCGACCCCATCTTCTCCTCAAGCCCACACGTCTCCGTCAGCCACACCACCGAACTTCTCTGGAGCAAAATCTATGAAGACCAACTACATGCAAACCTCGTTCTCAGCCCACACACCGAAAACTCCAACACCCACGACTGCGCCAACACTCTCGCCCTGCTGAAGACACCCCCATGCAGAGACACTAGCAAGAGGGCCAGCTGGTTCACCCCAGAACTCTTTGCCTCCAAGCAAGCCTGCCCGAAACTAGAGAAGGAATGGCAAAACGAACAAACTCCGGACAGCCACGCAGCACACAAGGACGCAATCCGCAACCACCACCACCTCATCAGGGCGGCCAAGAGGACCTCCTTCAAAGACCTCCTCGACAACAATGCACACAATAGCAAGGAGCTCTTTAACATCGTGAAGGAACTCTCCAACCCCAGCTCCAATACCAATAACATCCCACCGTCGCAAGCCCTGTGCACCTCCCTCGCCACCTTCTTCCATCGTAAGATAGCAGACATCCACGACAGCTTCAACACCCAGACAGCCCCAAAAGACAAGTACACAACAGACCCTCTACTCACCATCGACCACGACGCCCTACTAGCATGGGCCAGCGTGAGTGTCGATGACACCATCAAGACCATGAGCACAATCCACTCCAGCTCTCCGTCAGCCCCATTCCCACACCACGTCTTCAACAAAGCAATCAGCTCCATCGTACCCTACCTGCACAACATCATCAATCTCTCCTTCGAGACTGTGACCTTCCCAGAGAGCTGGAAACATGTAGAGATCAACGCCCTACTCAAAAATCCTAAGGCAGACCCAAGAGACCTCAGGAACTTCCTGCCCATCTCTCTGCTCCCCTTCCCGGCCAAGGTCATCGAGAAAATCTTAAACAGACAGCTAACCTGATACCTCGAAGAAAACACAATCCTGGACCCTTCCCAGTCAGCGTTCCGCAGCAACCACAGCACCAAGACTGTCCTCATCGCCGCCACTGATGACATCAGGACCCTGCTGGACAACGGTGAGACCGCAGCACTCATTCTCCTAGACCTCTCTGCCACCTTTGACACCGTCTGCCACCGCACTATACGTGCACGCCTCCACACCGCAAGGCTCTGGAATGGACCACCTCCTTCCTCTCCGGCAGAACCCAGAGCGTCCGGCTCCCCCCATTCCGTTCCAAAGCCTTCGAGATCATCTGTGGCGTACCCCAGGGATCCTCCCTCAGCCCGACACTGTTCAACATTTACATTGCCCCACTCGCACAAGTCGCCCGACAGCACGACCTCAACATAATCTCCTATACCGACGACACTCAACTGATCCTCTCCCTCACCAAGGACCTCATCACCGCCAAAGCCAACCTCCACGAAGGTGTGAAGGCCGTCGCCGACTGGATGAAGATCAGCCGTCTGAAGCTGAACGCTGACAAGACGGAGGTCCTCATCCTCGGCTTCAACCCTTCAGCCTGTGACGACTCCTGGTGGCCGATGGCACTGGGGGCAGCCCGACACCCACCGACCACACACGCAACCTGGGAATCATCCTCAACTCAATGTTCTCAATGACTAAGCAAGTCAACGCCATCTCCTCCTCCTGCTTCGACACCCTCCGCATGCTTCGCAAGATCTACAGATCCTGACAGATACAAGAAAGACAGTCACCCAGGCCCTCGTCAGCAGCAGACTCGACTACGGAAACGCCCTCTACGCGGGAGCCCTGACCAAGCTCATCAAACGACTACAACATATCCAAAACACCTCGGCACAACGGATCCTTGACGTACCACAACACGGCCACATCACCCCCCACTTGAGAAACCTGCACTGGCTCCCCGTCAACAAGAGGATATCCTAAAGGTTAGTTATGGGAGTAAGATATTGGGCCACATTGGGGTAGGGGCAGTGGAAAGTGCTGAAAACTCTTTCCTGCGACGGCCCTTTCTGTCCCACAAAGCACCCTGTTTTATGTCGTGCAGAGTTGAGGATGCCTTTCCTCTCAGATTTACTGGATTTCCGTCCCCTGGAATTGTGGCTTAATATTTGGGCTAAGCAAGAAAATACACTTAGCAAAGACGTCCTATGGGAATGCCTTTCACTTGACCATGTTTTAAGCATCTGATGGCTCCAGTATATAAGAGTTGGACTCTCCAGGGTAGGTAGGAACTATTCATAAACCCTAAGCGTATTTCTAAGAGGGACCTTTCTCTGGTCAAAGAGTGTTTTTTAAGAATAAACCGCTGTGAAAAAGAGGGAAATGAGCTGTGTAAGCCTAGTGTGTGAAAATACATTGTGTTAAAAACTGCACCAACCACCAAACCTTATCTTCTAGGGCTTAAAAGCATCCATGATCATTTTCTATTGACCCGGTTTCAGTTCAACCTCTTCCATTACCTCTTGGCACACCCTTGCGGCTCCCACAGAGGCCTGTGCCTCATGCCCTGCGGCTGCAGCGGTGAGTCTCCTCAGGACATGATGCACTTTATTTTCTGTAGTTTTTATGCTGTCCCTAGAAAGTTATTTAATATTCCCATTCTCAAAAAAGCAGGTTTTAGGCGGGGAAGACCAGCTCTTATCTTTTTACAACTCCTCTCTAATGACACTGTTTTTCTTACGCTTAACTTTTTACGGGTCGCTGTTAGACGAAGGTCAAGCTCCGATTAACTTCGGTACTGTAATTCATGAATTTGTATCTTGTGTTTTGATTAACTTGGACATATTATATTTGTCAATCTGTAACTTGGAAGATGTTTTATCATTTTATGTATGACTTTTATGGTTTTCTTTTATAAAACTGAATAAAGTTTGTTGATAATAATCACTAGGGGATTCATTTACAGGGTAGCATGGTATCCCTCACAATAACTCCAGGAGTCACAGTCCACACAATGTACATTGCTTGTTCCCCTTAATATCAACCTTACATGTACCGCCAATCACCTGCCCAAACCTCTCCCTGCTGATGCCAATGTGGTGCTCCGTCATCCCACAGACCATCTTTGAAAGTACCCATACAATAAAAATGCTGCAGTTGTAAATACATATCAACTACCATTTGTTGTGTTTGAAACATTTTATTGAATAATAAAACCTAATAAACATAAGCTGATTATTAAAGCAAAACAAAACATCAGTTGCCATACACATAAGAGACAAAAGTTGTACATAAAAATCAACATACTGTAACACAACAAAGTTATGTAGAGCACAATTCTTAATTTCGGGCAATCTTTAAAGTTCAACGATAGAAACGTGCATAAAGAACAGGAAAGAAAAGAAAGAAGGTGGGATACAGTGGTTTCATTAATGTAATGCTTCCTACATATAGAAAAACAAATACTAATTATTTTCCTTAAGCAATAAAGTCCTCACATTAAAATACTAAGAGAAAAATGTTGAACAATGAACATTTCATGTGTAATTAGAATTCAATTTGAATATTTTAACCTCCTCAGCATTATTTGACTCATGATTACAACCTGAATGCTTTCTGGAAAGGAACCGCCTCATGGGGTTCAAAATCACATCTTTTCCAACAACAGGATTCAAATGATAAACTTGAATTTCAATTCAATTTATTGACTTAGGCCTTTTTTGGAGATCAACAATTTTAAATATATACAGAGACTTTAATCAACAGGCTCACATGGCCTCCTTTTGCTGGAACAGTTAAAAACGTATTCCATTTACATGTAATTTATTCTGAAACAAGCTATACAAAGTAAGTGCACATAAAAATTATATTGACTTCTAATCAATGTCAAAAACAGCATTGGAGGAATTTGTGCCGTGATCTCTAGGGTTTTGACCTGATTGTACCACATGGTAGACTTGTTCTCCAGAGTCGGTCCCACCAGAAAGATGCTGAAGCACTTTAATGAAAAGCTTGGTTAATTTAGATAGCCATGTAGTCAATCAGTTTAGAAGACAATTTCACACAGTGTAAAGCACTCGGCAGTTCAAGACTACATAAACGTATTGAGCTAGAAGCCAGTCAGCTCGCATCACTGTTCTTCACAGACTCTTGCAATTTCACATCGGAGAAGCAGAACCTGATCTAGGTCATGTGCTAAGTTTGATGTTCTGTTTTATGCATCTGCCTTAATACAGGCTAAAGATCCCTGTGGAACAGGATTGGCAGAGATTAAGCCGATTTACGTAAGAAATTCTCATTGCCCAAAAGAATTTGCGATCACACTGAGTTAAAGAGATACAAATTCTTCAAGCAGATCTTCCATACAACGAAGCGTTTCCCAGTATTCCAAATACAAGTAAACAAATACAGAAAAATCCAAAGCCTTTTCATCAAGAAAGAAAATTTCTACATCTTAAATATCAACATACGTAGATCCTTGCTACCACACCGTCTCCTTCACCATTCTAGTTAGCCAAGGGCCCAAAATCTGAATGTGTCCTGACAAGTTCCAGTAAATACCTTTCACATCATATTGGCAACGTTTTTTTATTTTTTTATTTGTCCAATTCTTCAAATGGTGAAAATAAATGTACCTGTAGAGCAAACTAAATGTGGTTCTACATCAGTTAAGCATTCCCTGCAAAATTTACAAGCTCGAAGGACTGCTTAGATCAATCAACTGGCTCGGACAAGAGCCCCCCCGGGCACCCCTCTTGAGTGTAAGATTCACACCGACATACAACCTTAAGTGGTAGTGTAAGGCCCATGGCAAAACAAAATCAAAGTGGGCAAATAGGCTGCCCTTATTTCCAAATCATCACCATCAATTCATGTTGCCATGTACCCTCAATGTAATCATATTCCTGTTTGGAACCGAAATGTTACAACAAACACCAGATGGTTTAAATGAGAACAACATGGCTTGTTCTACGAGCTGGTGTCAACAGCTTCGAAACATATCCATTCTTATACTCCATTTGAACGTTTCAGTCCCGAACGTCAAATTTCTCATTGAATTTGGGAATTGTCGAACAGGGACAAATGTTTTCAGTAGTTTCACAAGTTCAGACGATTCAGTAGCTAACCTTAAAAGTATCCAAAGCGGTTCTGCACATAGCTCATCTGTTTGAACTGGCTAGGTTACAGCATTCCTGAGCTTTGTACTAATAGTATGGATGCTGGAACTAGGGAGAAAGATTATTTCACCCACTCCAAGGGTGTTAAAGACAATCACTCTGACCTATAGCCCTGAAATAAATTAAAGGCAACACAAGAGAGGAGGTTTCGCCCCTTTCACTGCAACATAATGTCCTTTAGATTCTCTTGGAGAATGGTGTCTTTCACGGCGTGAAACACAAAGCGAATGTTTTCAGTGTCTATGGCTGTAGTGAAGTGGTGGAAAAGAGGTTTGCTACGATTCTGCCGCTTTCTGTCAAAACATTGCACCAGGTAGAGCTGGACATCCTCCATGCGCTGTGGATCCCCCTTGAAATCAGAGAAGTACTTCTTAATGCTGACAGTTTTTACTTTGTCCACAAGAAGATCCATTTTGTTGAGGAAGAGGATAATGGAAACGTTGGAAAAGAGCTTGTTGTTGACAATTGTCTCAAAGATGTTCGTGGACTCCAGCAGACGGTTGGTTCGCCGGTCCTCCATGAGAACTTGATTGTATTCACTTGACGAGACCATGAAGAGGATGGAAGTAATGCCATCAAAGCACTGGAACCACTTCTGCCGCTGGGATCGCTGGCCGCCTACATCCACCATTTTGAATGGGATCTTTTTGATTATGAAATCGTGCTCCACAATTCCCTTTGTGGCTTTCCGAGCTAGCAGTATGTCTTGCTTGCTTGGGAAGTAGTTCAGCTGCCCAATGCGGTCCAAGTTATCCAGGAAGTACTTCACAGACTCGCCCAGCTGGAATTCACTTCTCCTGTTGAAGGCTTCCTTGATCCCCGAATCCCTCCAAAGGGCACGGAGCGCAGGCACGTACAGCTGAAAGGTGGAGGGCTCGACGGGCACACCCACCTTGTTCTCAAAAGCCATCAAAAACATGCCATGCTTCTCGTTCTCGGTGTACTGCCAGGGGATCCCCAGTTTATCCCGTGCATCCACCAGGACCCTGGCACCCTTGATGATGTTCTCAAAGATGGTGTCCCTGAAGTCCAGCAAGGCCTTCTGGTCAAACTCTTTGCCGTGAATGATCCTCATCTGCTTCAGAAAGATAGACTTCCCACTCTCTCCAGCTCCAAGGAGAAGGATCTTGACCAGCCGCCGGACAGCACGCCTCTCCCGGGATAGCATGGCGTCAATGTCCCGGCTGCGGCGGCGGGCCTCGCGCTCAGAATCCCGGTTCCTCTCTTTGCTCTCGCCCCGTACCCGGCTAGCCTCAGCGGGCAACAGGCAGCGGCTCAGTGTCCGGACCACAGAGGCCATGGTGACAGTTAAGACAGTCAAAAAAATGTCAAAGTCTCGGACGCAAATCCAACAGCATGGAAACTAAACCAAGAGACAGCCACCAGTGTAAGTGCACCGAAAAAACTCCTAATATTAAGCTTTTATATAGGGATTGTAATGAGCCAACATAGTGTCAAGAAGCCTAACTAACTTGGGGGGCGGGAGCTAGAATAATAAATACAACAAAGATTTAAGACCTCAATTAATATCCATTGGTTGCTTATGAAAATTAAGATCTCTCTTCCATTCTGTATGGCGAACTTTGCCAAAGTTGGCAACAGCTTCTAACAAAAAAAATAGTTCACTCTAGGAATCACATGACAGGGCAGGAATTTCTCCAAGTTAACTAAATACATGCATTTCTATAAACTACTACATAGGTCAAGATACTAACAACCTTTTTGCTGAATTCAGATCTAGTTTCAACCTAAGCTGACCCCATGTCAAGGGTGTAACTGTTCGTCCTTATTTAATTTAAAGTTACTGTGCCCTGGTATAAAGTGTTCGGTAGTGTCAGTGTAACCTACCAAACAGTGAAAGTGTACTAAAGTGCAAGTTGTCTGTCCAGCTCCGACCGCCGCCATCTCGACTAAGAAAGTCGCTGCCGATAGAGAGAGAAAAAGCCCAAAAGTCCAGCACCGCTTCTGCATTCAGGAGGAACAAACGAGAGGAAAGTCTGTTGTCTCCAAAACTAGTCGTCGCTGAAAGTTTTTGTTTGTTTCCAATAAATCTTCGGTGGTGTCCCGCCCAGCCCTGCTGCTCCTGCCGGGAATAGGGCGGAATCTTGAAGGAAAATCCAAACTGGTTTGGAGCCACAAAGGGAGCGCTGGAGACGTCCCTCCACCCGCCTCCCGCCTGTTTAAATATATACAAAATCCACACACTTTTGTAAAATGTAAATGTCATATTTTAAAAGAGTTCAAACAGACCCAGCACGAGCTCTACGAAAAATAGAAGATAAGTGAATTGTACTTAGAGAAAATGTGCTGATAAGTAATCTATTGATGTAAAATACAGTGGTCAGGCAATGTTTGTGGATCTAATCTATTCAGATTTTAACTCCATAGTTTACTACATTAGAATACTTGAAGGTCCATCTCTCAGATCAGTTCTATTACAGTTTTATTTGCGATAACACTAATAGAGATCATTGATAAATAGACTTTAAAAGCCATGGGTGGAATAGATCCTTGGTCTAAATCTAGAGTATTGTCTGCAATAGAAACCAGTACAAACAGATTAAATCTAAAAGGATTGAATATGTTTATTATAGTGGTTTAGAGTAAACCCAGAATACACTCTTTGTTCCTGAAACTCAGAAAATGTATCTAAAAATTATGATTACATCCTATTTTATGTCCATAGACTGCTTTAGCTGCTTTCCTGTTTAAATGACAACATTTGCAAATATATTTAACAAAACATTAAAGCTGGATGTCAGAAATTCTGTCTTTAAGTATTGTGTAAGAGTTATGCGTAATGGTTTTTATTTGATCTGAAGCAACACTAACACTAAATAGGTACATGCACAGGTTATCATTAAACTAACATTATTAGCAAACTTAATATGGAGGGAATTGAGAAACATGGCCTCATGTACCAAGGGTTTTATTGTTCAAAAATCCACTGGTTCAGTATTTCACAGAGTTTTCAAATGTTAAACCCCTTTTTAAAATGTACTAAGCCAATTTAACAATTCGGATTTCGAAAGTGGAATGTTAGTGTCCCTTCTGAATATTTAATACATATTTAAAACATCCTTAAGATATGTATTGAGCTTTGAAACCATACGTGGGCTGAAAAACAGTAACAGGAGGTAGTAACCCAAGGGGACATTTGTGAATCTGAAAGTAAAATGGGGTGCATTAAAAATGCCTTTATTTAAAAGCAATCGCAGTCACAGTAGTGTGCTGACTCCACAAGCAACCAGTTTTACTAAATGGATCATTAGAACATGAACCTCAGTAGTTCCTATATTGCTGAAATTTAGTCTCTAATATTTTTGTCATGTGGTGTAAATATTTGTTCCTGTTAGTTCCCATTTCAATATTGTCATGAAATGTACCTATTCTGTTTGTTTCTGGCTTTCCCCTCCTGTATTAGGCTTTAGTCCAGTGTGAATTCTCTCATGTGAAGTGACATTGTATCTGACATTCAGAACACTCATACGGCTTTTTTTCCCCCGTGTGAGTTTGCTCATGACAAGTAATTTGTAACCAAAACTTTGCTTGCATTTCGAGCATTCGTAAGGCTTTTCCCCAGAGTGGGATCTCTCATGAAGCATAACTCTGTCTTTCAGATTCAAGCGTTTATGGCATAAGGATTTTCTCTAGTGTGGAGTTTCTCATGGTGAGATAGCGTTTTTCTCAGCAGTTTTTCTGGCATAGAACACTCATGAGGTTTTTCATCAGTATGGAGTCGCTTATTTTGAGAAAGTGCCATCTTTCTTGCATTGGTATGCCCCCACTTTTTGCTGAATTGCTGATGTGCTTTGCCTGAGTGTGCCCTGGACTCCTGCCAATCAGGTGTCCCGGGCCTGTGTTCCTTCCCTAAAACTGTATTGAAGCTGAAACACAATTGGCATCTCTGGTCACATGTCAGCCCCTGGTAAATGGTACCCTAGGCATTGTGACCAGAGAAGACCCCTAAGGGCTGCAGCACTTCTTGTGCCACCCTTAGGGGCCCTGCACCCTGACACCCACACACTGCCTTTGCAGACTGAGTGGCCTGGTGCAGAACTAACCAAAGAGTCGACATGGTACACATTCCTGTGTGCCATGCCCACACACCCACTGCCCTGGCATACATCAGTCACCCCTCTAGCTGGGTGCCCTGTGCCAGTGGTGAGGGCACAGATGCAGGAGTCCTGTGCCCCCTACAGTGCCCAGGTCCATTCCTGGGACCTGTAAGTGCAGTGCTGCCATTAAGAGTATATGATGCTGGGAGGTTGTCATTACGAACTACACAGCACCAAAATGTCTACAATGAAGACTGTTTTAGTTTAATTTAGTTTATTTGTTTAGCACAGTTAATTAAAACCACTGCTGTGAAATATCCATATTAGCACAATTATCACATCAAGAAACAAAACCGAAGAAATACACTGTCATTTTTAAAAAAATCTATACATTTAAAAACAATTTTAAAACTACCAGTGTTAAGTTACTATTGAAGTCCAAAAAGTGAAAAGATTAGAACAAGAGGTGCTAAACAAGGGGACGAAAAAAGTCAGTAATACGGTTTTTGGGGGGGGGGCAGGAAGCGTAGGAGCCGAGGAGGGTGAAAAGAAGTTTGCCAAGAGTCTCACAAACTTTCCAACCCTGGCAAGCGCTTGAATATCTGTGGAGGTAAAACACAGAGCCGTCGACTCCCAGCATGACCTAGTGCCCCATTTTAAAAATAAAGGTTTTAATAAATGCCTTCTGGGGTCATCCATAGCGGGGCAATAACACAGTAGGTGCGGCCATGATTCTTTGTGATATGAGCACAGTCTGCAGGCCCCCCCCCCCTCCTTTGAAGGAGCTCATCTGTAGGACGCCGTAGAGCACAGGTATAGAAGGCGCATAGACAATATGTTCTTCCGTGCCACTGCGTTCAGGTTTTCCAGTAGATAGAACTGCGGTACCCCAGGCTGGTATGAGACATTCAAGGGAAGCAAGACAGTTGGTGTGTTTAAAGCCTTAGTTATGTTATGTTATGTTAAAATGGCTTTTGTAGAGCGCACGGCTACTCAAAAAGAGTGTCCCGGCGCTTTTAATTAACGAAGGCTGCAGTAAAACTAACATAACACATTAAAAAGAGAGAATTACAGATACAGAGAAAAAAACAACACAAACAGGGGGCCTACTGGGAGAATAACCACGTTTTAAGGTCCTTTCTGAAGGCTAATAAACTAGTGGCTCCCCGAAGTGACAGGGGCAGAGAGTTCCACAGTTGGGGCAGAGCAGCCTGAAGGTCCATCCGATGGGAAATTAGTTTTGCCTGCTTATTTATGACTTTTTTCCACACTGAGTATGGATTTGTGTCTGAGATTAGCAGGGAGCTGTCAATCTCTAATGATTTAATGGCCTTTGTCATTTGACGGTTCCATGGGTTTCCAGGGCTGGTAAAGATCTCTTTTAGGCAGAATTTTAGGGTGGTATCTGCTGCTTTTGATGACCTTATAAAATATTTCAATGTATCTGCCTCGCAGTAGATGGACTGCCTTTGTAGTCCCAGCTCCAGACGTAGTCTTGTTCTCTGAATGAATTTCGGGAGATTAAGTATTTTTTTGTAAATGGAAACTTGGGCATGGTCAAGGCAGACACAGCATGCACCGGGAAAGGCCTGATGTCCATAGTTCAAGGCGGGGAGTAGTGTGGCTTTGATCACTTTCAAGATAGGTTCTGCAGAGGGGCTGCTCAGAGACTGATTCAAACGAGTCAGGGAGTATGTTATTGCAGAAGTGGAGAAGTGTGTCTCACTGGTTAGAAGCGGCATACCCTGAAGCAGAGGTCGGCCCGGGACCAGGGTTCAATTCCCGACGCGGCAGGGTCTTGGGTCAATATCCGCGGACTCGATAATTCTCACTTAGGTGCCTACGCTAACCATGGGTCCCACTCTGCAACTCTGGGCAATAGCTTGCTTAATCTCCACAACGGACCTAGCAACGCCGGAGATGCCTGGCTTCACCTTGGGGTGCCCTCTCACAGGGAAAGCCAGGACGGGTTCCCCAGCGGTATACAGCGCCAGGACGCCACGTAACGAGGTAACAGTGCGCTTTACAAGTATAAATACATTACATTACATTACATGCTCTTTTTTTCATGGCAGCTAAATGAGCTGTTGATCTTGAGGTCTCGCAGAACCATACTCCTAAGTAATTGTATTTTGCTGTTGAGTTGATCGTTGCGGGCCCAATGTGCCACCTTAAACTTCTCTTGTTCTTACAACGGCCGAATATCATCACCTTGGTCTTTTCTTAGTTGATTTTTAGCACGTTGGCCGTATTATATGTATGAAGCTTACTTAATGCTCGTTGGAGCCCCGTTTTTGTCTGGCCCATTATGACAATATCGTCAGCATATTGTAAAATATGCAGATCCCGTTTTGCAGGACCCAGCTTTGGCGGGAGTAAATTGCTTTTCTTCACATATGTTCCCAGAGCAGCAGTATAGAGATTGAAGAAAAGCGGGGCGAGAACACAGCCCTGCTTCAAACCGTCTCCGATGGCAATTTTTCTGGAGACTGTCTTGGGGCCAGTTTTAATTCGCACCCAGGTGTTCTTGTGCAGGGAGATAAGGGCTCCTAGCAGGTTCTGTGGAATCCCGATTTGTCCAGTTTCCTCCATAGAATGTTGCAAGACACTTTATCGAAGGCTGCGCTGTAGTCAATAAAGCAGCAATATAGTGGAAGATTATTTTTTTGTGCCGCCTGCTGACTCAGGAAAGCCAAAATTGTGATGTTGTCTATGGTGGATGCTGAGGAGCGAAACCCTGTTTGAAAGTAAGGTAGAATATTGTTTTCTGCTACCCAGTCTTCTAAGAGCTTGAGAAGACACCGGGCATATGCCTTCGCCTCAAAATCTAGTAAGGCAATAAGTCGGTAGTTTGCTGGGAGCATAGGGTTTTCTTTCTTAAAAATGGGGCATAAAATCGAGCCGAGCAAAGAGTCTGGTAGCTGGCCGGTCATAAACACGTTGTTAAATAATGAGGCAAGAAGTTCGGCCCACTCTGCCAACGCACATTTAAAAACCCCTGCTGGAAGGTCATTAGGCCCGGGGGCCCCGTCGTTTTTCATTGCCTTCAGAAATTTGGAGACTTCGGCTGCAGAGGTTAGCTCATGGGGTTCAGTCAGAATTGGATCGACATTATCTATTAAATCGGTCGCCACGAAGTCCGACGTGACTCTGCCGTATAGTTGAATTACATGCTGGGCCCAGACTTCTTCACAGACTTCCGTTCCCTCTGTTGTGATTCGACGAGCGGAGCTTGTTCATATAATTCCAGAACTGGGATAGGTTCTTGCCCTGTAACAGTGCGAATATTTTTATCCACTCTTTTTGTTCTTTTAATCTCTTCGCAGCCCATACTCATTTTCTGATGGACTTGCGCAGTAATGCCATATTGTAGGCCATTCAATTTGTGCAGACGCACAGCCCTCCTGAGGGCTTTTCTTTTGGTGGTTAGCTCTGGGTCATACATCCGCTTCGGGCATAGCTCGTAAGACTTTTGTTGGGCCTCAGTTCCCGTTAAGAGAATTTGCAATTTTCTAATTGCGCTGTCCCACCGAAGATGTAAGTCCGTTGAAGAGCTATGCCTAAAATTTGGAGTCTCTCCTGTAAGCCAAGTGCTCACCTTGGTAGAACCTGATGAATCCCCTTTGATTTTCCTGACTAAAGTGTGGAATTCAGCTTGCATTGTGTGCCCCGCAGCTGTTATTTCTGCGGCGGCTGGCACTAACAATTCAATTGTTACCGTTAAGGGGTTGTGGTCACTCTCGTGACGGTAAGGGATTTCCATCCTAGTTAGTTTATTTCCTAAAAACGGTGAGAGGACAATATAGTCAATTGTAGAGATGTTTTTGAAGGTTGGAGGAAGACTGACAAGTTTGATATCAAACTTCTCAGCACATTAAACCCACACTGATGCCAGTGTGGGATTTAATGTAAAATGCACTACAGAGGGCATCTTAAAAGATGCCCCCTGAAACCTAATATACAATCCACGTCTTGTCTGCCTAGGCTGCCACAAAGCAGACATGTTGCTGGACCCCTGGGTGGAGAGCCCCCGCTCTCCTGGGCCTGCAACACTGCACATCCTGGGCGAGGTGCTAGGCCTCCTCGCTGTACTCAGCAACTGTCCCCCACCGTTTCTGACCCCCACTCTGGCAGGAAGACTGGCGGGAAAACCTATGAGAGGAAAGGGGTGTGTCAGCCTGTGCCAACTCCACCCCTCAGGTGGGAGAGGCGAGGTGAAGCACAACTCCGGGCTCCGGCCATCTTGAGGATGGGGAGCCCTGCCCAGTTAGAGATAGGCTCCTGCCCCCCTCCCACAGGGGGTGTACTCACCCAAGGACAGGGACCTATTGGTCCCCGCCCTTCCTCTACCTGTAATGACCCTACATGTAGAATTTAGGGGCGCCCTGAACCTTCCTTCCTCAGATCCCGATTTCGAAACAAGAAAGAAGACCAAGAAGAAGAAGACCTGTCGTGCAGGTGCTAACAAGAGGACAGTACCAACTGACTTGGCCCCAGTCCTACAGGCCTGTTGATCCTTGAACCTGCTCCTGCTAAATCCCGGCATCTCCTGTGGACAGCAACCCCAAGTACCCCGGAGGACCTGCCTGCCTTGACCCTCTTAGAGACTGGGACTCCCAGGAGCAGTGGCTCTGCTCAAACAGCAATACCCCTGGTGCCAGCCAGGAACCGCTAATCCAGCCCCCTCTGCACCCGCCGAGCCCGGCCCGTGCCTGAGTGGGCAAAGACCCTGAGGACGTCCCCCCGGCGATTCTGACCTGGAATCAGTGCCCAAGGACCCTCTTCGATGGCCCGGACAACGCCTGCTGACTCAGAACCAGGGGCCTCTCCAACTGCGACCACCAGAGGGTAAGATTTCCCAACATCCAAAGACACCCCTGCACCATGAGCCCTCCAAAATCCCAACTTACCCCCCGAAGTTCTGGTCACTCCAGAAGATCCTCCGTCCCCGAGCCTGCAGCCATTGTTCCCTTTTTGAAGATCTCCATTGAATAACATTGAGCGTTCGACGGCTCAAAAGCACCCTGCACCCAGCCGCCTGAGTGTCCCTGGCAGTGCAACCTTTGTCCTATCCTACTTCCCCATTTGACCTAAGCAAGTGACCAGGAGCATAGCTCTCACAGCCGCATGGCCTGCTAGCCAGCAGCCATCAACCGAAGGCCCCCTGCCTCTCATTGGATAACATTGGGCCTACCTACCTCTGCACCTGGCTACCCTGTGCCGCTGAGGGTGTACCAACTGTACCTACCTGACCCGGGGAGACCCCTGAATCTATCCCCAGAACCTTAACTCTGCCAGTTGAGTACTTACCTAAAAGCCGATAACTCACTTTTCTTCCTTAGGCTAACATTGACTGGTTTCACTTGGAAATTCTTCTAAGTGTGGAGTTTAGGAACTTTAAAATATTCACCTAAAATCAGCCGAACAACGAATTCCAATTTACTCACCTGTTTTCAGGAGAGACCCCAGTGCTGCACTTGTAACCATCTCTACCTCTGAATCTTTTCTGACATTTAAAGCACTAATAATTTTTTTCCCCAGTGTGGATTCTCACATGTTCGGTGAGATTAGATTTACGGCTGAAACACTTTTGGCATTTGGAGCACTGATAAGGCTTTTCCCCAGTGTGGATTCTTATGTGCTGAGTGAGAATGCTTTTTTCACTGAAACATTTCTGGCATTCAGAGCACTGATAAGGTTTTTCCCCAGTGTGGGTTCTTATATGCTGAGTGAGACAGCTTTTTTCACTGAAACATTTCTGGCATTCAGAGCACTGATAAGGTTTTTCCCCAGTGTGGGTTCTTATATGCTGAGTGAGACAGCTTTTTTCACTGAAACATTTGTCGCATTCAATGCACTGATAACGTTTTACCCCAGTGTGGGTCCTTGTATGTTTAGTGAGTCTTCTTTTGTCACTGAAACATTTCTGGCATTCAGAGCACTGATAAGGTTTTTCCCCAGTGTGGAATCTCAAATGTGCAGTTAGAAGTGATTTAAGTCTGAAATGTTTTGGGCATTCAGAGCACTGATAAGGTTTTTCCCCAGTGTGGGTTCTTATATGTTGAGTGAGACTGAGTTTGTTTCTGAAACATTTCTGACATTCAGAGCATGGATAAGGTTTTTCCCCAGTGTGGGTTATTGTATGTTGAGAAAGACTTCTTTTGTCTCTGAAATTTTTCTGGCATTCAGAGCACTGATAAGGTTTTTCCCCAGTGTGGGTTCTTATATGCCGATTGAGACAGCTTTTTTCACTGAAACATTTGTGGCATTCAGTGCACTGATAACGTTTTTCCCCAGCGTGGATCTTTGTATGCCGTGTGAGACTACTTTTTACACTGAAACATATCTGGCATTCAGAGCACTGATAAGGTTGTTCCACAGAATGGGTTATTGTATGTCGAGAAAGACTTTGTGTGTTATAAAACCTTTCCTGGCATTTAGAGCACTGATAAGGTTTTTCTCCAGTGTGGAATCTCAAATGTGCAGTTAGAAGTGATTTAAGTTTGAAATGTTTTGGGCATTCAGAGCACTGATAAGGGTTTTCCCCAGAGTGAATTCTTGTATGTTCAGTGAGTCTGATTTTATAACTGAAACATTTTTGGCATTCAGAGCACTGAAAAGGTTTATCCCCAGTGTGGGTTCTTCTATGCCGAGTGAGACTGTTTTTGTCAATGAAACATTTCTGGCAATCCGTACACTGATAAGGTTTTTCCCCAGTGTGAGTTTTCATATGCAGCATGAGATGGCTTTTTTCACTGAAACATTTCTGACATTCAGGGCACTGATAAGGTTTTTCCCCAGTGTGGGTTCTTGTATGCCGATTGAGACAGCTTTTTTCACTGAAACATTTGTGGCATTCAGTGCACTGATAACGGTTTTCCCCAGCATGGATCTTTGTATGCCGTGTGAGACTACTTTTTACACTGTAACATATCTGGCATTCAGAGCACTGATAAGGTTGTTCCACAGAATGGGTTATTGCATGTCGAGAAAGACTTTGTGTGTTATAAAACCTTTCCTGGCATTCAGAGCACTGATAAGGTTTTTCTCCAGTGTGGAATCTCAAATGTGCAGTTAGAAGTGATTTAACTTTGAAATGTTTTGGGCATTCAGAGCACTGATAAGGGTTTTCCCCAGAGTGAATTCTTGTATGTTCAGTGAGTCTGATTTTGTAACTGAAACATTTCTGGCATTCAGAGCACTGAAAAGGTTTATCCCCAGTGTGGGTTCTTCTATGCCGAGTGAGACTGTTTTTGTCAATGAAACATTTCTGGCAATCCGTACACTGATAAGGTTTTTCCCCAGTGTGGGTTCTTGTATGCCGTGCGAGAGTGCTTTGATCACTGAAATATTTCTGGCATTCAGAGCACTGATAAGGTTTTTCCACAGCGTGGGTTATTACATGTCGAGAAAGACTTTGTTTGTTACAAAAACTTTCCTGGCATTCAGAGCACTGATAAGGTTTTTCCCCAGAGTGGACTCTCATATGTTCAGTGAAATAAGATTTACGGCTGAAACTTTTTGGGCATTCAGAGCACTGGTAAGGTTTTTCCACAGAGTGGGTTAATGCATGTCGATATAGACTCGCTTTGACACTAAACCTTTTCTGGCATTCAGAGCACTGATAAGGTTTTCCCCCAGTGTGGATTCTCATATGCTCAGTGAGATAAGATTTACGCCGGAAACTTTTTTGGCATACAAAGCACTGAGAGAGTTTTTTCCCAGGGTGCATTCTGTCAAATTCTGTGAGATGAGATTTATGCCTGTATCTTTTTTGGCACAGGTATCTTTATTCCCCAACTTCGGTTATTTTGCCTTGATTGAGGCGGGCTTGAACACTGAATTTGTTCTCACAGCCCGTGTTTTTATAAGGTGTATTCCTAGAGTTAATATCTCTATGTTTAGTTTTCTCTTGCTTATATGCCACGGTAAAAGTTAACCCGATTTTACAGTCAGGCTTGTTTAGATAATGTTCAGCATTTATCTCTAAAAGAAATTGTGTGTAATCTTCTCAACACTTGAATTGAGCAAGAAATGTGGGGAAGCAGTCCTATAACACCTGTTGAAATGTTTCTAGCAGATAATAGTCTTTAGGTTATAGTCTCGCCGGCAGCAACTTATTTTGTGACTGAAGTTTTTCTCGAATCTATTTGTATAGGTTCTTAGCAATGAAGTGATAATGTGTTAGTCTGATATTTAATGATTAAACTGATAAGCACCTTTTTGCACTGTTGTAATGGCAGTAACTGAGGGAGTTAGAACGTGCACAGTACTTTTGTGGATCACCAGTCACAGAACATCATTTCCTTTTACCCTTTCTTTGTTTGGTGTAAGGTTAAGATTTGTAGTTCTGAAGACGAGGATTTATTTACATCAGCTATAGCGCAATGGTGCTCATTTAAACCATTTTTATATTTAACAGTTTAACATATCACTCCTGCACAACAGATAATGTTGAGGCAATTTACATAGGATTATAGAACAGTACACAATAAAAAGGAAACAATCTGAGATGGTCATAGACACAATGAAGTGGTGTATTTTTAAGGTTTTTGCAAGAGTGAGCAGAGTGGGTCGTGGTGTTCTATCTAGAGTCAAATAGTCTCAAACTTGCGTAACTGGTTAAAAACGGTTGTCGAACAAAGGTGATTTTCAGCTTCAGAGTCTTCTTTCAGTGTCTTTTCTTTGATGGTACGCAGAAGAAACCTTTTCTTATAACTTTCTTTTATGCAGTGTGTGCTTCCTCTCTGGAATTACACGACGCTTTAGATGAACGTTATTCTGTGCACAGATATGACTTTGCTCTGGGTTAATGAAATGCAAAATGAGAGACTTGGCTTACAGGTATAGTACTTTCCTCAGCTCCCACTTCCTCACCACACTTAGATTTTGGAAATTGTTTAAACGTAGAATGATGGATGTCCTTCAGTTTTTCAAAATAACCCTTCTTATGGCATTGACATTCAGTTGCCCGGTGCTAAATCCTGCTTTCTTCGTCCGTAATTTCAATCACCTATAGTATTAAAATTAAATAGTTAATACATGTACATTTCCAAAAATAATATTTACAAGCCAAATCAATGCAGAATTTTGAAAATGTTGAGCTGTTTTTCAGACAGAGCAGTGTGTAGAATGGTAGCATGAGAGTACCTGGATGTAGGAGTGAGGAATTGTAGAATTTTCAACATTTTATTAAGCTCACAAAGGATACATGCACCCTATGGACTTGTAACATAGAATCCCAAAGGCAGAAATTAAAGTCATATGGACGGGTACCAAACAGATATTTAAAAAAGAATACTATTAATTAATTTTTAATGTAGATTTCTGGTACGGGAATTTCCCTCCACGGACAACAGTCATTTTCCCCTGTCCTGAGTTACCACCTACTTGTATCTGGTATCCTGACTTTTGAGTTTTTGCGTGCGGCAGAGGCCAATCTGTTGTGTGCTGCGAGGACTATGCCTAGACCATTCCCTCAACTATGGTCCAGAGTATGAATCAAGGGAAAGGAAATTAAGGCGTACTTTCATGTGTTCACTTTATTCCACCTGATTATCAGTTGTTAGGTTTTTCTGCTCCTGGATTTACTGGGTGCAGAAAAACAGGACACCATTGTTTTCCAGACAGGAAAATTAGACTGAAAAGACGCACAAGACTCTGGGTGCAGCAGAAGCAGCCAAGACGTATGCTGTTTTTTTTACTAACTGGGGGAAACACACAATTCTTCCCTCTGTTAGAAAATGCTTTCCTCTTCCCTCCCTTGCTTCACCATTCTCCCCCCAACCAACCACATGCATATATATACCACCTGCTTAAAACACTTTGTTAATAAAAGCAGAAACACACTATGAAATAGTGAATGGCATGTGGTTTGACAGGCAGAAGAATCTGTTCCTCGTGGCAACTACCCAGTTCATAGCATCAAACTTGTGACAGCACGTTACTGGGGTAAATCTACCACAAAGTAAAAAAAAATACGTGTAATTTTTCTGCCACCCCAGTACTGTGCAACTTCTAACAAGTGACTATGAGAGGTCTTGGACCGGTCCTGTGACCTGGAGGGTCACACTAAGTGTGCCCTCATTTATGGCAGAGGACTGTCATGGGTTTAACAGCTAGAGCGGTGGTGGCAATGCACCCTGTTGTAAGGATCAATAGCCTGATGAGATCTTTGCATCATGGTCAGTGGAGTGGCTTTCTACTGACACACCCATGTAATGCTCCATTTCTATACCTGTGCCCAGACGTTTCGTTAACATCAAGTGCGTGTTTAAGGTGTTGGTGTGCGTAACATAAATGTAATGTGCGAGTGCGACAGAGTAAACTGCATCTCCTGCCTGCCAGTTGTGTATACAAGTGCGACCATCTATCCCTCTTTTATATCCTCATTCAAAGTCCTCTGTAACCAAGGAATAATGTGCTCTACAAAGTACTCAGGTGCCTGCTGTGACACCAGGGATGGTGTCAGCCTGACAGTCTATCTAAGTTGAAGGGACATCACCTGCAGGCTGAATTACTTAATGGAGAAGCTGTGTACCTGTCCTAAAGAGCCTAGAAGTCTGCCTTGAAGCCTGCCTGTCTGGTAAGAAAGGGAAGGGAGGGTGACTATCCATCCGGAGTACAAGGCTGTCCTGGAAGAAGCAAGGTCTGACACATCCCCGGTATCTGTAGGGCGGGCCGGAAAGCCATCCAGCAGGGCCAGCTAATCTGAGGGACAACCCCCCTGCCCTCCCCCACCAAGACTCTCCCAACAGTTCAAGGCAGAAAATAAAACTCTACGACAACATGATTGCTGAGGGCCAGTTGGACATTTGTGTGCTGCCAACCGGCCATTCATGGTTGCATTAGCCAAATTCCTAACACAACGGGGTCTGAATTTACTGACTTCCAGGAGAGCCTGTGTTGGGCTTTTAGCTGCTGAATTTCTGACTACTCTGTGTCAAAGGCCCATGAGGGACGACAACGACTCCAGTGTCGAACACGCCGGCCACAGTGTGGGCTCAATTGCTGATGGTTGGGCCTCCAGAGGGGCTGCACTTACCAACAGGCCAGGTGTGACTGCTACCTTGGGACTGCTGATCTTCATGCAACTGCAAAGAAAAGACAGAGTGGGTGCCCTACTAAATGCAGTACTACATCCAGGACAAAAGCTTGCTGGTGGGTCACTGCTCTCTCGAGTCCATTCAAGTGTCAGGAAACAGGAAAGAGACCCAGACATGATTGACTCATCCTGTGAAAGGGTAAGACGCTTACGACAGAGCATACACGCATTGGGGTGACTGGAGTGCCAGAACTGCACCTATACTATATTCATGATACTCCTAAATGCCCCTAGAGGGGAAGAGGATATCAGAACCGGATGCACCTGTCTGCCGCACATGGTAGTCTGGCATGTCTGGTAGTCTGACTATCTTTTCACCCAGACTGTCCATAAAGATGATTTTAGCGCCGCTACACACATAGCAGGGTCGATCTCAGACTATTCGCTGGTGGAGTTGCAACTCGATGGTCCGGTTGTGGCCTTCATGCTACCCCCAAGGGTTGATCCGTGATATTTAAAAGACAAGACGTTCAAAGCTCATATGAGAGATGGAGCAGACTTCTATTTTAAGGACAAAAGGCGGCCTGTTGAATCAGCTTGCGTGCTACAGGATGAATTCAAGGCAGTGATTCGAGGCCAGACACAAGCCTTGATTGGGGGAATGCAGAAGGAACGTAAATTGAATGGCGAGGCTCAGGACAGGGAATGTGCTTGGCATGTGGGGAATCAGTTTCTACCCCATTACACCGTCTACTGAAGCAGCACACATTACGCACTAATGAAAAATAGCGTGCACTCATACGCTGGCTACCCAGCATTGTCTCTATGATGTCGGTGATAAAGCCAATGAGTTGCTTGCATGATTAGAGAGACAAGACAAAGGACGGTACTGGATCCTTGAGGACACTGACAACAAGGGGACGGAAATACTTCCTGAAAGACCTGACCTCGCCAATGCCAACGAATGAGGACCGAGACGCACTAGACCAAGAACAGACAGTAGACTAAATAAATAAGACAATAAGAACCTTGCAAACAGGGCAAGCGACGGGGCCTAATGAGCTCCCCTTAGAATTATATAAATTCCTGATGGATAAAATCAGGGAATGCCTTTGGAGGAGGTTTAAGACTGCCTGAAAATAAGGGTGTCTCCCAGAGGACCAAAGAACGTCTGAGGTGGTGGTCATCCCAAAAAAGGACGAACCAGCAACTGAGTGGGGGTCTTATAGACCTATCTCCCTGCCTAATTTTGAGACTAAGGTCCTTGCATAGGCCCTGGCGATCTGCCTGCAGACAGTAATTGCATCAGCATGACTCATCCTGGACATCCCCCGTCGCAGCCACATCTCCGGACACCTGAGAGACCTGCACTGGCTCCCGGTCAACAAGAGAATCACCTTCCGTCTCCTCACCCACGCACACAAAGCCCTACACGACCAAGGCCCCGGATACCTCAACAGCCGCCTCAACTTCTACGCTCCCACACGCCAGCTTCGATCGGCCGGCCACGCCCTCGCCGCCGTCCCCCGCGTCCGAAGAGCCACCAGAGGGGGAAGGTCCTTCTCCTACCTGGCCGCCAAGACTTGGAACTCCCTCCCGACCCACCTCCGCCTGACCCAGGACCACCTCGGCTTCAGGAAGCAGCTCAAGACCTGGCTGTTCGAGCAGTAGCGGACCCCCCCCCCCCTAGCGCCTTGAGACCCTCCGGGTGAGTAGTGCGCTATATAAATGCTGTGATTGATTGATTGATCCTGATCAATCAGGCTTTATGCCACACCAGGGAACGCGCTTAAATCTCCGACACCTTAATGGAGTATCGCATGCAACAGGGGATTCCTTTGCTGAACCAGTGGTGCTGCTGTCAAGCTCTTGTATGTGGCCCCTCTAGCTTGCATGCGCGTCAATAATACAGTCTCCTGAGTCTTTGCCCTCCGACAGGCATGCTCCTTGTCTCCTATGCTCTTCACACATGCATGGGTTCGCCAGGACCTCTCATATGAGGTATTCCAGTTGATCAGGAGTGGGATGAGAGATTCTCCCTCTACGCTGACCTTTTGCTATATGACACGTAACAAGTCTTCTTGAGTAAACAAATTCTACAAATTTTTCACATATTTGGAGATCATTCAGGAGATCAATTGAAAGAAGTCCTTAATATGCCTGCTGGCGCCAGGGACCCTGTGGCTGCACTCTAGGTGCACAGTTAGGGTGGCACTACATGGCTTCAAATATTTGGGCATGTTTATTAGAAGAGCGCCACAGGCAGGAACGTAGTCCCAAAATTAGACCGGCTTCGCAGGGATGCCCCACACTTGCGGGCGCTCCCGCTTTCCTTACTGGGCCGGTTGGCCCTAATTAAAGTGATGACCCTCCAAGGCCTCCTGCACATCGTGTAAAAAACTTCCTTTAAGATCCCACCAGACTATTTTTTCAAAAGGTAAACTGAGAACTTCGGCTCCTGTTGTGAGATGGCAGTTGCAGAGGGGAGTTTATTAGGGTGGACTGGCGGTCCGGAGCATTCTTAAGTATTACTGGGCCACGCAGCTGGTGGCAGTCAACAACTGGGTTTTTATGGACCGTGAGGATCCTGCTTACTGGGTAGATAGATTGGCCATGGGCAAGAGAGGTTACCCCACCCTGGTGCTGTATCGAAGAAAGTATGAGTGCACCCTACCTACTCACACCCAAACATTGGTAAAGGTGTGGAGAGAGGCTACCAAGTGTTTAGGCTGAGAAGGTAAGCTGACTGAAATTACTCCACTGTATGATGGTGATCTCTTAAGTGCAGTGGGACGATGGCAGGGCTTCACAAAATGGGGATTGATTAGCTTAGAACAGCCCGGCGATGTGTGGAGGGGACAGGCGCTTGTGTCCTTCACGACCCTACAACAAAAGTATAAATTAGGTGAATAAAAACGGTTCTGACATTGCGGATGAGTCACGCTCTGCAAGGTCACATCTGTGTAGGGGAGCAGTTGCTTGATGCATCCCCCGACTGAAAAAGCAATCTCACCCATCTTTAAGAAGTTGATCTACAATTCTCTGGATGCCTTGGGGACACGGAGAGCTGTGCGGGAGGGATCTAGGCACGCTTGGCGATGGTGATTGGGTTACGGCCATTCAGGGTGCCAGGGAGGTGGCAATTAGAATTTATTTTTGTCTAATTTAACTACAGATACTGATACTGCCAAATCAATGACCCTGTTTCCATTAAATGGCAGCTTGAATTCAGAGCTCAATAATAGACTTGATTGAAAAAATGACCAGCACACTGTTTATCTTGCCAAGACACAGGTACTTTTTTTAATTCTTTTTGTTGAACTAGTCCTCAATCGATGGTGTTGACACCGAAAATACGGTGCACATTAGTGAAAGTTATTAGACCAAAAACAAAACGTCTGCAAAAATAGAGTGAGTAACATAGCTTGGCTTGTCTTGACACTCCCTGGCCAAATCCCACTACATAAAACTAGATTGCCCTTTATCGAAGGCAGGTAGTCCTCCCAAGGTTCTGGAGGTCGCTGGGCTGCAAGACGACTTGCCTTTTGGTTCAGGATCATCCAGGGATGCAGACAGGCCAGTAGGACTGGGACCAAGTCCATAGTTCTCTACAGAGCCTCACCAGCAGAGAAGGCCGCAGAGCCCGGCTCTTCTTAGGTCGCCAAGAACTGAAATTCAGGGTCTGGGGATGCCACCTAAAATCTTGATTTAAGGGTGTTACAAGGGAGTGACAGGTAGAGGCTAATGGGCCCCTTTCCTGGGGTGTCTATACCCTCTATCATGCCCACCTCCTGTGGAAAGGGGACACAGTCCTAGCCCTGATTGAATAAGTCCCATCATCTTCAAGATGGTGGGCACTACAAAGTGTGCCTCACCTCGCCTCCAGCACCTGAGGGGCGGAGTTGGCAGAGGGGGGGGCGCACCTCCTGCTCTATCTAAGATTTCCCACCTGTCCTTGCACCTAAAAGGGGGTGAGGCCAGGAAGATAGCTTGCTCCCTCTAACAGAAGAGGCTGGGGTTGAACACCTCCACCCAGGAAAGGCATTGTTCTCGACCTCAAAGTGCGCAGGCACTCTCCCCATGAGGACAGGATACTGTCTGGTGGTAGCAGGCTGGCTCAGGCCAGTCGATGATCACACTAAGGATTGGTAGATCTTAGGGGACCCATCTAAGGGGCACTCTGTGTGTAATTTTTAATAAATCGGACACTGCAATCAATGCAATTTTAATATGCTGAGATGTTTGGTATCAAATATCCCATATTTCAGAGAAACCTTCATGAGGCTGGTGAACTCGTAATGACAAGTGTCCAGCCAATGTGCTTTCTATAGATCGTTCCTGGTCACTTGTAATATCCAGGAATCAACAAGGACATTGAAGGAGGTATCCCTAAAGCAGCATGCACTATAAGGCCTGCTAGAGGGGTGTCTACCTATATCTCAGACAGTCCCTATGGGCATCGCATACAGGGATGTGTGGCATGTCGACTCTTCAGTTTTGTCTGCACCAAGACACACAGCTGCAGAGGCAGTATGTATGTATGTGTGTATGTATATATGTGCTTGGTGAGGAGTCCCTTAGGGTGGCATAATTTGTGCTGCAGCCTTTAGAGACCCTCTTAAACAACAAGGCCCATGGTACCAGAGGTATCTTTTACAAGGGACTTATAAGTGAGCTAATGGGGTGACAACCGTGGAAACGACAGGTACACTTAAGGGAAGGAGATCGGGCTCAGGGGACCTGGTTGGCAGGGACCCTGTGCACTTCCAGTAAATACTATATCATTTTCCAGGTAAAAAGGGAAGGCTAACCATGTCCAAAACAGGCCCTTTCCTACATTGAGACATATTTCCTAGGACAGCGGAAACTCTACAACAGGTCTTGCTCACAGTCCTTATACTGTGACTGCCACTACTGGACATTAATCTTGAACTGTTAAAGCAGGGCCAGGATCTGTACAGGAGCCAATGAACAGGTTGGCAACTCACCAGATAACAGAAGTCTTTTGTCTTCACACGTACTCAGAGAGAACAATGTCATCCCATATATTGCAGGAGAAAGAGGCCACAACCCTCAGTGAAACACTCACTGCTCAGATGTGATTCGTTAATAAGAATAAAATTAACATAATGCGTCCCTGGGGACCACACAGATACACCGTTCCTACAAGTACCATAAATGCTTGGGGTCCCGCAGGTAAACCTAACTGTGCTACAAAGGCTAAGGGGCCCTACAGGTACACCTTTCCTAACCCAGTGCTACAAATGCTATGTGTTCACTGCAGCAGGACTGGGCGTTCTAGGGGGGCAATTAAGTTGCTTGGCATTTATCTACCCTTAGCTAAGCCACGTGATAAAGGCAGTAGATCAGGATGATTTTCTTCGATCAGAAGTAGCTCTCACTATTGAAAAGGGTAAGACCCTGGTATAACACAAACGCAGACATGCGGTTAGGATCTGTAGTAAACTATTTATTTATGTATATGTAGGATTAGATTGCATTGCAGGTTAATTCTTATTTCACTATTTTCCGCACACAACATACAACATACATTCCTCACGAGCGCCCCCTGATGAAGGGAGAACCCCCAAAATGAATTGGGAAGACTAAATTTGAATTTACTTGAGGATCAGTGGATTTTGAAGCTGATTCTATGAGAATAAATATGCTTAAACTGGAATACAGGTGGATTTGCTTCCAAGGGAAGGAGACATTGATGCACTTTTACGGGTACAAGCTGAGAAGCAGGAGACACAGACCAGATCTAGTCTGGGCTATATAAACAACTGTAGCCACCCACATCTCCCTTCTGGCACGCGATGAGTGGATTTCATAAATACTACAATAATGAATGAAAAATACACGGCATGCATAGACAAGGTTTGCTATGCAACCTCTGGACTCCTGTAAACCTAAACAAACACCAGTAATCAGACACTAGGGACATCACCTGAAGCTCCTAAGATTCTCCTTTTGTTTGGTATCTTGTTTTTGGAAGGTGGGTTTTTAGGATAAGCTATTTTTAGGCGTGTCTTCTTTTATTCCAGGATGGGGATTAGTTTTAGAATTGTCAGCTTTATACTCTGCATACCAAGGCAGTACATAAAATGCAGCCTGCATACAACAATCCATGGCTGTATCCCATAAAACATCCTTACCTTTTAACAAAAAGAACCCAAGACCTTCTGGACTTTATTCAGTTCACCAGACGCATCTCCCAGTCGATTGACATTAGTTATAGGACTCAGAGTTAAGGAACAGAAATGCCTCACAGTAGCCAACAATCTAGCACCTAAAAAAAGAGCACAATAAAGGTGTCTGGTCTCTGTCACAAGGGTTGGTAATTAAATGCCACTCTAGATTTTTACATAGTGACTTTTCCGGGCTCAGCTCTGTAGGATAGCAAAGGGCGCCAGTCCTTTGTTTATTATTAGAATGCGTTCTAAAAGGAGCAATGTTATCAAAGGCATAATTTAAAGCCTTACACCAGTCCGCTAAGGTGTGGTTTATGTCGTGTTCCTTTGAGGTTACAGAGAAATTCAATTTTTCAGCGATAGGAGTAATGCGCTGACATTTTCAAGAGACTCTTTTGCTCAGGTCTTGTTTCTTAGGCAACCCTGCTTTAGGTATTTGAAAGAAGAGTACTGAGTGGTCAGTCCACGTCAAAGGCATGGGCTTCACAAGTCAGTGCAGTAGAGGTGGTGAAGATTAATGAGTGGTCAGTCCACGTCAAAGGCATGGGCTTCACAAGTCAGTGCAGTAGAGGTGGTGAAGATTAATGAGTGGTCAGTCCACGTCAAGGCATGGGCTTCACAAGTCAGTGCAGTAGAGGTGGTGAAGAGTAATGAGTGGTCAGTCCACGTCAAAGGCATGGGCTTCACAAGTTAGTGCAGTAGAGGTGGTGAAGATTAAGTCCAATATTGTGGCGCACCGAGTGAGTAGAGCCTGTAATCTTTCGTTGCAGTCCTCAAGTCTTTAAGTCTGATAATAGTTTTGCTACTTCCATATCTAAAAAATCTTATACACCATAATTACAATCCCCAAGCAGGAGAAATGTTTGTGATGACTACACATAAGTCGCTAAATAAAATAGTCAGGTTCCAAACAACTAGTCTGCTAATTTGCCCCTACAGCTCTGGATGTGGGGCTTGAAAGACTTACTCTGCTCAATCGGGGAAGTCCTTCTGCAGACCGGGATATCAAAAAGATACAGCACAGTCTATAAAAAACATAAAGATGGTATATACAATAAAAACAGAAGCAGCCAAGTTTTTGTCTTTAAATTTAAAAGTATTAAGAAGTACTAATGCTCTGTTTTCACTTGCCTGCAAGGTCCGCTGTGTATTCCTTATATATTTCTCTGAGAGAAAGCATGAGTGACTGTGCAAAAGGGCTATAGATTTGTTACCACAATTCCTAGATGGAGACGGGGTAGTCATGTTCGGTGGCTGCGAAAACCATTGTCTACCTTTCTAGGTTTAGGGATGCTTATAGTTTTGTTGCTTGCTGTTGCATTATTTTTCTGCTTTACTGAGGGTGTTATACTCCTTTTTTTCCTGCACTAGTACTTTGAGGAGCTGTTCCTGCCCGGGTGGCCATTTTGTTCGGCTACACTCTCCCTCCGAGAAAGCGCTCTAGTCGATGCAGGCGTCCTGCCTAACCCCTACTCAATGCCCCCAGATCGGACGCGTGCAGCTCGCTTAATTTTCCCAATGGCCCCAAGCGCCGGGATGCCTCCAGGTAGCTGTGCGCTTTACAAATACTGGATTTACAAGTTACTATTTATTTTACACAATGTTTCTTACTGAAACATGGCTGCAGATGAGCTCTGGCCCTGATGTAGCTGCAACTTTACTGTTTAACTATGCTATAGTCAGGAAAGGCAGGGACTCCAAGACAGGTGGTGGCATTGCTATAATTTATAAAATGTCCTACATGTGCAAATTTGAAGACCTGCCATTTACGAGCTGTGAGGCAGCTTTATTTAAGCTTGCCCTGACCCCTAAGTTCACCTTCTCAGGCATACTAGTTTATCGTTCCCCTGGGCCATCCGGTCCATGGGCTTCATCCTTTCCTGACCTAATAACCCCTTTTCTCTTAAATGCCACCAACTTCTCCATCTTGGCGACCTTAACTTACGTTTGGATGACTCTGCATGTACTAATAGCGCTACTTTTATCTGGCAGCATTGAATATTGCACTTTGCAACTCCGGTCCCATTCATGTGGCCGACCACCTACTCGACCCTATTTTCTCCAGTTTATCCAACATTCAAAGCCCACCAGCTCTTCCCTAATGTTGGTCTGATCACTTTGCGATCGGCTTGGTTTCGAGATCTCAGTGAACTCACCTGTAGCCGCACCTAGCATCAGGAAACCAACTATGAACTGGGGAAAACTGGACATTGAAGCTCTCAATAAGATTCTGTCTTCCAATGTCCTATCACAAAACAAATGTCTGTCACTCTTTCGGGTGTCGTCCAAAAGTGGCTTTTACATGCCATTGATCCCTGTCTTCCACCCTCTATTAAGAAGGTGAACAACCACCGCCCCCTGCCCCTTGGTTCACTGAGAATTTAAAAACAGAGAAAATCAAATGCAAAGCTTTGGAAGGAAGCTGAAGGAGGAACTATGCGCCGGACACCAAACTCGCATATAAAAGGGAAAAAAGAGAATACCACACTCTCTGTAAGTCAGCTCGTGCTGAATATGTCTCCTCGACCATCTCTAGTGCGCTGAATTGTTCCAAGACATTATTTAAAATGGTCAAAGAACTTTCTGGATCTGAAACTCAATCTACTCCCCCTTACCTGAATGGTTTACAATGTGAAGACGTAGAGAAATTCTTCCTCCATAAAGTGGAGAAAATATACTCTGAAATGAAGGGCATAAAACCAGGTACCCCCCCTTCAGCAAGCACCTACATCCCCTCAAGCAGCCAGAACTATCTCTCACAGTGACAACAGGATCGCTGAATCCACGAATAAACTGGAAATGTGGGCTCCATTAGATATGAACTCCCTTATACGACTCATAGCCAGTATTAAATCTGGCTCACCCTGTGACCCTCTTCCGATCTAGGTGCTCCAGCAGCTTGAGTCGCTTTCACTCACAATAATCATGGAACTCTTGAATGCCACCTTACAGGAGGCAATGGTTCCCCCAGAGTGGAAACATGCAATGGTGCTTCCTCTTCTGAAGAAGGCTAACTACCGGCCTATTTCATTGCTCAACGCAAAAAGAACAATGGATGGACAGAATGCAGAACAATGTCATATATTCACCCCAGTACAGCGATCTGGGCCTAAATCCATTGTTTTTTCCTCACTATCCCAATCCAGTTTGGACCCGGCCATATGGAAATCAGTCTTGACCCTGCACCCAATGGGAACAGTCCAGCCCGAACTGCCAGGCCAGGTACTTCCGGAGCGATAGTCGCGCTATATAAACCCCAATAAATATCAAATATCAAATACTCCCTGGAATGGAATCAAGCATCCTAGGACCGGTGTCGGGCTTTCAACCCTCCTCAGCCAGGATAGCTTGACTTCAGTGGCATGGAGAGCACGGGACCCACGTCTGGGCATACCTGTCCCACTCGGGTGACAAATGGAAAAACAATTCATGGACATAATGCAGAACAATATCATACATTTAAAATAGTACAACGATCTGGGCCTAAATCCATAGTTTTTTTGCTCACCATGCCATTCCAGCTTGGAAACAGCAATATGCAAATCAGTCTTGACCCTGCTTCCAATGGGAAAAGTCCAGCCCGAACTGCCAGGACAGGTCCTTCCTGGAATGGAAACAAGCATCCTAGGACCGGTGTCGAGCTTTCAGCCCTCATCAGCCAGGATAGCTTGACTCCAGTGGCATGGAAAGCACGGGACCCACGTCTCGGTATACCCGTCACACTCGGGGTGACAAATGCAAAAAGAACAATTGATGGACAGAATGCACAACAATGTCATACATTCACCCCAGTACAGCGATCTGGCCCTAAATCTATTGTTTTTTTAATCACTATGCCATTCCTGTTTGGACCCAGCCATATGTAAATTTGTCTTGACCCTGCAACCAATGGGAACAGTCCAGCCCGAACTGCCAGGTCGGTCTTCCCTGTACTGGAAACAAGCATCCATCAGCCAGGATAGCTTGACTCCAGTGGCATGGAGAGCAAGGGACCAATGTTTGGGCATACCCGCCCCACTTGGGGTGACAAATGCAAAAAGAACAATTGATGGACAGAATGCATAACAATGTCTTACATTCACCCCAGTACAGCGATCTATGCCTAAATCCATCGTTTTTTTTGCTCACCATCCCATTCCAGTTTAGATCCAGCTATATGCAAATCAGTCTTGACCCTGCACCCACCCAATGGGAACAGTCCCGTTCTGAATTCCGTCCATCAATTGTGTGTCTTTTGCTTTCTCGCCCTAAGTGCGCCGGTAGTATGCCTAGACGTGGGTCCCAGGCTCAATGTGCCACTGGAATCAAGCTATCCTGGCTGATGGGGGTTGAAAGTCCAAAACCGGTCCTAGGATGCTGGTTACCGGTCCAGGGAGGACCTGGCTTGGCAGTTCAGACTGGACTGTTCCCATGAGGCACAGGGTCAAGACTGATTTGCATATGGCCAGGTCTAAACTGGGGTGGCATGGTGAGCAAAAGAATGATGGATTTAACCCAGATCTCTTGACTGGGGGTGAATGTTTTGATTTGTTCTGCATTCCGTCCATCAATTGTGTGTCTTTGTTTTTTATTTCATTGCTCCTGGCCTTCTTGAAAATCCCAGAAAGACACATTAATTCACAGCTATCTCAGTTTGTCGAGTCACAACATTTTTTACACTCATCTCAGTCAGGCTTTAGAGACAGCTTTTCAACTGAAACTACCCTTCTTGGAGTTACGGAAAGGCTGCAACACCGTTTAGATTCTTGAGACACATGGCCCTCATATTACTTGATTTGAGAGCAGCTTTCGACACGGTGTCTGACACCGTGTTAGTGAAAGCCTTACGATCTTTGGGTGTTACCAGGCCGGCACTCAACTGGCGTATCTCTTTTCTCGCCGACTGAACGTTCCAGGTCTTCGCCCCAACGGACAGTTCAGTTACTCATTCCTCTCCCGTGACTGGCGCCTAGACTCCGAAAAAACCACAGAACGCTACATGTGGTAGAAATATGCTCTGGCTACTGAAATAACTCAATGGACTGAGAGCGCCTGGGCAAGAGAGACCCCCGGCAGTGACAGAGCTCACCTTTGGAAGGCAGTGAGTAGGGGACAGAATTATCCAAACCCTGACTAACACTGAGGCATGCACCCCTCTACCCATGAAGCTGAGTCGGGTTACAAGGTGCCAAGTGCTCCGAAGAGGCGTTGTGTTAGACATAGGTCGTGAAGTCTCCCCTCCCCCACATCTCAGCCTCCATTTCCTTGGCGATACAGAGACAGGCTTGCCCTTTTTAAACCCCAAATATACTTCTTTTTACATAATTATATTTTCATTTTATATAATGAAAACGTAGCTGAAATAACACCTGTACTTCACTTGATAACTCATCCCCGATTCTCCTGCACGTAGAAGCATGATCACAGTGCACGCACTCTTCAGCAATCACCATTACTGGGAAGAGATCGGCTCAACCAATCAGCACGTGCTCTTCAGCCATCACTGTGAAGAGATCGGCTCAACCAATCAGCATGCTTAGAATGCTACAACTAATACTGTCATTTGTCTGCATTATAGGCCTTGTGAGAGTGAGAAGTATGGACATCGACCGGAAAGTAAGAGTGTGCCTATCTGGGTGTGGTATGATGAGGGAGAGAGGATATAAACTTGTTTTTAACATGCCGTCTGGCATTAACAGTTGTTAATTGTCTGTCCCCTCGTTGCATTCCCTCGCCTTTGGCTCTTTCACTTAACAGCAGTTAACATCCTTTGCAGGGCGTTATTCTTGTTTGTTAACGACCTCAGAAGCAGGCGATAAGGCTTAAGGGATAAACTGTGATAAAAGCAAATCGAAAGTCCTCCCAAGAGGCTTGATACTATAGTCGGTTCTTTTCTGCCGTACGGCACACTCATTCACACATTCAATGTACACTTATGTCAGTCATGCCTTCAGTCATTCCAAGCGGCCCTCGAAGGTAAGCTTTGTATCGCTTCTACATGGTACAGGAATGTATGCCAATAATTTCTTGGGTATTTAAAAGAGACAAAGTTTCAGAGGGTTAGGTGCTTCTTGTCACACCTACACAACCATATCTAGGTGCTTCCGGGCGCTACAGCAGGGTCCAGTTATTTTATTTAGCCCTTAATACTGGCCTTCAGAAAACAGTTCTCTGCATTCAGACAAATAAAGAAGCTAACACACAGGGAATAAACACCAATTTTTGATAGATACTCCCAATCCTATTTTAACTCTCCACTGTCCATCTACACAATTCTGGCCCCACACCTGCACTTCACCATACGGCTTTTGGATAAAAGATCATCAGTAAAGTGCCCCTTTTTAGGAAGCCCATCTGTGATTTTGCCATTAGAGGACCGGCATAACTCTACTTCTTGGATACTGTGACGGGGCTCCCGTTTATGCTGGACCTCCCACTCCCTTGTGAGTGGAAAAAGCCCGAAAGTCCCTCCTTTTTGTATACAGTTCTTTGCACGGCTAAACCCCGTGGGACTTATTTTTGGTGGGTAAGATTTGGTCTGTCCCCCTCAAATTTGGATTACACACCACTATATTTGAGTGGTCACATTCCAAGTGAGGGTGTATTTTATTCACCCAAACTAGACACTCCCAACCAGGCAATGGAAGGCCAGGTTTTGAGTTATGGTGAGGACTAAACAGTAGTGGGCCTCGACAGTGATGGCGCAACTGGAAGCCAATCAGAAGATTGGCAATCACTATCAGACATGAAGAGGGAATGGGTTAAAATCACCTTACATGATTTTTATATAATGCTGGAGTCTGGGCGACAGCCCATTTTCTGGCATATGTGTATTTTTTATGTATTAGAATATGATTTGAGAAGGCTGGCTTAATGATCTCTTCGCCATGTGGGCACTCTCTGACAAATTCAGGTGGCCAGTCTTTTTCAGCTAGAAGAATGTCATAACCCTTAGATAGCTTCTCCCAAAAGAGTGCTTTTATTTTCCTAGTTATGTCCCCCTCCATCCGGAGCGTTATTTCATATAACTTATGGGGTACACTAACCCTAGTGTCAGCAGTTTCAACTTGAATGTACTCATTCAAGTCCACTGTCTCCAGATGATCCTTCAGGATCTTGCGAGGTCTGGTGACTTCTGCTGCGCTGTCTAGCATTGTCTGAGCCCACTCCCCGTTCTTGAGTGGTGTCCTCAAGATCCTCGGCATGTCTGATTTTTAGACCTGCTACCTTCTTTTTGGTGAATTGAGTTTTATTTTTCTGAACATGTTGATCGTCTTTGAACTTCACGCGTTCTAGCCTTGTGTTCTGACCGTCCTCTTCTTTCTTTCCGATTTCTGTGAGGAAGTCTGAAAAGGTACGAGAGGAACGTGTATCAGTATCTTGATATCTATCAGGTTTTCTCAAATTATCCCTATTCATGAGGTTATACCTCTTTTCAGAGGGCTCCTTTTGAGGAGACCTACCTCTGGACTGAGAACGCTTCTCTTTAGGAAGTGTCTGTTTAGTGTTTTCCCACTTCTTTTTAGGAGTAGTGAGATTATTTTTAATAAAGACTTTTTCATGATTTTCAGTCAGTTCAGGTTTTACTGGTTTACCACCCAAACTGTCTCTGCCTAAATCTTCATAGGATTTTTTAAATGAATCTTACAAGTTCATATGGTTGCTCAGTAATATCAAGTTATTTTAGTTTTTGGCAGATTGCCATGAATACTGCTTCACCTTTAATTTTAGCTAATAATATAGCCGAGACCTGTTTGAAATCTTTTAGTAATTTCATACCAAGATATAAGGCAGGTTCTGGTCCGTATTCATTTTGAATCTGTTTCAGGACGTCTGGTATCACTGCCATAGATGGAACGCCATGTGTTTTTGTGTAGATTGCAGCAAAGACTGTACCCCAAGTGCTCTAAAATTACATCGAGTCCATGAACATGTCCTGTTTATTTAAAATCGCTTTTTTCATGAAAAAAGAAAATATAGTCATGCTCCAATAAGATTCCTTTATTTTGGTTTCAATATGACCATCTTACATTTGAATGCAGTGCTCTTTAACTATATCATGTCTATATAGTGGACTAATTCCTTTCGATACCACAGAACACTACAGATAAGTTCTGGCTTAAAAAGCCCCTAACTAATGTTACTAAGTGATCCGTTTCTAATTGTATTCTGGTCTGTCTGGCACATTACTAATAGTATCAAAATAGGGTACATAATGATATGATGATTTAATTCATAAATATGTAACTTGACTTAGAATACAACGATTAGCCACCTTCCAGCTTTGTCAGAAATCTGTGCCCCAAGAACCACCTGTGCCCCTCTCTTTACTAGAATCACCACCCCCTTTGTTACAGTCGTATGGGATGTGCAAGCTACCTGAGAGATCCAGTTTTGGGCCCTAAAAAGATCCAAGGCCTCCTCCTTTGATAGGTGGGTTTCCTGCACAATGATGATCTGGGCGGAACAATCCTTCAGGTACTGTAGAATTTTGTCCTGCCTCGCTTGTACTCTAAGACCATTGACATTCCAGGACAGGATTTTAATTTGTATTGTTTTCCCTCCCTTCTCACCCATCTTTCTTGGGGATCAAAGAACCAGCACCAAAATTCCAAACACCTAATCAATACTAAAAACTTTATAGAGGCAATAGAGGATCTTTTTTTTGTCTTTTACCCCACAGCTCCCCATCCTGTGCTCTCCCAATACCCCACTCCCCATGGGAAACCCTCCCCTATTTCTTCATGAACCAAGGCCATATGGGTGTCCCCCCAGAGCGGACCTGATATTTGAAAGTAGATATAAGGTGTAAAAAAATTATATCTAAATGCATTTTGCCATTACCTTTTTATTAAGCTTGAAAAATTCATACCCTTAGGATAAGATCAAAGGATTTTACGCCCTATCCCAATAGTGTAGTAATAATGTAGTAGTGTAGTAATAATGCGATACAATTCAGGAGAGAGGTCTAGCCCCCTGGTTGTAAGTTTTTAATAAAATCGTCCAACGTTTCTACAGAATGGAAGATGTGCATCTTGTTATTTAACATAACCTTTAAAAAAGCTGAAAATCTCAGCTGTACAGAGGCTCCTAAACTCTTTAGCCTATCGATCCTTTGTCCCATCTTCCACTGCCTATTAGAGGTGGTCCATCACCGTTTTTTAGCTTTTGGTGCAGTGAGCTAAAAAACGGTGATAGATCTTGGTGCAGTGAGCTAAAAAACGGTGATGGATCGAGCCCTGATCTTTTGACGGGGTATGAGTGTTCTGCTTAGTTCAGATGCTCTGTACATCACCACCCCCTTTCATGAATCGTTTTGGCCACTATAGGAGTGGCAGGGTATGCTCAGATGTGAGTCCCTTGCTCACTGCACCATCAGGATTCAAGCCAGCCGGGCCGAAGACGGCTGCAATGCCAGAAACCGGTCCCCGGAAGCTTGTTTCCTTTCCAGTAAAGAATTGGCTTGGTAGTTTGGTCTGCCCTATTCCCATGATGCACTGGGCCAGGGACCGACTAATTTGCATATAGCCAGGTTCTGAACTGGGATGGTGCAGTGAGCTAAAAAACGGTGATGGATCAAGCCCTGATCTTTTGACGGGGTATGAGTGTTCTGCTTAATTCAGATGCTCTGTCCATCACCACCCCCTTTCATGAATTATTAGAGGTGGTAGCAGAAACATCTGATCTAATCTCGTATCTAGCACCATCCACCTCAATAAATGTAATCCCCAGGGTTTTTGATAGTATTTTCTCTTTCAGAGAATACATTAGAAAATTAATTACAATTTTCCTGTGTTTAGACCTGTTTGTATGTCTTTTGCTTTGTCCTCTTCTGACTCCTCCATCTGAAGCTTATTCTTAATCAGTTTTACTACATATGATTTAATATCACCACCCTCTCTGCTTCCAGGTACTATCAGGATTTTCAAATTATTTTGTCTCTGGAAATTTTCTAACCTTTCGATCCTGTCCAAATTCTCTCTCTCTGCAGTCTTTAGTTTGTCTATTTCTGCGCAGTTTGCCTGTACAGTTTCCCTAAGCTCTATGACCTCCTCCTCTAATGCTGTAGTTCCGCTACTGAGGTCATCTATCTTTCTTTCCATTACCTCACAGGCCTTCTTTATCTCCAATTGATTCGACTCTGATATTTCAAACCTGTTTTTGATTTCCGCTGATAATACTGCTAAGTGGCTCCAACAGATGAGTCCTCCTTCTGTAGGTGGTGAGGGCCCTGTGCGAGGTCTTCAGAGATAGGGACTAGGCTACATGGATTTTTAGCGGAAAGCTGATTGCCTGTGTCGGTATCAGAGTCGGTATTCATCTGAGACTTTGCTACCCCGTCTCCATGGCCCACCTTACCGGGATCATCTAGGTGGCTTTTAGGAGTTACAAGCTTGGGACAGAACTGATTATGACATTTTTGGCCCGTCGGAGCTGTTGAAGATTCCACACCATTTCAAGATTTCCTTGAGTGACTTTGTTTCATCTAGTACCTTTTCTGATGATTGGGACTTCGAGACTGTTAATAATATGATGTCAGATGTAGAAATGTCTGCAAAATTCACAAATCGTGAATATTTAGTAGGTTCATCGGATTATGAGCAAATGTATTGTTATAATCACTATGGTCATCATTTCTTGCATAAATCTGCAAATCCTACAATGTATTAACTTATAACCAATAGGAACATTGTCCTACGCCACCAAAGGGTAGCTCAAAAACATTTTATGGCAAATTTCCATACTTTTCAGGTTTTAATGTTTCAAATCCAGAATCATTTTACTTTAAAAATGTTAATAAGACAGGAATGAAAAGTATGTTGAAATATACCAAGCAAATTTATTCTGCGGCCTTTTATGCTCACCTGTCTTCACTAGATTTTGACTTTTGGAAAGACAACATTAAGACAAAAACTGTCTGGGGCACAAAAGACTGGCAAGTGCAGGGATTGGAAGCCTTATTTAGAGCCTGCATCATCCCAGAGGAAATAATGTTTTTGAATGACACTGTCCAGCAGACGTCTTGTCTTTTGTTAGCCAAGATAAAAAACTTGAACAAATAATCCATACCTACACCTACACCTGATAGGAACAACACTACAGTGGGGGAGGTCGACGTACATACTATTTTGCTTCACAACAGAACAGATCCTGATTGGAAAAAATGGTTAATCTGGCCCACAAACACCTGTCAAGATAGATCTCTGAAAAAGACACAAGGGTTCACATTCACTAGGCCAGATCCAAGATATGTTCAGAGACAGCATCCAGGAATAGTAACATCATACAGTGTAGGGAAACTGTGCCTTGAGTGGCTACACAAATCTACACTAAAGGAAGTAAAACAACACTTCTCTTTACTTAAAGATGGTGCTGATCTGAGGGACTCCTTACAAGTACCTACTAAACCGCGTCATAAACGTTTTATATATGCCGGTATCTATGCATTGTATAATGAAGCATGGAAGATTACACAAGCAGAGACTGCAGAACGAATACGAGAAATTGATCGTATTAATTTAGAGAAATCTCTCTCTGTAGTTGACAATGGGTTAACGGCTCTGTCATCCAGGATATATTCTTTGGACAGCATAGCATCCTCTGCCATAGACATAATAGAACAGGACTTGGTCATGTTGCAACATGGTCAGTCGCAACTACGTTCTATAATGCTATGAGGCTGGACGTTACAAAACCTACATTCAGGCTATGTGCCTTGGCGCCTAATCAACACCACGTCACTGTTTTCAGAATTTAATCTCACTGATAGATCAATCTGGCACAGAGGGGAGCAGACTATATGGGGCTGCGCATTGAAAAACTGGAAAGATTGCCATTAACTGTCGCTGAAAGACCAGCCACAGAATGGATAATACACTGAACAATCACTCTGCCTATTACAATTTTCCATTTTCAGTATTGCTTAAAACATATACCAGCAGGCACATATGAAAGGTTGGGTAAAGAATACATCAAGACATCCTGGTACTTACCATATACACACAGATGTTGGAGTGGGGGGAAATAAGTGTTTCTTAGTGGTAAAAATTGTGAAAACGCACTAAGCGGTTCTCTCCTTTGCCAGGGTATTAATTTACACAGGGCCTGCAATGGTTCCTCTAACAACTTATCCTGCCACCTGCAAGGTTCACCAGCTGCAGTGATTGATCCAATTTTTGGACAGCTTTCTAATGGAAGTTACCTCATGTTGAATGATCACAGCTGCTGTGGCATGTTGCCAGGTTTGCCCTATCTCGTAACTGTGTCAGCCAGGGTCACTTGCTGTATGCAAGTATTGTTTCCAAAAACCAAGACAGACTGGGAGTCACAACTTTGGCCTTCACTGAACATCTCTTCTATACGAATTGATACTTTAAGCAGAATGAAAGCCATTCTTTTGCAAAAAACGGTGTCATTGACCTCGGCCAAAGAGACGTATGATCTACAAGTCGCAAGGACTTCTGCAGAGATACATGCCCTTTTAACAACAAATTGCCCTATACAGTTCTCAGAAATGTTAAGTCGTATCTTAAACATGTCTGATACGAGAGGTATTGTACAAGTATTTAAGACAGTTTTTTTCGGGACTGTTAGCACCTTTTGAAGCAGTCCTAGGCATATTTCCAAACTTCGTGCACTCTGTGTTTGGCGGACTGCCTCTCGTTCTGGGACTCGCAGCAGGGATACTATTTTTGCTGCTACTGCTCCGATATGGCAATCCAAATAACCAGCGATACCCAGTTCACTGTGGAGAACACTCTACTGGTGATGAAGTGTTGTGAGCGCATAGTCCAAATTTTGGGATTAACTCGTTTAAAAGAATTGAATACTACATGGTTTATGTCATTTAGACCAATCTGGCAAGATTGCATCTTACTTGTTCTACGATACCTGCTATGCGGAGAAAAATGCGTGTTAGACATCTGTCTCTAGCTCCCATTAGTCCTGCCAACGGATGCTGATATTTTGCTTGGACCAGTAACGGCTCATGCACTGTGTTGTCCCCAACGGCTACCAATCCTGATGACTGCAAAAAACACAGTTGATGGACAGAATGTAGAACAATGTAATACATTCACCCCAGTACAAGGATCTGGGCCTAAATCCATCGTTTTTTGCACTCCACACCACCCTGGGTTAGACACTGGCTATATGCAAATCAGCTCTGACCCTGTGCCTCATGGGAACAGTCCAGTCCGAACTACCAAGCCATGTCTTTCCCAGACCGGAATCAAGCATCCAAGGACCGGTTTCTGGCTATCAGCCTTCATCAGCCTGGATAGCTTGACTCCAGTGGTGTGGAGAGCCTGGGACTCACGTCTGAGCATACCCAGCCCACTCGGGGTGAAAATTGCAAAAAACACAGTTGATGGACAGAATGTAGAACAATGTCATACATTCACCCCAGTACAAGGATCTGGGCCTAAATCCATCGTTTTTTTGCACTCCACACCACCCTGGGTTAGACACTGGCTATATGCAAATCAGCTCTGACCCTGTGCCTCATGGGAACAGTCCAGTCCGAACTACCAAGCCATGTCTTTCCCAGACCGGAATCAAGCATCCAAGGACCGGTTTCTGGCTATCAGCCATCATCAGCCTGGATAGCTTGACTCCAGTGGTGTGGAGAGCCTGGGACTCACGTCTGAGCATACCCAGCCCACTCGGGGTGAAAATTGCAAAAAACACAGTTGATGGACAGAATGTAGAACAATGTCATACATTCACCCCAGTACAAGGATCTGGGCCTAAATCCATCGTTTTTTTGCACTCCACACCACCCTGGGTTAGACACTGGCAATATGCAGATCAGCTCTGACTCTGTGCCTTATGGGAACAGTCCAGTCCGAACTACCAAGCCATGTCTTTCCCAGACCGGAATCAAGCATCCAAGGACCGGTTTCTGGCTATCAGCCTTCATCAGCCTGGATAGCTTGACTCCAGTGGTGTGGAGAGCCTGGGACTCACGTCTGAGCATACCCAGCCCACTCGGGGTGAAAATTGCAAAAAACACAGTTGATGGACAGAATGTAGAACAATGTCATACATTCACCCCATTACAAGGATCTGGGCCTAAATCCATCGTTTTTTTGCACTCCACACCACCCTGGGTTAGACACTGGCTATATGCAGATCAGCTATGACCCTGTGCCTCATGGGAACAGTCCAGTCCGAACTACCAATCCTGATGACAGCATTCATTGAGATCTCACAGATGCACCATGCTACTGCTGAGGTACGAGACGAAAGCGGCACACAGGTTCCTTCAAATTCAAACATAGCTAATGCTACCAACGCGGACGGCGATGCTTCACATCTATGTGCGATTGATCTACTTAACGAGGTAATCCAACTTTCACCTACAATGGTAGACAAATTCTTTACAGACTTAGAAGACTTGATATTTCCCCAAACAATAACACTGACTTTTGATTTGGCACACAGTGTCTGAGAGACTCTGAATTCGACCTTCATTTTTAATTTTTTCAAAACAAAGTTTCTAACTTTGGAACTCTTTTTTCTATGATTAATTTTTGTTTTTCCAAATTTGTAATTTTTCATTTTTTGGCACAAAGTAATCTGCTTAAAGTAGAACTATTCATAGAGAACCAGAATTCTTTGAAAAATCTTCCAAGTAAGACAATATTTGGTCTCGACTTTTTCTTCTGTATTTAAGAGCCATTTCATAAATGTATTTTTGTGATTCATTCGGGTAGCATTTTCAAGTATCAAATGATCTGCTTTGAATGAAACATTGCTTCAAATGCGTACAGCACAAATGCTTTTTTTTGTGTACAACCAATTCTAATGCATTTTTAATGTATTTTGGGTGGGTTTTTAACATATCATGTTTAGATATGTTTTTATTTGTTTAGAACTTAGTATTGTCGTACTTAAGAAAGTGGAGTGGGTGTTGTGTGGTGTTTTAGGCCCTGAGTGAATTTTCCTGAGTCATGACCTTATATAGGTACAATTAACATTGCCCTTATATAGGCATAGAAATAAAGCCCTTATTTAGGCAAAGCCCATGCTACTCAAATACAGGCATGGCTACTTCCACCCGTACCAAACGTCACAACGATTTGCTTGAATATTGATTTCTCTAAGAACTCAGTTACTTACAATGAACAACTATTCCCCAGGGGTTCATTATGACGTTCATATGCCCGACTTTACGTCAAACTATGGCATTCCTAAACACCTTCAAGGTATAAATATACCTTCACTTGCTGTGGCAAACTACGGTGGTTTGGAGCTGTTCGTCTATCTACTTGCCCGACGCAGCTCGCTACAGCAAGTGCCGAAGGACGCCGACTCTCCAGCTGACGCACTGATCAGGAAGCTGCCCTGCTCCTGATGAGAATCCAGCTCCAGTGTTTCTGGCTCCCCTTGCGGGATGTTGGGAAATCGAGTCCCGAGGCTGAGATACCAGACATCCTTCATTCTAACCAAGGTATGGAGCTGATTAGAACCTAGAGGAACCTTTGGTAGAGTCTTGGCAAAGAAAACTAAAACCTATGCTACACAATACCTACTTCTTCAAGCGTACTAGACTTAGGTTAGGTACATTGGGGTAGGCGTATTTTAGAAGCACCAGGGAGTATTTTAGCCTGTGTATTTATGTATGTATTTTTATATGGCTTAGAAACCATATAATGCTCTTACAGTATTATTGTATATTACTATTTACGCTGTACGCATTATACTTTGAAGTCTGCTTAACGATTGTAGCAGTTCACTTCTCTTGCATGAGAAAGAAGACTGTTCAATAAACCTTTTATTGAAAAAGCCTGTCTCTCTATTTCTCTGCAACTCTGTAGAAACTAAGCATGCACGATTGACTGAGTGAAATACTTATCTATTGTTTCCGCGACTCTAAGAGATATATTCTTATTCTTGGGAAACAAAGTTGTCATGTTTATGCGGTTGTCAGAAACTAATCCCTTCTTGTGTATTCGAGAAAGTTTCTAGTGACCTCTGAGTTCGCTGGCACACACACAATTAAGTTTAGTATATTCGATAGAGGCCTAGTTGACCTAAGTCCTACGTTAAATCTATAGGATATATTATTCCAATGAGCAGAGCCTATTGGGAATATAGGAACTACACTACAGGACAACATGGATTTGTCTCAGTTAACCCTTTTAGTATGGAAGCTAACCGAAGAAATGCAGGAACTAAGGTAGGAAAACCAGGCCCTTAGACAAGAGCTGGATAGAACCCGAAGAGAATTTACTAATTGGAGAGACTCACAACCAGGAGAAAACAAACCTATCATTGCTCCCGGTAAATTTGGTCCCTCATCTGTTTTTAGGGCTCGCCCCTTTTCTATTTCGCAGAAATAGAAAACAGGGTCGTGAGCCCTTATGTCGCTGATCTGCATCTTTCCCCAAAGGCTCTATTGAGGCAGCTGATTGGCTCTCTTCAAGCCGGATTCCTAACAGCTCACGAGAAATAGAATTACGTGACAAGCTCCTCGTGCACGAGCTTGCCTGAGCCTTCTGCCTATCAGCCTGCCAGTTCTCCTCCCCTAATTATTCACTTCACTTATTCATGGCCGTGACTCTGGCTCTTCAAAGGCTCTGCCCTCCCCACCCCCGCCTGCACTTCACGTGCCCCTGTCGCTTTATCTGCTTGCCTTCTGTCCCTTAATCTCCCTGTGACTCCCCCTCACCTCTCCCACTCCACTGTTTCAGGCCTCCACCATTTGCTCAGGACATTGCTTGTTTTTTTTGTCCCCTCTTGGAACAGACCTCGCCCGACCCCCTCCCTGTTCTCACAGTGCCCGCCTCCCTGCCCCCAACACAAAATACCTCCAGATGATGAAAGGCCCCTGCATGCTACCAAGGTCTCTCTCCTGTAGGCACCCCCCCCCCCCTTCCCCCTCCGAACAACCCCCTGCCCGTGGAGGTGCCTTCACCTGACTATGGAAGTGCCTTCATAGTGCGTTCTTTCTTGTTGTTGGAATGTTTACCATTTATTGCAGTATTATCCTTGTTTCCTGATGCTGAGCATTAGCAAAACACATTTTTTTTCTCTCCTTGCTGACGCTGTTTAAGGGCTGCAGTAATTGGTCTCTGTGTGGCCATGACACTGAGTAATGAGGGCAGAGTGGCCACGTCCATTTCACCTACACTAACTTGTTTGCATTTTTCTCCTGTGTTCCGTGAATTCATTTTAATCTAGCGCTTAATGCTGCGCTCAATCTGTTTCTAAGCTCCCAGACGCCTGGCAGTTCGGAGTATTCACAAGAAATATGTACAGATGTCAGTCGTTCACTTCTTTACATGAGTTGACTAGATTTGCACATGTTGCCAATACACAAACTTGAATAGAACAGCGCGATCCGATAACCCCCTTGGGCCTGGGTATGTTCAATACTCAAACAGCAACAGAAGTACGTATGGCAGTTTACACAAATCCTATACTTTCAGACATACATCTTGCTCAGCACACGTTGCGTTTAATTGTTTACATGTGCTGAACATTTCAAACTTTATTATTTTCAACAAGGAATGAATGTCCTTTACTCCAGCTTTTTTGCGATGCCTATATTTGTGTGAATCAAGTCCCGGATGGGGAACGACCGGCGTCCTGTGAATAGCCACAGGTGTGACTTGTGTGTCTACGTCACACCGTATTGTGCCTGGCCACGCCCTTGAAATCCACACTGTGTATTGGTAAAATGCAGCATGAACCTATCCTTGGGAGCAGCGGCGTGCATGGTGTAATGTGGTGGGTGGGGGGTTGGTTACAATACTAGATCATGCACATCAAGGGGCGTTACACCTCTGAAAGTAGAATTGTATAACATATGACATATATAGAATGACGTAACCGTATGCATATTTACAGTCATTGTCTCAAAGAAATGTAGTAAATTGTCAAGAATCACACATTTATTAGTCAATTGTTGCAGCTGAGATTTCAACCCAGGTTGCAAGGTTCCAAAGTCGCCCTCTAGCCGCTATACCACGCGTACATCCTTTCCCCTTTCATTACATCTGTGGCTAAAACACTTGGCTGTCGCGTTTGTAATTACCATCTCCAAATGGAATTGCTCAGTGCATTCCAAACTACTGATGTGATGTTTGCACTTAAACGTTCCTTGTGCTTTCACAAAAACCTTGCTGTGAGGCCCAGGAACACACACTGGTCTGTCCCTGAAACCAGGTCTAGAATTTGGATTAAAAAGTAGACAGTTTAGCCAGTGCACACGCACTCCTCCCCTCCCCTTTAATTCCTCCCGTCCCCTCTACTCCTCTTTAATTCCTTCTCTTCTAGCTCTCGCTTCCATTTCTTCCTTTTCGGTTCATTCTTTTACATCTCTTGAATTTTTCTTCTCTCCTCCTGTCGGCCCTTTCTTCTAGCAATTCATTCCCTTCCATTCCTCCACCTGTTATTTTTAATATTAACCCCTTCCATGCTCATGACGGAACGGTTCCGTCATCAGCGTCGGTGCTCCGGTGCTGATGACAAAACATTTCCGTCATGAGTCAATGTGATTTATGACCCTTCAGCACTGCAGCGAAATTCGCGCAGCACTGAAGAGGTTAATATTAATACATCTAAGTCATGTAAATACAACACATATTGCATTACAAATGCTATAGGTGTCTGTTTGCAAAAGTTAACACTATTGGCATTGTAAATGACAAAGTTATTAATTTCGCTATTTTCAAAACAAAAACATAAATAAAAAATGTGTCATTTACAATACTAATACCTCTAACTTTACTAATGCGAGCCCTATTGCATTGCAAATGCTTGTTTCCCCTAGTACATAAGGCCCTAACAATGATCAGAACCTGCAAGTCACCGTGGTAACTCCAATCCCAGTTCCCTTGGCAAACCCGGAACGATTTACTGGTGGTAGTAGTCATTTTACTACTTTTATGAGCCAATGCCAGTTACACTTTTTATGTATACCGCAGGTTTTTTCCACCGACACCTCCAAGATAGCTTTCATCATCTCTTATTTAGGAGGCGTATCGCCCACCTGGGCTATGCCTTTGGTTGACACAAATAATACTTTATTGCACAATCTAGCTGCTTTTAAAACAGCTATGTCCAGTTTACTTGCCAAACATGTTTTTATTCAAGCATCCGATAACAAGCTTTTAAATCTACGCCAGGGGTCCAAGGATCTTTAACCTATGTAACAAATTTCAACAGATTGTTATCAGAAACACACTGGCCGGAGGAGAAAAGAATATCTTTATTCTATCGGGCCTTAGAGATGAATTAAAAGATTCTTTGGCACACATTGTTAATTTGCCTGAGGACTACGCAGAATTTTTAGATCTAGTGGTTAAGTTAGATCACAGATTGGGAGAGCAAAATAGTGAAAGACCCAGAAGTAATTTAAGAACTTGGCATTTTAGAGTTGAGAAAAAAGAAACAGAAGAAAAGAACACACACGTGGAACCAATGCAGATTGGTGGTCTGTTTATCAGTCGATAAACACAAAACATCAGCACCACCCTATAAAGTAGGGGCTCTCGTCTGGTTATCATCCAGAAATATCAAGATTGAAGGCCCCAAGAAACTAAAACCTAGGTTAATTGGCCCCTTTCCCATAAATAACATTTTGAATCCAGTTTCAATGAGATTAACTTTGCCCTCTGAATATGCCATCCACCTAGTTTTTCATGTATCTTTGCTCAAACCACATGATCCCTCCACACGAAAAGACAACCCTCCTCCACCTGTTGTAGTTGGAGACAATATTGCATATGAAGTAAATCGCATTATAGATGCAAAACGTATACATGGTCGATTACAGTATTTAATTGACTGGAAGGGTTATAATGTGTCAGAAAATCCTGGGAACCAGAAACACATGCACATACTCCAAGATTGGTCAGATCTTTCCATGCCTTGCATCCGGAAAAACCCTGTCACATACGGTCTTGGCATGTACACGTGAATTACCTGGGAAAGATCTAAGGACCAAATCACCTTCACATGCACACGTGAGAAAACCTGAGACCCAAAGCTATTTAAACTCCACCTACTTGGTTTCCGATGCTTCGCTTCGTGCCTAAACACTCACCTGACTCCGGACCTGGGTGGCAGATCATCTGAAGCTTTTCAGCGCTCCACCCTGCTTCCTTCCCTGTCTTCACTCAGTGTCTTAGGCTGTGTTCTTGCTGTTCGGTGCACATTTCAGACGTTCCTTCCTGTTTCTGAATTTCCGGGTCCAAATCCTCTCCCAGCATGGTTTCCGATTTCCTGCAAAAGAGAAAAGAAAAGAGATTCAACAAAGGGTTGCCCAGCAACACCTCGCTCTGAATGGTAAAGCGTTAGCATGCTTGAACACATACCAGTAAGAATTTAAACTTTATCAGAACTGTGGCAGAGACCTCTTGACCTTCTATAAATCAAGAGAACGTTTTGAAACTCTTTCTGAAACAATCCAAGGACTTTATGGACATTGAGTAAGTGAAGAACGTTAAAGTAAAACGGACATTTGTGTAAATACCTTGAGTCTGATTAGAAGACTGAAAGGGAACAGAGAGCTTGATTGCTATTATCATTTATGTATATTTAATGTGAAATTACGGAGCAAATATTGTAAAGGAAATCAGTAACTCTTGTGATAATTTGAGCAATCACAGATTATTAGTGCACCTGTAGTGTTTTTTTTGTTTATTCTTTCTTTTAGTTTCAAGAATCCTTTTGAGAAATGGTCAAGGGTAATTCAGGTATACCCAATTAAGAGTTCCAAAGCAGATGTTTGACCTAAAGAAGTGATTTAGGATGTTCAGATTAATCGGGTACATTTATCAGATTATACACGAGGTGAAAACTGAAGCCCAGTAACAATTTGCCTTTCTCGAGAGACATTCTACACCACTGAATTGTCAAGTCGGTCTACAAGAATCCAGTGTGTCTTCTCTTTTCTCTCGTCCCTATTCCCCTCCCTCCCCCGGGGTTCGATCAGGGCGGCAAGTGAATCTTATCCTTGCCTCTCTGGTGGAGTTCAGAGGGAGTTTGGTAATAGCAGCATCAAGGAAGGAACAAACCGGAGTACAGGTGGGTGAATTCATGACACCCTGGGCCCCGGGGACCACCACCTCCAAGGGGCTTTGTACTCGTTGGGAGGGGGGCCGCGCAGCCCCCATTCTAGAGCCCTTGATGGCCTGGGGACCATCACCCCCTAGAGCCATCTGCAATGTCTCCCGCTATGCCATAGCAAACTCTACTTTGCTTCTTGGAAGCGAGAGCAGGAAACTTGCTCTCGCTTCCAAGAAGCAAAGCAGAATTGCTTTTGGGCAAAGGGAGCTGCATGTTAGCAGCTCCCCTTGCCCAAAAGCAATTATGGCTCCCGCAGGAGGCAAGGAGCCGGCAGGGACCGTGGGGCATTGGGGCTCCCTCCAAATTAAGGGTCAGCCCCTGGGGATGGGGTCCCTGAGGCCAGAAATTGCATGGGAGGGGGGCACAAAGCCCCCTCTTCTTTAGTTTAGATTTTTTTTAAATGGAAGGGAAGCCCTGGGGGATGTGGTTCCGGGACTAGAGGTGGCCCAGGGGAGTGAGGCCACGCTGCCCCCTCCCGGCAATTTTTTTTTTACACAAGGCCAGGTCCTGGGGGATTGGGTCCCCGGGGTCACAAGTGACCTAGGGGACCCCCTCCCTGCAAAAAAATAAATAAAACAAGGCCAGGCCCCCTTCCTATTTTTTTTAAATGCTCAGGCCCTGGGAGATGAGATCCCCAGGGCCCAAAAATTGTTAAGAGAAGGCGGGCCACACAGCCCCCTCCTAAAAAACGAAAAAGAAAACCTAACCTGGATCTCGCCGGAGGCCCCGCCCCCTCCCTGCACCACTTGAAAACACACCTTCTGGCGTGTTTTGGGTTGGGGATGAAGTCCCCTCGCATCTTATGGGTCCTTAAGGGCCAACTAGCCCACCAGGTACCTCCAGCAAGCACCACACAGTGGGATTGCTGAAAGGTGGTACGAGGCCACACCTTTGTTTACACCACTTTGCAAACGCGCCTTGTGGCGCATTGCTGATGGGGCAATGAGGTTCTGTTGTGTCCTGAGGCCCTCAGGACTAAAGTTTACAAACCATTCTCAATGTTGCCATCGAAAAGGGTACCATCAGCAACGAAGACAGAAACTACCTCACCAAATCCAATCTTGCAATACCCTACATTTACATGATACCTAAGATTCACAAACATGCAACCATACCTCCGTTTAGACCGATTGTCTCTACCATCAATTCATTACATGAACCGATTGGACGAATCTGGACAAACATTTACAGCCCTTGGTACAATCCATGAGTACATACATCAGAGAGACCACTGACTTTTTAAACATCTTAGAAACCATCCAGGACTATATATATCTATACCCCATGACAAAGGCATGGAGGGAGTTGAATCTTTTCTCCTGACCACAGACAAACCTGATGACCACGACTGCTCTGCACGTGACTTAAGTGATGCCTCAGAGGTCAGAACCCGTAGGTCTATCTCTTCAACACCTTCTACCTTACAAGAAAAGAGGATATAAAACGGAAACACAGTCTGTTGTTTTAGACAAAACTATAGATGCTAAATAGCTGGAACTACATTTACTGACTCCTCTTTGATAACGGAGTGATTTCACACCCCATACAATCTCTCTGATCCTTATAAAAATGTACATATTCGCACTTTAGTTTAACTGCTGTTAAAATTAGTCTGAAAAATGCAGCTTTTTATCCCATTTCCAGTTAATAAGATTTGCACTGGAAATGGCGACTAATCTCCTGAAAAAAATGACATCCCGCCGCCAACCCCCACAGCATCCCCCCGCCCCCTCAAGGCCAACCTCACCACTCTCAAACTTCACCAGCCGCCACTGCACTCTGGAAGCCCATAGTTGGGGGGCAAGGACAGGCAGCAGAACAGGGGTGTAGTTACAAGGAGTTGGACTCACAAGAGGAAGAGTCATGAAAGGCGGAGTCTGACAGTCGAAATACACATCTAGGGCCAGATGTACCATAATTTTTCAACCCTTTTGCGACTTCAAAAACTGGTAGTGGTATGTACCAACGCTATTTTGCGAGTCACACACTCGCTATTAGGAAGGGGCGTGCCAAGAGCGTCACTTCCTAATACCATTGTTTACACTCGCAGTTTACAACATTCACAAACGGGAAGGGGTCCCGAGGGGACACTTTCCCATTTGTGAATGGGTGCGAAAATATTTTTTAAGAGAAGGCAGTGGTCCCAATTTAGGTAATCGCAATTTGCGAATCCCTTTTGCAAATGAAAGAAGCCTTTCCTAAATGCGAACTGTGCATTTAGGAAAGGCTAATTACCATCAACTTCAAGTTGATGGTAACCATGTGCAAACTGTGAAAAATGTACAAAAATGCATTGTTCAAAGTGCCATGTAGCGGCATGTGGGTGCTTTACAAGTACACACTTCTCTTTTGGGGGTAGTAATTCGGGGGGGGGGAGGCTTAGGCCCCTAGGCACCCTTGGCTTTGCATTCGCTGATTGCGATTACCAATTTGGTAATTGCAAATTAGCAAATGCAAAACCCTTCATTCCTATGGGTTTTTAGGGCTATAGGAATGAATGAAGTCATATTACCTAATAGCGATTCGCTATTTACAGAATCGCTATTAGGTAATGTTAAGGAATCGCAAAATAATTTGCAATTCCTAAATAAATTGCATTTTGAGATTCCAAAATAGCGATTCGGTAAAATTCGCTATTTCAGAATAAAAACATTTAAAATCCAAATCACATGTGACCAGAAAAAAAAAGAATCAATGTTACAAAATCAATTTCATAGGCATATAAAAACCCCAATAGCCAATTGCACGAATATAGATAAAAGGACTACCACGTTAGGGGTATTTTCAAGAAAGGCAGCAAGGCAGCAAAAAGGAAAACAATGATCATATGTGTACAGTTGATGCTTATGTAGCATTTATCATAGGGTACCTTTTTTGTCTGAGACGAACGGCTGCTACTAAGAAGCTTGCAATATTAAATATCTCCCATGGATCAATCAACATTTGGAGTTAAATTAAAGCAGGTTTAACCTGTACAAAACATTTTTTCTCTTAAAATAGGAACTAAGAACTTCCTGCGAATCACAGTATAATGGTCGCAAAACATTATAAAATGCATAGTATCCTGTGGTGAGAATTTGTCACAGGTACACGGACTCAAATCTTCTTGCCTACTCCATCCTTGGGAATTACCTAAAAAGAAGTGAATTAGGTTAAAACAGAACCTAGTTAAAAGCAAACGGTGGAAGGGTTTAGTAACAATTCTCAGGTAAGGTTCAGTCCGAGGGGAGGTTTTTAACCAAAAATAAGCCTTTACTGATGGTTTCAGTAGCTCCCGCTCCTCACGCTCCACCGACTGGAAATTCAAGAATTGGGTTTTAATCCAAGTCAGGTCCTCTTTTTTTATCATATCCGGTGAATTAAAAAGAACTGGGCGCCCCAATTTTAACATGCTGTGCTTAACGTAATAACGCCACGGGATACTACTAGCTTTAGTCCCTAATAATCTGATGGTTAAATGTTGAGTCTAGATTAAGCCAGGTCTGACACATACATTACCCCTAGCAGAATGGACAGAGAATGGTGACCATACGCGTTTGTTAAAGCTCAGAGAGCGGGGAACGTCGTATATGCTCGGAGAGGTTATTAAGAAATTCATTGACGTTCCATTAGTGGCATGTGAATTAAAAGAAAGTAATGAAGTGAGATTTCCTGGACATTTGCTTGTTCGTCATGAACTGGGTTCTGAATGCAGGGCACCTGGACTTTGCTCTACAAGTTTCCTCACCCTTGTCCTGAGGAGGCCAAGAAGGATATAAAGGCTGATAAGTGTCAATTCTTGATGGATAACAAAAATTGAAGTTAATTGGGGGACTGATAAGAATGTATGCAAAAATGTATTTTCAACTTTCTGGACCCCCACCATATACTTATAATCCCAGATGGGTAATGTGACTGCTATAAAGAATGTGTGCCATGCAGACAGTGTTGCCTCCCCCATTGGGGAGTGGGGGCGTCGCCCCCCCCTGCTTTCTTGGCGTGCGAGAAAGCAGAAACATAATGGTATTAAGTTTCATTTTATGTTTCTGCCTTCTTGTACGGCGAGAAAGCAGAAGTGCCTTTTTGGGGTGGGCAGTCCTGCTCCAGGGCAGGGGGGAGTGGCTTGCCCACTGTTGTGCATGCTGAGTGTTTGATCGGCTCCAGGGCCGACCAAACAGTCAGTACGTACAACAGTGGGCAAGCCACTCCCCCCTGCCCTGGAGCAGGACCGCCCACTCTCTCCTTTTTCTCTATTAGGCTGGTGCAGCGGCCTACAATGGAGAAAATGGCCCGGGTGGGGCGTGCTCCAATGCGCCTCACCACTTGTGATTGGTGGAGCCTGGAGGGGAGGGACGCTGCCTTTGCTGATGACGAGAGCTGCAGGCACAGAAAACGCAGGATGGCGGGAGCGGGAGCCGGGACCCATCCAGAAGCGGGACGGTAAGTTTTATGTAATATATTTTTTTTAATTAAATGAACCCCTCCCCCCTCCGTGACGACCCAATTTCCACCCCCCCCACCCGCCCGTCATGCGGGCCGCGTCTGGAAGTACATCTAGAAGGCCTTACATCATAATTAAGTCGTTTAATGTGACTAAACAACAATGGCCTCGAGGAAACCCTCCACGCGGTAGCTACTAAAGATGGTAATTCACTCTGGGGCTCAAGCATGGAGGCAGGGATAAAGAATCTGAAGCGATAATTCTGTATCCGTGAAAAATAATGTTGTAGAGGGTGTGACATTTACACGTCTTAAGATATGCAGAAATGTGGACAGGTTGTAGGTATTTACACTGCATTTGTCTGTACCTTCCCCGTGCATCGTCCAGGCCAGGCCCCCTACGAGCCTTCATGGCCCCCAGGTAGAGTCCAGGCACTGGGCCAGCTGCATAGAATGCCGCGCTCACCTGTCACAGCTGCATTATGTGACAACTGATATCTGTAGAAGGGCAGTAGACGGTGCTTTCCTGCCTGCCACCCCATGGGCTTCTCTCGCCCCTGCTGCTAGGATCAGGATTCAGCTAATGAGCAGGGCGAGCAGAATATTCCCAGAGAGGCACCTAGCGCCCACTTAATTAATAATTAAAAGCTCGGGTCCACCGGGAGCTGAATTCCAAAGACGGCGAGGCACAAACACCGTGTGGGAAAGCTGCATGGATAAGTGAAAATAAATATTTGAAGGGAACAGAAAGGTGTGGGTCACTCAAGGTGTGCCCAGCCTGCGTAAAGTTGTGACCCTGCCGTGTGGTTAAACACACAGCACTGCCCGCCGCTGCAGGTGTAAAGGCTGGGGAGAGGCCTAGAACAGAAGGGGAGCTTTGATTTGTTAACAAAAGAAAGAGGGCGGTGACCCGTGGGCCTGCTATTTACCTAACTTTGTCTGCCACGGCCTTAGAGTTCATGGTGGCCCACCACGGGGACTAGTTCTTTTAAAGTACTAGTCCCCGGCGCGGGTGTACAACCATCCCTTCGAGCTCATCATGGCAGTGAGTGAAATCAACTTTTGGTTACATTCAGAATGCCCGGTGCAGAAAGAGCTGTGAGTGTGTGTGATAGAGGTGAAGGCCACGTGGACTCTGTGCTGAACGACGAGCACACAGGGGAATGAGCAGCCTGGAAGGGCATTGTTCACCATGCTGGTGTCCAGCGAGATTCCTACTAATGACCGGTTTACCCAGTGCAATATAATACGCAATGGAGCCGTGTCGCATTAAAAGCAATCCTTCCTCGTTTAATGTTTTTTGGCAACTTAACTTTTCTTATGACGAGAGTATCAAGTCTGCTTTGACAATTTAACTTGCGTTTTTCTTAGACCGCGTACATTGTCAGGGCACTCTTAATTTCCATGCATGTTGGACAGTCCTGGCATGGATTCGTCGTTTTAATAGTTGGTGGGTGTAATCAATGGATGGTGCACGGACATGATAAAATAGTATTCACCCTAATGTTGTACACCAAGTGCTTTACTTATAAGAGGATAAGTATGGATTTAGTGGGTCCTCTCCCAAAATCAAAAAGATGATATATCGATATACTGGTTATTGTCGATTACGCAACTCGATACCCAGAAGCATTTCCCCTACAAACACCAAGCACGAAAAAAACATCAGTGAAAAGTTAATAGAATTGTTTTTGAGGGTAGGATTTCCAAGAGAGATTTTGACAGACCAGGGTACCCCCTTTGTTTCTCGTTTAATGAAACAAGTCTGTAAAACCTTAAAAATTACCCAAATAAAAACATCGGCTTATTACCCTCAGACAGATGGTCTGTGAATGCGATATAACGCCACCTTCAAGCTAACCATGAAGAAAATGCTAACTACCGAAGGGAAAGAATGGGACATGTTGTTGCCACTCGCCCTCTTTGTTATTTGAAGCCACGTTCAGAGAAGCTTGGGTTGTTCTCCCTTTGAACCTCTTTACGGGAGACAGCCACAAACCTTGCTAGAAATGACAAGAGGAGCGTGGGAACAAGAGAAACAAGAAGAGACACAACACCATCTAGAATACAGCCAAAGCCTAAGAAACCGCATACAGAAATTGCGAGATTTTGCTCCCAAAAACCTAGAAAAAATTCAAAGAAGCCAGCAGATGGCTTACAATAAGGGAAAGAGGTGACAACAGTTACAGGTCCATGACTGGGTGCTCCTATTCCTACCTTCCTCAATACGCCAAAAACGGGCAGAAAGGAAGGGACCATATGAAGGCGCTGAAAGGATAGGCCTCACTACTTACCGGTTACACCTTTCCTCAACCAAAACCCAGATATACCACATAAATCTACTAAAGAAATGGTTGGGACCCCTCCCAAAAGACACCCATTACGTTTTGTCTGACTCAAAACCCATTCCTTCAACATTGAATAAATTGCCCATAAACGAACATCTAACAGAGGAACAAAAAGGGTCTCTTCAGCCCCTCTTAGAGTCCTTCTCCACCATCTTTTCGGACCTCCTGGGAAAATCAACAATACTCGAGCATGCCATTGTTACCACACCAAATAAAGTAATAAAACAACGCCCCTACAGAATACCAGGCGTTAGGCGGGACGCAGTTCCTGCCGAAATACAGAGCATGTTACAACTAGGAGTCATAAAACCTTCCAGCAGTAACTGGTCTCCCCCATTGTCATAGTTCTGAAACCTGATGGTTCCATCCGTTTTTGTATAAACGTCTGAGCAGTCAATGCCATCTCGAAATTTCACTCATACCCATTACCAAGAGTCGATGAATCGAGAAATTAGGCTTAGCCCAATATATAACCACATTCGACCTTACAAAAGACTATTAGCAGGTACCACTTAAACAGGAAGACCAAGAAAAAAACACCTTTAGTACCTCTAATGGGCTATACGAGTTACTGCACTGCCTTTTGGGTTACACAGAGCACCAGCAACGTTCCAAAGACTTATGAACAAAGTTTGTTCCCAACATCAAGAGTACTCCTTAGCCTTCATAGACGATATCATAATATTTAGCCCTAACTGGGAACTACATCTCGTCCATTGTGGGAAGATATTCCAAGCACTTAGGACTGCAGGGCTCCACGTGAACTCCAAAAAGTCCAGGATAACCTTCACCAAAGTCAAATATTTGGGCTAATTATTGGGAGATGGGGTTATCGCTCTGCAACAAGAGAAATTGAGAGCAGTCTTAGACACCCCCTTCCCTACCACCAAAAAAGGCATTAGATCCTTTTTGGGCTTACAAGGCTACTACCGCCGGTTTAAACCCAATTATTCTGAAATAGCAGCACCACTAACCGAGCTACTGAAGAAAGAGAAAAGGAACTAAGACTTGGTAAATCCTCCCCAAGCCGCCAGAAAGGCATTCCACAAGCTCAAGTGAGCCATAACCTAAGGCGGAGAAACCAGTAGGGAAGACCGGAAGAAACAGAACATCGAACAGCCTTCCGAGAGGGAGAACTGGAGCCTTGGGGAGGTCACAGCTTGTTGGCGAGGAGGGAAAGTCGAAACAGAAGGAGACCAAACCTCACTGGAGTCACCACGCCATGGCCCCGGAGTGACGTGGCTCTTACAGGTGCGTGGGCGTCTATGGGGCTTTTGGAAAGGGGCTGAGTCAGAGAGGGATGGGAGGGGAGGCCGAGGGGTGAAAGGGACCCAGGGAAAAGGAAATAAGTGAGATGGAAACAAAGACAAGAGCAGAAATCATCGGCTACTCTTCTTGTTTTGGTTGCTCCAACCCCCTCCCTTCACATATACGCATAGCTATTATTTATCCTTCACATCCTCCTTTGATTAAATCATAAAGCAAAAACACTTACCTGAGTCTTTACCTTCTGTCTGAGAGACGACCGCGGCCGAGGCTCACCTAAGGGAATGAAGTGGAAGACCCTGTGGGAAAGAAGAATACAAAAGAGACAATCAATCATTGTGATTTCCTGTAATAATAATAAAAAGTGCATACCAAGAAATGATTCAATGCAGTGAGCTCCTTCTTGACCGACGCTTCTACAATGGGGAGCTACAAACTCTCCCTACAGGGAATGGGAGACAGACACACAAAGACCAACAGAGACACACAGACAGACACAGACACACACACACACACAGACACACAGAGACCAACAGACACACACAGACACACGGGAAAGCAAAGTAGGAAAACGCTACATACAGTTGTTCTATGCTGGCATATATACATTATTTTATAAAGATGGTGGAACTATTGATTTGAATGCACTCTCTTTTCTTAAGTCACACATGTATGACGCAGTTCAGAGTCTGGAAAGCCCTGCAGCCCCTGCCCTGAGTGCTGCCTCTCAGTGTCCTGAAGATGCCCCCGCGCTCGTGCGTCACCCTGGGGTCAGAGGCCTCCCTCACCTCTGCTCGAGCCCCGCTCAGTGGGGGCTGCAGGGCCTAGGGGAGGGGGCACCGGGGGCCCGGATGCCTGTGAGGAGTGTGTCCCGGTGTGTTATTCCCCCTCCGAGTGACGCGCGAGCTCAACAAAACAAAACAAAACATGGGGTCTCACTGCTGCGCACGCGCAGGACCGCGCGTCACGGCTGCGCATGTGCGGAGCAAAGACACACGTCCTATCGCCGAGTTAGGCCCTTGCACGGGGTACAGACTGTAAACCGCCCTGGACAGAGGGCGCGCAGCCTCACTGCGCCTGCGCAGAGAGACACTTCCCGCTCATACGCCTGCGCAGAGGAAAGACACTTCTCCCAGAGGAGTCGACCGAGGAGCTTTGCATTTAAATATATCTCACCCTGTGCTGTGGCGCGAGGCGCCTCGTGCTCCGCGGCGGGAGGCAGTTGTATCTCATTCATTGTGTCCCCGCGCGGACACTGGAATTCAAGGCCTTCCTGACCTCGCGTTCCTCGGTGGGAGGCAGTGTCTGTCCTCAGCGCATGCGCAGTTGTCCATCTACGGTCCTCTAACCCGCGCTCATAGTTCAGTGATGGGGTTACTCAAAGGCCTCAGAAAGCTCAGCCAGACCCACAGCAGGGCCCTCAGCACCCGCAGCAGGACCCACAGCAGGGAGCGCAGCAGGGAGCACAGCACCCGCATGAAACCCCAGGTGAGGTCAGGAGATACAAAGACTGTCTGCTGCTGGAGGGTCTCGAGCCTGCTCTCCGGGGTTCATCTGTTGTTGTTGTTGTCTGCATCGATACAGGATTATTTTGTCTCCACAATGCTCATTGGCCCTCATTGCTGGAGTTGGGTCACTCTTTTCAAGGCCTCAGCAAACGGTGACATTTGTTTCGCCTGTAAAGTCTGTGATGAGAAGATCGACCAGTAAAAGTAACACATGTACAGGATAAAAAAAAATAGAAAAATAAATAGATAGCAGTGTCCTATCCATAATGTAGCAAAATACAGTAAACCTAGGTAAAGTGCATATTGTGAATATTACTATACGAATGACTTCACAGATCGCACATAGATTTCCGTGCAGCCGTAGCTACAATGCGCAAGATCGATGCAACATTGTCCAATTTAAATTTGCAGTCAACAGCGTCTGTTAAATTAATAGGTGACAATTTTTTAAAATACGGAATTAGCAACCATTGTGCATATTTCATATAGTATTTACTAAAGACTAAAAAGTGTAAAAGCGTTTGACCACTGTGACCATCACATGGACATGGCAGTGAGCCACGTTTTGCGTTATAACTATAGGGAAAACAAAGCAAATATCTTACGGTCCCAGCTCTTAGACGGAATAGGAGGCCTCTCTCCCATTGGGACATCGGTAGTGCAATATAACTTGGTAGACAGTGCTAAGGGTGCTCAATGGATATAAATTTTGCGACCGTTTTTATATTCAATTCCCTTTCTAGTTTATCCGCGCTATAAAATGCGTACAATGCTGTCTTTAAAACGTTTTTGTCCATTGTTACAGCTATGTTTGAGTTGGCAAACAGTCTACCAAGGTTAACGCTTTCCAGACCGTTAACTACCCCAGGAAGCCATGGAATATCCATCCCTTTCTCACAGCGAAGACTATCATCTATTATGTCCCTTGTGAGAGAAGCCTCGGGATTCTCCATTATGGCTAGCCAAAATAGTACAGGGCGGGCCCTATGATGTCTTCAATGTATCCTAATTTCAGTTTGCCGTGACATATGTACAGAGGGGTGGAGATTGGGGCGCCCAAGAGTTTTCTACAAAATCTACTTTCCTCTGATTGGACGCAAGAGCAGTTGGCAACACTCCATTCCTCTGCCTCATAGGTAGCTATTGGTACACACAGGATCTTAAAAATCTTTAAAAAGGCTGGAATTGTTCCCGATTTTCTAGGGCGGAGGAGACTGAGGATTGAGTTAAAAGCCCTCGAGAACTTACTTTTACAATATGCCAAGTGTTCACACCAGGTGCCGTTCGCAGCGAAGACCATTCCCAGATAAGGGGAAGTAGCAGTGCAAGTAAATTTTTGGTCGCCCACAGAGATAAAATATTAACAGACATTTCCTTGGCCCACAAGGCATTATAAAAGATTTCTTAAAATTTGTTCATAAATCTAGGCCGGACATAAAATCTGTGAAACCTCGAACTAAAGTGCGTAGTGCATTTGGTGTGCGACCAATTAAAACTGCATCATCTGTGTATAAAAGCCCTGGGAGAGGTTTGCCTTGAATTCTGGGAACATCATTAGTTAGTGTGATCAGTAAATTGTTTATATATATGATAAATAGAAAAGGGTCCAGAACACACCCCTGTCTGACTTCTCTATCTACACTGATGTAATTGGAAACTTCTCCCCCAACACCAATCCTGACCTCGCTTTCAGGTCCGTATGGAGATAGGCTAAATAATGAACAAGGGCCTCATCCAGTCCATATTCTAAAAGGATGGACCATAGACGGGACCTATTGACAAAATCGAAAGCTGAGGACAGGTCCATAAAAGAAAGCTAAGTAAAGTGGCAAGTGCTGTGCAAAAGTGTACTTCCCTATGATCAAATTAAGATTAAGACTTTGCTCGTTTGTGCCAACTTTACCCCTGAAACGTAGTTGGCATTGTTCTAAAACTGATTGTCCTCTGTCCAGGTTAAAATTTTTGTGTATAAAACTCTGCCTAAAATTTTAAGGTTGTTATCTATGAGGGAGATCGGTCTACAGCAACAAGGTTGTGTGCAATCGCCCTTTTTTAAAAATGGGAACGATCGTGCTAGTAGACCATGTCTTAGACAGTGGGGCATTGGTTAGAATATGAAAAATATTTAACAACAGTGGGGCCCAAAAATCTGGTTTATATTTAATAAGATCAATGGCCAACCCATCAGGGCCTGGAGTTTTATTGCCCGCACTCTGACGTATAGCCTCCTCAACCTTGTTTATTGATAATGGGATTCCAGGTGGCACCCTGTTAATAAAAGGGTCGGATTAAAAAGCAGGCTCTTGGTAAATAGTGGAAAAGTGACTTTCCCAGGTGGCGCTCATTATGTTGCATCTGATGGGAGGGAACGGTTGTCCAATTGATCTTTAGCGGTAGTCCAAAATATATTCCCATTATTTAAGCTGGTGGCATTAATGAGCGCATCCCATTACACCTAGGGCTTTGAGATAGGACCTTGCGGAGCTTTCTGTTGGCAATTGAGCACTCCTGATTGAACCATCTAGGTTCACGCAGTACTGTACAAATGGGTTTAGACAGCAAGGATTTAATGGTCCACTGAGTTCGGTAAAGGCGCTGATAGCCACTGGGTGTGGAACAGGGCCTCTAAGCAGATGTTAATAAGATTCATGTTTCCCCTAACCATAGAGCTGAATCGTTCTGTGTTATTAATGCCTCGCCAGCCAGTCTGAGGTTATCTGTAGATGGTGATCGGTCCCTAGCACCACATTCTGTCTGAGGCGTTGGAACTGGAGACATCCGTAACGTTATTTGTATTGGGTTATGGTCCCCAAAGATTGTGGCCATAATTTCGGCTTTAAGCAAGCTTGCTTCTCAAGCGGGGGAGATAAAAAACATTATCAATTGTAGATGAGCAGCCCCTCCCTCTGAATGTCGGTTCGGGGGGGGCATTATCTTTTGTAGTTGCATCAATTTCCATAACATTAATTAAGTTAAGGGTGTTCAAATGGTCCATTAGCTCTCTACCCCATTGCATGTTTGTCTGCTGCTATGTGAATATTCACTTGACCATGAGTAAGTTAGCTTAGCATTAAAATCGCCCCCAGACAGATTCCTACTGACTTGAAAGAGTCGTTGGATTTTACAATAGATGCAATACAATTAAACAAATATATAAAATGCATATTTGGAACAGAATGAAAATCACAAGACCTGCCAAACGCCATTCAGCTACAAGCAATGCGCCCGCATGTTTATGGGTAATTCCTTCCACCCGAAAAGGAGCGTTTTTCAAAGCACAGCAAGGGGGTGTTCGCCATGACCCTTCATCAGTATGAACGCTGTACCCTTCAATACGTTTTATTTGGTAGCCGAAACCATGCACCTTATTGCTGCTCTACTATAAACAAAAATCACACTTTGATACTAATATACACCTGGGGTATACTTAGACGTGGGCTATTGTGTAAAACTAAACAAGCCCACACACAGAGTGTCCCGTATGCCACCCATAACCGTCAAAGTTCCTATTTTACACACACAAGCAAAACATGTTTCTAAACATGGAAATAAATATAAGTAAACTCAACCACGATTATAAAAGACTTCTAGACAGACAAGCTGTTGGCCTTCACTAAGCCAGATGACTCACTGAGTTGACCCGACATCCGAGTGTGACCTCTACCAAATCTGAATACTCGTAGGGCAGGCTCAGCCTTTCATCCTTTAGAGGGTGATAAACTGGTCGCCATTGAGCTGGTAATAGGAACATCGGGTTATAAGGCTGCAATTGGTGTGATGCAGAAATGTACTTCTAATAACTCGTCCCACCCGTAGAGGTTTATTCACAGTAAATTACACCTTGTTCACTCCTGAGGCAGATAGAGGCTTAAAGCTTCTGCCTTCAGTAAACAATGTTATGTTATGTTATGTTAACATTTTGATTAAGCGCAACAGCTGCCCCAGCAAAGAGGCGTCCCGGCGCTGAGGATCCACAAGTACCATACCAATAGCGGAGAAAGAGCTGAGGCAGGAAGTCCTAAGGAGAGGGGAACAGATGGGTCTTAACGGCTTTCCGGAAGGCGGACAGGTTTTCCAAGGAGCGAATATTCAATGGCAAGGAGTTCCAGAGCTTAGCTCCCAGAACCCTGAAGGAGCGACCACCAATACGGCAGAGCTTTGTGCGGGGTACTATTACTAGGTGTTGGCCTAAAGAGCGCAGACTGCGCTGTGGCACATAAGGTGTTAGAAGCGGGCGCAGGAGTTTTGGGCATCTGGATTTGAGGATCTTGAATGCCAGGGTGAGGGTTTTAAATTGAATACGAGATTCAATGGGAAGCCAATGCAGCTTTCGAATGGTAGCTCTGACAGAGCATCTGCGGGGAAGACCCACCAAGGATCTTGCCGCCGAGTTCTGAACTCGTTGCAATCGCGCTATCTCCGCTTTGTTTGCACCCAAAAATAAAACACTGGCATAGTCCAATCAAGAGAGGATTGTGGATTGTACAATGAGTTGCCGGACTTTAGAGTAAAAAAAATTGAGTATCGGGTTAAGACTCCTCAGCAGGCCCACACAGGTAGCTGCCACTCTTTTTGAGTGGGTCTGGAAGCTAAGCGAGGAGTCTATCCAGACTCCCAGGTTTTTGACTAATGATTTAGGTGGTGGAATGGTGCCCAAAGAAGAGGGCCACCAGTGCTCGTTCCAATAGCTGGTATTCCTCCCAACAAGCAGCACCTCCGTCTTACCTGCATTGAGCTGCAGGCAATTGTCCGTCATCCACTGGGCTACTGCAGCCAGCCCACTCCTGAATCTCGAGGCCGAAGTAGATGGTCCTTCGGTGAGAGTGATTACCAGCTGCGTGTCATCTGCATATGACACCAGCGTTAGATCCCACTCCTTAGCCACTACCGCAAGTGGCTGCACGTAGAGATTAAAAAGGAATGGGCCAAGTGCAGAGCCCTGAGGGACTCCCTGGCCGATGGAATGGGACTGGGAGAGAAACGGGGGAGCCGACACCCGGAAGGATCTGTCCTTCAAGAATGAGCGGAACCATTCCAGGGCAAGACCGGTAATCCCTACTGTCGCCAGACGATGTAGCAGAATGTCATGTGAAACCGTATCAAAGGCTGCGCTGAGATCTAACAAAATCAGCGCAGCGCTCTGACCGGCATCAAGAATTGTCCGGAGGTGTTCAGTCGTGGACAGGAGGGCAGACTCAGTACTGTGGCCCGGCCTGAACCCGTTTTGTGATGGGTCTAGGATGTTATTTTGATGCATATATTGGGACAATACGTTGCTAACATGAGCCTCCGCAAGTTTAGACACCCATGGGAGCAACGAAATGGGCCTGAAGTTTTCTAGTTTGGAGGGGTCCAGAGTAGGCTTCTTGATAATGGCGGAAACCCATGCTTGTTTCCAGACAGTCGGGACATTGGCCGAAGAGAAGGAAAGATTAAGTATAGAGGCCAGAGATGGTAGAAAGTATTCTAAAGACTTAATATTGGAATTAGTGGAGTTAAGTGGATCAAAAGAGTGCTGCGGGAATGACCTATATATTTTTTGCACTTTTTCTACAAAGAAAATGGCAAGGTACTCACACTGCTGCGCGGAGGTGATACTGGAGACAGGGGTTCTGCTACTCTGCAGTTCTTGCACCAATTTAAAGATACATTTGGTGGGGTTCGGGCTAGAGTTGATTTCTTCTGCATAGAAAGAAGCACGCGCGGAGCAAATAGCTTTGTGATAGAGTTTTTGTTTGGCCAGATAAAATGCTTTATCCCTATCATTGTAGTCCCTTCTCCAGATTCGCTCGGCTTTTTTACAATCTTTCCGCATGGATCTCAAAGTGTCATTATACCTTGGGTTGGAGGGGGATCTGCGCCCCTTAGTCCATTTAGCTGGAATGAGGGCATCTAATCCTCTGGTAATCCAGTCATGGAAGGCGGCGTATGCCATATTGCCATATTGATGTCCATATTTGTCTCATAATGGAATGCTCCTAGAGTAGAGTGGAGGTCATTGGTTGTAAGTTTATGCCAAGGCCTCTTGAAGCGCCGGGTTGGCTCATCCTTGTTGAACATTTCCCTGACCATCATAGTAATTTTGATTAAATAGTGATCTGTCCATCCCGTAGGTTTAGGCACATCTGTCCTAACCTCCGGGATATTAGTAAAGACAGGGTCTAATACATGCCCAGCCGAGTGCGTAGCAGTCTGAATTAAAGAGTCTAGTTGTAAGGCCGCAAGGTCCGCCAGGAGATTTTTGATGGTAGGGTCATGAGTCAAATCAAAATGGAGGTTTAGATCTCCTAATATTGTGAAGTTAGCCGAACCCACAACCAAGGAGTTGGCCACCTCAAGGAGAGCTTTGATGAACATTAGAAGCAGGTCCAGGGGGTCGATAGATATAAAGCCCTGACAGAGCAAAGTGTGGGCCCATAATGATCTTAAATCGAGTGCTTTCACAGCCATAAATATCTTCCTTAATAAAGGAGCAGATATATTGATTTTTATAAATGACTGCTATGCCGCCGCCCCTTGCGTCTCTATTTAAGGTCTTGATCAAATAGCAACGTGAGGTTCGGTAGACTGGTCATGTTGTCACATAAAAAAAGAATGTCAGGGTTCTCATCAAGGAGGAGTGTGTTGACCTCTAAGTGGTGTTTTGCGAGAGACCTAATATTCAGTTGGAGGACGGTAATAGGTGTTTGTTTAAGCGAGTCTGACCTGTGCCCAGATAAGCAGGGACTAGGTGTTGTGAATTCACAAGACTTACATTGTAAGCATGTCTGTCCAAGGTGGCCTGATAGCTCATCACAGGTCTGGCCAGGGTTCAGGGCAAGTAGAAGCTCCCTATCATAATGGCGAATTTCCCGTAGAGCTTGGCCAGGGGGACAGGCGAGAGGCGATGTCTTGGCGATGACGGGCGCAGACGGGCTTGCCTTCGGCGCGCAGACGGCGCGCCCGCTGCGCTCGTCCGCTGCGCTCGTCCGCTGCGCATCCGGGGAATGCACATGGTTTATAGAAGGGGGGCGTGGCCTAGCGGTAGTGGGCGTGGACATAGGGCTCTCGGTGATGGCGGCAAAGAAGATTGTTGATATGACTCGTGGCAGCGCTAAATTCCGCTGCGCGGGGAAACCAAGGGTGTGATAAGTAAATAATAGGTGCCCAGGGAGAGGAGTAGGTACATAAAAACACAGTCTCACGGTCAATTTTATTTAAAAATGCAAACAAGCGCTCTCCCGGCTTCCGCCTCAGGAGGTAGGATTCTCTGGCTTGCGCTAGTGATCAGCGCTGCTTAAATGCCTTCGGCGGGGGCGTGGCCTAGCGGTAGTGGGCGTGGCGTGGCCATAGGGCTCTCGTGATGGCGGCAAAGAAGATTGTTGATGTGACCCGCGGCAGTACTAAATGTAGTAAAACTTGGAGGAGGACATCTCAATACGGACCCCCGGTCCTCCCTCCCACCCCGCCAGAACCAAGAATCCCCATAATAAACACATAACTCCATTGAAAAGCAAACTTAAAAACTAAACAGGGGAAACAGTAACGACCGCCCTACCTCCTATAAATACAATGGTAACGAATCCCACTTCAGAAAACCCATAGTGCCAAACCCCAACAGTCAGTCTCATCCTTGACCCTTCCGATCAGTGGAGCAAGCCACTTCCAGACAGGCTTTCGCCTCCGCAGGATAGTCGGAATGTGAAAACAGTTCAGTATAGTTCCGTATGAGGCGAGGCAAAGTTATAGAGTCCCTAGGAATTTTATCGGCAGCAACGGTGACCCTCGTCGACATAAGCTCACTGTGAAGGGACGCCCCTTACCTCCCGGACACAGCGCAACCGTAGGAACGCCCATACGGGCGGCATCACTAACCCACAGCCAAAACCGGCTACACCTCTCTCTGTCTCCCTGCAGGCGCCGACAGCACCACCGGAACCCAGCGGACCGGAAGCGGCCTGGAATGACCCCGGAAGTGCGACGTATACTACCGGACCGGAAGTGACCCCGCCTGACCCCGGAAGCCTTTCCTCAGGAACCCGGTCAGATGATAGAAAAGCCAGCGACGCCGAGGAGACAAGGTTCCCAGCGGTGGACTCGTGGCAGGAGTTGGCGAGACGCGAAGGACCGACAGCGGAGACTGTAGGAGAGAGGACGAGGCGAGCGAAGGAGGAAGAGGAAGACGTTTGGTGCGAGGATTGGTGGCATCCTCAGGAGGTGGCTGGAAAGCGGCCGTAACTCGGATGAGAGTTACGGCGGGGCACGTGAGTAAACTGTTACCATTCTCCGTGTTTCCCCCTCCCCGTGTAAATAGTATAAATAGTGTAAATCTTTAGTATACATCCTGCACAGAAGTCACGCGCACACCACTGTGTATTATATTCACCCCTCCACTGTACAGTACCTTCCACCCAACCCCCCCCCACTTTGCACCCTATCCCTACATCCCGACTTTTCTTTCCCTTCTTCCCCTACCCTACCGCCCTCCCTCACGGTCTATTTCCGCCCTCACACTCCCGGTGCCGGTGTCAGTCGACCGAGTTCCGTGACTATTGGAACTAACTGCCCTGTGTCTCTTTCCTTTATCTCCGAGGGACACCCCAACGCCCGCAACCAGGAAGGAGAACACCAGCCCTGCAGCGGAAGACCAGCCTGCGTTCTCACCTGCGGACCCTCCTCGCTAGGAACCCCAACCCGACCCACAAGGACTGTACCTAATCACCGTGCCCAAGAGCTTGACTTTGCTGTATACAATAAAACTCGTGCTAAACATAGCACATTACATCCGGCCTCCACGCCTGTTATTCCGGCCCGCACACCCCCACACTCCACACTCACGACGTCTGTGCCTCTGTGAGGGAATTGAAAGCGTCAAAGAGGGGTAGAATGCTGAATCATTCCATAGAGAGATCCCAGCAAGAGAGTCCGGAAGGGGAGCAACAATTAAACCAAACTCGGTAGACGATGTTGGTGGGCTTGGCAGACCATAGGGCACGTCGAGTACACGATTATCTACCATCACATTGCCATGAAGCTCCGACACCTCTCGTGGCACAGGGTACACTGCCGCTACAGGGACCGCCATGGGTGATGTAGGCTGATCAGGATTTTGAGACGGTGTAGGGTCCGGTCCCACTTGTCCAAGTCCGTGTGCAACCACAATCATTTTTCAGACAATGAACTCCACATGGGAATGTAAGGCCCCGATCGCTGCCAATACAGATCGTATCGACGGTTCAGACTCAGTCCGTCCCACCGAATCGTGGTCCGAGACACCCATGTTCGCGTCCTCCCGAGGCCCGGCCTACCCCGGGGGAATCGGCTAATTTTGGGACGGACTGTCGCGGAGGGAGAACGAGGACTTACCAAGGTTGCGGTCCAGGTTCCGAGGCCACAGGCGTAGATCCCAACCCGGCAAACACCGGCGGGGTTCAGACCGGGTCTCCGGGCCAGGGACCCACACCCGCAGCGCACTGTCGTGCCTCGTCAACCCTCCATCGATTGTAGGCTAGAACAACGACCGCCGTCAAAATCGGGCTTAAAATTTTTTCCCATGTCCAAGGACCGGACCCTGATGGTCACCCATGTTATTCAACTGGAACCCGGCTGGGCCAGTACTCAAGTCCCCGGATCACAAGCTGGTGTAGGCCCCAAACTAAAACTCGACGTAACTTCGTCCACAAAGCTGGAAAAAATCCCGGGATTGCACCAAAATATAACGTAGCCGTTCACACACCCGGAGGCAGGGTGGAAATTCAGGATTTGTAGCAGGATTGTCCGGCGGAGGACGGAGGTCGGCGGAGCCGGGAGCCTATGCGGCCATCTTAGTTGCGAGCGTAGCTCCTCCGTTTTCTCCATATTTGTTCGCAGATTAACCCGGTTTAGTATTCAGACACATCACACAAGGGTCTTTCTAGGACTCTTGACTTGGGCCTCCAAATGAACATCTACTGAGGTTTGTCTGGCTCGTTTTCTGGTTTCCGGGACGAATGCGGTCACGCAGCATGTTTGTTTAGGAGATTAGACAAAGTAATCACAGTGTTTCTTACAAAAAATAAAGCGTGAATGCCGTGTGTAATAAAAAAAAATGATGTCAGAGAAGCGCATTTGTTTCTGAAGCAAACTAATCAAAGTAACCAGCGTAAGTAAAAAATCTGGCTACATTGTAAACGGTAAAAAAAGTAACCAACACGTAAAAACGGACTCTGGAGCAAATGAGTTTTAAAGGTGTCCAATAGCTTCCGGTAGAGACTATATAGAAAACTGAGAAAAAGGAACACATCAAGTGAAAACGGACTTGGAAGCAAATGAGGCAGGAGGAGTAAAAGCACAGAATGGGAGGCTGATGCTAGCGGTTTCGAATAGAAAGCTAAAGAAGGGAATGTTTGGGAATGGAGAAGGGGTAAGAATAGTTGCAAACAAGTCGGATGGGGGTGGGGGTGGGGGAGAAGCAGAGTGAGCGAGTGGGAGGGAAGCACTGGTGAAGCGTCACGTTTCAAGAGCCTGGTGGGTGGGGGGGCGGGGGAGCCAGCTAGTGGGAGGGAGGAAAGGAGCATATGGGGATGGGGTGTGAGTGAGGGGGATCAGAAGCCTTTGATGGTGGTGTGCGAGGCGAAGCGCGTACTGGAGAAGCGCCACGCTTCAAGAGTTAACATGCATTGTGAGAAATCCGAATGGAATCTGCTTGGTCAGAGAGTTTGTTTTAACTACATTACTCTCGTCTATTTATCCCTGCGGGATAGAATAGTCGAGACCTCAAAACTTCATCTTGCAGACGAACCAAGAATCACGCTTGAATGTCACAACTTTTTAAAACAAGGTAGTCAGGAAAGTGTGGCGAATATATTGCAGCTCTTTGCATTTTGACAGCCCCAAGCAAATTTGAGAACAGAGTGGATGTATGTAGCAGAGACGAGTCTGTTCATCCAACGTGAGTGGTGATATCCGCTTTGCTGATCTGTCTGCAGTTATGATGCTGCTGACAGTAGCGTGTCTGCTAAAAGTGATGGCGTGACTGGTGGAACAGTAAAGCCAAATAAGAGAAAGTTATCTTCCGACACCGCAGTCTTCGTGACTAAGACCAGTAATACTGTAGACTCTTGAGACTCACAGCAGTAATTTCTTCTTTCAGAGCGTTATTGCTGCAGATGGAGTGAAGCCAAGAAGTAAGCACATTACTAAGGTACCAACAACGTTCAATATTGTTCATTTGTATTAACTGTTTCTCTTTTGCATCATTTTGAAATGCATTTTCTAGTTTTGTTGCTTTTTGTTTAGTTTTTTTCTTGTAGGTTGTTACCTTTGGTTTAAAGGGAAAGATGTTGTAGTGTGTGATCTTAATGCTGCAGTTTGCATTTCATTACCATTATTTGCTTATCCTGGAAAATCTCCAGGGTGTAGGAGATTTGTTGTTCCAGAGTTCATTCTTCAGCTTCTGGGCAGTTGTCGCTCTGTGGCTACCTGTGGTCCTGTTTCTCTGCTCTTCTTGTAGCAGCTCCTATCAGAGCTTCATCCTCCCGCCAACGATAATAAGATGCCAGGCATCACACAACACAGACTATGTTGGGTTAAGTCCATCTGCTCTGCGCAGTTAGAGCTAAGATAAAGTTCTACGGACCCATCAGGCTGTGAATGTAACCTAAGGGCTTAAGATGAAATGTAGAGCTTACCTCCTTCCTGAGTGGCTCCAGTCTGCTGTGTGCAGACCCGATAGCTGGCAGCACCCTGGAGTATGTATGTATAAATCAGATTATGTTGGAAGTAATCTGCAATATAGTGGCAGGCAGCCCCCTGCCATAGAGTAGGGTTTCTCATAGTGTTTTAATTCCTGACACATTAATGGAGATTGTCTTTTAACAGGCAGAAGAACAACACTGACCATATATTTCTCTGTATTTGTTTTTAAAATGATGTACACATTCGGAATGGCATTTCATTCTGCTGGAATAATAAGACAAGTTATCTTGCACTCTATGTTGTTGCATGGATTTTTGGCTGCAATGCATTCCATGTTTTATTCAAACGTGCTTTCTACAGGGCGCACATACATGATTTGCTGCTGTAGAGAAATAATGCTCCTGTGTACTGTGGCAGATTCTGAAATATTGAAAAACTTCATGATTTCTCTTTCAGCACTTCATAGTAAAACCTTTCAATTTTTGACTTAATCATTTGGCAGAAACATAACTTTGTACCATTAAAATAGTTTTGATGGGGAACATTCATGTGGGTGTGGACTGGCTCGACCAGAGTGCTCGCTGACTTGGAGGAGTATGGAGTTGACCACCTTGCCTGGTCCGGTGTGGAACCAATCCAGCGATGCTTTGCTGCAGACTCATTTGCCCTGATAGCTGGTCAATAGTTTGAGGAGGAGGAGGTGAAGAGCTGGCTAAGTGTGCCATGAGCCTGGCAGTTCAGTACATCCCTGAGAAATGAGCTTTGAGTCGATGTAGTGTTCCTCTTATACCACGTGCAATTCATCCTCTCCAAAACCTCAAGAATTCCTGGGTGTCAAGGGCGGCTGATTCTGATTGGGTGCTTGATAGTTTTCCAGAAACTCATGTTCTTGATTGTTCATGTTTGTCAGTAGTTAATTAAACACGCCCAGGGGTTTTATCTCTTCAGTGACACAAGCTGCAATAAAACTTTCTTTGTCGTCAAAGAATGGAGGGACTGTGGAACTGTCATTCATCTCACTGCTAAGCAGAGCAGTGTCATGCTTCACCCTCACTCAGGCCTCTGATTTTGACCAACATCGCTTAGAACAATGGGACTTTAAAGACAATCCTTTTAATGAGAAAAGCAAAACTACAAGTCCCTTAAGCAATAGTGGTGGAAGGTGTCACGCATGACCTGGAGCAACATCCGATTCAGCACACCCAGTTCCATTTTTTAAGTATTTGACACAATATTGAATTTATAACCTTTGTTTTTCATGGTCATGAGTCACCAGATATACTAAAAACGTGTCTTTTATTTTCAAGGTCAATTAAGTAATGGTCACCAGCTTGGAAGCTCTGTTAATTCTTCGGTATTTGTCATTGATCTCCACATGTGGCTGGTTTGGGTCTGCCCCTGCATCATTCCCGATAACTCACACAGGTAAGGAGCTTGTAGCAGCAACATGAAAACCCCATACTCGTCTTTAAGAAGTGCGCTCCGAGGCAGGTATCCGATCATTTTTGTGAAACAAGCAAGGGTCAATATCTGCTATGTACATTTGTTAAAATAAAACACAGTTATACTGTTCCGGAGGTTCAGTCCCAAAGACATTATTTAGTTATTTATTTAATTATACAAGATTTATAATGCGCATGGCTGCCCCAGTGACGAGGCGTCCCAGCGCAACCAGAACCGGCAGCGAGAACAGGGGGGCTTACAAACACGGGAGATTACAGAGTGGGGAACAACCATGTTTTTAATGATTTCCGAAATGGCAAAAGATTGGTGGTCAATCGAATGCTAACTGGCAGAGAATTCCAAAGCTTGGCTGCCATGAAACAGAAAGAGCGACCCCCCGTCCTTGCCCTCCTCACTCGAGGGACACAGACCAAACTGTGGTGTACGGAGCACAAGGTGCCCCTGGGCAAATAGTACTTCAGCAGGCCAGATAGCCCAGTAGGGGCTTGCTGTTTCAGGATTTTGTGCGCAGTGCACAGCACCTTGAACTGAATACGAGCTTCGATCGGCAACCAATGCAGTTTCAGAAGCACTCGTGCAACAGATTGGGATCTTGGGAGTCCCACTAACATGCGGGCTGCCGCGTTTTGAACCCTCGGCAGGCGTTATTGGCCCCTAAGTATAGGGCATTGCCATAGTCAAGCCTCGCAAGAATGGAGGCTTGCATGATGGTTTGGCGAACGCTGGGCGGAAAGAGACCAAGCAAAGGCCTCAATCCTCTCAGAAGGCCAAAGCAAACAGCAGCAACAGCTCTGGTCTGCTTCTCGAATGTTAGACCGGAGTCGAACCAAACACCCGGTTCTTTACCGTCTCCTTCAGAAGCGGGGCAGGTTTCAGATGTTCAGGCCAGCACTGCTTGGACCAAAGCTCCTGGTCCTTCCCAAAGAGAAGAATCTCGGACTTGCTGGCATTTAGTTGAAGGCAATTAGCCTTCATCCAGTCGGAGATAATCGCCAGATCCTCTGTAACTGAACGCAGATACCCTAGGAAGCATGTGCTTTTAAGGCAAGTTGCGGTCACTTACCTGAAGGTGACATGCTTCATCATTGGGCTATGCTCTTCACCAGGTCGGCGCTACAATGCCGGGCGGGTACCACAAGAGGGGATTTTGTCGGAGATCTTCTAACACTATCAATGCTACAGCAATTCCTTCCTAGTGCTGAACATCTTTGAATCCCATTGTTCATGACGAGCTCAGCTCGTCATGAGCACACAAGCAGTGTACTGCATGACCAGCTGAGCTCGTCATGAGCATGGAAGGGGTTAAGAAGTACGCCGGATAAGCATAGTAGGTCAGAGGATGTTGTGTCATAAGATGTGAGATTGGTGAAGTCTGAATATAAGATCAGCTATCGACCAGTTGCCACAATATAGTTAATGTGATCTTCCTCGTCCATGTTGAGATTAAAAACAGTGGCAGAGAAACTGAGGAACTAATGGCCCCTATCACTGTGTGAAAATGTCGATCACCAATGGACCTGCTGGTAAGCTGGGGTCTATACTTCAGGTCAACCTTTTTTCATGCCTTGTGTAGTCATGGAGCAATCTGTTGACATTTTATCAGGACCAAATATGGGAAAATGGGTAAATGTGACCTAATCTTCTCCACAGCGTGAGGAGCTCTGTAACTCAAAGCCCTGCACCGTGCATACGTGATAAGGTGCCTATTAACTTCTTACAACCACAGGTGAGCACTGCCTAACAGAGTGCACTAGATACGGTAACCCTCCTAAAATTCAGGACATATTGACTTATCCAATAGCGAGGACGCCGCATCAGAGGGCAACTGGTTGAAAAGCACATGCGTCTAGTGTGCCTGCATTCAGTTAGAGATAATGTCTGTGGGACTGAACCTCCAGACCAGTATACTGTGAGTTGATTTATATGAAGAATGTGTATACTGGACTGTCATTTTCCTCAGCATCTCTTGTGCTATGTAAAATAAAACACAACACACCGGGAGGCCAACACATCTATCATACATTTAATGCAAAAATAGCAAAAGGCCAAGCAAACTAACAAGTGACAAGTGTCTTTGCAATGGACGAGAGCATCCACCCTAAAGCAAGTTGGAGTATATCATGCTAACGCTACACAATGTATTTTTATGCACTTTTCTCCTAATACAAGTCAATGAAACATGAACACGTGATAGAAACAGTTACTGAAACAACACTAATGAGTAGGAGGCAGGATCTTCTCTCGAGAGGAATGTGAGGAGTCCGTGAGGTGCAGATAAAAGATACACAGACAAGCTGCAGAATTCACTGTTTCTGGAAATAACACTTCTGTTTGTCAATATTCAATTTACTACAAGATGCAGGAAAGTGTGCAGATGAACATCACTAAATAAAATGGTTCTGGGCCCTAATAGAATCATGTAACTTTGCAGGCATATTAAGGCGAACAGTCACAACAAATTAATATAAGAATATTGTAATTTGGTTTTGTAATATATCAATGCACATTGAGGCATTCATGTGTAACCAATTATCGGTATTAAAGAAACCAGTATATCCAGTTATGCTTTCTCAATTCCTGCTTGTAATGAATACCAGAGGCTAGCGTTGTTGCTAGCCAGCTCCAGTCACCAGTGGCCCGTCACATATTATCCTCAATAGGATCAATGCCCAAGGCCTGTGCAGCCGCTAACCTGCCCTAGTCAGTAGTGACCTCCCAGACCTGTTATTCTGCATATAATCAGCAAGGCTTCGGCTCTAAATACACTCACCCCCACATCCTTCCCGTATAATAGCAATGTAATTTATTTACTTACATCATACGGTAGGTATCGCACTATATCACACGATCCCAAAAACAAAGAAAATCAAAAATTGCCTAACCATTCAGCACTCCATCTTGTCAAAAATGACTAAATCACACCAAGCACTATAGCCTGCCACATCACATGGCACACTCAGCCACAACATGACTAGATACCACTGCAGGGATTTGGGACCATTAATCCTATGTTTGAGGCATGTGTGCTGTAGATGCACATGCTTTGCATACTTCTGTCATCTTGTGTTGGTTCCGGATGTTTGCAAGTTGTTTTTCTTTGAAGAAGTCTTTCCAGTCACGAGGTAAGGTGACTCCTCCTTTCAGTGATAGTGCACATGGTCATTGACTCCATTGTTAGATTGTTTTTTACCCCCAACGGGTTCGGATGTGTATTGCTGCGCTCCGAAACCGTTCCTCGGGTTCCCCTCGGTGCGCAGCAATACACTCTACCCTCAACAGTATTGTTTCAGTATGCATTTCTTTGTTCTCCGCATTTCAGATTGATCGACAAACTCTCCATTATTGATAGAAATCCTTGTGGGCAACCGTTGGGCTACGTAGGGCCAGCCTTCTACAAATGGAACGGACTCCATTCCATTTCTTTCCTTGGTACCACGCCAAGTACCCTCGCACTGGCCTACATCAAGTTTGTAACTTATGTCTCTCTCCGGAGGACAAGGAGGAAGACTGTGACGCTTGTAAGTTCTTTTAGTCCAATAGGACTCTACCCGATCATCAGGCTCGATGACGAGAGAGGCAGAGCCAAAGCATTCAAAACACTCTGGATATCTTTGCGGAAGAATCTGACCTAGAAGAGATAGAAGCGTCCTCCATTGAAGAAGAGGCGATTCCAGAGTCCGATTCCGAGCTCGAAATCTATCTGGAGTCCCAAGATGTGCCTTCGGGACATGGTGCCGTGAGTACCGAAGACCCCTTGCCCCCTAAATCCTCTTCTAAAACTCATAAGGCTACAGCACCACCTCTGCCTTCTGGCCAAAGTCGGCACCGAGACAATGTTTCCAACGTCACATCCCTCGGCTCGGCACCAAAACAAACCGTCAAGCCTTCCAGCTCCGGATCGAGTCAGAAGGAATTACCTTCGGATCCGAAATCATCAGGCTCCAGGACAAATCTGGTTTGGAGCCGAAACCCTCCGCTTCGAAACACCATCTCGCTTCTGAGGCAAAACATTCTATAGACTAGCCGAAATCCGAGGACAATGTTCTCGAGCCTCCATAACCAATTTTAGACGTTCTTAAGGCCAAATTGGATCCCAAACAAAAGAACATTTTAATTAATCCTGATATGGACATAAATCCAGTGAAACACAAGCATCCTGGAGAGGACACTTCTGATAAGATTCCCTAAAAGAAGAAGGACATGGCTACTAACCATGTTAATCCTTCCCCACAACCCTCCCCGTCGCCACCTTCTTCTCCACAGTTAATAATTGAAGAGCCCTTACACATAACACCTCAGGGATCTCCACATCCAGATCCAGATGTGGACAAGGTGATGATGATACTCATTTGCCTGCAGACCCATGGAATGATTACACCATTGGCCTCCAGTAGACAATGAGCCAGACCGTTACCCAGCAAAGCCATCACCACCAGATGATAATATGGCTTATGAACAGCTCATTGCCAGAGCAGCAGAGTATCATGGGGGTACCATCACATAAAGAGACATTAGAGGAGGACTTCCTATTTGAAACACTTGAGTCTACGCACAGGTCAAGTCAAACACTCCCTATGCTTGAAGGCATGATGAGGCATGCAGATGATATCTTTAAAGACCCTGTCAGAGCATGTATTATAACTCCAAGGGTAGATAAAAAACATCAACTCTCACCATCAGAGCCTGTGTTTATTAAGGGACAATTACCTCTTGACTCTATACAACGCTTGCAAAAGAGCTAACTCGCAAACCTGTGGGGATGCACCTCCCCCAGATAAAGAATCCAAACTTACAGATGCCTCGGGGAAATGAGTAGCTGTTCAAGCCGCTAACCATTGACGCATCGCAAACACACAGGGCCTACTAGCTAGGTACAACAGGGCACACTGGGATGAGATGGAGCAACTGCTCCAATATCTCCCAGACTCACACAAAACTAAAGCACAGCAGTTAGTTGAAGAGGGGAAACCCATTTCTAACTCCTCAATGAGATGTGCTTTAGACGCAGCAGACACCGCAGCTAGGGAGATCAATATCTCCTTAGAAGGCGTGCATGGCCTAGGATCTCAGCTCGGGAGATCAATACCAGCATTCTCTTCTGAAGACGTGCATGGCCTAGGATCTCAGCTCGGGAGATCAATACCAGCATTCTGCTCAGAAGGCGTGCATGGCTTAGGGTCTCAGCTCGGGAGATCAATTCCAGCATTCTCCTCAGAAGGCGTGCATTGCTTAGGATCTCAGCTTGGGAGATCAATACCAGCATTCTCCTTAGAAGGCATGCATGGCTTAGGGTCTCAGCTCGGGAGATCAATCCCAGCATTCTCCTCAGAAGGCGTGCATGGCTTAGGATCTCAGCTCGGGAGATCAATTCCAGCATTCTCCATAGAAGGCGTGCATGGCTTAGGGTCTCAGCTAGGGAGATCAATACCAGCATTCTCCTCAGAAGGCGTGCATGGCTTAGGATCTCAGCTCGGGAGATCAATTCAGGAGAATTACCAGCATTCTCCTGCATGGCTTAGGATCTCAGCTCGGGAGATCAATTCCAGCATTCTCCTGAGAAGGCGTGCATGGCTTAGGATCTCAGCTCGGGAGATCAATTCCAGCATTCTCCTTAGAAGGCGTGCATGGCTTAGGATCTCAGCTCGGGAGATCAATTCCAGCATTCTCCTTAGAAGGCGTGCATGGCTTAGGATCTCAGCTCGGGAGATCAATTCCAGCATTCTCCTTAGAAGGCGTGCATGGCTTAGGATCTCAGCTCGGGAGATCAATTCCAGCATTCTCCTCAGAAGGCGTGCATGGCTTAGGGTCTCAGCTCTGGAGATCAATACCAGCATTCTCCTTAGAAGGCGTGCATGGCTTAGAATCTCAGCTCGGGAGATCAATACCAGCATTCTCCTGAGAAGGCGTGCATGACTTCGGATCTCAGCTCGGGAGATCAATACCAGCATTCTCCTCAGAAGGCGTGCATGGCTTAGGATCTCAGCTCGGGAGATCAATTCCAGCATTCTCCTTAGAAGGCGTGCATGGCTTAGGGTCTCAGCTAGGGAGCTCAATACCAGCATTCTCCTTAGAAGGCGTGCATGGCTTAGGATCTCAGCTCGGGAGATCAATTCCAGCATTCTCCTCTGAAGGCGTGCATGGCTTAGGATCTCAGCTCGGGAGATCAATACGAGCATTCTCCTTAGAAGGCGTGCATGGCTTAGGATCTCAGCTCGGGAGATCAATACCAGCATTCTCCTCAGAAGGCGTGCATGGCTTAGGATCTCAGCTAGGGAGATCAATACCAGTATTCTCCTCAGAATGCGTGCATGGCTTAGGGTCTCAGCTCCGGAGATCAATACCAGCATTCTCGTTAGAAGGCGTGCATGGCTTAGGATCTCAGCTCGGGAGATCAATACCAGCATTCTCCTCAGAAGGCGTGCATGGCTTAGGATCTCAGCTCGGGAGATCAATACCAGCATTCTCCTTAGAAGGCGTGCATGGCTTAGGATCTCAGCTCGGGAGATCAATTCAAGCATTCTGCTCAGAAGGCGTGCATGGCTTAGGATCTCAGCTCGGGAGATCAATACCAGCATTCTCCTCAGAAGGCGTGCATGGCTTAGGATCTCAGCTCGGGAGATCAATTCCAGCATTCTCCTTGGAAGGCGTGCATGGCTTAGGGTCTCAGCTAAGGAGATCAATACCAGCATTCTCCTCAGAATGCATGCATGGCTTAGGATCTCAGCTCGGGAGATCAATACCAGCATTCTCCTCAGAAGGCGTGCATGGCTTAGGATCTCAGCTAGGGAGATCAATACCAGCATTCTCCTTAGAAGGCGTGCATGGCTTAGGATCTCAGCTCGGGAGATCAATTCAAGCATTCTCCTCAGAAGGCGTGCATGGCTTAGGATCTCAGCTCGGGAGATCAATACCAGCATTCTCCTTAGAAGGCGTGCATGGCTTAGGATCTCAGCTAGGGAGATCAATTCCAGCATTCTCCTTAGAAGGCGTGCATGGCTTAGGGTCTCAGCTCAGGAGATCAATACCAGCATTCTCCTTAGAAGGCGTGCATGGCTTAGGATCTCAGCTCGGGAGATCAATACCAGCATTCTCCTTAGAAGGCATGCATGGCTTAGGATCTCAGCTCGGGAGATCAATACCAGCATTCTCCTTAGAAGGCGTGCATGGCTTAGGTTCTCAGGTCGGGAGATCAATACCAGCATTCTCCTTAGAAGGCGTACATGGCTTAGGGTCTCAGCTCGGGAGATCAATACCAGCATTCTCCTTAGAAGGCGTGCATGGCTTAGGATTTCAGCTCGGGAGATCAATACCAGCATTCTCCTCAGAAGGCGTGCATGGCTTAGGATCTCAGCTCGGGAGATCAATTCCAGCATTCTCCGCAGAAGGCGTGCATGGCTTAGGATCTCAGCTCGGGAGATCAATACCATCATTCTCCCCAGAAGGCGTGCATGGCTTAGGGTCTCAGCTCGAGAGATCAATACCAGCATTCTCCTTAGAAGGCGTGCATGGCTTAGGATCTCAGCTCGGGAGATCAATTCCAGCATTCTGCTCAGAAGGCGTGCATGGCTTAGGGTCTCAGCTCGGGAGATCAATTCCAGCATTCTCCTCTGAAGGCGTGCATGGCTTAGGATCTCAGCTCGGGAGATCAATACCAGCATTCTCCTCAGAAGGCATGCATGGCTTAGGATCTCAGCTCGGGAGATCAATACCAGCATTCTCCTCAGAAGGCATGCATGGCTTAGGATCTCATCTCGGGAGATCAATACCAGCATTCTCCATAGAAGGCGTGAATGGCTTAGGATCTCAGCTCGGGAGATCAATACCAGCATTCTCCTTAGAAGGCGTGCATGGCTTAGGATCTCAGCTCGGGAGATCAATACTAGCATTCTCCTCAGAAGGCGTGCATGGCTTAGGGTCTCAGCTAGGGAGATCATTTCCAGCATTCTCCTCTGAAGGCGTGCATGGCTTAGGATCTCAGCTCGGGAGATCAATACCAGCATTCTCCTCAGAAGGCGTGCATGGCTTAGGATCTCAGCTCGGGAGATCAATACCCGCATTCTCCTTAGAAGGCGTGCATGGCTTAGGATCTCAGAGTTTAAGCCTGAGGTTCAACAGCCCGTTTTGAACACTCCCTTTGACAAAGAACACCTGTTTGGTCCTTTAGTTGACCAAGCCTTGGAAAAGAAGAACAAGGACACTGAAGTAGCAAAATCCATTGGAGCACTCCAGTCCCCATCCAATAGGGGCTCCTTTCACTGCTCGTTTTACATAGCAGGGTCCAAAACAACATCCTCAGGCTCAAATGCTTCCTCCTACAAAGGTAACATCCAATCCTTTTCCTCTGGAGGTTTCTACAGAGGAGGATATAGAGGAAACAATTCCAAAGGCAGACCCCTGATCAAGAATCCCTCAGCGCCCCCACCATCCTCAAGAACTACCGACCCATCTCCCTCCTCCCTTTCGTGACCAAAGTCACAGAGAAGATCGTCCATGCCCAGCTAACAAAATTCATCGAAGAAAACTCCATCTCGACCCCTCCCAATCCAGATTCCGCAGCAACCACAGCACCGAGACCGCTCTCCTCGCTGCCATAGACAACATCCACACCCTGCTCGACCAAGGGCACACTGCAGCTCTGATCCTACTCGATCTCTCTGCAGCATTCAACACCGTCTCCCACCGCACACTCACCGGCAGACTCCACGACGCCGGCATACAGGGAACCACCCTTGACTGGATCTGCTCCTTCCTCACCGGCAGAACCCAAAGAATCAGACCGCCACCCTTCCGCTCCAAACTCACAGAAATCAACTGTGGAGTACCACAAGGATCGTCGCTCTGCCACACGCTCTTCAACATCTACATGGCCCTCCTTGTCACCATCGTCAAACAGCACGGACTCAGTATAGTATCCTACGCCCACGACACCCAGATCATCCTCTCTCTCACCAAGGACACTACACAATCGGACAACAGTACATCTACTTCACCAGTTGGGTTTTACAATAATTGCACAAAAATCTCACCTGTGTCCGGCACAAGTGCAATCTTATCTGGGAGCTTCCATCAACACTCTCAATGCTCTAGCCACTCCCAATGTAGCCAGGATTCACAATATCCAGGCCACATTATTACAATTTCAACTCAACCAATCATTACCAGCCAGAGTCTTCATGCAACTGCTGGGAATTATGGCATCCTGCGTTAAACCCGTTTGCACATGCAAAATCACTGTTGGCCATGTACAATTCCAAAATAGCAAGTTGCAGTTTTTTTGCGACTCTCTATTTAAGAATTGCAAATCGCAATTAGGAAGGGGCACTCCCTTCCTAATTGCGTCCGAAATGCTATGTGTGAATGTTTTGAGACCACAATTGCGGTCACAAAACACTTGCAAATGGCCACCCTCTTCAATAGGGTGGTAATGGAGTCGCAATTTCGAAGGGGTCCCCAGGGTACCCCTTCCACTTTGTGACTGTGCCTAAAAATATTTTTTAAGGGCCGGCTGCATTTAAAAAAAAGAAAGGAAAAAAAAAAGCTGCTTTATTAAAAAGCAGTCCCAGACATGGTGGTCTGCTGAGCCCAGCAGGCCACCATCCCTGGTAGGGCTGGCATTCCCAATGGGCTCGCAAATTGCGGGATGCTCATTAATATTAATGAGCCTCGCAATTTGCGACCCCGACCTAGTGTTGGTAGACAGCGGGAACCATCGCTCGCTGCAGTGGTGGAACCCTCAAAACTTAGCAAAAGGGCGGCCTTTCATAGACCCGATTCCACAGTAACCGGCTGGGGTGCCCATCTTCAACATTACAAAGTCCAGGGGCTGCGGTCAGACAAACACAAACGTCTCCACATCAACTACCTGGAACTTCTAGCAGTGTTCATAGCACTCAGCTTTTCTCACCCAACTTGTATGCAAGACTGTCTTAGTTTGCACAGACAACATGACAGCAATGTACTACCTACAGAAATAGGGAGGGACTCACTCTCTCCAGCTGTCGCACCTTCACAAAGCATTTGGGATTGGGCGATTCGCCAGAAAATCTATCTCCTAGCAGAACACCTCCCAGGAGTAGACTATGCTCAGCAGACACAGGTAGCATGTACACGAGTGGGAACTTCATCCCCAAGTTCTCCTTCCCTACGTTCAAAACTGAGGTTTTCCACAGATAGATCTGTTTGCCACAGTGCACAACACAAAAAGCCCAAACTCTGCATCCAGGTTCCCACACCCAGCATCCGAAGACAATGCCCTATGGACGATTTGGTCAGGGATATTTGCTTACGCTTTTCCGCCTCTCCTGCTAATTCCATTACTAGTTCGGAAGCTCAGACAAATGTCCCTCACTGATCTTAATAGCCCCCACTTGTTCTCGTCAACCTTGGTACTCTCATCCTTCGAACTCTCAGTGGTTCCACCTCAAAAGCTACATCTCACACCTTGTCTCCTCACTCAGAGCCATTGAGAATTCAGACATCCAATTCCCAGAGAACTCAACCTAGCGATTTGGCTCCTGAAGTCATAGAGTTTGGTTATTTACAACTACAACCAGACTATATGAATGATTTCAAGGAAGCTAGTAAGCCAGCACTAGAGCATGTTATGCAGCAAATGGAAACGTTTTGTTGCCTATTGTAACAACAACAATATCAATCATCTTGATGCTTTTGTGCAGAACATCATTTGTTAACTGTTGCATTTACAATAATGTGGATCACTTACACATCCATTTTGTTTACACCTGGGAGTCGTAGCTGCATACTTGCAAAATAGACAACACCTATCTCTCTTCAGAGTACCAGTGATTAAAGCCTTCATGGAAGGATTAAAAAGGGTTATACCGCCAAGTATTCCCCCTGCTCCAGAGTGGAACTTAAAAACATAGTCCTTACAAGGCAAATGGGCCCGCCTTTTGAACCAATGCACAAATGTCCGTTACAATTCCTATCATGGAAAGTTGCTTTCCTCATAACGATAAACTCACTAAGGAGAGTTGATGAACTTCAGGCATTAACTATACAAGAGCCTTTCTTTCAACTTCACAAAGATTGAGGGGTTCTACGTACCAATCCTAAATTTCTCCTTGAAGTAGTTTCTGCTTAGGGGTAATTTGTGTGCGATATCAAATTAAAATAACATAACATTAGCATTTTCATTATTTATTGAACCATCGTAATTATTGTATAGAATTTATGTGCTGCAATGATAATAGAGCAAAAGACACACAATTGATGGACGGAATGCAGAACAAATCAAAACATTGATCCTCAGTCAAGAGATCTGGGTAAATCCATCATTATTTTGCTCACCATGCCACCCCAGTTCAGACATGGCCATATGCAAATCGGTCTTGACCCTGTGCCTTATGAGAACAGTCCAGCCCGAACTGCAATGATAATAGAAGCAGATAAAAGTAATTGGCAAAATAAGCACATTGAACAGAATAAATAGTTCCACCATCTTTTAAAACAATGTACATATGCAAGCATATAAAAACTGTATATAGCGTTTTCCTACTATGCTTTCCTGTGTGTGTGTGTCTGTGTGTGTGTCTGTGTGTCTGTCTCCCATTCCCTGTAGGGAAAGTATGTAGCTCCCCGTTGTAGAAGAGTCGGTCAAGAGGGAGCACACTGCATTGAATAGTTTCTTGGTGTGCACTTTTTATTAGTATTACAGGAAATCACAATGATTGATTGTCTCTGTTATATTCTTCTTTCCCACAGGGTCTTCTTCCTTAGTCCCTTAGGTGAGCCTCAGCCGCCGTCGTCTCTCGGACAGAAGAAAAAGACTCAGGTAAGTGTTTTTGCTTTATGGTTTAGTCAAGGGTGGACGTGAGGGATAAATAATAGCTATGCATAAATGTCAAGGGAGGGTGTAAAGGTTGGAGCAACCAAAAGAAAAAGAGTAGCCGATGATTTCTGCTCTTGTCTTTGTTTCCGTCTCACTTATTTCTTTTTCCCTGGTTCCCTTTCACCCCTTAGCCTCCCCTCCTGTCCCTCTCTTACTTAGCCCCTTTCCAAAAGCCCCGTAGATGCATACGTACCTGGAAGAGCCACGTCCCTTCGGGGCCATGGCGTGGTGACTCCGTGTCCTTCAGTGAGGTCTGGTCTTCTGGTTCTGCTTTCCTTCCTCCGCCAGGTTCGGGTGTTCTGCTCGCTGACAAGCTGTGACCTCCCCTGGGCTCTGGTTCTCTCTCTCGTAAAGCTGTTAGTCCTTCTCTGTCTTTCCGGTCTTCCCCGCTGGTTTTTACGCCTCGCGTTCCCATGCCGCGTGTAGCTGGACCAACTACTGACCAACCTGACGCACTCTCCGCCCCCGCCTTCTTCAAGTGTGTATCCTCTGATGTCCGTCCTCAGCTCCGGCTAAAAGGGGCCGCCTGCCGATTCCCCTCTCTCCACTTCTTGATGACAGCAAAGCGGACAACCGGTAAAAGGGGACTGTGAATATCGGAGGGGAGAAATATATGAAGGGATGGCAAGGCACTCCTTATCCTCTATCCCATCGTCTACCACAGGGGCTACCTGACACACCTCACCCCCAGACGCACCCAAAAATAGCTTATCCTAAAAACCCACCTCCCAAAAACAAGACACCAAACAAAAGGAAAATCTTACGAGCTTCAGGTGATGTCCCTAGTGTCTGAATGCTAGTGTTTGTTTAGGTTTACAGGAGTCCAGATGTTACATAGCAAACCTTGTCTATGCATGCCGTGTATTTTTCATTCATTATTGTAGTATTTATGTAATCCACTCATCGCGTGCCAGAAGGTAGATGTGTGTGGCTAGAGTTTATATAGCGCCAGACTAGATCTGGTCTATGTCTCCTGCTCCACAGCTTGTACCCGTAAAAGTGCATCCCTTGGAAGCAAATCCACTTGTATACCAGTTTAAGCATATTTATTCTCATAGAATCACTTTCAAAATCCACTGTTCCACAAGTAAATTCAAATTCAGTCTGCCCCAATTCATTTTGGGTGTTCTCCCTTCATCAGGGTATGCATGTGAGGAATCTATCTTGTATGTTGTGTGCGGAAAATAGTGAGGTATCGGGTTCTGTCAGGCCTACATACTCTGCAAAAACCCTCAAACACCATAGACAGAAATTGGCACGAAAACTGAAAATGCAAAGAGACAAGTTTATTAGGACCCCATGGGGTGGTGGTACATTCCTACAGCACCCTTCGGCAATGCAAGAAGTATCACACCGAACATCAGTGCGCGACCTCTTTTATACAGTTTAGCAGCAATAAAAAGGTAAGTGGTATACATTTGAACGGTTTTAGGTACATATAAGGGCATTTTTGGAACACAGCCAACATGTGGGAGCAGCTTAATACCACTGGTCAGTTAGGGGAACATTCCTAAGGAGTGACCGCTCTCTAGTCCAAAGATCAGATGGACGCATGCACGAGACTGACCATTGCTAAAAATAGCCTGTTGCTGGGCAGGGTAAAGGTTCATTGGCATGAAGGAAGGACGAAAGGGCACGCTGACCAAGAGGCCGCATGTTCATACAAAATGGAAGCCACCGAATACAAAATGGCCCCCACACGTTTAGTCAAGTTAACAGAAATGTTCGTGTAGCTGAGCTTAACGCTAACTCAGGTACTGCCAAATTACGACAGACGACCCTTTTAGCGTTTAGCTGAAGCTACCTCATAATGGAAGTAATTATTAATATCGATCAGCATAATTTGCTTGACTTCAGCATTACTCATCTGTACATTTTTAGCAATAGCTCATTTGGATGGGATACAGGCTGTAATACATACAGTACATAGAGTAGGACCACATTGAATACATAGGCAACAGAAGAAAAATATCCCAATAATCACACATAGAACACTTAGCAGTTTCCAACCCCAGGTACTAAGCAGACCCAAAACCAGCTAGAAAAAGTCCAAGTACCATTGTCAGTGTGAATTTCAGAAGCAATTCTGTGCAACCTAGAGATAGCATCATACACAGATGGTGAATTATCTGGCACATAAACGCAACAACTACTTCCGATGATGCGGCATGCACCCCCACGATCAGCTAACACCACGTCCAGAACCATCCGGTTCTGAAGTGTAACGATTCTTGTAATCTGAAGCTCTTCAGTTATATTCCCTAAAGCAGAAGCAGTTTCATTAGCAACTGCCTCCACAACACGTGTTAGCCGCCTAATTTTCCTGCTGTTTAGAGCGGCGCCCACAAAAGAAAATAACCCTAAATTAAAATCCACATATTGTTGTAGAGAGGTGTCAGTTTGATCAACCCCATCAATGTCCAATGTCCTCTTAACTCTATTTAAAATAAAATCATGATACAATACAAAATCATTATGGTACATAGGTGGGGCAATAAACACAGGGGGTAATACAAAAGATACATAACATGTACCTAACCATCCAAGAGGAAGACGATGATAACCTTTATTACCGCAAATAAAGTAAGTGTTTCGTGAGGCCACAAATGAAATACCATTAGGTGTATCAAAGGCAAGAGTAACATTGCATTCACTTCTCCCCACCGGAATTGTTCCCTTATTCCTAATACAGAGATCTGCTTTCGTATCAATGACAGTAATTACGTGTAAACTAGACATATTTGTAAGTCTCTGATTAGTGAAGATGCGAGGTGTAGACACATTGTCCGGTCGATATTCTTCCCACTCGAATTTAGTTCCTTCTGCTTGTGGATAGCCATCTCGATCGTTATAGCAAACTTTGTTCAATCGAAAAAGTAGTCCACCTTTTGTTGGCCATCTCAAAGTAAAGAGAAGAGTGTACCAAGCATTGCATGACCCATTGTGAGAAAAAGGAAGAGGAATAAGTGGGGTTCCTCCATTCTTCTGATGCCCAGGTAACATCCCACATACCCAACAGTTGGATGTGTTGGTCATATTATGCGTGTGGTGTAATATCTGAATGAAGCTATTATTCAAATAAGTCTGTCTATGTCTTTCTTCGTGATAGGGCAAAGTAAAATGAAAATGTTCAGATGGAATTGGAGTGGTAGGCAGTAAATAGTCCCATGCAGGAAATAGTCTTTCTATAGTCCAAGCTATTACTGCTATTACCACTATAGTCGTAGCAAAAAGAACTGCACCCAAAAATTTTCTATTTCTCAATGTCATAGGTGCCATAGTACAAAGAACAGAAGTCTCAAGAAACCAACTAAAAAATAAAAATATGGTGCTGAGAACCGAGGCTGCCGTTGAGTTTTTCTCCGAGATTCAAGACGGGTGTCGCTACACTGGACAGAACTGATCCCCCCCCCTTGATATTCCCGGCTTCCGTTTCACAAACCTCGGAACGGTTACCAACCAGTCATGAAAAATACAAAAAAAAATATTTCCTTGGCCGTAGATTGTATTTCACTCCACCAGAAATAGCGTGGTCCGGGAAGGCTCCCTCCGACTTGTTGGGCATAACAGCTGGGCTTTTCTCCGCATTCAAGATGTCTCTGTAATCGGACAGCACTTCAGGGTTCACCAGATCCGGAGAGACACGTCGTCAGTGCGTTGAATGTATCCACCGCTTCTTATTCGTGACTCGCACAGCCGTTCGCGTTGCCAGCAGCACTTGCTCAGGGCCACGCCACCTCGGCTCCAAACTGCTGGATCTCTCAAACACCCGGATCATGACATGATCGCCAGGACGAAGATTGTGAGCCTCTCCAATGGAATTGTCGGGGAGTGCTTCTCGAACCTGTTGATGAATAGAAAGTAAATCATTTGTTAATCGTGCCAAAGAATCGTTCATCATTATACAAGGCACATCATGTATCAAACGAGGCTTTGGAACTCCCCAGATATTCATAGGCCTTCCAAACACCACCTCATAGGGTGTGAGGCCAGTCCGAGAGTGTGGCACTGATCTAATAGACAATAATGCCAATGGCAAAGCGTCCGGCCATTTCAAAGACGTGGATGCCACGATCTTTGCTAGCTTCAGCTTCAAAGTCGCATTATACCTTTCTACTAAACCTGCTGACTGCGGGTGGAATACAGCATAGAACTTTTGTCTTATTCCCAATCCTTTCAGGACATGCTCCACTATTTTCCCAACGAAATGAGGGCCATTATCATTCCACAAAAATGTACAGACACCATAACGTGGGAAGTACTCTTTCAGTAACACCTTAGCTGTTGTTAACGCTGTATTATCCTTCGTGGGGTAGGCTTCAACCCATTTACTGAAAGCACACACCACCACTAGGACATACTTGAGGTTATTACAGCGCTCCAGCTGGATGTAATCCATTTGCAGTACTTCGAATGGTGCAGTAGGTGGAACGAACCCTCCTTTAGGAGTAGAGGTCCCTTTAGCAGGATTGTACTGTAGGCATATCAGACAGGTCTGTACTATTCTCCTAGCCGTGCTGGTAATCTCAGGATGCTCCCAAACTCATGTAAGCAACTTAGTAATCGCAAGAGCTCCAATATGTGCCAGCCCATGCATCATTTGAACCATTGCCTGCAAGTAAGCAGCAGGTAATTTCCATCTCTTCATGTCTTTGCTTCTCCAGCAACCCTCATCATCCAACACTCCCTCTATTGCCCATGCTGCAAGCTCCGCTTCAGACGCTGATTTCTGTATGTCTAAAACTTCCTCTCTAGCATCATGCCATCGCTCGGCTTGCGATCTCACCACATACATAGGGGAGTCATTTTGCAACATGGCAGTCTCTCTCGCTATGCGGTCTGCAAAAGCATTTCCTTGCCCTATTTTGTCTGTCACTTTCTTGTGTGCACTACATTTTATTATCGCCACCTTCTTTGGACATAATAGTGCATTCAGGAGGTCGCATACCAACTCTCCGTACATGATGTGTGTTCCGTGTGAGGTCATAAACCCTCGTTCCCTCCAGAGTAGGCCAAAATCGTGCGCTACTCCAAAGGCGTAACGACTATCAGTATAGATATTCACACATAGACCAGCGCTTAACTCACATGCTTTCGTTAAGGCTATCAATTCAGCCGCTTGAGCAGATTTTTGTGGTATTCGTGCTGTTTCTACCACTGTCTTAAGTGTCGTGATCGCATAGGCTGCGGAAGCCGTACCATCTGGCAATCTCACACACGATCCATCAACCCATAGTTCCCCATCTACATCAGGAAGTGGCGTGTCCTGTAAATCGACACGACCCTTTGTTTGTTCGTCAGTCAGAAAAACACAATCATGTTGTTCTTCCTCCTGGGTCTCAGTAACAGGATATGGCAATAAAGTAGCGGGGTTCAAAGTGGCGCACCTCTTCAATGTAATGTGTGGCGCCAACAGTGTTAATTTGTATCCCGTTAAACGGGCACTGGTTAGATGTTGCGTTTTCGTTTGGTTCAGCAAAGCATCTACTGCATGGGGAACTAACACCAACAATTTGTGTGACAAAACTATTCCCTCACTTTGCCGTGTAGCTACTGCTGTTGCTGCAACTGCTCGAAGGCATCCAGGCAGTCCTCGAGCCACAGGATCGAGTACCGCTGAAAAATATGCGCAAGGCCTCTGTTTATCTCCGTGTAACTGTACCAAGACTGACAATGCGCACCCATCCTTCTCATATACATATAGTGTAAAGAGCTTTGTGTAATCTGGTGTACCTAACACTGGCGCAGAACAAAGAGCTTGTCTCAATTGTCCAAAAGCATTTTGACATTCGTCCGTCCATTCGAGGGGGAGTGGTGCAGTTTTGGACAGCAACGCTAACAAAGGTTTTACAATGTACGAGAATCCTAGTATCCATTGCCTACAGAAGGACGTCAAACCTATGAAAGCACGAACATCCTTCTGCGTGCAAGGGACTGGTGTATCTAAAATTGCTTGAATTCGGTCTGATGTTAATGCACGTCCCTCCTTAGACAAAAGATGACCAATATATGTCACCTTTGGTCTACAATATTGTAGCTTCTTCTGCGAAACCTTGTGATTGTGTTCCGCAAGGAAAAAGAGCAGGGAGAGGGTACTCTCCTCGCATTGCTCCTGTGTGTCTGCTGCAAGCAGAATGTCATCAACATATAATAATAATAATAATCCACATTTTGTATAGCGCACAATCACCCGTTAGGGTCTCTAGGCGCTGGGGGCCGTCGGGAAGATTAAGCAAGCTATTGCCCAGAGTCGCATGGTGCTGGGCTAACCTGCCGCCGGAGCCGGGGATCGAACCCTGATCCCCAGATTCCAGTGTCAGTCGCCCTGGCCGCGGCGCCACACCTCTCTATTGGATTAGTGCCACCCCAGACTGCAAATCAAATGAATCAAGTTGTCTTTTCAAAGCCTGACTATAAATGCTAGGACTTTCTGTGTAACCTTGAGGAACTCGACAAAATCTATAAGATTTATTATTTAATGTAAAACCAAACAAATATCGGCTATCAGGATGAATGGGGATCGAAAAGAAAGCGTTTTTCAAATCGATCACCGTAAATGTAGTAGCTGTGGGTGGGACCAGAGTAAGTAATGTGGTGATATCGGACACTACTGGATACTGGGGTACAACTATCTTATTAATTTCTTAATGAAACGATAAATCTTGGAGTCTGTATCTTTCTTTAGAATCTGCAAAATTGGACTGTTGCAAACATTGTAGGGAACTTCCTCCACCACCCCGGCCGTTATCAAGTCATTCACAATATGTGTCAAAGCCAGTTCGCCTTCTCTAGAGATCTTGTACTGATGAACACGAGGTAAAACCGCTCCCTCCTTCACAGTAATGCGCACAGGAGGAATAATCATTCGACCCACATCAGTATCGGAAGTAGCCCATAACGTGCTTGGAAGGGAAGCTAATGCATCGGACTCTTGCATGAGGCACAATCTCTCAATTTCTGGGTAGATCTCATTCAAAATAACCCACACCCCTTCAGGGGCACAGCGTATTGTTGCATGAAAATGCTTTAGCTTATCAAGTCCCATAATATTATCTGGTGTATTTGAAGATAATAAAAACGAACATGGGGCAGTAAATTTATCAACATGAAATGTAAGGGGTTGAGACAATGGGCTTAGTGAAGGTGTTCCATCGAACCCTATTGCTGTAATCGTTTCGCCAGACAGGGGAGCCCTTGGAACCAAGCGTTTGGACAGAGCACTACGAGTAGCTCCTGTGTCGACCAGAAACTGATCAGTAGAACCCAAAACATGTGCTGATATATATGGACCCCTTTGATCAACTGGTACTTCAACCGATTCCACACCCCATCCCACGCAATCCTATGCATGTCTATTATCCTGTGACTCAGTATTTTCTCCTTCAGCTATCTGGTATTGATTCCGCCGATCAAAAGTATTATGTTCAACCTGACCACGACCCCTCTCTTCAAACCTACCACGATCATTTGCTCCACCTCTTGGTCCTGAATAACTATTCCGTGACCTTCCACTTCCTCGACCTCTCTGACTACGCTGTTCACGAAGTACCGGACAATCTGCGAGCCAATGTCCAAACTGCTTACAGTATGCACACTGATCCTCAAATATGTCGGAACGAGGGGGAGACGTAACGTACGATCCTCGTCTACCCCTATCATTCCCTCTCGATTGCGTACCACAAACCTGTGCCAACATCACTTTCTTCTTTAAGTCCTTCACTTTCGTCTCACTACTTTCTTTAGCCTCTAGTTCCTGACGTTCATAATACTGAGCCATAGTTAATAAGGAGGCAGGCGTTGTCGTGGTCCATGAACTTTCACTAGCCTTTAATCGCTTTGCAATTTCCGGTAGGAGATTAGCCACATACTTGTCTACGAATAAGTGCCTGCCCGTGTCCTCTGTTAATGATTGTCCACTGTAATCATGGAATGCTTCCTCAAAACGTGAGAAGAAATCAGAAACCGATTTGTCTGACTTCTGCTTACAAGACGCTAACACTGTCCAATCTATTTTCTTAGGGGGGACAAGCGTTTTTAATTTATTCAAGATAGCTGTTGGTAATTCTAAAATTAACTGACACGGTTTACATGCAGGTTCCCTATCTAAATCAGCTCTCACTATGTCCTTCCACTCTGTACCTAATGTCGTTCGATCGTCAAACTTACGAATCGCCCTCCACATATCAGGAGGCAATATCAGTCCAAAGAAAAGATCAATATCAACTAATGTCATAATACACGAAGAAATAGCACCCTCCACACCTTCATAGAAAGCTGCTGGATTTTTAGGGGGGTCAGGCAAAGCATTCTTAAGTGCCATAACATCTGCTCTATTCCATGGCGTATAAACCCAATTATACACAAAATAGCCCTTTGAATCTTTAGACATCTTATCATCATCCGTACCGTCCCCTTTGGGAGGGACATACAAAGGTGCGGCTTCCCTCATAGGCAAAACATTAATCGCAACACTCTTATCTGATCCATAGATAGGGCACACTCGAGAAGTTTCCGTCGATTCAGACGCTGGTGGGTTCGATGCCTTTTTCACCGCTCGCAATCGTGTCGCCTCATCCCGTAACCAAATCAACCGTCGGAAAAATTCCTCCGCATCTGAAAGAGCAAAAACACCTTTACGGAAATTCTCACGACCAACTGATATATCCTTAGGTTCAAACTCAGGAGATTGTTTTCTAAACCGCTCAACAACTTCGCCTGCAAAATGATCTAAAAAATACAATCGTTCCATGTCGGACCACTTACTCATAAAATCATCAACCTCTGAAACAGTTATAGAATTTGCATTAAGTTTACGGGCAATCGAACGCAATTCCGTCATACGCTCGGCATGTAACCTGGTACGTTGTCTGTCCTGATTATCCTCGTCCGATTCCACATCCGGAGCCGTAGGCTGAACATACGGAGGCGGGCAACGATCTAACAATGAAAAATCATCTAATTCATTAGTAAGGACAGGATAGAGAGGACGCCGAAGAGGAAACTGACCATTAACCTGCAAGTTACGTTCTCGACTCTCTTTCTCTTTCTGTTCCTGCAATTCCTTCTCCTGTAGCTGTAAAGCTTTATCCCGAGCAGCCTTTCGCTGCTCTTTGTCCGCCAAGGCTTCTGCACGCTTCATTCGTTCACGCACCGCTTTCTCCCACATACTCACACAATCAAACATATCCTGTCTAGACCTGCGCTGAAACAAACACTGTTCTACATACTGGACTTTTCGCAAGTCGAATGACCCATGTAGTGGCCATTGCAATTCGCGATCAGGTTTAGTGTATTTGTGCCATAACGTGCTATACATTATGGGAGGAAGGCCAAATTTAATGTACATTTCGCGATTAGGAGTCCCCTCTGGGGGAGCCGGCTGAGATTCATTTAATCGATAAGTGGTACCATTTCCAAAGCAGCACATTCCTCGGAGTGTGCTGAGAACAGGCATGTTCAAAATATCACGAAAAAAACGCGATATTACATAAAATGGCACTTAAGGGTACTTACGCACGATGTGCCGTCAAACAAATTCAAAAGCAGAGAAATATCCCTACATGCCTGCCTATGTGAGGTGCACTCCACATATAATTCAAATCATAGGTCCAAACGTTAGCTAACTCATACAAATTCAAATTCAAATTCAAAAAGCCACAGTAAGTGTCAGTAGACTACCTTACCAAACATAAGCTTACCAAAGATCTTCAAAAGTGTCCAGATTTCCAACTGCCAAGTTCCGTAGCCGAATCAGCCAAAACAGGCACTACACGACAAGCCAAACGATCAGAATCTTAGTCAAGGACCGGCGCCACCTGGAAGGTCAGATCAGAAGGAAGGGAAAAACACCGTGGGTGCCGAGACTCGGGTCACTCAGTGGCAGCGTACGCGTCCATAGCGAGTTTCCAATCCTTCGTCGTGACCTCTCCTTCGGGCATCCGAGTCGCCGATGAGTCCCTTCGTGGTCGCCAATTGAGGTATCGGGTTCTGTCAGGCCTACATACTCTGCAAAAACCCTCAAACACCATAGACAGAAATTGGCACGAAAACTGAAAATGCAAAGAGACAAGTTTATTAGGACCCCATGGGGTGGTGGTACATTTCTACAGCACCCTTCGGCAATGCAAGAAGTATCACACCGAACATCAGTGCGCGACCTCTTTTATACAGTTTAGCAGCAATAAAAAGATAAGTGGTATACATTTGAACAGTTTTAGGTACATATAAGGGCATTTTTGGAACACAGCCAACATGTGGGAGGAGCTTAATACCACTGGTCAGTTAGGGGAACATTCCTAAGGAGTGACCGCTCTCTAGTCCAAAGATCAGATGTACGCATGCGCGAGACTGACCATTGCTAAAAATAGCCTGTTGCTGGGCAGGGTAAAGGTTCATTGGCATGAAGGAAGGACGAAAGGGCACGCGGACCACGAGGCCGCATGTTCATACAAAATGGAAGCCACTGAATACAAAATGGCCCCCACACGTTTCGTCAAGTTAACAGAAATGTTTGTGTAGCTGAGCTTAACGCTAACTCAGGTACTGCCAAATTACGACAATAGTGACATAAGAATTAACTTGCATTGCAATCTAATCCTACAGATACATAAAATAATAGTTTACTGCATGTCCTGGTAGAGCCTAACTGCAAGTCTGCGTTTGTGTTATACCAGGGTCTTCACCTTTTCGATAGTGTGAGCTACTTCTGATCGAGGAGAATTATCCTGATCCACTGCCTTTATCACGTGGCTTAGCTAAGGGTAGATGAATGCCAAGCATCTTAATTGCGCCCCTAGAGCACCCAGTCCTGCTGCAGTGAGCACATAGCATTTGTAGCACTGGGTTAGGAAAGGTTTACCTGTAGGGCCCCTAAGCCTTTGTAGCACTGTTAGGTTTACCTGCGGGACCCCAAGCATTTATGGTACTGGTAGGAACGGTGTATCTGTGGGGTCCCCAGGGACCCGTTTGGTTCATTTTATTCTTATTAACGAATCCCATCTGAGAGGTGAGTGTTTCACTGAGGGTTGTGGTCTCTTTGTCATACAATACATGGGATGGCATTGTTCTCTCTGAGTGAGTGTGAAGACAGAAGACTTCTATTATCTGGTGAGTTGCCCTCCTGTTCATTGGCTCCTGTCCAGATCCTGGCCCTGGTTTAACAATTCAAGATTAATGTTCAGTAGTGGCAGTCGCAGTATAAGGACTGTGAGCAAGACCTGCTGTATAGTTTTCGCTGCCCTAGGAAATATACCTGCGCTGATTGCAGTGTCCGATTTATAAAAAATTGCACATAGGGTGCCCCTTAGAGGGGTCCCGTAAAATCTACCACTCCTCAGTGTGGTCACCGACTGGCCTGAGCCAGCCTGCTACCACCAGACAGTGTTCTGTCCTCATGGAGAGAGTGCCTGTGCACTTCGAGGTCAATAACAATGCCTTTCCTGGGTGGAGGTGCTCACACCTCCTCCTAGTCAGGTGAAGCCATCTGTGGTAAGGATTTTCAAAGGCCTTGCCGCCTTGGTAATGCGACCCCAGCCTCTCCTGTTAGAGGGAGCAAGCGATCTTCCTGTCCTCACCCCCTTTTAGGCGCAAAGATAGGTGGGAAACCTTAGATACAACAGGAGGTGTGCCCCCCGCCCCCTCTATTAACTCCATCCTTCAGGTGCTGGAGGCGAGGTGAAGTACACTTTGTAGTGCCCACCCTCTTGAAGATGATGGGCCTTATCCAATCAGGGCTAGGACTATGTCCCCTTCCCACAGGAGGTGGGCATGATAGAGGGTATAGACACCCCAGGAAAGGGGCCCATTAGCCTCTACCTGTCACTCCCTTGTAACACCCTTAAATCAAGATTTTAGGTATCAATCCCCAGACCATGAATTTCAGTTCTTGGTGACCTAAGGGCACTGCAGCCTTCTCTGCTGCTGAGGATCTGTAGAGAACTATTGTCTTGGTCCCAGTCCTACTGGCCTGTCTGCATCCCTGGATGATCCAGAACCAAAAGTCAAGTCGTCTTGCAGCCCAGCGACCTCCAGAACCTTGGGAGGACTACCTGCCTTCGATAAAGGGCAATCTAGTTTTATGTAGTGTGATTTGGCCAGGGAGTGTCAGGACAAGACAAGCTATGTTACTCACTCTATATTTGCAAACTTTGTGTTTTTGGTCTAATCACTCTCACTAATGTGCACTGTATTTCGTAAGCGTCTTATCCTTCCACAGGATGAGTCAGTCTTGTCTTGGTCTCTTTCCTGTTTCCCAGCACTTAAATGGCACACCGAACACTCGAGGGAGCAGTGACCCACCAGCAGGCTTTTGTGGAGCGCTTTTGTCCTGGATGTAGGGCTGCATTCAGTAGGGCACCCACTCTGTCTTTTCTTTGCAGTTGCCTGAAGATCGGTACAAAAGGGGGTGGTGATGGACGGAGCATCTGAACCAATCAAACACTCACACCCAGTCAACAGATCTGGGTTGAATCCATCACCGTTCTTTAGCCCACTCTGCCACCCCAGTTCAGACATTGCCATATGCAAATCAGTCTGACCCTGTGCCTCATGGGAACAGTCCAGCCCGAACTGCCAAGCCATACCTTCCCTGGACCGGAATCAAGCTTCCTAGGACCAGTTTCTGGCATTCCAGCCGTCTTCAGCCAGGCTTGCTTGAATCCAGTAGCAAAGTGAGCAAGGGACTCAACGTCTGAGCATACCCTGCCGACTTATGGTGACAAAGCGGTACAAAAGGGGTGGTGATGGACGGAGCATCTTAACCAATCAAACACTCTCACCCAGTCAAAAGATCTGGGTTTAATCCATCACCGTTCTTTAGCCCACTCTGCCACCCCAGTTCAGACATGGCCATATGCAAATCAGTCTGACCCTGTGCCTCATGGGAACAGGCCAGCCCGAAATGCCAAGCCATGCCTTCCCTGGACCGGAAACAAGCTTCCGAGGACCGGTTTCTGGCATTTCAGCCGTCTTCAGCCAGGCTTGCTTGAATCCAGTGGCAAAGTGAGCAACGGACTCAACGTCTGAAGATCAGCAGTCCCAAGATAGCAGTCACACCTGGCCTGTCTGTAAGTGCAGCCCCTCTGGAGGCCCGACCGTCAGCAATTGAGCCCACACTGTGGCCGGCTGGACCACAGGCGTAAGCTCAGACAGGGTGTTCGACACTGGAGTAGTTATTGTCCCTCATGGGCCTCTGACACAGAGTAGTCAGAAATTCAGCAGCTAAAAGCCCGACTCAGGCTCTCCAGGAAGTCAGTAGATTCAGACTCTGTTGTGTTCAGGATTTGGCAAATGCAACCTTGAACGGGCCGGTTGGCAGCAAACAGTCGTCCAACTGGGCCTCTACAATCACGTTGTCGTAGAGTATTATTTTCTGCCTTGAACTGTTGCGAGAGTCTTGTGGGGGGGTGTCCCTCAGACTAGCTGGTCCTGCTGGATGGCTTTCCGGCCCGCCCTACAGATAACGAGGAGGTGTTGCACCTTGCTTCTTCCAGGACAGCCTTGTCCTCCTGCTGGATAGTCAAACTCCCTTCCCTTTCTTACCAGGCAGGAAAGCTTCTAGGCAGACTTCTAGGCTCTGCAGGACAGGTACACAGCTTCTCCATTAAGTAATTCAGCCTGCAGGTGATGTCCCTTCAACTTAGATAAACTGTCAGGCTGACACCATCCCTGGTGGCACAGCAGGCACCTGAGTACTTTGTAGAGCACATTATTCCTTCGTAACAGAGGACTTTGAACTAGGGTATAAAAAGGGATATATGGTCCCACTTGCATACACAACTGGCAGGCAGGAGATGCAGTTTACTCTGTCGCACTCTCACATTGCATTTAAGCTACGCACACCGATACCCTAAACACGCACTTGATGTTAGCGCAAAGTCTGGGCACAGGCATAGAAATGGAGCATTACATGTGTGTGTCAGTAGGACGCCACTCCACTGACCATGATGCAAAGATCACATCATGCTATTGATCCTTACAACAGGGTGCATTGCCACCACCGCTCTGTCTGGTAACAGGTCACAGGACCGGTCCAAGACCTCTCATAGTCCCTTGTTAGAAGTTGCATAGTACTGATATGGCAGAAAAATATCATGTAATTGTTTTTTTTTACTTTGTGGTAGATTTACCCCAGTAACGTGCAGTCACAAGTTTGACCCCATTGACTGGGGAGTTGCCACGTGGAACAGATTCTTCTGCCTGTCAAACCACATGCCATTCACTATTTCATTTTTTTTTTCCCTTTAGATAATTTATTGATAAAAAGCGGCAACACATTGATACCTTGCTGCTTCCATTGCTCAGCATTCAAACTCTACATCAGCTTGAACTTGAATTGCAGTTTCTCCGAGAGCATTGTTTTTTTTGTTTTTTTTGAAGACCTTTATTGCATAGATGGTAAATATCTTACATGTTACACATAGCGGCTCTCAGGGGTCAGCCGGGCAGAAAACAATCGGGTAAACCTATGACTAGATGACACAGCCATTTAGCCGACAACCCGGGGGTCCGGCGGCGAGTCTCATGTGGGTGTATATGCAGCCATCCGATGTGCAGGTATTTTAGCATTAGATCTTGTATTTTTGTCTTACATTGTAGAGATTTGCTTTGCAGCGATCACCCAGCATTAGTGCCATGATAGCTATCCCCCAATTCCCCGCAAATAGCCGAATAGTCAGTCGTAGGCAACCAATAGCGGGGGGGGGGATCTGCAACAGATGGTTTACCAGATCCGTGACCGTAATGCTGACTATGAAACGACTAGGTGTACAATAGTATAGCTCACTGAGGCATAGTGGTAGGTGGTTATGTGCGGCAGGGTGAGTCTGCAGCCGTTTCAGGCAGGCCTCAAGTGTCTGGTAGTATGGTGTCTGTGTGGTCTCCCAGCGTTGGTATTGGGAGGTCGCAAGAGACGCAGCGATATCTGATAGGCTGTGCAGAGGGTCTCTTGTTAACATGGGTGAGGGTGTGTGCAGAGTCGTATCTCTCTCAATGTGTAAGTGTCACCGTGGCTCCGCATGGTATGTGTAGCTCAAGATCAATAAGGTATCGCTTCTTGTTAGTGACATGCTGCATCTAACGTCTTCCTTTGTGTGAAGAAATGGGTCCGGTCAGGAAACACGACCAGTTAACAAACCATTCCCTATGCCTACATCTTGGCAGGGAAAATCTGGGGGGCAGGGCCAGTAAGGAAGGGGTAGGGGGGGATTTCGTCACAGGACCTCATATGCGGTGGCGGTTGTGGGGCAGGGCCTAGCAGGGCTTCTCGCCACGTGAAGTGCGCAGGTCAGTCGAGGCAAAGGCTGTGGCTGGTGTGTGGCGCTGTGTGGGCGTCCGGTGCAGTGCGTAGTATAGTAAGTGCCTATAGTCGTTAGTGTATATCTCAAAGTCCAGAGAGGCGGGTGAGCGGGGGAGAGGGGGGCAGGGCCATGTCAGCTTCCGGTGTTAAGAGGTGTTGTAATGCGTCGGTACGAGTGTGTCTCATGTAATCCCCTGCTCCTGGCAGGTGCGTCGGAACGCCTTGAGGAAGTCTTCCCAGAGCTGAGCAATAGGGAACTTACGCAATCCCGCTGTTTCCTCGCGGAGAAGCACCGTGCCTTCCGCTCGCCCCCAGTTGGTAAAGGAGGCGCGCCAGTGCTGTGCGTGAGGGGGGGTCGCTGCCTTCCAATGCTTGGTAAGCAGACGTTTGGCCGTTATGAGCCCCATGTCCCAGAAGCACGTCTGCACTTTGGTAAGTTTAGTGCGTTTGTATAGCCCCAAGATGCACGCTTCCCACGTGTGCGGTACCTGCTCGCCAGTGCTGCGTGTGAGCAGCGTTATAACTTCAGTCCAGTACATGTGTACATCGGGGCAATGCCACAACATGTGCAAGAGGTCCGCTCCGTTCAGAGAGCAGCGCGGACAAGCGGCATCAGTGGTTGTGAAGTACCTGTTTATCTTGTCGGGTGTCAGATAAGCTCGGTGCAAGATGTAGAATTAAATTATTCTAAAATGGGGGTTGCGTGGGATGTATGTCGGTCCGGCTAAGATCATCGCCCATTCTTTGTCAGTCCATGCTTGTCCTCTATCCATCGCCCATTTGTCCCGTAGCGGCAATGTAGACGGTTGCGAGTGCATTAGTAGGGCCTGCGCTAACCAATGTATGACATGTGAGCCATCTCCCATGACGTGGAGATACTGCATAAAGCTGTGCATCGGCAGTTCGTCCCTCATGTCGCCCCAAGACTGGGTGGGCATGCGTAAGAGGGACGCATGCAGTAGGAACTGGCCAGCTAGGATTTCCGTGCTAGCGGCCAGGTCCGCAAAGGTGAGTAGCGTTCCGTCAGTGTAGAGATCTCCCAGAGTGTCCACCCCCGCCTGAGTCCAGCTAGTTAGTCGAGTCACAGTTAGTGCATCCACTAGCCCTGGAGTACCCAGAATTGGTAGTATCGGAGCGTATGGCGTCGTCACCCGGGTGAGCCGTAAACAACGCAGGAAACATCTGCGCGCCACCGCCAGGTGTAGTTGTAAGGGGCAGGGAGTCCGGGTTATCGGGTGGAACAGCGTGCAAATTTGTGTTTGCGTCCAGGCAGCAGTGTCCGAAGCAGTATCTTCGAGGTGTTTGCCGCTGAGCCACCCCGTCACCCACTGCATCTGTGCCGCGAGGTAGTATAGCTCCATGTGAGGGACTGCTAGGCCCCCTGCTCAGTTGGCATGTAGAGCTTGGTCAGCGCTACGCGGGGCCGGTCCGTGTTCCAGATGAGACTGCGTAGCAGAGTGTCCAGGTCAGGGAATATTTTATTTGGTACGTATGTGGGCAGATTGGCAAAATAGTACAGCAGTCTGGGCAGCACTATCATTTTAGTAAGTGCTATGCGGCTCGGGACATTTAGAGGTAGGGTGTTCCAGAACTTGATCTGTGCCCGAATCGAGGCGATGGCCCGCAGGAGATTCCCCTCTAGGATATCCGTCGGATTCCGATATATTCGGATCCCCAGGTATCGGAATGTAGTGGGATGCCATTGCAATCTACCTCCGCCCAGACGCACGTCGCATTCGGGCGTGTCTGGACTAAAGGAAAAAGCCCCCGATTTGGACCAATTAACTCGCAGTCCAGACATTTCTTCGAAAGTTTGGAAGACGTCGGCCAGGGAGTCAGGGATGTTAGTTATGTCTCTGACGTACAGCAGCAGGTCGTCTGCATATAGTGACACTGCGCGGAGGCCATCTATTAGCGGGATCCCCCATTCAGGCCCCTGAGTCCTGAGGATTGTGGCCAGGGGTTCCATGGCCAAGGAGAACAATAGAGGCGACGGGGGCAGCCCTGTCTGGTGCCTCTCCGAACCCGAATAGTGTCCGAGAGCAGCGCGCCCGTGCGATCTCGGACCGTCGGTTTGTCGTACAGCAGGCCCACCATGGCTTCGTATCCTCCTCCCAGTTGGTACTTTTCCATAACCGCTCCCAGGTAGGGCCACTCGACCGAGTCAAAGGCCTTTTCAAGGTCTAGTACCAGGCATCCTGCTCTGGGCCACTGATGGGTGGCGTATTCCTATATACGGAATAGGCGGCGGATATTGTGGGAGGTGTGGCGTGTCGGAACAAAACCGTTTTGGTCCTGGTGCACCAGGCAGGGCACATAGGGGGCCAGTCTCCGGGCTAGTGTGGAGGCCAGTATCTTATAGTCCGTGTTTAGCAGCGCCAGGGGACGGTAAGAGCCCATCTGCGTGCAGTCCTTGTCAGGCTTCGGGATGGAGATCAGGGTTGCTTCATTCAACGATGCGGGTAAGAGCGCATCTTCCGCTGCTGCGGCATACACGCTCAGAAGCCGCGGAATGAGTATATCCGCGCCTGCCTTATAAAATTCGGCCGGAAGCCCGTCCGGGCCAGGGGATTTGCCGTTAGATAGGTGAAAAATTGCTTCGCGGATCTCGTCAGGGTCAAGCGAGGCTCCTAGTTCGTCCTGTTGTGTGGTAGTCAGGTGTGGCATGAGCAGAGGGGAGAGATAATGAGCAATGTCCGAGCGTGTGCGCAGCAGTCGGGAGCGATATAATGCTTCGTAGTGGTGAGTGACTGCATCGTGAATCTGATGTTGCGAGTACAATAGGCCCCTCCCTTCCGCGTATATCGCCGCCACTAGGGATGAGCGGGATTCCTGTGAAATCAGCCAGGCCAGTAACTTGCCAGGTCTATCACTTAAGTGATGTGTCCTCGCCGAGTGCGCTGCGTAGTTAATGTCTCGGAGCCGCTCCAGTAGGCTTGCATGTTCTGCGCGCGCCCCCTGCAGTGAATCAGCGCTACCGTCAACTGCCTCCCCCTCCCTATCCAGTAGGTCGGATTCTATCCGGGTCAGTTCACTTTCTAGTTGTCGCCCCATGTGACCCTGTGTCCTCAGGCAGTGTCCACGGACCACTACCTTGAAGGCATCCCATTCAACCTGGGGGGAGGAAGCCGTGCCCGCGTTGTCCTCAAAGTACTGGGAGGTGTGTGTAAGGAGGGATTCGCGGAAAGCCGCATCAAGCAGGAGCGCTGGTTGTAGTCGCCAGGTGGGAATGGGGGGGCGCGGGCGGTCCCAAGCTATGGATAAAAAGTGTGGGTTATGGTCTGAATGCGTGCGACCCATGTATAATGTGTCAGTCACTAGGGGCAGTAGTGCAGTAGTCGCCATAAATCTGTCCAGGGGGACATGTAATTCGTGGGCGCCTGAGTAGTATGAGTAGGCCCGCGTCCCAGGGTTGCGCGATCTCCAAACGTCATGGAGATCCCACCGGTCAGCCCATTCCAGCAGTGCCTTCGTGGCACCACGCGTTGGAGCGCCTATGGGGGGCGGGAATGAGCGGTCCAGTGTTATGTCTAATGCGCAGTTGTAATCTCCCCCCAGTAGCCACGGGACCGCGTGCCAGGACGCCATCGTCGCGGAGAGGTGCATCAGGAAGTCTCCCTGATCAGTATTCGGGGCATACAGCGATGCCAGCACTATCTGTTGGCCATCCAGTCTTCCTTGCACTACAACAAACCTGCCCACCTGGTCTAGTGCAGTGTCTGTGACTGTCCAGGGGATCCCAGGGCGGACCCATATCAGTGCGCCGCATGCATATGAGGAGTAGGTGGTAGCATAGAGTTGTCCGCGCCACTTGCGATGCAGTGCCAGTACCTCTGTCTGATTCAAGTGTGTTTCCTGAAGGAGTGCAATGCCTATCTTGTGTCTTTTTAGGTAGGAGTAGATCTGGTAGCGCCTAGCTGGTGTGTGCATTCCTCTGATGTTCCAGGTGCATATCCGTACCTCAGACATAGCGCTTCAATGTGTAAGCTCCTCCAGCTCCCCTGCTCGTGAAACTCCCAAGCAGCGCCTCCCGCTAGGCCCAAAGTCTCGTCCCCAGCACTAGTCCGCTCCAGGGTCTCAGTATGGAGTGTGACGAACTCCAGTGGTGTAGAAGGGTAGGGAAAAGGGGGGGAACATAAAGCCTCAACATGGCAACATTACCTGAAATGCCAAAAGGTCGGCTGCACAACATGTCGCCGTCCAAACTCTCAAATGAGCTCGTAAACTATACAGTTTTAGGGGTTATCTTGTGACGTATTGTATAACAATTGCAATTGCAGTGTAGTTCAATGGGAGCGTAGCAGCCCTCCCGGGTAGAGTAGGGAGGCCATCGCTGTCTGGCAGTTGCCCAGATCTTGTCTCTCAGGGCGAAGCCGGCAGTACTCTCAAGTGGCAAGTGGTGGGGGCTATGTCTCCAGGAGCAGATCTCTTTCCCCGGATGGCTCGGGGAGCGCCAGCCGGCGCGTGCAGTATCACAGAAAAGGCGACCCCTACGCAGCAGTGTGCAGTGTGATCGCGCGTGTGCGGTGGTCACAGTACCTGGCCGAAGTTCGGGGTCTCAAGGAGAGCGGGGTTCAGCAGCTCGCAGTCGTGCAGGCCCTCGCTTGCGAAGGGGCTCCGTGGAGCACTCGTGTAGTCCTGGTCGCTCCAGTGCACAAAGGCGGGAAACCGCCCCGGCCAGCTCAGCCAAACAGGTCGGCAGTTTGTGGGGTGACGTCCGGCAGGTCGTCCGTACGTTGGGAGTCTGGTAAACCATAGATCGCTTCATCGTCGCTCTGGAGGGGCGTCGGGTTAGCGATCGGGGCAGGCGATGGAGCCGGAGAGCTGCTGATTTCCGCCACGCTGCGGAGAGCATCCTGTTGTCCTTGCATCTTCTCATGCGCAGATGGGGAGTGAGCCGGTGTTCCTCGAGCTCCGGGAGGAGTGAGAGCTCTGCGTCGGCGGCGTTTTCGAGCCCCTCGTGTGCGTTCCATGGTGGCAGTCCCGTGCGCTTGTCTAGGCACGTCAGGCATGTTCTCGTCAAGCCAGGCCTCAACTTCATCAGGGTTCACAAAGAAGTGCGTCCTATCTTTCGCCACCACCCGTAGTTTGGCAGGGAAGAGCAGCGAGTATTGAAGGCCAGCTTGTCGCAATCTTCTCTTCACCTCTAAGAAAGAGTGTCTCTGTCTTTGCACTTGCACTGTATAGTCCGGAAAGAACATTACCGTAGTGTTGTCAATTCGGATCTCCCCCAGCTTCCTGGCTTCCCTCAAAATCGCATCACGGTCTCTGTAGTTCAGGACTCGTAGGATGATAGGTCTGGGGTTCGAGCCAGCTGAGAGGGGTTTCGTGGGTACTCGGTGAGCACGTTCCACCACAAAGTGGGGCGATAGTGTGCCTTCCGGCAGCAGGTCACGTAGCCAGTCCTCCACTCTCAGTGTAGGGTCCATCCCCTCCCATTTCTCCGGGATGCCCACCAGGCGGATGTTGTTCCTTCTCGCCCGCCCTTCAGCATCCTCTGCGCGTTCTTCCAAGAATTCCACCCGGTTGAGGAGATTCTGTATGTGCCTGTCAGACTGGGTCACCGTCGGTTCCATCGTTGCCACCGTGCCTTCCAGCATCGTGGTGCGTTCCTGCAGTTTCTTGTGGTCAGCTCTGAGGTGCGTCAGGTCTATTGCCACACTGTCTATCCTCGTTTCTAAGGAGGTGCGCGTCTGTTGGAGGGACTCCTCCATTCTTTCCATAGCTGCCAGGACCGAATCCAGTTTCGACGCCACGTGGTCGGCGTCCATCTTGGACGAGGTCTTTGGCGTTTTCCCCTTCACCGATGTGCTCCCCGTTCCGGTGCGTGTCAACACCCCTCCAGACATGGGGCAGGCGGCGTGCACAGGTAGTGCCAGGGGCTCAGGTCGTGTCCTTCTGAGGAAGCACCGGGGGCAGATGATCCGTTGGGTCGCGACCGTCGTGTGTCCGGTGGTTCAAGTGGATAAGGCGCAGTCTATAGCTCCGGGCCTTTCGCGCAGCAGTTGAGGGCCAAAGTGTGCACCAGTGTATCTCAGGGGTGGGGGGAGGGGAGAAGCAGCTTCCCACCCGGTCGTCTTGTAGACTCCTCAAGCCGTTCCTGCGTGGCCAGCAGTCAGCAAGTGCCCCTTGCCGCGTCGGTCGCGGCTGTTAATGAGCGCAGGCCCCGCAGGACATGCCATTCACTATTTCATAGTGTATTTCTGCTTTTATTTAGCACTAGTTTTAAGCAGGGGAGGGAAGGGGAACGAAATTTCTAACAGAGGGAAAATTGTGTGTTTCCCCCAGGTAGTACAAAACAGCATAAGTCTTCGCTGCTTTTGCTGCACCCAGAGTCTTGTGCGTCTTTTCAGTCTAATTTTCCTATCTGGAAAAAAATTGTGTCCTGTTTTTCTGCACCCGGTACATCCAGGTGCAGAAAAACCTAACAACTGATAATCAGGTGGAATAAAATGAACACATGAAAGTACGCCTTAATTTCATTGCCCTTGATTCATACTCTGAACCATAGTTGAGGGATTGGTCTAGGCATAGTCCTCGCAATACACAATAGATTTGCGTGAGGCAGAGACCAGAACTCCAAAGTCAGGATACCACGTACAAGTAGGTGGCAACTCAGGGCAGGGGAAAAATGCCTTTTGTCCATGGAGGGGAAATACCCGTCCCAGAAATCTACATTACAAATTAATTAATTGTATCCTTTTTTAAATATCTGTTTGGTGCCAGTGCATATGACTTTAATTTCTGCCTTTTGGATTTTATGTCACAAGTCCATAGGGTGCATGTATCCTTTGTGAGCTTAATAAAATGTTGAAAATTCTACAAATCCTCACTCCTACATCCACGTACTCTCAGGCTACCATTCTACACTCTGCTCTGTCTGAAAAACAGCTCAACATTTTCAAAATTCTGCATTGATTTGGCTTGTAAATTATATTTTTGGAAATCTACATGTTTTAACTATTTAATTTTAATACTATAGGTGATTGAAATTACTGACGAAGAAAGCAAGATTTGCACTAGGCAACTGAATGTCAGTGCCATAAGAAGGATTATTTTGAAAAACTGAAGGACATCCAGCATTCTACGTTTAAACAATTTCCAAAGTCTAAGTGTGGCGAGGAAGTTGGAGCTGAGGAAAGTACTATACCTGTAAGTGAAGTCTCTAATTTAGCATTTCATTAACCCAGAGCAAAGCCATATCTGTGCACAGAATAACGTTCATCTAAAACATCATGTAATTCCAAAGAGGAAGCACACATTGCATAAAAGAACGCTATAACAAAAGGTTTCTTCTGCAAACCATCAAAGAAAATTCGCTGAGAGAAGACTCCGAAGCTGACATTTTAACAACCAAAAGATTGGAAAATCACCTTTGTTCAACAACCGTTTTTAACCAATTACGCAAGTCTGAGACTATCTGCCTCTGGATAGAATACAAAGACCCACTCTGCTCACTCTTGCGAAAACCTTAAAAATTCACCACTTTATTGTGTTCATGACCATCTCAGATTGTTTCCTTTTTATTCTGTACTGTTCTGTAATTCTATGTAAATCGCGTCAACATTCTGCTGTGCATGCGTGATATGTAAAAGTGTTAAATATAAAAATGGATTAAATGAGCACCGTTGTGCTATAGGTAATTAAATAAATCCTCGTCTTCAAAAGTACAAACCTTAACCTTACATCAAACAGAAAGGGTAAAAGGAACTGATGTTCTGCGACTGGTGATTCACAATAGTACTGTGCACGTTCGAACACCCTCAGTTACTGCCATTACGTCAGTTCAAAAAGGTACTTATCAGTTTAATCATTAAATATCAGACTAACACCTTATCACTGCATTACTAAGAACCTATACAAATAGATTTGAGAAAAACTTCAGTCACAAAATAAGTTATTGCCGGATAGGCTATAACCTAAAGACTATTATCTGCTAGAAACATTTCGACAGGTGTTACAGGGCTGTTTCCTGACATAGTTTGCTCTATTCAAGCGTTAAGAAGATTACACACAATTTCTTTTAGAGATAAATGCTGAACATTATCTAAACAAGCCCGACTCTAAAATCGGATTCACTCTTACCGTGGCATATAAGCAAGAGAAAACTAAATGTAGAGATATTAACTCTAGGAATACACCTTACAAAAACACGGACTGTGAGAACAAATTCAGTGTTCAAGCCCGCCTCAATCTGGGCGGGCAAATTAACCGATGTTGGGGAAAAAAGTTACCTGTGCCTAAAAAGATACAGCCATTCATCTCATCTCACAGAATTTGGCAGAATGCACTCTGGGAAAAACCTCTCTCAGTGCTCTGAATGCCAAAAAAGTTTCAGCCGTAAATCTTATCTCACTGAGCATATGAGAAGCCACACTGGGGAAAAACCTTATCAGTGCTCTGAATGCCAGAAAAGGTTTTGTAACAAACCGAGCCTATCTCGACATGCATTAACCCACTCTGTGGAAAAACCTTACCAGTGCGCTGAATGCCCAAAAAGTTTCAGCCGTAAATCTTATTACACTGATCATATGAGAATCCACTCTGGGGAAAAACCTTATCAGTGCTCTGAATGCCAGAAAAGGTTTTGTAACAGACCGAGCCTAGCTCGACATGCATTAACCCACTCTGTGGAAAAACCTTATCAGTGCGCTGAATGCCAGAAATGTTTCAGTGACAAAAGAGGACTCACTCTACATACAATGACCCACACTGGGGAAAAACCTTACCAGTGCTCTGAATGCCAGAAATGTTTCAGTGACCAAAGCTGTCTCAATCGACATACAAGAACCCACACTGGGTATAAACCTTTTCAGTGCTCTGAATGCCCGAAATGTTTCAGTTACAAAATCAGACTCACTGAACATATAAGAACCCACACTGGGGAAAAATCTTTTCAGTGCTCTGAATGTCAGAAATGTTTCATTGGCAAAGACAGGCTCGCTCGGCATACAAGAATCCACACTGGGTATAAACCTTTTCAGTGCTCTGAATGCCAGAAATGTTTCAGTTTCAAAATCAGACTCACTGAACATATAAGAATCCACACTGGGGAAAACCCTTATCAGTGCTCTGAATGCCCAAAACATTTCAAACTTAAATCACTTCTAACTGCACATTTGAGATTCCACACTGGGGAAAAACCTTATCAGCGCTCTGATTGCCAGGAAAGGTTTTATAACAAACAAAGTCTTTCTCGACATGCAATAACCCATTCTGTGGAACAACCTTATCAGTGCTCTGAATGCCAGAAATGTTTCAGTATAAAAAGTAGTCTCACACGGCATAGAAAGATCCACGATGGGGAAAAACGTTATCAGTGCATTGAATGCCACAAATGTTACAGTGAAAAAAGCTGGCTTATTCGGCATACAAGAACCCACACTGGGGAAAAACCTTATCAGTGCTCTGAATGCCAGAAATGTTTCAGTGAAAAACGCCTTCTCACGGTGCATATAAAAACCCACACTGAGGAAAAACCTTTTCAGTGCTCTGAATGCCAGAAAAGTTTCAGAGACAGAAGAAGTCTTTTTCAACATACAATAACCCACACAGGGGAACAACCTTATCCATGCTCTGAATGTCAGAAATGTTTCATAAACAAATTCCGTCTCACTCAGCATATAAGAACCCACACTGGAGAAAAACCTTATCAGTGCTCGGAGTGCCACAAATGTTTTATTGTAAAAGGCAATCTCACTCAGCATATAAGAACCCACACTGGGGAAAAACCTTATCAGTGCTCTGAATGCCAGAAATGTTTCAGTGACAAAAGCCGTCTCACTCAGCATATAAGAATCCACACTGGGGAAAAACCTTATCAGTGCTCCGAATGTCAAAAATGTTTCAGCCATAAATCTCATCTCACTGAACATGTGAGAATCCACACTGGAGAAAACAAATTATCAGTGCTCTAATTGTCAGAAAAGATTCAGAGGTAGAGATGGTTACAAGCGCCATAAGACAACACACCATCAAAATAATTCAGTGCTCCAAATGCCAGAAAAGCATCAATTTTAAACTTAATCTCACTCTGCATGAGCAGACGCACACAGGGGAAAAACATTACCAATGCGGTGAATTCCAGAAATTCCTATTTGATGGGCACAGCCTCACTAACCATTGGCGACTCCATACTGATGAAAAACCTTATGAGTGCTCTAAATGCCAGAAAAGCTGCAGAGAAAAACGCTATCTCACCATGAGAAACTCCACTGTGGAGAAAATCCTTTTGCCATAAACGCTTGAATCTGAAAGACTGTCTGCTTCATGATAGACCCCATACTGGGGAAAAAACCTTATGAGTGCTCGAAATTCAAGCAAAGATTTAGCTACAAATTACTTCTCACTTGTCAAGAGCGAACTCACACGGGAGAAAAAAGCCTTATGTGTGTTCTGAATGTCAGATAAGGTTTAGTCTCGAATACAATGTCACCTCATATGAGAGAATTCAAACTGGACTAAAGCCTTATACAGGAGGGGAAAGCCATAAACGTTTTACTCAGAAAGGAGATCTCACTAAACATGAGAAATGCATCCACACCAGGTGAAAAGTAAGGCGTATCTTGAGTTGCAGAAAAGCTTCTAACAACCTGACTTTACATGAGAGAGCACATATTGTAGTTGCAATAGAATTCATCAAGAAACTCTTGCAGGATAATTTAGGCTGCCCACATGCAACCTCCAAAGAAATTTCAGGCCTTGAACATTTTTAATTGCAACAAAATCCACAATTTGAGTATGTGAAAGTTACATAACTCGCAAGATCTTTACTTTACACAGAGAAGTGTTAGTGCTTGCAAAAATCAACAAATTGCCAAAAAAATCACAAATATTAATGTCTCAAATTTTACTCCACCCAAAATGTTTCTACTCACCCTTGTTTCTTAACATATGACTGATATCTATATTTTCATGATAAGATTAAGCTTAGGTGGAGTTCCTCAATGAAGAACTCAGTGAAGTGACAAAAAAACTCTGGCGCTCTACTCGGAGTTCCGCGAGCAGCGGAGTGCGTTAGGGTCATGCCCTTCTTGGTTATTTTGATCCAGGGGTGTTTGTCCCGCCCTGTAAAAATAATCGCGAAAGGCATCATGTGCAGCACAAGAGGGTGCAGTTGCTTCTACTCGAGCGGCTGCTTTGTCAATGCGAAGGGAGGTTTCTCAACGCGAGTGGTTGTGACCTGCCGCGACCACTTGCATTGAGAAATCCGATGACCAACTTTGAGAAATCTCGCCAGGAGGTTGATTTTGCTCGCCAACTAGACCTTGGCGAGCTCGAGCAAGGAAAAATCTCATCAGGTGGTGGATTTTCCTCGCTCCAGCACATGACGTTGAAGAGCGTGAGCATTGAAAAAAACCTAGCTACGCTCCATTGAGCAGAGTTTTTAGGAACTCTGCAAGCTCCGCGGAGTTCACCACCCAGAATTAGATAATATACAACAGCAGGAAAACATAACAAACCAGTTACTTGCCTTTGTGTCTGGTTGAAATTGGAATAGGTCGTGAGGGAAATATTGTATATTGTTGTTGTTTTCCCCTCTTTCCCTGACCTAGAAAATATCTATAGAGGGGGTCCCATATTCATGCTAATACTCCTTTACCTGCAGATTCCTTACCTTGTGAATATTCCCCACATGCCAGACTAGATCCGCAAACTTTAAAGCAGTCCTGCTACACGCAGTAGGAGACATTGTGCAGCTCAGTGTCGACGTCATTCTGCTCCAGAAGTGACAAGCAGAGACTCATATAAGCACTTCCCATGTGCACTGTGAACAAATACAGGGGTCTGTGAGTTCATTATCTCACAGGTCTGTATCACATATGCAGGCCCTGGGCAGATATTAATTCACCATTTTTATCATGATTAGAATTCAGATGATGCCTTTTCATTTCCAAAAATTCTAATTGTATTCTCAGCATCAAGTGTATATATAAAGCGTTGAGTGATGACTGCGCAGTGCTCAAGATGAAAGTGATATGATGATAAAACTGTCCGATCCACATTTTGTACACAGAAATAGGGCTGTAAATACTTTTGTACAATACAAGTTAAGCAAAGGCTATTCTTAGAAGACATAATTTATATGAAATAGTCCCTGTATAGTTAATATTTTGACCGCTCCAGTTAATTACCATGGTCTCATCAGGACGGTAGATCGCCGTCTCTCCAAAATGCTTCTCAACTATATTCAATACAACCCAGTAAGTATTCTTCTGTATCTCGGGGCAGCGTACCTGGGAGGAAGTCAAATTCAACTAAGCAGTTCCAGCGCCCGTTCGTCGGACCATACAACTACAGCCGGTGAATCCTTGGCTCGCTGTCAAACAAGTTCAAGTGTGACACTTCCTAATGAGACCATCGTCATTGACTGCCTTGTCTGTGAGAAGCTGCACCAGCCCTCCTGTGATGGTGGACCAGAAGACCTTCACCGCTAAGTGAAATGCTCGCCACTCCAACAGCTTGATGTGGAGTTGGGTCTCTGCCGCTGACGAGGGTTCCCTAATCTATGTCTCCCATATGACCTTCCCATCCCAGAAGTGATACATCCATCGCCACTGTTACGCCTGGGTGGAATAGGGAGATGGGTCTGCCACTGGCACAATCTAATTCATTGGGGAATATGTTGGATACTGCCCACAATAGGGCGAGTCAGTGTCTGGCAGGACACAAAGATTTTTTGCAGCTGCTCCAGTTGTATCGGCAGGTCACGCAGTGGCATGAGGTCCTGGACGTTGCCTTTATGTGCCATGGCCATGAAAGAACTGGGAGACCTGCTGGGTTTGCAGCAGGGTCTGGCGCTGGTAGTGTTGAAAAACCCTACTGTAGCTAAAAGGGGACGAGATTTGTGATGAATTTGCATGGCGGAGGGAGACAAGCAGTCAGGAGGCGCACTGATTGTGTACCCCCCACCTGACAGGATCGTGACACACCCCAACCACCTGCAGGGGAAACGTGCCACCTCATCTCATAGCTGCCAGGCGCTTCACTATGTCAGCAGACTGGTGGTTTACAACTGTGCCTACGTTGGGGCACCACATGTTTTTTCCAGCATAATCTGGTGTACTCCCCCTGTGTGGGATGACAGCACCCACCGAAGACTGCACCTTTGTGTAGTCTGGGACAGTGCACCTTCCATGTAATTCTGAACTGGGTTTTTAAATATGGTACATTTTCTGTGCCTATTTAATTCAGGTATACAAAGAATGTGGTACTACTTGTATACAAGGGTAGGAGAAGGAAGAATGAAGTTCTAAGGTGGCGGAAATGTTTTTGTCAAAGTGCTTTATTCCCTAAACACCCTCCCGTACCCTGAACATAATGAGATTACGTAGATTACACCTCTGCGTGCCTCATGCTGCCATTTGTATTTCAAGACCAGTGATTAATGTGGCTTTATCAAGTTCAAAGCCATTAGGTGTTCCCGACCTGTCTGATCGAGCTGCATTTGTACATAGGCCTTCCTATATTATGAGATTTATTCCTGCTTCAGTCTTTAATTGCGATGAATACTTTAATACCCAGGCATGAAGTCATCGTCGAGCTGTTTAATTAATCCATCTGTCTTGCCACCTCTTCCCCTCTGCATCCTTAACCAGTGGCCTAGCCAGTGTGCCCTGGGTCCCAAGGTAAGAAAGGAAATGTGACCCCTGCCCTCTGTTTTGACTGTGGAAAACAGCAATAATCATTGTTCTGTGGGCCCCTCAGGCCTCTGTTTGAACTGTGACAAATAGCAGTTATCAGGGTTCAGTGGGCCTTTAAGGTATCTGGGACCTGGTGCCATCGCACCTGCTGCACCAATGGGAAGCTATGCCCCTGCCCTTATCAGCTTCTATTCTAGCCCAACTGGAGAACCGAAGCAGCCAAGTACTGATCTGGCCATATCTGCAGGCATGCAGCCGCCTCTTCCACTGAAGGGATTTAAGTCGCATGAAAGCAGCATGCGGGAAACAACTATTTTTTTTAACCTGAATCCGTTTAAAACCAGGGACGAAAAACGGTTCATCGTCATCCCTTGCTTATCAGAAGGGTAAAATAGATTCCTCTAACATTACAGTGTACAACATAAAAATGTGATTCTGTGTACGAATTAGAACTAGCATGCATATAGAAAGGGGAGCCTTTGGCCAAAATAGCTATTTTTCCTACCCATACTTTTAACACAGCTTATACAAAAAATGCTAATTACATTGTCATCCGGAAATGGTCATTAGCGCCTACTCATAAGCAAATGCCACTTAGAAATGTCTTTCACTTCAAGCTTTCAAAAGTAAATTGATTTGAAAGCAGTATTGCATTTTTTGACATTATGTACTTTTACCAAAAGAGCATCAATTTTATATGGTACATCATAGAAAAAAGGAGTTGTTTATATATACTAAACCTCCAGAAACGTTTGATTAACCAGTTATAAAGTCACGTCTAGCTTAGTTAGTTTATAGTCTTCTTTTTTTTAAACTTAAACAGGAAAGCAGCTAAAGCAGTCTCTGGACATAAAATAGGATGTAATCATAATCTTTAGATACATTTTCTGAGTTTCAGTAACAATGTGTGTCTTCTGGGTTTACTCCAAACCACTATAATAAACATATTCAAAGTTTTTAGATTTGATCTTTTTGCACTGGTTTCTATTGCAGACAATAATCTAGATTTAGACCCAGGATCAATTCCACCCATGGCTTTTAAAATCTATTTATCAATGATCTCTATTAGTGTTATCGCAACTAAAACGGTACTAGAACTGATCTGAGAGATGGACCTTCAAGTATTATGCTCAGTCAATTTATTGAACAAACTATGGAGTTAAAATTAGAATAGATTAGATCTACAAGCATTGCCTGACCACTGTATTTTATATCAATAGATTACTTATCAGCACATTTTCTCTAAGTACAATTCAGTCATCTTCTATTTTTCGGTGAGCTCGTGCTGGGTCTGTTAGAACTCTTTCAAAAATATGACATTTAAATGTCCAAAAAATCAAGAATTCTAGTTTCAAGCCTGGTCAAACCTTAATGAATGCTACACCAAAATATGCCCTTGTGTTCCTACATTTTATTGTGCACCATGATTCAGAAATGGCATGTTTTTGCTTTCGGAGGTAAAATTCTAAATATATTTATTGTTGTTGCCAGCCGAAACATTATCACTAATTGGGAAGATAACAACAAGTGGTCTTGTGATGCTTGCTGGAATGGGAAGTGTTTAATCAAAAAGTGGATAGAATTCAAGTTTAGGAGACAATTTTACAAAAGTGTATGGATGTTGTATATATTTCAAATTGTTGATCTCCAAAATGGCCTAAATCAATAAATTGAATTGAAATTCAAGTTTATCATTTGAATCCTATTGTTGGAAAAGATGTGATTTTGAACCCCATGAGGTGGTTCCTTTCCAGAAAGCATTCAGGTTGTAATCATGAGTCAAATAATGCTTAGGAGGATACAATATTCAAATTGAATTCTAATTACATATGAAATGTTCATTGTTCAATATATTTCTCTTAGTATTTTAATGTAAGGCATTTTTATGCCTAAGCAAAATAATTAGTATTTGTTTTTCTATATGTAGGAAGCATTACATTAATGAAATCACTGTATCCTACCTTCTTTGTTTCCTTTCCTGTTCTTTATGAACGTTTCTATTGTTGAACTTTAAAGATTGCCCGAAATTAGGAAATGTGCTCTACATAACTTTGCTGTGTTACATTATGTTGATTTTTATGTACAACTATCGTCTCTTATGTGTATGGCAACTGATGTTCTGTTTTGCTTTAATAATCAGCTTATGTTTATTAGGTTTTATTATTCAATAAAATGTTTCAAACACAACAAATGGTAGTTGATATGTATTTACAACTGCAGCATTTTTATTGTATGGGCACTTTCAAAGGGGCCAAAGATATGGTCTGCGGGTTGACGGAGTACCACATTGGCATCAGCAGGGAGAGGTTTGGGCAGGTGATTGGGGATACATGTAAACTTGGAAGTAGGGGGAACAACGCATATACATTGTGTGGACTGTGACTCCTGAAGTTATTGTGAGGGATACCATGCTACCGTGTAAATGAATTATTGATTATTAGCAACAAACTTTATTCGGTTTTATAAAAGAAAACCATACATAAAATGATAAAACATTTTCCAAGTTACAGATTGACAAATATAATATGTACAAGTTAATCAAAACACAAGATAAAAATTCATGAATTACAGTACAGAAGTTAATCGCAGCTTGACCTGAGTCTAACAGCGACCCGTAAAAAGTTAAGCATATTCAAAACAGTGTCATTAGAGCAGTTATTAAAAGATAAGAGCTGGTCTCACCCTCCTAAAACCCGCTTTTTTGAGAATGGGAATAATAAATAACTTTCTAGGGACAGCATAAAAACTACAAAACCTTAAAAAGTGCATCATGTCCTGAGGAGACTCACCGTTGCAGCCACTGGGCATGAGGCACTGGCCTCTGTGAGAGCCACGAGGGTGTGCCAAGAGGTAATGGAAGAGGTTGAGCCGAAACAGGGTCAATAGATCATGGATGCTTTTAAGCCCTAGAAGATAAGGTTCGCTGGTTGGTCCGGTTTTTAACCGCATGCGTGCGGGCGGAATTCCGCTGGCACGCTGAGAATCTGTAAAGCCCTTTATTCATGACGAGCTGGGCTCGTCATGAGCGTGCGAGGAGGCTACCTCATGACGAGCCCAGCTCGTCATGAGCGTCGAAGGGGTTAACACGATGTACATACGCACACTAGGCTTACACAGCTCATTTCCCTCTCTTTCACAGCAGCTCATTCTTAAAAAACACTCTTTGACCAGAGAAAGGTCCCTCTTACATATGCACTCAGGTTTAGCAAATAGTTTCTACCTACCCTGGAGAGACCAACTCTTATATACTGGAGCCATCGGATGCTTGAGACATGGTCAAGTGAAAGTCATTCCCGTAGGACATCTTTGCAAGTGTATTTTCTTAACCCCTTGGCTGCGGGGCATATTCCCCTGCTGTGCTGGTGGAGTGGAGGGGCGCGCACAGTGCCCCGGTGCTCATGACGAGCTCAGCTCGTCATAAGCCACGGTTCTTGTGTACGAGCTGAGCTTGTCACGGCCATGCCCGTTTCAATAGAACGCTCAGCACAGCAGGGGAATAATCCCCGCGTGTGAGCATTCTAACGGCCGTGACGAGCTCAGCTCTTCATAAGCACACGGGCATGGGAGGGGTTAATAAGCCCAAATATTAAGCCACAAAGACAGGGGACGGAAAGCCAGTACATCTGAGAGGAAAGAAATCCCCAACTCTTCGTGCACGACATAAAATGGGTTGCTTTGTGGGACAGAAAGGGCACGTCGCAGGAAAGAGTTTTCAGCACTTTGCACTGCCCCTACCCCAATGTAACCGCTTATCTCACTCCCATAACTAACCTTTGAGATATATTTGACTTCATATATCTTCAAAAGAGCCCCTATTGGCTTCCCTTCCACTCTGCTGGCAAAGTTAAGAACAGCTGCAAAAGCTTTCGCTATATCCCCTTTCTTGCAAGTCAGCAAAGGGCACCAACTCAAGGAATCGTTACACAACTCCTAAATAGGAGAAAACATTGGTCTTGGGTATTGACGAAAGGTGAACTGCTTAGCTTTACGAGGTCCCATCTGCAAAAATGAACGCATTGGAATGATTAAACGAAAGATTCAAGTTCTTCATAAAAAGGGAAGAAGAATTAAGAAGAAGTTGTAGGCCCCTAGTTGTCCTCGCCCAAGGACTGCGTCGTCCGCGTAAAGGAGGACTGGCAGGCTACGCTTGCCTACCTGGGGACAATCAGCATTTGTGCTTTGCAACATCTACATGAAGTCATTACCGGTACTGTTCATTCAATTTCACCTCACGTGCTATAACTATGCCGATGACACACAAATACTCCAACTGGAACACCCCAAAGACATTGGAAAATCCCCAATTTTCAGTTGTCTCAGAGCTGGGGATCAGTGGATGACTTGGAGCCATCTCAAATTGAATGCTTCCAAAATGGAAATATGCAAATGTGGCGATTGGAAACTGTTGGACCTGGCCCTTTTGGCACGTTCACCCCAAAACTTTTTGCTTTTTCCTAGCCCATTTCTGTTACCTGGTGTTGGTGATTTTAGGCCTCTGCGCACTTTTTCACTGGGGTCCAGTGTAAAATTTGTGCGCTCGCTGTGTATGTGTGGTGAGTGACCTGCCCTCCCATAGGAATGCATGGGGAATATGTGTGACCATGGTAGTATCTGATGTGTGGGGAGTGCAGGGTCGAGTTTGGTATGTGCGAACTCGTGAGATTGAATGCTGCGTAATGATGTATGCGGCATGAATGTGGCTAGTGTGGAAGTGCCACTTCTAGACATGGGTGTGCGTGTGTAGTGAGTGTGCGAACACGTGATTGGCTGAAGCCGGGCTCCAGGAGTCTGGATGGGTCTGCCCAGTGGTGAGTGTTGAGATTAGCATGCTGATGTGAGGGGAGGGGTTCACCTGGGTCCTGAATAGGGCTGGGCTTTCCCCACACAATGCTGGCTCCGCCCCCTGTGGTGCGACTGATGACCCTAGCCTGACTAGTGAATGGGAGGGGTGGCTGAGTTCATCAAGGGGGCTCCCAAACCAGCTCCGCCTAGTTTTTCACCCACCCTGCACCTTTAGACAAAGGAATTCCCTGTATAAAAAGGGGCTGTGTCCCCTTACAAAATGTTCTTGTTCTTAACTTGAATCCTGCCAGGGGCATGCTGCTGCTTGGGCCCAGAGGAAAGCTTGCCTCCCTGGGCCCTGCCCTGCCCCTGGATGTCTGGAAGACTTTCCCTGGATAGGAGCTGTTGGTGCTCCCTCTCTTTGTCCCTGGGCTGGTGTGTCTCTAGCGGTGGGGAGCGCTTTTAATTTCCTATAGCGCTTGGAAGCGCTTTATTTGGTCCTCTAGCGCTAGGAGCGCTTTATTTTCCGATAGTGCTTAGGAGCGCTGTGTGCCAGGAATTCACCGCCGGCCCCGGGGATTACCGAGGAGACGCTGTGGCCACCTCCCTGCTCGGGGCCGCACTGCCATTGGCGGCCCTCCGAGGCAGGAAGCCAGGCAAATTCAGGGAAGACGTGGGCGGGGCCTGAATGAGGCAACTTCCGCTTCCCCCTGCCTGGGGGAAGCCTTCGCTACGTTGCCGGTCTCCCATGCGAAGGAGGGAGACTGGAGATGTGCCCGGAGATGCTGGCTGCCCCCGCCGCAACCAGAGGAAGAGTGTTGTGGCCTGTCGTGGGGCTCCCCTGTGCTGAGGGAGCCCCACGGTGCCCAGAGGAGCCTGGACCGATGTGCCGAGAACAGCCCTGCCGCTGCGATGAGAAGGAGTCCCCCCCACCCCCCGCAGGAAGCCCGGTGAGTGAGAGAGGGCTGGGGAGGGGCTCCAGGCGGCCGAGTGGTGATGCTTTGTTAAAGCCCCGTAGGTTGGGGGCATTTAGAACGGCCCCGGAAGGCAGCGGGCCGGTCCCACGCTAGCACATTGAGAGGGGACATTCAGGGCGGCCCCGGATGGCATTGGGCCGCCCCCACGTTTTATCAGTGACGATCCGAGCTCGAGGCTCCAACGTTGGGACCCATTTTTGTTCAAGAGCCCCATTGGGGGTCCCCACGGCCAGTGGTGCCGATGCCTGGTTGATGAGGGGCATGATTGTTTAATGAGCCAATGTGCTCACCGTGGCATATGTTGGATGTCTAGAGCCTATGCGTGGCTCCAGTTCGGGGGCACTTTTAGTTGGCTAGAGAGCCTGTTTGGCTCTGACTGGCCTATATGTATTAAAAAGCCTAGCCCCCCCCCCCCATATGTATGTGCAGAGCCTAGAAGGCTCCCAGTTGGCGCAGTTTTGGTCCCTGAGGGCTAGTGAGAGCCCTGTCGCAGTTCTGCTTCACAGCTGCCCAACAAGTAGTGGGCAGCTGCACCGTTTAGGCGCAATGTGAGAGAGAGAGTCCTTGAGAGGGAGAGAGATGGCACAGTGGTGCCAGGCCTGCTACAGCTGCGCAGCACTTAGTGCCAGCTGCAACGTTTAGGCCATGTTGTTGTTCCCAGCTGCCCAGCAATTAGTGGGCAGCTGCAAAGTTTAGGTTTGCGCCGATGGCGCACCCCTGACTGGTGCTGCATTGGCAGCGCGCCCTGACATTCTGGACACAGGGCTTTTTGAGTCCCCTTGTTGGATGGCCAGTTGGCCAGGGGGCTGGTATGTGGGTAGTGCGCAAGGCCCTAATGTGATTTCTGCGGAATGTGATTTTGCTATGTTTTTGATAGTAATTGCCTAAGGTGATGTTTTGCGCAATTGTGTTTTCTTACACCTCTGAATGTGTCGTTTATACATCATGTGTTTTTCCTGTGTTGCACCTCTGAATGTTTTAGGCATCATGTGTTTTCCTTCCCTACACCTCTGAATGTTGTGATGCATCATGTGTAATGTGTTCTTGCCTATACCCCTAAATGTATGGTGATACTTAGGTGGTTGTTCTTTCTAGTACAGATGTGCTAGTGAAGCCCAGGTTCCCTGCGTAATATTCTCCGAAGGTGGTTAGGGTTGCGTAGGTGGTACTTACCTGTTACCAGTAGTTACTGGTTGTGTGCTAAAGTGATTATTATTCTATGATCTACAAAGTGCTATTTCTAACAGTATTTCTAGTTCTAAAAGGGTTCTGACAGTGGCCCATGTGGCCCTGTCCTGTAAAGAATCCCTTGTGAATATTGCCCGTGCCAGTTGGCACAATGTACATGTGTGATTACTATCTGATGTGTTTTGACAATACAAAAGTTATTTTTATATAAACTTGTGTGTAGTTCCTTTTGTGGTGTGCCTAGGATGTTGTTGTTGTTGTGTGCGTTCGCAAATGCTTTACACATTGCCTCCGGGATAAGCCTGTCTGCTCGTGCCCAGCTACCAAGGGGGGGAGCAGGGGTTATCTTGGCGTGTGACTCCCTTGCCCTGACTAGAATGGTGGTTTCTGCCTGGCTTTGGCGTAAGCCTTAGCTAACCAGAAATCCCATTTCTAACAGAAACATTATGACCCGCTTGCCGCCTGGCCTGATGAACTGGGATCACTGCCTAAAGTATCGAAGGAAGTTAGAAACCTCGGAATGACCATGGACTCCAAGCTATCAAATAATGCCCAAGTGGACAAACTAGCAAGATCAAGCTTTGTCACTATAACAACACTGCAACAAATGTTCCCTCATTTGGGATTTCCACACAAGGTCCAAGCTACGATCACCCTTGTTCTGTCCAAACTCGATTACTCCAATAGCCTCTACCACGGATCACATTTAACGACCATGAAAAGACTACAACGGATTCAGAACTCGGCTGCCAGACTACTCCTGCATATCAAACCGGGAGACCACATCTGACCTGGCTTGAAAACCCTGCATTGGTTACCGGTTGCCAGAAGATCCACATTCATGCTACTTTGCATCACCCACAAAGCACTCTATCAATATCTTTAATCTACATATACTTACCTCCTTTATGCATCTATATACTTTCAATGTACTTATGGATCTATACATTTATCACTTTCTTCTAATTAAGTATTTCCAATGCACTACCCTATTTCTCAGCATATACCTCTCTCAATATATCTTCTAGCCCAACTATCTGTCTCATCTCGACTACTATTTCCAATGCGCTACCCTATCTCTCACCCTATACTGCTATCAATATATCCCCTACATCCACTCTCTCATTTATCCCAAATCCCATACCACTACTATGATCCCCAAAATAACCCTTTCTTGACTCTCTCCTACTCTACCCCTCCCTGCATCATCCGACTTCTTTTACTATACCGATTCCCAGAGCAAACCTTTCTAAACTCTTCCCACTGACTCTTCCCCTCCAAAAACCCCCTCCTACTGCTATGACCTAAAAAAGAAATCCTTAACTATCCCACCACTATCCTTGTCAATCAAAATAACAGACTAACATGTTCACTTCTCAAATTCCATATTCCACTATACTAATTCACCACTAATCCTTTATGGGTTCCTGAGTAGCGTGCTACTTGCCAATGAAGCGTTTCAACACCCCATCAGGGTTAGAAACGTTATATAAATGCAAATCTTTTTTTCCTTTTCTACTCCTCCCCAACCCTTCTCAATCCAAATAACTGACTAACATAGCCACCACTCAAATTAATTTGCTGTTTCACCATACTAATTTAACACTAATCCTTATGGGTTCCAGAGTAGCATCCTACTCACCAAAAAAGCACTTCAAAACCCCATCAGGGGTAGCAAGCGCTATATAAATACAAACCTCTTTCCCTCTTCTATCCCGCTGCCTACCCTTCTCTATCCAAATAAATGACTGACATATCCACCACTCAAATTAATTTCATGTTTCACCATACTAATTCAATGCTAATCCTTATGGGTTCCAGAGTAGTGTGCTACTCGCCAAAAAAGCGCTTTAAAACCCCATTAGGGGTAGCAAGCGCTATATAAATTAAAACCTCTTTCCCTCTTCTATCCCCCCACCTACCCTCCTCTATCCAAATAACTGAATAATGTATGCACCACTCAAATTACTTCATATTTCACTATACTAATTTTCAACACTAATCCTTTATGGGTTCCAGAAAAGCGCTTCAACACCCATCAGGGGTAACAGGCGCTAAATGAATGCAAACCTTTCTTCCCCTTCTATCCCTCCACTATCCTTCTCACTCCTAGAAACCCTAACCGAATAGCATCAGTGTCACATTAGCTCTTCGTCCTACAGCAAAGTAACCAATGATTAGACAACCCAGAACATGCGACTTAGGTTACTCTCAAGAATCAAGAACACTCTTTTTTTTTTGTTATTCTCATACCAGTCCACAACACGGGTAAAAAAGAGACACAGTAAAGTTTAAAAAGTTTATTTTAACAACGTGCTCTAAGATGCAGTATTTTTGCGAGCATAAGCAGGGATATGAATAAAAATAATACAAGCAGCATTGTTACAATTCCATAAAACACAAAAGGGGAACTCATATTATAATGATGGTGGGAACAGGTCCTATAGTGCTTTGTATGCCACACCCCCTAGTGAGGAACTATGTTTTATAAAATAGAGAAGGTCTCTTAGGCTTGTGTGGGTGACCCCATACCTCCAAGTGTTTCAAATCATGTATGCAGTGTTCACGTTTTTATTTTCACTCACCGACCTTGCCGTGATTGCATGCCCTATTTCCCAGCAGCCTACCACTTCCTTTCGGACTTTTTCAGGCAGACAAGGGACCTGATTGTGATGGTTATCTCGAGGTTTATTTCTATAGTAGCCAGAATGGTAAAATACTTGTCGGGAAGCAACCCTCCCTGATGGATAGATGGTATTTATCAACCCCGTTCAAATCTGATACCCAGGAGCAAAGCAGCTTTGACCTGCTGAAATCTACACTGGAGGGGGTTGGGGCTAGGGGAGGGGTAGTGTGGTCTTTAAACCAACTGGTAATTACAGGGTTTATTGAAATCCGACCCACTTGTAAATGCAATCCCTGTGCGGCCTAAACAGAGTTTTAAAATTTCAAAGATTTGGCTTACCAAGCGCCTGGGGAGCGGAGGCGGCTCCGTGGTCTCTGCGTCGGAAAGAGAACAAGACCGCACGCTCAGCGGCTCCTTCCTCTGCGTATGTCGCTGTACTGTACTGTGTCACTGAATTCAAGCATTCACCCTAATATGTCAGTGACGTCACGTCATGTAAGTTGGCTTGGGTACAGCACTGTCCCAAAAAGATGAAAGAGGAGAGGAAAACCCCATCTATGTATGGCTGCATGCTATTTCCCCAAGAAAAGAAAGATGCTACAGTGGAGAAAGAAGCCTTAGCTATTAAAGGCACTTCAATACTACTTGGAAGGACAGGAAATTGCCCTATATACATACCATGCTCCTCTTGAATGGCTGGCTCATAACAAGGGTAGAAACCCTCGCATACTAAGATGGTTCCAGGCCCTTCAGCCTTTTCATTTTAAAACGCAACACCGTAAGAGAAGGGGGAGAACAAGAGAAAGACGCCAGCATGGAGGAGAGAGAGGAGCGAGACCAGCAAAACAAAGGGACATCAGAAAAGAAGCCTCGAGTCAGCGCCACACCGGAGGAAAAGAATCGGCAGGACCGCAGCAAGGCAGAAGAGATCCACTATGTGTGGTTCACCACCGAATGGTAGGCATTGCCAGAGATACTGCTGCAGCCCGCAGCAGCTCAGGAGAGCTCTGAGCAAGGTGGGGCGCATCATTGTGGGAGGAGGAGTACCTGCATGAAGGGGAAAGGAGAAAAACTGGAGACCCATGCATTTGTCTTAGAAAGTGCCAGTATACAAGTAGGGGGAGTATAATATGAAATTCTCCCCTAAGTTGGGCACAGGAACTGAGAGATCCAAAGCTTCCATTTCTTTTCTCTTTATTTCCTTCCCTACCTTCTCCTTTTGCACTTATCTGTGAACTTCTTAATAACCTTGGGCACTCCCACCGGTCCACCATGACACTCCTACCAGAGAGAAAAGAGACACAGAGTGTTTGGAATCCTTCATAGTGGGTGACCTGGTGACGGGAGAAAATAGTAAATGTATTTGTAAATGTATTTGAGCTTGTAAAGCGCACTGCTACCCGTCCGTAGGTTTCCTGGCGCTGCATAACTCTGGGGAACCCGTCCTGGCTTTCCCTGTGGGATGGTCCCTGCTGGGAGTCCCCAAGGGGGAGCCAGGCATCCCTGGAATTGATGGGGCCGTTAGGCAAGCTAATGCCCAGAGTTGCCGAGTGGAACCCCTGATTAGAGTAAGCACCGAAGCGAGAATTATCGAGTCCGCTGACCCAAGTCCACGACCCTGCCGCGTCGGGAATTGAACCCTGGTCCCGGGCCGACTTCTGCTCCCGGGTCTGCCGCCTCTAACCAGTGAGCCACACTACACCATAGTAAAAAAATAAAGTAGCTTACACCCCGCATTGTCCCTATATTTAGTTCTCGCGCCTAGCGTTGCACTGCGTAGCAGTGCTTCGCGCAGCGCAAGGCATTGTGTAATTGAAAAAGGGGGTTTCAGCAGTCACTTTGGACTGTAAAACGCCCGTGCGTGTGCTTTTTTGTTTAGTGCTACCCCATTGGCCTTTGCGTGCGTCTTTTTATAAAAGACTGCACGCAATTGGCCAAAGGCAGGCGCGTTGCTCCGCCCACGGCCTATTGATGTCTATTACGCGCTTGATGCGCGTAATAGACACCAATAGGCAGTCACATGGTTTCTATTAGCGTGCACACACGGGCGCGATAATAGAAATACATGCCTTACAGTGGCGCGCGCTCGCGCTTCTTCTTCATTGAATTTCCTGTTGTGTTTCACTTTTGTCCCCTCCCATGGCCCCATGACTGAGTATCCAACGTCATCATGACGACCTCGGACCTCGATCTTTCTTTGGTGGAGATTTCGTCCTCTTCCCTCTGACCGACCCTGGTATTGCTCTCTTCTGGGGTTGTGACGGCTAAACGCTGCTTTGTCTCTCCCTCACTTGAGGTGACCCCCCTCCTCCTTGCCTCCCGCGCTCCAGACGAGGGCGAAGTACCCCCTTCTTCTATGCTCGCCCATTTCTAAGGCAGTTTGGGCTGAGCAGGATTTGCACCCACCCCGGCCACAGGGTCCTGTGCGGACCCCCATCTTGGTCGCCATGCCACTTGATGCACCGCCTACGCCGGTACCAGACAAGGCTGGGGTCTGTTGGAGCTTGTTGTGTCTTTCGCCCACCCACTCTAGCCAGTCCAGAAAGTCCAGCTTGGGACTTCTATGCCGACCACCAAGCCTTGTTGCTGATCCCCACTGGGTGCCAAGCTACCTGCTATAACGCCTCAGCTGACACAGGACTAAGGTGGGCCGAGACGGAGCGTGTTGGATCACCCGCCCCACCCGCTCTAGCTTTCCGGAGCACCCTGCTTGCTGGAGCTACTACAATGATGCATCCTGGACGAGGCAGGGGTGCATCCGTGTAGGAAGTACCTCCTACTGCCCTTGCCTGTCGTGGCTTGGCTGTTGGGTATTATTCCTGACCAGTCCTGCATCTGTGCTGCCCGGCACTCTCTGGCTACACAAGCCTGACCGCCGAGCTGATTAGTGCGGATCTCCGTGAGGTGGTGATCGTAACGGGCCTTGCTCCTCTCCTGGGCTCTTGTTTGAGTCTTTCTTGGCCCTGGCTGCTGCTCCGACCCTCACGACATAGGTGAGCGCCACGCCTGGTGCCCTCGCCATTGAGTTCTGGTGTGCCCCACTGGGGTCTTTCTACCTCATATCCATCGAATTTGGGTGGGTGTTCGTGGCTGCCCGCTGGGTTGCCACTCTTGCCTTGCCTTTTACGCTGCCTGTGAACCTCACACTCTTACTGCTGGTTTTAGTAAAGGGGTGAGACTCTGGAATGCTCTTCCATAAGAGCTTTTAAGTCCTCAATCCACGTTTTTTCTTTGTGTACAACCACAAAGCTGTCTGTCTCATCTTGTGTCTAATTCTTCTCGGTATGACTGTTGTGTAAGTGCTTTTGCATGACGAATAGGAGAGAGCGGGTAAACCGCGTGCCACTGTCCCTCAAAGTTAGCTCTGGCTCATTTATTAGTTGCTTGCCTGGATCAGGTGATTAGCATGCACCGCAAAAGGCTCAATTTTAAATGGAGTTGCAGGTTACCTATTGTAGCTCTGTTTAGGATTAAAAAAAATAAACATATCACAACTTACTTGGAAGCTACATTGACATTTATTGTCCGGGAAGCCTGCCTCAAGTAGGTGTTTGAATATATGGAGAACGCTTTGAGGCCGAGCCTCTTTCATAATGTCAGTTGGCGTCTCCGGTTGGTCCACATACCTGATGCACCATTTATTAAGGAGGGAAGTGTAGACCTCGATAAACCCTTCTGTAGCACTGCAAGATATGTCCAGGAGGGCCAGATCACTATGAAAACCACTTAAAATCTAATTTACAGGCAGCGATTCTGAATGGAATAGGGTTATTCAGTGGCTGTTTATCTCGAATATCTGGGATTAATGCTCCAGCATTTCTGTTTAAAAAAAAAGAAAAGAAAATGTTTTCTAGCAGCTTGGTTGATATTGTCGATGCGCTTAGCCTGGATGTACATTTTCGAGGCTTGAGGTGTGGTACGAAAACACTATCTATGCTCCTGATAACTGCAGTTTGCTGTGAGTAAACCTGACAGCAAGGTTGGAATGTGTGCTGCTTGTGTTCGTACTGTATGCGTTTTTGTGATGGTAAGTCTGATGTGCTGGACAGAGCGACGCTGGCTAAAAGCCCTCTCTACATTTGGTACCCGTGTTTGGCTTTTTTTTCCTGTTTGTGTATTTTTTAATTTCACTCTGAAATAATGGCAGTGAATATTTATATTTAGCAGATGCACACATGACATACAGCCATAGCACAACAGAAGCAAGTGGTGAGGTGTGAAGTAATGCAATACTGCATTACATGGCAGTGTTTGTGAAGAACTCCAAAACTGCAGGCTTTCGTCAACTTAATTCACACAGTTGCTCTTTAACCCACATGAACATTTTATTCACATTTAAAACAAGCATTTGCAATGCAATAGGTCTCGCATTATTAAAGTTTGAGCTATTGGTGTTGCATTATTTACCAATGCCAATAGCTCAAACGTTAATAATGCGAGACCTATTGCATTGCAAATGCTTGTTTTGGGAGGAGACTGCCAGTGGCACCATCCCTCAAGAAACCTGTGGAGAGAAAAAGGAATCCATTACTACACCTGTCAAGACGAAGAAGCTGCAGCCCCCACTCCTTTTGTTTTGTCCTCATCTCACCTTTAAGCATTGAGTGTTACAGCCGTTGTCGTGGACCTGGGCTCCGTCCGGCCAACTGCGGATGCTTAGGTCCCCAGACCAACTCTTTATACTGGAGTTTAAGGTGTAATCATAGGACTGGGAGCCTTCGCACTTCGGTATCTACACAGTCTCACCTCTCTGCCCATGGTGATAAGGGGTTGCCAGAGGCTATTTAAGGTGTTACCAACACTGGCTAAATGAAGGCGAGCCATTGCAAATGCAGAATTCAGCCAGTCCTCCGTTCTTGGGGGGTTAGGGTCTTTCCATTTCAGGCAGATCTCCCTGCGCGCTAATAGGATCAGACACAGTAATAGTCCTCTATCTCTTACAGCCAAGTTTTTTGTTGATAGGCGGTCATCAGTAAAAAAGACTAGAGTCCCATTAACCATGATGTTGGTAGCAAAAATCCTGCGCAGGTAGCCTCTGATTCCTTCCCAAAATGTTACCAATTTTTCACATTAAAAAAACCATCGATATATTTTGCTTTAGGAGCCAGGCCTCTATAACATTTAGGCTCGGGTATTGGGGCAAACTTTGCAATTTTAGCTGGGGTATAATAGATACGATTAGTTACAAAGAAATGGTTTTTATTTAGGCTGGCGGATTTAGTATATTTGTATAAAAGATTAAAGGAAGTCTCTAATAATTCCTCTATTATGGATTGGAAGGGAGATTGCCTCCACACCAAGGCCTGCAATGGAATGGCTTTGTCGTCTGCTTCAACCATTTTCCTGTACCAAATTGATACCTCTCTCTTAATCTGATGTTCTGACATAAAGAGATTCTCAGTTTCCCAATCTCCCATTATAGCCCCGCTCTCTGCCTCAAACCATGATTTCAGTTGTAGAAACTTAAATTTGGAGAACCCAGGGCCTATCTTAGCTTTTAGTATTTCCCACCAATACATCCCATTGGTACCCCCCAGATCTGACCAAATGGAGACTCCAGCCTCCCTAATAGGGGCACCCAAACCATCTTTAAGACAAAGAGGAGTCCCCGGGGAATCCCAAATGGGGGCATGGTCTGAATAGTACCCTATCTCGCACCTAGTCCTTACTTTGCACCAGATTTCTAGCGTATTTTTCAGGACCTTTAGGCGCACCTTCTTGAAGAATTTTTTTGCTCCAAATTACGGGAACGTGCGATCGGCCCGAGGTTATCTAGAGCACAGCTTTCCAAACTGTGTGGCGCGACACATTACTGTGTCGCGCCCCAGCCGTAGTTGCTTTTTTTTTTTAAACTTGTTTTTATTAGCATTTCGATATTGCACAATACAGACCATATCCTGAGACATATACACAATAGAGTGCACGAACAACAGTGGGGGTCGAGAATGGGGGAACAGTGGCGGTTGGGTCGGGTCCGTTTGGTCCGTGTGCTAGCAGTAGTAAGAAACGTGTGGGGTATAAACTAGGGGAAGAAGCATGTGGGTGCAAAGTGTGCGTAAGAAAGGGGGCGGTATGGGTCTGGTGAGACTGGACGTGACCAGGTGTATTGCGGAATCGTGGTGCTATCAGAGAGGGAGCCTTAGGCCTGGGATCATGACTGCATCGTGGGGCCAGGGGTGGCGGAACTGGGCGGGGGAGTTTCCGGAGCTCTCTCCTGTGTCAGCTGTTTGAAGCAGTGTATTAACATGGCCCATTCCATGGAGATGGGACGCTTCCGGGCCCCCTTAACCTCTTCTTCACGTAAAGCATCCTCCTCCGCCGCTGCCCACTTACATACCGCTCCCACCCATGCCGCCAAGGGGGGCCCGCGGGGGATCGCCAGTGCATGGCTATGCTCCTCTTTGCCAGTAATAGTGCCAAAGAGATGAAGCGCTTGTGTGCCCTGAGATGCTTGTGGATCCAGAATATGCCCAGCGCGCTGGCCTCCCAAGTGGAGAGGGTTGTAAGTCCCATGAGGTCCGTCAGAGTGGTGTGGATCACTTGCCATAGAGTGTGGAGGGTAGGGCAGCTCCAGAACATGTGACGGAAGTCTGCGTCCTGGGAGTGACATCTGGGGCAAAGGAATTGGGAGTCGGGGTAGAATTTTTGTAGGCGTGCTGGCGTCAAATATGCCCTATGAAGAATGTTGTATTGTACGTTTTTGAAACGGGCATTTCTAGATGTCTTTTTGGGGGCTTTGAGTGCCTTGACCCATTCAGAGTCGTGTAGTGGGCGTCCGGTGTCGTCTTCCCATGTGGCGCGCAGCGCTGTCAGGGGTGTATGCGCAATGTCGCGTAGCGCCCTGTATAACCAGGTGTCGGCCCGTCCCCATGTGTAGGATGGCGTATATAACCGGATGCGTATCTCGTTCCCCAGCCTGAAGGTTGTGATGGGGCGGAAGCCTTCCAGGAGCTGACGATGACGCAGGAACTGACCTGGGGGAGGCCGTACTTGACCCCAGCCGTAGGTGGGTCGCGCGATGAGATGACTTCTGCCGGGAATCGGCAGTCGAGCTGCAGGGGCTCTTAGAAGGGGTGAAACAACAACAAAGCCCTATTAAAATGCGCAAGGTCTTTAATGACCTGTGAAGTGCTCGGGTGCGGCTGTGAGCGGTCCCGGGCTGCCACACACGACAGGGGGGGGGTGAGTGGGATGACCCTCTGATGCCAAGGGGGGTGGGGGCTGAAACCCTTTGATGTCCACCTCATCTCCCGTATAAGGCAACCCTCCAGGCACTCAATACCACTGAACACATACAGGGTCCCGTCTCATCCCTCCTATAAGGGCAGCCTTGGGGTCACTCATGACACGTTCACTGCTAATCCCCCCCCCACCCGTCCTCCTGTAAGGACACTCTGGGGTCATTGCCCGTACAGTGCTGCTGCCCGCCTCACCCCTGCTGAAAGGGCAGCCAGGTTTGGTCAATCATGGCCAGTGAGTGGCATGTACAGTGCCCCCGTAGCATGTCATGTGTGGGCAGGGTGGGGGGACGTGCATGAACTGACCGAGCCTGTGTGGAAGCAGCGTGGGGTCACCCACGCATGCAGAAGATGGCTTTTACAGGCACTAATCTACTTTCTCTTAGTCAGTCACCTATGAGCAATAATCCACGCACCACATGATGCATCTCCTTCAGGATGGTCCAACGGTCCAGCGTGGACGTGGCTGCTGAACTCGGTCCGTCACCATGTGTATCAGAACGTGTTGTTAACCTGGCTCAACACTCTCCATTAATATTATCAAGCCAATGAAAGCGGAGGTGTCACTCCTGCAGGTAAAGCCAGACGTTAGGCAGAAAAGCTACATCCGGGTCAGCTTTCGGCTTCCAATTCGTGTTTCTAAGCACTTCCTAGCCTGTGTAGGGAAAGGTGCTGATGGACAGAGAATAAGATGAAAGGATTTGCTAAAGATCACACAGTTTGAGCAAGTGTGGAAGGCAGGATGAAACCACGGATTTTCATGCCATGGTTTCATCCTTGCTTGCTATTTCAGATGTTTTAACCCCTGATGAACTGCAGGGAATAAAAGATTGCCTAAAAGAGGCTGAGCTTTAGATGACATCTGAAGAAGTATGATGGGGGGGAGGGAGAAAGGGGGGTCCTCAAGGAGCAATTACATTAATAAATAATGGTAGAAAACATCCTTTACGTTTTACCATGCAGCTTTTGCCAAACTTTTTTTGTTGAGCAAACTAGAGCCAAAGGTATCAGAGCGCTTTACCTGAGCACCAGTTGTGTTACAGACAGACACTTGCATTTTTGTGTGTGTGTGTGTGGCGTTGTGTGTGTGTGGGGGGGGGGTTGTGTGTGGGGGGGTTGTGTGTGTGTGTGGGGGTTGTGTGTGGGGGGTTGTGTGTGGGGGGGTTGTGTGTGTGGGCTGTGTCTGTGTGGGGTGGGTTGTATGGGGTGGGTAAGGGGGTGTAGGGGTGTGTGTGGGGTTGTGTGGGTTGTGTGTGGGGGGGTTGTGTGGGGTGTGTGTGTGGGGTGGTGTGTCTGTGGGGTGGTATGTGTGGGGTGGGTGTGGGGGGGTTGTGTGGGGTGTGTGTGGGGTGGGGTATGTGTGTGTGGGGTGTGGGGTCTGAACCCACCATAGGTGGTTCGGGCTCGCTTGCTGCGCTTCCTTGCGTTACCGTGCCCCTGAATTTTTTTTCACAAAAAGGTGTGTCACCAACATGAAAAGTTTGGAAAGCTGTGATCTAGAGTCACCAAAGCGGCCGGGCGAGCCGAATTGGTCTTGGTCTGATAAATGCACGCATCCCGGGAGGTCAGCGCTCATCGGCATGTATTAGCTCTAGATTTACCACAGTTATCCAAGTAACAGATGGAGCGATCAAAGGAACCATAACTGATTTAATGAGCCATTCGCAGTTTCACTGTACCGGCCGTGTGTACTTACACGTGCATGGCTTCATCTTTGAGACAACCATTACCTGGTTGATCCTGCTAGTAGCATATGCTTGTCTCGCAGCCCCCACTCCTTACCCTTTTGGAATCGTGTTCATCAATATTATTGATTTATAAAACCGTAACATTATCCTAACACCCAAATAAAAAGCAAAATTCACAGAATCATCAAAGCCATATTTCCCTACCACAATGCCTGTCGGAAAATTGTTGGTTGACAACATTTTAAAAGACAGGTAGTCAGTCTAGTCAACCAAAAATGTTTTTCTCCTAATGGACGAATAAGGCTACAAGCAGATAAGAAATTGAACATAATGAAGGGGTAGAAGGGAATGCAAAGGAATAGTATCTCATTCCTGCCGTGCTGTACTGTTGTGGTAACTGGTAGTGTAAGACAACATTGGGGATCCATGACCACTGTCCCTGCCCCTGTATTTTTCTGTTCTCTTTTTTTGATAAACTATTTTTATTGTCTTCACACACAAATTCAGCCACATATTACAATGCATAAAAGCATAGGTATATACAAAAGGTAAGACTTTCCCGAAGTACAAATCTGGCAGGTTACAAAATAGTATAAGTAAACATTTCCATAAATCTAAATCCGCCCCCCAGCCACTTCCCCCACACCCTGCGATATTTCCTAGGACAACCACGTGTTTCATACAATGTTTTCTCCTGCGCGACGCACCAGTAAACCCCGCTCCGCCATCGTCCAACACTCGGAGAAGCCGGACATATCCAAGAGGCAGCTATGTCCCTTTTAGCCATAGCCAATGCAGTTGTGAGAAACAGTTTTTCATTCCTGGATCCGTCCAGCCCATCTATAATCCCCACAAGTTCATGTCGAGGATCATGGGGGACCACCCAACCCAGCACCTCCGTAAGCTCTTCTTCAATGTCACCCCAGAACCGCGACAATTTGGGACAAGCCCACACCATGTGGAAGAAGTCAGCGGGATCATGTCCGCACCTGGTGCATGCAGGGGAGGGGCAGAGTCCAGCCAGAGGAAGGTGGGCTGGGGTCAGGTAGGCGGCGTGCAAGTAGTATAGCTGGACCAAGCGAAGTCTGGATGTGAGAAGTTGGCCTGATGTATGATGTCCACAGTTCTGTGGGCACCTTGTATCAGTCCAAACAATCCCTTATGGTGGTGGTTGTAAGTCAACCTTATAGACAAGCTATCCTAGGGGTAGCATGGACTAAGCAGCCTTAAAGGCTTAACTCAAGAGGGCATGCGAAGCCAGCTGTTTTACCATATGCAATCCTGTAATATCAAATGAAAGGACACCACACAAGTTATATATGTATTTATTCTCAGAATAATCCCCTGTACTCTTTATGAGTATAGAAGCACAAGCGTTTAAACAAAAGCACAATATAACATATGAAAGTTGCACGTTTATGGATGAGGCCGGTGGGCACTCAAACCATATATAAAAAAAGTGGTATAAGTATCACTAATCGATCGGTGGTAAGGCCTAGGGCCTTGGGAATCGCTGGGACTACACTGGACTTACAGCAGTTAGGACGGGAGTAGCCCGCGGGATTCGGGTGCAGCGCTAAAAGCACACGCATGCACCAATGCAAAGTCAATGGTGCGTAAAAGTTATCGAGTTACAGTTTTAGGAGTCTTCCGACTGGACTAGAAGGACAAAACTTTAGACTTAGACACTAGAGGTGTAAACCACTACAGGAGCACCGGCGTTCAAGAGTTACCTCACCCACAGGAAGCGGGTGCACAGGTGCAAAAGCGTGTCGCGTCTTGTCGTGTAGATCTATGGAGCCTGGAGATGAAGATGCTGCAGGCGGCCAGAAGAGAAGTGTCCGGTGTGATCCAAGGGTGGATCGAAGATGTAGAGTACCTGAAAGCAGAGGGGACAGAGTCTGGGTCACTAGCCAGTGACCAGGAAGGAACCAGGCGATGTCAGGCGCAATCAGGTGGTTGACGTGAAGCTTGTCTCCGCTGCCACGTGGACTCTGGGGCACCGAGGATGTCCAGGAGTGGATTATGAGCTGTCCCACAAAGGCTCTCGCTGTCAGCGGTGTCGACCTCCGGATCGGAGTTAACAAGCCTTGGCAAGTGCAACTCAGGCAGGATTGCAAGATCGCTTCTTGACCGGACTAGCAAGGTCAGATCGGGTGCTCCTTTTCAGGGGAGCGAGGGCCAGTCTGGAGCAACCAGACTAGCAGAGCAAATTCAAAGGTTCGTCAGTACTGGGGCCACTAGCAAACGGGCAAGCGACCGGACCAACGCGTCGAGCAGGAAAATGCAAAAGGGCCCCACGCAGCACTCGGTGAGTGTGGAGGGGTGAGCTTCGGTGCAAAAGCTGCTCGGGCTGGGGCTTCTCAAACCCCAATGCACAGCATTGAGGGAGCCTCGGGAGCTGCACGGTCAGCACTTCGTGGTTTTTCCAAGATGGCCGGCCCCACGCTTCAGGTCGCCTCCACGGGTCTCAGATTCACTGGGACTGTGGATCGGGCTGTTGGAAGGCAGGAAAGCTGGGTCTTGTCGATCTCTGTTGCTCGAGTTCCGGCGGGAACTGCAACAAAGCAAACAGTGAGGCGCTGGATGGTGCCTGTTTGCACAGGGTGGTCACTCCTTGACCACAAGGGAGATTATTCAGTCTTCTACGTCGAGTAGGATGTCGAAGGGTCCAGAGTTTAGTTTCATAAGTTTCAGTCAGGATAATCTGGTGTGCATTGGCACTGCTCCCACCTTTATTCCAAATCTGGGGGCTGGATTACATGCTAGGTCCCTCCTATGGGTGGGACTCAGGAAGGGGGTGATTACACCCCTTTCCCGTTGTCCAGTTTCGCGCCAGGACTGGGGCTGGAGTGCCCCAGAACTGGTTTGACTGGATTTTGCATGGGACACCTTGTGTGCCCCAGGCAGTGTCTAGTTTCTTTCAACCCTCCCTGCTCCAATCCACTATCTCCTGTCTGGGGTGGTGTAGCACCACCCTGTGACAGGAAACCTTTTGTCCAGGCCTCCCCTGCCAAGTTACGGTCAGCAGCAGGAGGTCAGATTTGTGTCGGGGCAGCAGCATCCATTTTGTGATGCTGGGGCTCTGGTTAGGATTAACCGCGTTTTAAGTAAAGTAACATGTCTTCTCCCTCTAGAAGGGTGGAATGCTACCCCCGTCTCCAGAACTGGCGAGGGGGTAGTATTCCAAAGTGTATGACACCAAACACGACATGTTTTGATAAAGCCAAACCAAAGTTAGCAATAACCGCGAGGATTATAATTAGGGCTCCCGGTTTTATGGTATTTCTTTTTTTGCCATTTCCGTCTGTATTTATCCATATTTATTTTTTGGGCATTTTTTCTGTATTTATCCACATTTATTTTTGCCACAAGTAAAATGCGATGCGATAGCTAGTATTTTTCCACATTTATTTAAATTGACAATGCACACATGCGCTCACTTAAACTAGCGATTTGTGGCTTTGGCAGTGCTTTAAATGGTCCAGTACTGAGTAATTTGAAAAGGAGAGTACATGTGCTTCTCAGTTGTGCTATAAAAACACTTTAGGAAGAGTACAAGCACTTATCAGGAGCAAACATGTGCCAGCGCTTCTGTATTTCCATCTAAAGCCACCTGTCACAGGCACTTAACTCTACCCCCTTCAGAGGAACCGCGCCCCCTCCTCTTGGAAGGATGCCATCCTAAAACCAACACGGATTAAAAGTGTGCACAGTAAAAACCCAGTGCTGTACACGTGCACTTTTATTGTCCTGTCACTTCGTGTCTCTTGTCGCCATGGTACCCAGACATGCAATGTATCACACAGCTCACACTGATGTAAATGGGGAACATCAGTGAGAGTGCACAGTACTTACAAAGTGGGGACTTTCTGTAAGGACCTCTGAGGGGTACTTGTGGCCGCATATGCTTCTCCATTCAGGTGTTCCAGTTGGGGCGGGACAGCCAAGCATGTACAGTTGTGCCAATGAGCGAGTTATGTTTAGGGAATCAGGCATACACAGGAATTCAGCACTCGCCTTCGTCTCGCAAACTGAGTGAGATGTTAGGTTTCCTTTCTAAATGACCAACGTACTTTATTTCTTGTACAGCGAATAAGAAATCAATTAGTTTTAAGCCATGTGCCAGGATGCGCTGCTGCAGCACTGTGAATTTAAGTGCTTATTTATTTATAAAGTTTTATATAGCGTGACCAAGATCCCGAGGGATATTGGAGCGCTTTACAAAGGAAGGGAGGAAGGACATAAATCCAGTATTGACCACAAGTAAGAATATACAAAAGGAATAAACGCATACATCTCAGACAAATAAATGCATAGTTTCCAGACAAATGACACATGGAGAATAGTACAATAAACAAGTATGTAACAGTCTAAGAAAGGGGGTATACAATTCGGAAAAAAGAGCATAGTTATCATTGAGGTGTTTTAGCTTTCAGTTCTTGTTCATGAATGTGTAAAAAAGTAATCAATTTGCAGTAGTTTTGTAAGTACTGTCATTGTAAGCGACGGCAGTGGCAATGGGTGGTGCAAGCTGGGGTGACCTCCTGACAAGATCCCTGGCACTTATTTGTTTATGTGCAAATTAAACACTGGTCTTACCTCATTAATTTAACTCCCAACTCAGAGGCAGGCCCCTGGTATACTCCAACAGATTACCAGCTCCTTCAGGAATGGACGCTTCCAGGGAAACCTATGGCTCGTGAAGGTTTCCAAATAAAATCCAGGGGGACTATGTCAATTTGCGACTCAAGAAAATTGTACAGTACATAGATTTCCAATGTTTAACAAACCGTTCAGTAATTGGGGCATTTTAATTGTGCAGTGCAGTTGATCATCCAAATTAACTGTGGGCAGCAGGCTTAAGCTGCAGGTTCCTGACATTTCCATTGGGGACTGCTATTCAGTATTTTCTATGCTCAGCAAGAACCATTCTGCATTCCTGTAGGTTTCCTGGCTGGAAGAATTCCTATAACACATTATAGCTATTAGGCACCGTCGGATTTCATAACCACATTTATATTACCTTTCAAATATGTGGTTAGTGACGATACATTTTCTTCTTTAATATACACCTAAAATGTTTCATTTTATTTGATGCGTGTAGATGAGAGGTGTTTGCAAACGGCAGTTAGTGTTATTAGCTGCCGAAAAAACGCTGAAACTCATGTTGTTTCTGCCAACATTTCAATTTACCGAGGACAAGCAAAAAATAAAACGCAAGAGCGCTCAAGGAAAGTGTTTTTATTTAGAACTCGGATAAATATACATGATGTCGGAGAAAACTGAGTGGCTGTTTGTTTAACTGAAGGGGGGTTGGGAGGGGGGGGGGCTCACAGAGCAACAGAAATTATAGCCGCAGGCAGCAAGACTTTTCCACAATTTTGCAGAGTTATCTTTGGACAACTCAGAAGTTAAGACTCAGGCTGACCTTCGACACCTGCTTTCCTCAGTCCTGGGGCACATTACCACACATACCTCTCAGACTTATCCGAGCAGCTCACTTATGACAACAAAACACACAGATGATAGTCAGCGTGCACGGCCGGCTTTAGCGCTGTTCGCGACCGGTGTTACAATATGTTTGGCGCCCCCCACCCTTCCCATCCACAAATTTCGTCACTACCGCCTTCCAACAGTACCCCTCATATCCCCTTAGCCCCTCTATTATATGCACTTCATTTTTTATAGCGCTACTAAGTCACTCACACTCAGGTCTGTTGTCTGCATGGTGCACTGTCAGTGACACCTTTGTAGGAGGCACATTTTGGGGCCTGGGACAGGGAGTCGGGGGCATTGGGAGAGGCTACGGCATGGGGTGACAGAACAATCATGGGGTGACAGAACAATTAAGCCTAATTAACAAGTAAATGGTCTGTGAAAAGACCTGTGAAGTACTCGGGTGCGGCTGTGTGTGTATGCGCCCAGGAAGGAATTTCAAACAGCAGGAAGGGGGTATGGCGAGAACTCTGGATTCCAGCGTGGCAACATTTTCTAGTATTTTACCGTTTCTAAATATAAATACAGACCAAGGAAATATAGATTTCCGTCTGTATTTATATGTAGAAATCCGTAAAAATGGAAAACCGGGAGCCCTAATTATAATGCACTTAAGAGTATATGGTATGGCAATATCCTGGAACAGCAGTAAGGAAATGGCTCCGACCACTGCAGACAGGCTCAGCTCATGCTAGAGCACCATCTCACATAAAACCAAGCACTCTGCCTCCAGGATTATTAAGGCCTGCCATAGGAGTGACTGATAGGTATATATGTGTCCAGATATAGGTTTAGATATAGGTATACTATATCTAAGCAAGGGGTGATTACACCACCTTGCCCCAGTTGTGTTGATTTAAGTACCAGCCAGGGGTGGCAAAAGATATGCTGCAGCCCCTGGTAGGCCTTGGATGCACCTATGCCCTGAGCACCTATAGTGCATTGTACAGGGGCTGATAAGGTGTCCAGTACCAAATTGGTGATGTACCTATAGTACATGTATGTGAATTTAGTGAGAGAACAGCAGGCTGGGGGTCTGATCAGCAGGCCCACAGCCACATTAAGTCGAAAACCAGTGAAGCAAAAAGCAAAAAGCAAAAATTGGGGGGCCATAGGATAGCAGACCCTACTCTCCTACACTGGCGGAATGAGTGATAGTCCTGGGGGCCATCAGGGCATCACACCAATCCACTTCATCCAGAGTTCCCACTCATTGATGTCGGAGTCGGTCGAGCGTGGTCGTGGTATTATTAATTAGTGTTCAGGAGATGCGGGAGACTTCCCACCTTCCCCAGGTCCCCAAGCATGATCTGTGCCTCAGGCGGGTTGTGCTCAGAGATGCGTGTTCCCCCAGAGAGGTGTACATGGAGGGTGTGTCGCAGCTGCAAATATTTGTAGAATTGGAACTGGTGCAGGGAATACCGGATCCGTAGGTCCGCAAAGGAACGCGTATGGTCATTCGCCCACACATCGCCCAGCTGAGAGATCCGGTAAGATCCCAGGAGCGAAAGCCCTGTAGGCCACTCACCTCCTTAAGCCAGGTGCTGTGCCAGAGGGGAGTGCACCGGGTCAACTTGTGTGTCCACTGAGTGTGCCGAAGCGCTGCCCGCCAGGCAAGGAGCACTGAACGCGTCTCGTCCGGCAGTCGGGATGGAATGCGGTCCCCATAAAGTATGGATTGGATGTCATTCATTGGCAGCGTGTGCAGCTTGTAGGCCGGGTCAGACCGCCCCCCACTAAACCAATCATGTAAGGAGAGTCTGTTCTCTTAACAGTACTACACAAGAAAACATGTTAAAGAGGGGCGAGGGAAGTGAGTTCCTCATAGGCGAAATCTACATTTGCTTGACTGATGTTTCAACTACTAATGTAATGCTAATTAACCCGTTCCGTGCTCTGTCGGCACTAACTCGCGGGTGTTGCACGCGACCGTTGGCCGCCGCCACCCTGCCCGCTCAATGGAATGCCCGCACCACGACGGACATTCCGACGCGGTGAACGGGGTAAACTGAAGCTGTCTGTCTAGCATGGCAGGATTGTTAACTTGTTCAATGCAAATAAAAACGATTTAATAATATAAAAATAAAAAAGAGGGGCGAGTGAAAGCTTACTAAACAAGCAACGGCAAAGCCAATAGGTTATGCCTAAGCGAGATCTATTGGCTTTATCAAGGCTTTTAGACATGTTGCACAGCAGTGCAGCTGTTGTGCAAAGCAGCTTCAAGTAAAGAAAAAAACACTGTGTGGGTTTCTACTTTAAGAATAAGAAAAAAACAAATGTCAGTGATCCTGAAAAAAGGTTACTGCTACATATAGAGCGTTGGCTTATAAAACAGTGATATGAGGTGTCTGCAAACACTCGGCAACTGTGATCAGCTGTTTTAAAGAATCCAGAGATTCTCCTTTGGCTTGATAATGGCCTGTACAAACAAAAGTATCTTCAAGGTCAATAAACTAGGAGTGGCAACAGGCCTAGAGGTTTGGAACACTTAAAGTTCATAAAACAGAAGTAGTCACAGTCAGTTTATTAATTTAAACAGGTGTTTAGTAAAGCGCAGAAAATACATGTTATGGTGTCTTTTTACTGCAATGACAAAAACATAACAAACAAGAACTTAAACTAACGAGAGAGTTTAAGGGTGAAAACCCTTAAAGGAGTTTAAGGGTGAAAACCCTTAATGGTCACTCTGATCACAGGCCCAGGGAAAACTCTTCAATCAAATGGGATGCAGAGGGACATCTGTGTGTCTGTCTGTGAAGCAGAAGAGTTCAAACAGCTCCTTATTGCCCCTCCTGCCTGGAAGGTGCTGTGGGCGAGAAGGTACTACTTCCCCGACCACTGGTTTATTCTGGTAAGACACGCGCAGCTCTAGTGCACGCGGGACCTGTGGTTGGATGACTCACTGCCGATATCTGATCATGGATGAGCTATAACACCCTTTCGAGATGGGGTAAGGACCCGACTTGTCATAGGAGGTAAGGAGACGATGATTGGTAACAGTCCCAAACATCTTGTGAGCTCCAGAAAAGTTCTCAAGCTGTCGTGGGTGGTGGGAGGAGAAGGACAAATAAAATGTGGGAAATAAACCACCAAATAACCAAAGAACAGGGTTGCAACAAAGAGAAATACAAAGTTTCCCCTATTTCCATTTAATTAGCAAAATGTGTACTCTTAATAAAACAATGCTACCACTGTACGAAAATCCCATATTATGCCTTTTCCTTAATTTGCATTCTGGGGATACTTGTTCTTGAGTGCGTTGCCGCTCTCACGCCCTGCATTTGTGCTTAAAGAACTGTTCTAATAATAATGTTTCACCTAACACATGGATTACAAATCTATCTAAATGCCCCATTATAAGTTCAGCCTTCATGAATAGCAATAACAATATATTTAAGTTGATAATCGGGTCCTTTTCACAGATGCAAACTCCGAACAAGCATTGCTTAGGAACTGAAACTAAAACGTGGAAAACTTAAAAATGGCGGGAAAAAAAGGGACATGTTAGTCCAATTGTAAGAATATGGACAACATGCTTCTCCCGGCCGCCTTCACTTAAGCAGAAAAAAGAGGGTGCTGGGTTTCACAGCTCATAGGAGCCATCTCTCCTCTTACTTTGCCAGCTTGATGTGACCTTGTTGTGGGACTCTTAGTCCTTCAGAGTCGAGATGGCCATTGTTTATAAACAGACACAACATTGGTGGGCAACTTGCAAGATCAAAAGATGCCTTAAAGATAAGTAGCAACATTTGATTTATGCACCGTTTCAGTACAATTCGGTGATTGAGTTCACCACCTATCAGTATAAACATGTATATTGTTGAGGTATCATTGTAAGCCGCCCAAAACAAAGACTCTGGATATAACCACTTTGATGTGGCACAGATAGCAGGGCTCGGAGAACAGAGTAGCACAGCCCTGTCAGTGCTGCTTTGTCTAAAAATGAAGAAAATGTCTTTACTTCTGAGAGAAAGTAAGCAACCAATTGATCTTTAATAGCCCGGTACGTCAATACAGATACATGGCCTAGAATACTCAAGTCGTTCTAATCTTACTGGCACCAGTCCTTTGGTGTAAGCAGTAAGACCATTGTGCGGTATAAGCAAACATCCAATTCATACATATGCCAACAGTCAGTTTGTGCTCCCACAGGGACTGAACAACCATATATCTGCAGTGGGGCACTCAACTTTTGAGTGAAAGACGGGAAGGGGGCCAGAAATGCTGCCCAATTTCCCATTCAGGAATACCCACCCTACACCATTCACATCCACAAACAGTGCACACTCACACCAAATGTACACCACACACAAACCTATGCACATACAAATGTTACCAGCATACACTATAAAACAAACCAAAAAACATCTATACACCCTCCTATCCCAACTACCACAATGTCACCTATAAACAGTATATAACTCTATCGGATACCACTAACCAATTCATTCATCACTAACACAACACCATACATAACTACATCCCATTCAGACATGCACTCCCTGCTGTAAACACCGCTATCAGACCACTGTATCTTACCAACAAACATATAATGTCAGGATATCTTGCCCCTTACATGGTCTGATCACTATGCCATTATTTGTGTTCTTCCCATCACTGACACTCCCTCAACCAGACAGGCCCATTGAAATCAAGAGCCTTTTAAAGTATTGAAAGACATAGATAATGTAGCTCTTACAGAGTTGCTGATCAAGACCCGCCCTACTATATCCACGTATGCTAATTTAGCCGCCAAACTATTTTTAGACTTGATAGGAAATGCGATGGATTTATTGGTTCCATCCAAGACCATCTCAAGAAATAGAAAGGTGCCTTCGGCTCCGTGGTTCACAGAAGAACTCAGGAAACAAAAACAAGAATGCAGAAAGCATGAAACATACTGGCGTAGGTCTTACGATCAGGTTAGTAAACTACGTTAGAAGGAGACACAGCTTATCTATACAAAAATGATCATAGAGACCAAAAAGAAATTTTTGGAGATCAAATTGATAATGCTAGAACTCCAGCAAACAGCTATATGATGTAGTGAAACAACTGGCTGGGAAGTCCTCAGATATAGCTCCCATTCCATCGCAGGCCCTCTGTGATTCTTTGGCTAATTTCTTCTTTGCCAAAGTCAATGACATTTACTCAGAGTTTTCTGTTAAGGATAAACCGGTCCCTTTAGCGACATACATTAACCCTCCTGCCTGCTCACTAGTTCAATTTGAAGGACTGGAGGAGGAACAAACTAGGGACATCATGCAGTCTATAAAAACAGGATCGGCCTTGGATCCGTGCCCCCCCAAAGTTTATCTGCCGGTAATTGATTCCATCAGCAAAGTTATCACACAAGTCTGCAATGTCATACTTACGTCGGGGATATACCCGAACATGCTGAAAAACACTCTTTTAAAACCGCTCCTTAAAAAACCATGTCTAGACAAGGACCTGCTGAAGAATTACAGACCGATAGCCAGTCTGCCGTTTCTAGCCAAAGTGCTCAAAAAGGCAATGAATGTTCAGTTGTCCCACTATATCGAGCAAAACAATCTGCTAGATGACTCACCGTTTGGGTTTCGCAAGCTCCATGTCACCGAGACGGCCCTTATCAAAGCCGCTGATGATATCAGAACCATCAGAGACCATGGAGGGACAGCAGTCCTGATAATGCTGGACCTATCAGCGGCCTTCGACACGGTCAATCATTCCATCTTGATTGACCGTGTCGGAAATCTGGGCATTCTATCTAGCGCAAGAGACCTGCTTGCCTCGTTTCTTTCCCGCAGAACATAAGCTGTAACGCTGGGACCATTTAAACCGCCGGAACTGCTCTACCCTGTGGAGTTCCCCAAGGCTCATCTCTAAGTCCGACACTTTTTAATATCTACGTGTCGGACTTAGCAAGAGTTATTAAAACCTACCAGATGAGCCTTACCTCCTATGCTGATGATACCCAGCTGGTGCTTGCTATTAACAACGATGGAGAGCAGGTAGCGGCACGCTTCCAAGAAGGTATGTTAGCAATGAAAGACTGGATGAATGCCAACTGCCTTAGGCTGAACTCCGAGAAGCCGGAGGTAGTCATTTTCGGGAAGATCTCCCCACAATGGTCATCAGTGTGGTGGCCTCCATCCTTAGGAGCCTTACCAACGCCATCCGCAAGGGTCAGAAATCTGGGAATTGTCTTTGATGAGAAGCTTAATTTTGCGGCACACGCTAATCAAACAGTGGCAAATGCTCATCATAAACTTAGACTTATAAGAAAGATTATCCCGTTTCTTTCAGAAAGCGCTGGAAAAACTGTGGTGAGCACACTTGTGCTTTCTTCTTTAGATTACTGTAATGGCCTATTTGCCAATGCGCAAGCCTGGGTAATCTCCAAACTACAAATGATTCAGAACGCGGCAGCAAGATTACTCTCCAGGACCCCTAAATTTAAACCGATTAGTCAAACTATCAGAAGTTACCATTGGCTAACAATTAAAAACCAGATTAAATTTAAATCACTTTGCCTGACTTTCAAAGCTATCCATAACCAAGGGCCGAAGTTTCTCCAAGATCAGCTTTCGATCTACCGTCCATCCAGACAATTTAGATCGACGACGCTGCATCAATTAGCGGTACCTCGCACCACAACGGTCACCTGGGGAGATAGGCGCTTTACGGTGACAGCAGCCAGACTCTGGAACTATCTTCCATTAACAATGAGATCGAGTCAATCCCTTCTCCAGTTTAGGAAACTGTTTAAGACGTGGTTGTTCAACCAGTAATGAGTCTGCTTCCTCCTTTAGTGATATGCTGCCACCTCTAGAGACCCCAAGTGAAATCTTAGCCCCAAGACGCCCACGGGCATACGTATGCACTTTACAAATTGTAATAATAAATAAATAATAAATAATATAATCAGCCTTCCATCATTTGCCCAACCAATACCCTCCTCTTCCTTCTAACTTAGCACTAACGCACAACACATACACTGCACAGAACCACACTTTTTAACTCTTGCAACAAACCAGTCTAAGACAAAGACAAATACTCTTACCTCTACTTCATCCCCTCCTACACACAACATACTCTACTCATACACACATCACCACCGCTCTACCTTACAACATCCACTCATAAACAATACTGTTAGACCTGTCAGCCCTAGGGTGGTCTTTCCCTATTTTTTTCGCCCTTGCCTCATTTTTTCCCACCTTCTTGGTGGCCGTAGGTCTCCGGGCACCTTCCCATTGCTAAACAATGCTAAGGTGCAGGTGCTCTCCCCTACCAATATGGCTGCCACAGGCCCCTGCTACTGTGGAGTGAACTTGATAGTAGCACCCTAGTTGCCAGGAGCTGGCGGGAACCCTTGAACATTGTTGCCATACCAGCCTGCCTTCCCTGCACATAGCTAGAGTGAAGCTCCTGGAACCTTCCGGAATAGGGGAGTGGTCACCAACTGCCATCTCAGAGAGTGGTCACCTGACCTGGGACTATAAAAGAAAAAAGGAGGGAAACTTTCCAGTCAGTTGGGGCATCACTGACCTGAGGGACCCTACGCAGGAGACTTAGGCGGTAGGGCCTGGTCAGAAACCTATACCACGGGGGGTGACAGGGTTTAAGCGCTGCCCACCATGTTGAGTGAGGAACACTGAACTAGCCCACTGATCTGGCCCGGCGGGAGAGGAACCCAGGGACCACCTACAGTGACCAGCTGAGGAAACCTGTCAGCAGCCTTCAACTCAACCCCCCCCCTCTTCAAGCAACCAAGAATCTGCTTTCACAAAAAGGGCGCCAGAACCACCAGCGCCAAGAAGAAACCTAACTGACCAGGACTACTGGGGATCATCCAGGTACTGGGCTGTGCCATCTGTGCCCCCTCTGTTTGCACCTGTGGCCCCTGCGCTGTCCTGCCTTCACTGCCTACCCAGCGCTCCCCTACTGTGCCCCCTTGAGAAGCGCTGAGGTCCTGGAAGCTATTGTGCCGTGAAGCGCTGTACCTGAGAAGCGCTATTACTCAGACTGCGTGTCCTGCTAGAACTGCTGTGACTGCCCCCATAGTGCGTGTCACCAAAGCGCTGGGCCCCCAGGAGAAGCGCTGCGAAGCCTTGCTAGCTCTGTGCTTTGAAGCGCTGAGGAGAAGCGCTGGTGGCCCCACTCACCGCCGCGGCCCTTGCCGCCCCGCCAGAGCCTCAGGCACTGTTCGCGGCCTCTGCCGGCCCAGTAGCACCGACCTCATCACCCTCACGGTGGCCCCCGGGGGCCAGGAGAGGGCTGCCGAAAATCTTAGTCAGGCCACGATCTGAGGAGAGGGCCGCGCTAGGCCCTGAAGCCTGCCTCCACCATCACGTGACGGGGGAGTCGTCCTGGATCCCGCCCCCGTCAAACGCCGCACAGCCATTGGTCCCCCACACCGCTGACATCACAACAGCCCCCGGGAACCAGCAGCTTCACCATCGGAGGGCTCCGGAAGAGCCTGAGAGCCCCTCCGAGCTGTGACGCCCTCGGGGCTGGCCCTACCATCAGCGCGGGGCCTGTGCCGCCCTGCTGTGCCTGCAGCCGGCCCCTCTCACCCCGAGGCCTGCTGACATCGCCGCAAGTGGCCGAGGAGGCCTGGAGAAACCAGGTAAACCCCAGGGAGGAGGGTGGAAGGCTATAGGAGGCCCCGAGTTCGCCCCTCCCCTGGGGAATACTGTTGTTGGGCCCCATTGGCCCTGTGAAATCCTTCCAAAGTACTGGAACTGGGCCGGAGCCCCAAGAGACACCTTTGGGGCCTAAGTTGGTCCAAGTTAACCCCTGGTTGGGGAAAGTAGTTAGTTACAGGTGACTGTTAGACCCTACTACCAGGATTGTGGTGATTGCCTTACATAATGTTACTCCTGATTAAGGAAATGTTTATGCCTGCCCTAAGAGGAGGTTCATGCTGATTTAAGCATGTTGCCTTGTTTTTAATGGGCATGTCTATCCTGGCCTGATGTAATGTTCATACTGCTTATTTATTGGGAAGCTGATTGCGACCTCATGCACCAGATCTGTTCCTGCTAAATGCAATATTGAAGGAGGTTCCCACTAGTGAATTCCTTGCAGGGGGTGATACGATAAATGTTGACAAAGAAATTATTACGGTGTATACTCTTACAGGTGCTGACTAGGAGCAAGGCTGATGCCAGGTCTACAGTTATTTACTATTTATTATTTATTTATTTATCTATTTATGGCTGAGAAATGAAAAGTATATTCTTTCAAGGAAATGTGAATTGAGTTAATGCTATCTTGATTACCTGATCGCCCCGAATGGTCTATCAGCCGTGACCTTAATCCAGATAAAAGTACATTGTTTTAATCAATCTCACTGGTGTGGTGTCAGTCATTGTGTGTGTTACCCGTCTCAGTGGATGTGTGTGCTGTGTGGTCACTTTACACCTAAGCGTCAGGTGCCTACCAGCTCGAGCCAAGCTACCCCCCAGGGAACTGGTGACCCCAGTTCCTACAAATACTATACAAACAAAGCCATCACATGAAACAAATACACCAGAACCTCTTTTCAATATTCCTCAAAAACAACACATCACACACACCAGCACAACAAAATCTTCAAAGCGCAATACCTCTTAATACCTACCATCACAAAATACAAACATACACCGACTTTTCACACACCATAAAGGAACAAACTCCAATGCCAAGCTTTCTCTCTTCTACCACACCTAACAAAGATACAGCAACACAGCAATACTCCTCCAAACGCCTCTCATCCATTGGCAATTTAGAACCTTACTTCATGACCCACAAGCTGCACCACCACCCCTGACTCCTACACCTGCCGCCCTAAACAAGCAAACAATATAAGCAATGTGCCACACCTCACAACTTTGCTTCCCCATGTCTACTGCACAACAATGTTACACCACAAAAACAACACAGCCACCAACTCACTCTCAAACACCATCTTCACCACATTCACACGTAGACCCATCAAAATGCCATCTTAGCATGCTGGATGAGGAAAATGATACAGAACAGCTACACGATTGCTATCCTAATACAGCTAATACCAGCACTAAAAACACACCTGCTAGAAATCCACACAATACTGATCACTCTTCTACAATACAAACTCTCACTGTAACCAAAGCCCATTCTCTAAACTGTCCACTAATAAATGCTTGGTGCCTCTCTAAAAACAAACTTCACATCTACGACCTTCTCACCGATGCAAAACAAGACATACTATTCATAACTGAATCATGGTTGGGAGATGATATGGCTCCAGTCCTGCATGAAGCCGTTCCTCTAGGCTATGAAACGATCATCCAAAATCGTATAGGCACAAAATTAGGTGGTCTAGCTGTTGTGTTCAGACAAACATTACATATCACTAAAGTTGACGACATCACCATAAAGGCTCTTCTCACCAGATGCAATCCTACACTGTCTTCCTCCTGTAACTTCCTGTTCCTTTACATACCTCCACCTAGCAAGCCGATATTCCTAGACACACTTCTAGACACAATTTCAATACACTCCAACCTATGCATTCTGGGTGACCTCAACATTTGGGTCCCGTGCTCACTACGCCAAGCTATCCTGGCTGAAGACCGCTGATAGACAGCAACCGGTCCTAGGATGCTTGATTCCGGTCCAGGGAAGACATGATTTGGCAGATCTGGCTGGACGGTTTCCATGAGGCACAGGGTCAAGACTGATTTGCATATGGCCATGTCTGAACTGGGGTGGCTTGGTGAGCACAATAACGATGGATTAAACCCAGATCTGTGACTGGGGTGAATGTTTTGCCATTGTGCAACATTCCGCCATCATCTTGTGTGTTTTGCTGTTCACCCTATGTGGGAAGGGTATGCCCAGACGTGGATCCTGTGCTCACTACGCCACTGGAGTCAAGCTATCCTGGCTGAAGACGGCTGATAGCCAGAAACCGGTCCGAGGATGCTTGATTCCGGTCCAGGGAAGACATGGCTTGGCATGTTCGGGCGGGACTGTTCCCGTTAGGCACAGAGTCAAGACTGATTTGCATATGGCCATGTCTGAACTGGGGTGGCTTGGTGAGCAAAATAAAGATGGATTAAACCCATATCTGTGACTGGGGGTGAATATTTTGCCATTGTGCAACATTCCGTCCATCATCTTGTGTGTTTTGCTGTTCACCCTATATGGGAAGGGTATGCCCAGATGTGGGTCCCGTGCTCACTACGCCACTGAAGTCAAGCTATCCTGGCTGAAGACGGCTGATAGCCAGAAACCGGTCCTAGGATGTTTGATTCCTGTCCAGGGAAGACATGGCTTGGCAGTTCGGGCTGGACTGTTCCCATGAGGCACAGGGTCAAGACTGATTTGCATATGGCCATGTCTGAACTGGGGTGGCTTGGTGAGCAAAATAACGATGGATTAAACCCAGATCTGTGACTGGGGGTGAATGTTTTGCCATTTGCAACATTCCGTCCATCATCTTGTGTGTTTTGCTCCACATTTGGTTTGACAAACCCAATATAACCCATCTGAAAACAATAATTACTGGCCTAGACGCACTGAACCTGCATCAGATTGTCCACAAACCACACACATCGCCAGACATATCCTAGATGTCATTTTTGCTAATACTGAACTAGTTACCTTTCAAACTATAACTCCAGTCACATGGTCAGACCACCACTTGCTTGCTTTCCAACATAAAACAACACTAAGCGAATCACCTAAAACTCCCTTACATCCTTCCACCTATTCATTTAGAAACACAACTAACATCCAGTACAAATCTGGAAACAATACATTCCGTTCAAAAACTATATAAGTGGCTACAGGAAGCTTTTGACATCCTGATACAAATCAAAACCACTCAACAGAACAAAAGAAAAAAAGCTCCTTGGAGGAACATAGAGATAAAAGACATAAAACAATAAATTAGAAAGCTGCAACGTACCTAGCTCAAAACAAACGCCAAACAAGACAAACTTCACCTACAGATAATTAACAGATTATACAAGTCAGCTATCAATAAAAGTTAAAAAAAGATACTATTCAGACAGAATTCAAACTGCTAAATGTGCAAATAAAGAATTCTATCAAATACTTAATTTCGCAAATCAAATTGCCTTGAAGAAATTCATCCTGTTACTCAAGATTTCACAGAAAAACTGGCAAATCATTACACAAACAAAGCAGACACACTGGACTCATACTTAAAACAGAGACAAAGCACCAGCACTAACCCTTGTACAAAACAACAACCCAAGAGTACTATAACCCAGGCTCTCTGTTCCTTCCATCACATCTCACACAATGAATTTATGGACCTGATCAAAGCAAGCAGGCCTGCCGGCTGCCCTTCTGACGCGTGTCCACCACAAACTTTCAAGACATTTCTTTTATCAACCTCTGCTTCCACTCCAGTAAGAAGAATCTTAAACGATTCCTTATCTACCGGACTATTTCCAGAAGAACTCGAAAAGTCACACATATGCCCTTTACTGAAAAAAAAACCACTTGGATCAGGTGAACCCTGACAACTACAGACCCACTACAAATCAACCTTTCCTGGGCAAACTGATAGAAAGAGCAGAGTTTGCCCAGATGTCACAATTCATTGAAGAAAATGCTATACTTCAATCAATCAATCAATCACAACACTTGTATAGCGTGCTACTCACCCGGAAGGGTCTCAAGGCGCTTGGGGGGGGGGGGGGCGCTACTGCTTGAACAGCCAGGTCTTGAGTTGTCTCCTGAAGGCGAGGTGGTCCTGGGTGAGCCGAAGGTGGATGGGGAGGGAGTTCCATGTCTTGGCCGCCAGGTAGGAGAAGGATCTGCCTCCGGCGGTGGCTCTTCGGATGCGTGGTACGGCGGCGAGGGCGAGGCTAGCGGAACGTAGCTGGCGGGTGGGCGTGTGGAAGGTCAGGCGGTCGTTGTGAGGAAAATTGAATTTTGCCCTGTCATGTGTCCCTACGTGTTCCCCATTATATGTTATATGTGCATGATTAATATGCATATTTATCCCTTGACCGAATAAAGACGCAATTATAGTTGTGTCCAACGTTAGTATGTCAGTTATCCAGTCCCCCTGAAAGCAACAAGTATTAGGCCTATGTTGCCAACATTTTACATTGTGCACGTTAATTCATCGAGTTGTCCCCGTTTCTAGGCCTCACAGGGCCCGGACACCAGATTCAAGCATCAAGTCTCCTAAAACCACTCCGAGGAGCGATGCAGCCCCTCCCGCATCCCTGACCCTTCACTTACTTTCTGCCAAGCAGCGCGGTGCCCGGCCTGGCCTGCCTGCCTGTCTGCCAAGAATATGTTATGCCTCTAGTTATCAGTTCAGCTCCCCGGCTTCACATTCCTAGCTAACGAACCGCATAAAAATCTTCATCTATAGTCTAGTCTTTCTGTCTCCATGCAAGAGAATTACTGAATTAATGTCCATAGAAGATTCATAGCACACGCAATACATTAAGAAATATATGCATGCACCAGCCTTAGTGACAAGTAGCCTTTACCCTGATGACTTTTAGATACTATCAACATGTTCTCCAAACACGAGATATCAGATATGCTATAGGTACATGTCGTCCTGACATCCCAGACTTTAGTCTCCTCTTCTAGTACTAGAAGTCAGAGCCCCCAGCTCTCCCCAGTTACACGTCATGGCCCGTTTGCGCGCACCAGTAGGTTAAAGGTTCCAGCTGCCCAGGTAGCCCCCTCCATGTATCCACCCATTTATGACACTTCTGTGACGTTTACATCACATGTCTTCGTGCACGCCCTGTGCACGCCTTCTTTTCACGCCCATATGTTCTTATCTTCCGTTTGTCACTTGTTACGCCTACTGTATTCAATGCAATTGTACTGTTTTACTATATGTACTGTATGATGTTAATGAGATGCTGCAGCTGCCATTCCCCTTTTCCTTGTGTCTGTCCCTTCCTGAACCTTTGCAGGTGATGGAACCCGATGGTCCATTGGCTCGAGCCATCTGATTAAAGCCCATACGACTCAGATACCACGGATTCTGCCTCTTATTTATTGAGCTATCCTTTTCAGTTAATGCATAGAAAAATAGTACCGGTAATTATTTATTTATTTACCACATAAATGGCGCCCGAATAGGAACGAGCCCCTTCCCCACGCGCCGGCGATGTAACGCAGGCCCCCTGACCCTTCTACAGCCGTGACGGACCCCTACTGTGCACGTGCAGATATTTCTGCTTCAAGTCTCCCTCAGGCCCACGGAGGAGACGGAGACTGCGGTCCGGCATCCAGACGAGGCGGTGAGGAAGGCGGATCGTCCCGACCAGAGCCCAAGCCGAGAGAGCAAGGTCCGAGGTATCCGGAGGCCCACCTGTTTCCGAAGCCCGAAGCCCGAGGCGCATGCGTAGTGCGTAGCAGTAACCAGACATCGTAGCTGTCCAGTCCAGTCCGAGGCCTTCAGTTTTGCTTCCCGGTGAGTACCGTTGCTGGGACGTATCTAGACGGGTTCATTAATTTGTGCCCGGTCCGACGGGTTTGGGTACACAGATCCGGTCCGACGTGTTCACTTAGGTGGATACGGTATGACGTGTCTCTTTAGGAGACCGGTATGTTCTGTACTGTTTTAGCAGTGCATCCAGTAATTCTAGTAAGTCTGTTCTCGAGAAATTCAAGTATTATGTTTTCAATGTATTAGGTAGTGTCTGTTCGAACTGTTATTAATGTATTCTTGATGTCGTGGTATGAATGATTGTTTTGCTATTCATTACTGTGTTCATTGTGTATTGTGTTCAAGTTCAAGTACGGTTCAAATATGCCGCTGTTTTCGAAGTTACGTCAGATAAAAACCAGAAAAGGGTTACTCGAAGAATCAGTTCCTGTCCCTCCCAGGGACAGTCCTGGACATTTCATGTATCATAAGCATGGCTTAGATGCCATACTGTATCTAGATTTATGGGTGGACTACACCAAAGATCTCGAAGAGAAATATAGATGGCCTGTTTCAGGAACATGGGATGCCGAGTGCATCATGAGAGTAGAAGAAGCATTATGGAAAAAGAAAGCCAGACAATCCCAGAAAGATGCCATAGAATTATGGCGTAAAGAATCGCATAAAAGAACTGAAAAAGAATTCAGAAAAGCCGAATTAAGTAGGGAATCCTCCGAAAAAGCCCAAGAAAGGGAATTACTAGAAGAAGGTGAACGAGTTAGAGCAGAACAGTCAGACCGACAAAGGTTTGCCGAAGGCGACCCCGGAAGCACTCTGTAATCTACCGCCACCATTGGTCCCGACTAAGCTACGTCATAAACCGACCGCAGCTGAAATCTTTCTTTCTTCCTATTTAGACGATACTGTCCCAGAATATGCTAATACGAATCCTACTCCGCCTGTTCAACTTCCACCTCCTGTTAATAATGTAATTACTGTACCTCCAGCCGTGGGTCCCGGGAATCCTGTCCATGTGCCAGTACCCCAGGACCAACCCACATTACGTACACCTACTCTACCAGTCACGTTACCAGCAGCCGCACATTCAGTATTAATTGACGATTCTAGTTCAGGAGGAGCAGGGGGAGGTACTCCTATCACCCCGCCTCAAACAAAGCGCCTGACACTGAGAGATGCAGCATTACAGCGTATGCCAAAAGTGGCCACTTACGAAGCCCTCAAAAAGTACCTTACTGATTGTAGATATGACCCAGTGCCAGGTGAAGATCACATGATATTGCATTCCGTACGTTTACGACGAGTGGTAGACTTTTTGATTACCATATCAGATATGAAAGAACATTTAGACAGAATATATCATTTCATTCGAACAGGGGAGAAACCAGAAAGTATTCACGAAGCCATGGCACATAGGAAAGTCGAGACTCAAGGCATGATTTTGCCATTTCTAATAAATTGTTTAATAAGAGAACAGGATCGTCCTGATAAAGACAAAGAAGAGATGAAAGTCCTGATAAGATGGAGTGACAATATAGCAGACGGAAAACACAAGACACAAAATAGTATAGAAAGCATGTACAGAAAGATTCGTAAAGAAATTATAGGCATACACGAGAGGGAGAAAGCAAGAATAATAGCAGAGAAAGAGATTGACTCTTCAGACGAAGATGTAGACAACGAGAATCCCACCAGAATAGCGTATGTAGGTAGGACGAGACCTTCTGATAGACACACACGCCTAGACTACAAGAAAGCTTTTCCTCCTCCCGTACCAGAACAGTGTTCTCTTGAACAATTATTCCAGGCTACCGATAAAGTTCTGAAACTACGAATAGGTTACAGTGAGCTTAGTACCATGCATGAACAAGAACTAGCCCGATCAGCAGTTCGATGGACTAGTGATTCTACCACGTATTCAGACGAAGTAGTGGCTCAAATGTTTCTGAAACTGCCCCCAGCCGAGCAGCGACTGGTGGGTATGTACATGATCCAGCACCTCATTACACAGTACAAGAGTCAGCATTCTGATCCAGGTCCGTTATATAATGTACTGAACGAGTTACTCCTAAACAGATGGAAAGGTCTAGGTACCGATTTAATTAGCGTCATTTTAGAACAACGCCACAAATACAGAACGTTCCTGACTCCGCATTTTGTTCCTGTTTCACCCCCATTCTACATAGATAGACAGAATCCGTTGCGAGAAGTGCATCCTGTTAAGGGAACGGGGGGTGAGCTCGAACGAGTATTTGTTTACACCCCTATAACGAAAATAGAACTACTCGAAATGAAAAAGATATGCTCCGTATGGGAGAATACACGTATCCTGATATCATCAAAATGTTAAAGGTCCTGTTGCCTGCGGGCATATATGAAAAACTTAAAGAAAAAGAATGGGAGGTGGGAGAGAAAAAGATTGACTGGACCGCGTTAGAGAACGAAGATAATACACGAGTCCCAGGTACTGGTCTTGGGGATAAAGCCAAAGCATTGCCCGAACTGTTAATACAAGTCTTGCCAAGATTATTAGCCACGAAAAAGGAAGATTGGGATGCCATCTCAGCCTGTAAACAGAAACAAGACGAAGACACTAGTGATTTTTATTCCAGATTTGAGAAATGTTTCATTATTAATAGCGGTTTGAAAACAAGTAGTGAGTCGTATCCACATCTTTTTGTTACCAAACTAGTTGAGAATTCTTTACCACAAGTTAAAAATCGAGTATTGAAAGTCGAGAGTACCTGGCAAGCTAATACTCCGTCCCAAATGCTCCAGATGTTACAGTATCACCAGAACAGAATCAGGGAAGAGCAAGAACACGAAAGAAGACGTATGAAAGATACGAAAATGAAAGTACTAGTTGCACAGTCTGTTCCAGCAGATAGTCAGAAGAGGGGTACGAATCAAACTAGTCATTCTGCAGCTCCCGTTAAAGGGACATGCAATTACTGTAAACAGCCAGGTCATTATATAAACGAATGTGCAGTTCTGAAACACAACATAGCTACAGGTAAGACGAAAGAGAGACCGCGTCCTCCTAGACAAGAACATGTTCCGCAAAATTCGCAGCAACCACCGCAGAACGCACAACAGACAGTTACAGTACCGCAGCCTATAGCTGCCACACAACACGTTACACAGCAGATGTACCAGTACGCACAGCCAGATTATCCAGAATATCAGCAGTATTCATGAAACAGCCTAGAGAGGGAGGTTGGCTTGCCTCTCATCGAGATTCCTGTAGATCAAGAGGGTCCCTATGTACACAGTCAAGTATTAGGGAAAGACAGAAAGTTTCTGATTGATACAGGGGCAAGTAGGACTACCATCAGTCATGACGAGGTTCCAGGGGCTCCACTCTCAGGCTCAAGAAATGTTTCCCTGGGATTTTCAGGAAAGCCTATTGTTAATGAAATATCGAAACCAGTTTCCCTAGAAGTTGGTCCATTGTCCCGAACTACAGACTTGTTACTTACGAAATCATGTCCTGAAAATTTACTTGGTATTAAAACATTGAAAGAGTTAGGTGCCGTTATATGCTGTTCCCCGGAAGGAGTGAGATTGTTTTTACGTGATTTTAAAGGTCATTATGTGTTACGTGATTTTGATCCAAGATTACTGAATGTACCACAGCATTTATGGGCGCAAGGTCCAACTGATGTAGGTTGTATGCACATTACACCATATCGTGTTACTCTGAAACAAGGTGTTGTATTACCACGAATCCGACAGTACAAATTGCCACCTGAGGCTGTAGCAGCCTTATCGAAAATTATTGACGAGCTCATAGCTCAAGGAGTAGTTGTAGAAACTGACTCCAATGTATGTAATTCTCCTATCATTCCGATTCTTAAACGTACTGATCCAAATGCACCTCCAGTTTATCGATTAGTGATTGACCTCCGAGAACTCAATAAATGTATCATACCCCAGTACCCAGTGGTTCCAGATATCTCATCCCTATTGACTGCCATTGATTCTGAAGCTACGTTCTTTACTGTTATTGATCTCAAGAACGCATTCTTTAGTGTCCCCATTCATCCAGACAGCCAGTTCCTTTTCGGATTCTGTTTAAATGGAAGAAGCTATAAATTCACACGTGCTCCTCAAGGTTTCACAGAAAGTCCTAGTATTTACAGTCAAGCACTTAAACGTCAACTAGACAGTATTCACATGCCAACTGACACTGCCCTGCTCCAGTATGTCGATGATTTATTGATCACAGCCCGTACAGAACGTGACTGCGAACGTGCGTCACTGACAGTCTTGTATTTCCTGGCAGAGATGGGACACAAGGTGTCCCCTTCGAAACTGCAATTCTGTGTCCAGCAAGTGGTATACCTTGGACACTTGCTGTCCAAGAGGGGTAGACAGTTGACACCTGACCGTATTCAGTTAATAGCACATCTTCCACAGCCCAAGACACAGAAGGAGGTACGAGCTTTTATCGGCCTCACTTCTTACTGCAGACAATGGATTCCTCAGTATGCATATCTAGCCAAACCACTGATACAGTTGACAACACAGGAGGCAGCCACATCGACTGTCCTCCCTTGGACCCAGGAACATACACTTGTTTTCAATGAGTTAAAGAAAGCTTTATGTAATGCACCTGTGTTAGCGACACCGAACTACAGTAAGCCTTTTACACTTTTTGTCACTGAACGTGATGGTACAGCATTATCTGTTCTCACGCAAGACCAAGCAGGACAACACAAGCCTTGTGCTTATTTTTCTAGCACATTAGATCCAGTAGCCCAGGCTCTGCCTGCGTGCCTCAAGTCAGTTGCAGCCACAGCTCTAGCTATCAGACAAAGTGATTCCATAGTGTGAGGACACTCCCTGACAGTACAAGTTCCACACTCCGTGGAAGTTCTTTTAAACCGAACACAGACTCAGCACTTGACAATTGCACGATTAACAGGATATGAACTGACTCTGTTTCAGCCACACATAGAAATCAGACGCTACAACATATTAAATCCTGCTACACTGTTACCCTCGATTACATCAAATCCTGCCCCACACGACTGCGTGGAAGTTATTAACACCATGACAAAGCCAAGACAAGACTTGACGGACATTGCATTACCTGATCCAGACCTGACACTTTACGTGGATGGTTCATGTATGAGAACAAGTACAGGAGAGTTAGTAGCCGCGTATGCAGTGACTACTGAAACTGAAGTTATAGAAACACATCGTATTGATACCCTGTCTGCTCAAGCAGCAGAGCTTATCGCTCTGACCCAAGCCTGCATACGAGCCAAGAACCTGAAAGTAAACATATATACAGATTCACGTTATGCATTCGGAGTCGTACACGACTTTGGAGTCCTCTGGCAAGAAAGAGGTTTCATGACCTCTCATGGAGCCAAGATTCAGCATGGCCCCCTCATTCAAGCTCTGTTAGAAGCAATACATTTACCGACAGCTATTGCCATTATGAAGTGCAAAGCACATACGAAAGCCACTGACACTATTTCCCAAGGTAACGATCTAGCAGATCGAACAGCCAAGCTTACAGCTCAGACTCCAGACATTCCAGTTAACACGACAAAGACAGAAGTTCCAGTCCAGACGACTTGTATGACAGTTAAGGACCCTACACAAGACGTACTAGACATCCAGACACATGCTACCCCAGACGAGATCAAGAAATGGTCTGAACAAGGAGGGGTCCAGACAGATCAGGGATGGTTGACGAAGGGAAAAGCCACATGGTTTCTCCCCGACTCTATGGTTCAAGTCATTATTAATACAGCACATAGTCCAGCACATCTAGGAGAAAAAGCTATGATAGACAGCATCCAGAACCTTTGGTTTAACAAGCATTTACGAGCAGCAGCAAAGCAGAAAGTACGTACCTGCATGATCTGTTGTCAGTTCAATCCAGGAAAAGGTGTTCCGGTGGAACAAGGTGGATTCCATCCTCCTGACCACCCTTTTGAAGTCCTCCAGATGGATTATATTCAGATGGATCGATGTCGAGGTTTCAAGTATGTCCTCGTAGTTGTATGCGCTTTGTCCAGATGGACAGAAGCATATCCAGTCCCAGATTATACTGCCGCGACCACTGCCAGGCAGTTGGTTCGTGAGTTTTTCCCCCGCTATGGTTTGCCCAGGGTCGTGTATTCAGACAACGGACAGCCATTCTCATCCGAACTCATGAAACAAGTATCTCTTCTGTTAGGGTACCAGTGGAAGTTCCACTGCGTATGACACCCCGAGGCAGCTGGCCTCGTCGAGAGACACAATCAGACTCTGAAAATACGTATTGCAAAGGTCTGTGCCGAGAAAGGTGTAGATTGGATGGTAGCACTGCCAGTCGCCCTTTTTTATATGAGAATGGTCGCTCACTCCCGTTCAGGTCTGTCACCGTATGAAGTTGTATTCGGCCGTCCCCCGAACATGTGGGGTACACCTATGCCACGTAAAATTACCGATGTTGACAGTAATATGCTGACTGATTACCTAGCTTCCTTGATGTCTGCACTACTCTCTTGTCGTTCACAGGTCGCGGCTGCCTTTCCAGACAATACCCAAGTGAAACCGCACGAGGTCATTCCAGGCGACCTCGTCCTCGTTAGGAATTTTGATCGTTCAAGCCCGCTGGAGCCCCGCTGGAAAGAGCCGAAACTTGTTCTGATGACCACAAGGACCGCTGTGAAACTGGAGGGCCGCAAGGGGTGGCTACACTCCAGCCACATCAAGCGTTTCCATGGACTCCGTCCAAAGACTTTTCTCAAGGACTGCCCCGATACTGACTCTAAACTTCCCCCGTTAGAGAAAACTCCGCAGCAGGAGTATAAAATCAAATTACGGTCTAGCAAGTCAGACAGTTTAATTGTTTAAGTCCCTCTCGGGTGAAGCGGTTAGACAGGTTCCTGACATGTATGAGATAGACCCACATAGTGAGAGAGTTAGACGAAACTCCAAGAAAATACGTTATTGTAAGAATCTGCGCAGCAGATGCGTTATTACGTTATTGTTTATGTTATTTCTGAGTCTTACGATCACATGCATAAGTTATGTTTTACATGTATTTTTTCCTCCTCTTGGTTCGCATGTACATCTTTCCTCTAATGATACAGTAGAGCACACTTTTAGTGAACTACCTCCTCACGAGTTGTCCTATCGACTTACCAATGCGCAACAATACTTTTATACGTATGTTACACTATTCACACCAGACCAGCAATGCCACTAATTGTTGGGTGTGTGGTCGACTCCCCCCTTTCCAGACACCGAAGGGAGTTCTGCCACTTTTTCCCTATCCGTTTTCACACAATGGTTCGTGTGGAGCATGGTTTACGATAACCTCATCCTTAGACGATAAGTCCCTTCTGAATAGAACATGTTTCCCAGACAAGGAAGGTCTTTCCCATAGGACAGGGTTAGATCTAGAAAATGAAGTATACGATCTAGGTAATTTCTCCTCGAATTTCATGGTTTTGAATGTTCAGTCTGAGACTTCTCCAGACTTGCCTTCTATTACAGTTCTACCAGTGAAAGGTGAGTTATTGTCAGAAAGAATGGTTCAGTACATCTAGGACACAGTGATTGTAATACTGTGGTCGAGTATAGTGACAGTGGGAAATCTACTTTCAAAGCCTCACGTCATTCATATTTTGTATGTGGTCAGACCGCATATGTACGTCTGCCCCTAGATTGGGATGGAACATGTTACATTGCCTTCCTACTGCCACCAGTTTTCCTAGCCCCATCTGATTATCACAGAAATACACATCTAGTACACATCAGACATAGAAGGGAGATCGAGTCCCCAATTGTCGATCAGACTGAAACTGCCTTAGAACAGTATACAGATTTCAATAAAGGTTTCTTTTTTTTCATAGGACCTGTCCAGAATAGTAAGCTAATACGTAGGTTAACCAGAACCCTTGAAGCAGTAGTGAATGAGACTACTTCTGCCCTAGGTAACTTAACAGAAGAGCAATCTGCTATGAGATTTGTCGTTCTTCAGAACCGCCTTGTTCTTGACGTCATACTGGCCGATAGGGGCGGAGCTTGTAGAGTCATCGGATCTAGTTGTTGCGTTTTCATTCCTAATAACGCACCGTCTGTTTATTCAGCAATAACAAGGCTTCATAAAATAGCCCATCAGTTACACCAGAATCCAGGCACCTGGACATGGTCCGGTTGGCTCTGGAATATAATATCTGCCTGGGGATGGAAAGTACTGTCATTCCTAGGAATAGTAGTAATGATCATATTCAGTTGTTGTCTCTGTTTACAATGTGGCCCTGCGATTTGCGGCTTGTGCGCTACCTCTTGTATTCCAAGTCCAAAGTCTCATTCCCAGAAGATAAGAGACGAGCAAATGATGCTGTATGAACAGATAGATGGTATCATGAATATTGATGTTTCATGAAGGAAACGTAGGGAACAAGGAGGGAATGAGGAAAATTGAATTTTGCCCTGTCATGTGTCCCTACGTGTTCCCCATTAAAATGTTATATGTGCATGAGGTACTTGGGGCCCAGGTTGTGGAGAGACTTGTGTGCGTGGGTGAGGAGTCTGAATGTGATCCTCTTGTTGACGGGGAGCCAGTGCAGGTTCCTCAGGTGGCTGGAGATGTGGCTGCGTCGAGGGATGTTCAGGATGAGTCGGGCGGATGCGTTCTGGATTCATTGTAGTCTTTTCTGAAGCTTGGCTGTGGTTCCGGCATAGAGGGTGTTTCCGTAGTCCAGCCGGTAGTGACAAGGGCCTGGGTGACCGTCTTCCTGGTTTCGATCGGGATCCATCGGAAGATCTTGCGGAGCATGCGGAGGGTGTGAAAGCATGAAGAGGAGACGGCGTTGACTTGTCTTGTCATCGAGAGGGAGGAGTCCAGGATGAAGCCCAGGTTGCGTGCGTGGTCTGTCGGCTTGGGAGCGGTGCCCAGGGCTGGGGGCCACCAGGAGTCGTCCCAGGCGGAGAGTGATGGTCCAAGGATGAGGACTTCCGTCTTGTCTGAGTTCAGTTTCAAGCGGCTGTTCTTCATCAACTCGGCGACGTCTTTCATCCCTTCGTGGAGGCTGGTTCTGGCGGTGTCGGGGTCTCTGGTGAGGGAGAGGATCAGCTGGGTGTCGTCGGCGTAGGAGATGATGTTGAGGTTGTGTTGGCGTGCGATGGCTGCGAGAGGTCTCATGTAGACGTTGAAGAGGGTGGGGCTGAGTGATGATCCTTGCGGGACGCCGCAGATGACTTCGTAGCTTCGGAACGGAACGGGGGGAGGCGGACTCTCTGTATTCTTCCGGCGAGGAACGAGATGATCCACTTCAATGCCTTCTCTTGGATGCCGGTGTTGCTGAGGCGTTGGACTAGGGTGCGGTGGCAGACAGTGTCGAACGCGGCGGAGAGGTCCAGGAGGATGAGTGCCGCTGTTTCCCCGTTGTCGAGAAGGGCTCGGATGTCGTCGGTGGCTGCGATGAGGGCGGTCTCGGTGCTGTGGTTGGCTCTGAAACCGGACTGCGAGGGGTCGAGGGATCCATTCGTCTCGAGGAAGGCGGCAAGCTGTCTGTTGGCGATCTTCTCGATGACTTTGGCAGGAAAAGGGAGGAGCGAGATGGGGCGGAAGTTTTTGAGGTCGGTGGGGTCCGCTGTTGGTTTCTTCAGTAGGGCGCTGAGCTCGGCGTGCTTCCAGCTCTCAGGGAAGGTGGCGGTGTCGAAGGAGGTGTTGATGACGTCTCGGAGTTGGGGTGCGATGGTGGAGTCGGCCTTGTTAAAGACGTGGTGGGGGCAGGGGTCAGTCGGAGAACCGGAGTGGATGGTGTTCATCGTGCGGGCTGTGTCTTCGGTGGTCACTCCGGTCCAGGTGCGGAGGGTCGTGGTGGGGTGCGTTGGTTCGACGGTTGGGTGCGGGGATGGTGTGCCGAAGCTGTCGTGGATATCGGCAATCTTGCGGTGGAAGAACGAGGCGAGGGAGTCGCAGAGATCTTGTGAGGGGGTGATGTCGTTGTTGCCGGTGCTGGGGTTGGAGAACTCCTTGACGATCCCGAAGAGTTCCTTGCTGTCGTGGGCGTTGTTGTCCAGTCGCTCCTTCAGTGATTTCTTCTTTGTGGCGCGGATGAGCTGGTGGTGCTTGCGAGTCGCGTGTTTGAGGGCGGTCATGTTGTCAGTGGTCCGGTCGAGGAGCCAGGCTTTCTCGAGGGTGCGGCAGGTCTTTCTGGAGTGCTTGAGTTCGTCGGTGAACCAGGGGGCCTTCTTGCCTCTGGGTTTGCTGGGAGGGTTCTTCAGTGGTGCCAGGTCGTCGGCGCAGGCTGTCAGCCATTGCGTGAAGTTGCGGGCTGCTTCGTTGGGGTCCGGTGTGCTGGCAGGTGGGTTCTGGCTGAGGGAGGTGGTGAGCTGGTCGGCGGTGATCTTGCTCCAGCTTCTGTGGGGAACCTGTTGCGGGTGGTGGTGGGTGGTGGTTTTCCTGAAGCTGAAGTGGACGCAGCTGTGGTCGGTCCAGTGAAGTCCGGTGGAGTGGCTGAAGGTGATGTGCTTGCTGGATGAGAAGACGGGGTCAAGCGTGTGGCCAGCGTAGTGGGTGGGAGTGTTGACCAGTTGCTTGAGTCCGAGGTTGGCGAGGTTGTCCAGCAGGGTGACGGTGTTGCGGTCCTTGTTGTTCTCCAGGTGGAAGTTGAGATCCCCTAGGATGATGTAGTCGGCGGAGGGGAGGGCGTGTGGGCTGATGAAGTCCGTGAAGTCTTCGCTGAATTGTGTGCGTGGTCCCGGGGGTCTGTAGATGAGGGTGCCTCTGAGGGTCGTCTTTGGGTCGGTGTGGATCTGGAAGTGGAGGTGTTCGGCGGCGGTGAAGGTGTCGTCGGCGTCGGTCGTGATGCGGATGGTGTTCTTGTGAACGATGGCGATGCCTCCTCCGGTCTGGTTGACGCGGTCCCTCCTGATGATCTTGTATCCATCGGGGATGGCGATGGCGATGTCGGGCGCTGATGAGGCGTTCATCCAAGTTTCAGTGAGGAAGGCGACGTCTGGTGATGTAGTGTCGAGCAGGTTCCAGAGTTCGACGGCGTGTCTGTGGATGGAACGGGTGTTGAGCAGGATGCACTTGAGGTGATTGTTGCTGGTGCTTGGCTTGGCGGGTGCGGTGCAGGTTCGGAGGCAGGTGAACTTGCAGGTAGTGCAGGCGAAGGGTCCGTGGAAGCGCTTGGGGGCGGCTCGGCAGCATGCGGGGTTCCGGCCGACGTTGAGTGCGTTGAGTGTGGCGTCGTCGTAGGTCCTTCGGTTCGTCTTGCGTCGGTGGGGGCCAGGGGTCCTGGTGCTGGGCGCGGTCCAGGCGCAGACGGGCTTACCTTTGGCGCGCCTTCGGCGCACAATCGGCGCGCCCGCTGCTCGTGACTGCTGCGCGTACGCGTGGTCGCCATATATGGCCAAGTGGGAGGGAGGGAGGGGGGGGCAGCTGGGAGCGGGGAGGGCACAGAACGAAAAGGGGGCGTGTCTGTTAGGACGGCGGCGGGAAGCGGGGAGCGGGGCGGGCAGGCACAGGGGGACAGGAGGACAATAAACACTTAAAAACACCAACGTGCAGGGAACAACAGTCACGAATGTGCAGGCAAATTAATAGAAAGGAACAAAACAAAAATATTAAGCCACACGCAAAACGGCGAGAACAGCGAGGCAGGCAGGCACAACGAGGGCAGTAGCGAGGGAGGGGCACACACACAGCTGGTGGCCGTGCGACGCGGGGGTGTCCTGAGAGCAGACTTCCAAACGGGATTCCGTCCGGGCAGAGGCACAGAATCTGCCCTCCTTGCCATCGGGGATGACCTAAAGAATACAGTAGACCTCAATGGGGTTGCTGAACTACTCCTCTTGAACCTCTCGGCTGCCTTTGACACGGTCGACCATGACACTCTGAAACAAAGACTCTATGAAACCGGCATAGAGGGGACTGCTCTAGACTGGATCGCGTCCTACCTTCGTAACAGAACTAATGTCATCCACACCCCACTTTTCTCATCCAAACCGTACTCCACAAAAGCAGGGGTCCCTCAAGACTCTATCATCTCACCCATGCTTTTCAACATCTTCATAAAGTCATTACCAGTATTGATCAATTAATTTCACCTCACATGCTATAACTATGCAGAAGACACACAAATACTCCTTCAACTAAAGTTCCCCAAAGACACTGGAAAATCCCCAATGTTCAGTTGTCTCAGAGCTGTGGATCAGTGGATGACTTGGAGCCATCTCAAATTGAACGCTTCCAAAAACGGAAATACTCACATGTGGCGATTTGAAACATTATGACCCGCTTTCCTCCTGGCCTGATGAACTGGGATCACCGCCTAAAGTATCAAAGGAAGTTAGAAACCTCGGAATTACCATGGACTCCAAGCTATCAATGAATCCCCAAGTGGACAAACTAGCAAGATCAAGCTTTGTCACTATAACAACACTGCAACGAATGTTCCCTCATTTGGGATTTCCACACAAGGTCCAAACGACCATCTCCCTTGTTCTGTCCAAACTCAATTACGCCAATAGCCTCTACCAGGGATCACATTTAACAACCATCAAAAGACTACAACAGATACAGAACTCAGCTGCCAGACTACTCTTGCATATCAAACCGGGAGACCACATCTCACCTATCTTGAAAGTCCTGCATTGGTTACCGGTTGCCAGAAGATCCACGTTCAAGCTACTTTGTATCACCCACAAAGCACTATATGGAATGGGACCGCTCTTCATCAGGAATAAAATCACCAAACACATTCAACAAAGGAACATCTGCTCTAAAGGGGCATTGTGCCTCAAAATCCCAAGATACCAGCAAAAAACATGGGTGGCACATCCTTCTCTGTTCAAGCAGCCAAACTATGGAACCCTTTACCCCCCTAACATAAGATCCACTGACAATCACCTTATCTTGAGAAAACTACTCAAGAATTTGCTCTTCCCCACCGAAGCACTATACGCAAAGAGAAATTTACAGCATATCCCTCTGTATATAAGCATTTATCTCACTATAGATTTGTACCTATCTTTGTGTATTGCGTTGTATAAACATGTAGAATAATTATGTTGTTAATAAGAAATTGTAAAAAAAATTAAAAATCATCTTTGGTCTACATGTACTTTCTTCCATTGTGCATCTATGTACCTTCCATGTACTTCTATTCTATTATTATTATTATTCTATTAAAATTATTTGTACCGCGCACTATCACCGTAGGTTTCTTGGTGCTCAAAAACAATAAACGGTGACCTGAGAAGGGGAGTTAGTCGAAAGCAGCTTGAAAAAGCAAAGTTTTTAAAGATTTTCGAAACAGCTCATATTTAGGGCAGAGACGGAGAAAAGGCGGCAAGGAGTTCCAGGTCGATGGGGCCAGGACCGAGAAACTCAGACCACCATGTTTTTTCCTTTTATATCGGGGGACATCCAGAAGATTGAGTGACGCAGAGCGGAGAGCTCGAGAAGGGATGTGACGAGACAGAGTTGAGGATATGAACAAAGGGGCTGCGTTCGAAAGTGCCTTAAAAGTGGTGCATGCCAGTTTGAAAGTGCAGCGCTTCGAAACGGGGAGCCAGTGAAGAGTACGGAGAAGGGGGGTGACATGTTCATATTTGGGCAGACAGAAAATCAACCGGGCGGCCTGATTCTGCACCAGCTGAAGTCGGTGGAGGTGACAGGCGGGGATTCCAGCGTACAGAATATTGGCATAGTCAAGCCTGGAAGTTATGAGCGCGATGACTACTTGAATTAATGCTTCTTTAGTAAGGAACCGACTGATCTTACGAATTCGCCTAAGGTGAAAAAAGCAGGCAGATGTCACCGCGTTAATGTGCGGCTTCATGGACAGATCATCGGAGATGATCACCCCCAGGCTTTTAACAGAGCTCACCGGAGTGGGTGCTAACCCCAAAGTGGTGGGCCAGAAGGTGGCATTCCAAGGATGCGAGGGTCCTCCTACCAGGACGAGCTCTGTTTTTGTAGGATTTAACTTTAAATGACTATGATACATCCACTCCGCAATGGACAGCATAGTGGACTGAAAATCAATACGGGAAGACGGATGAGAAGTGATGGGGAAAATTAACTGAAGATCGTCAGCATAATTAAGAATTGTGACTGGGGCATTTCGAAGGGAGGCTAAAAGTGGTTGGAGATACAAATTAAACAGGAGAGGGGAAAGTGCAGAGCCCTGGGGGACACCACAGGGAAGGGAAGTGTAAGAAGCAGAAAAAGTGGAAAGATGTACAGATTGAGAACGCTGATGAAGGAAAGATCTGAGCCAGTCAAGGGCCACTCCCTGGATACCAGCGTTATGGACACGGTCGATCAAGATAGTATGATCGACCGTGTCGAATGCCGCTGAGAGATCCAGTAGGACAAGGGCTTGAAAGATGTTATCAGCACCTTTCCTGAGGGTGTCCATAACTGCTACTATGACCGCCTCGGTGGAGTGGAGGGGTCTAAATCCTGCTTGTTGAGGATCTAAGAAAGAGGATTTCTCTACAAACGAGCTCAAGCAGCGGGTGACATAAGTCTCCAAGATCTTTCCTAAATATGGGAGGAGGGAGATAGGTCTGTAATTACTGAGTAAGGTAGGGTCAGCATTTGTTTTTTTTAGAATAGGTAGGACTGCAGCTTGCTTGAAAGAAGATGGAACCTCCCCAGTAGCAAGAGAGTTGTTTAACAATGCTAGTGGGGGACCTGGGCATGCTAGAAAAGCTTCTTTCAAGACTTGCGGAGGACAGCAGTCACTGGGGGCGCCAGAGCTGACTTTGTGGAGAAGAGAGACAAACTCTTGATGCGATATGGGTGGAAACTCCGTCAAGGTACTAGTGTTGGTAGGGGGAAGAGGAGGAGAAGTGGGAGAGGCCGGAATCGGTATGTTATTTTTAATTATTGTTATTTTCTCTGAAAAATAGGCATTGAGCGAGTCACAGAGTGTTTGGGTAGGTAAAGGTTGAGGGGTGACTCTGTCTGGGCGGGAAAGCTCATTCACAATTGAGAAGATATCCTTCGATTTATTGTTGGACTTCAAAATCTTTTGAGAGAAAAATGCCGTCTTGGCTGCTAGGATGGATACCTTATAGGATTTTAAAGTCTCCATGTAAACGAGCTTAAGCTGAGGATCATAGTGGCGCCGCCATCGGCGCTCCGATTGCCGGAGCGCAAGTTTGGCTGCTTTAAGTTGGTCAGAAAACCAACATTGAGCGTCATGGGGGCGCTTGGTTTTTATTTTCTTAAAAGGGGCTACTTTATCGCTGGCCTGGCGTAGCCAGTCATTAAGATTGTCAGCCTGGTTCTCAAGTGAAGTTTGCAACTCCGGAGCAGTAGAAACCAGTGACTCGTGAAAGTCAAGCAGGTTGGCCCTTTTCCAATTGCGAGCCGAAAGATTTTTAATGCGATGTGGAAGGCACAAAGTGTGAAGGGGTAAATAAAACGAAATGAGATAATGGTCTGACCAGGAGCAAGGAACAACTGAAGGAGGGGAGATGTCTAAGTTAGAAGTCCAAACTTGGTCAAGGATATGACCCAACCGATGAGTGGGGGTATTGATGTGTTGAGAAAGATTCATAGTTTTTAGAAGTTCGGAGAATTCAACTGACGTGTTGCTTTCGTGGGCATCGGATGGCCAATAATTAAAATCACTGATAACCAAGATGCTGGCGTGGTTAATTAGAAGCGGAGCGATGGCATCGCTAAAGAGTTGGGGAAACAGAGGCATATGGTGGGGGGGCCTATAAGCAAGAACACAAATGAAGGACGATTTAGGGGAAATAAATTTTATTGCCAAGTAGTCGATTTTAGGGATGGGGATTACCGTGATCTCGGAAAAAGTATATTCGGAGCGGATTATTGCCGCTACCCCGCCACCTATCTTCCCAGCAGGTCGGTTGGCGTGTATAATGTAATATCCCATAGGGATAGCTGCCAAGATGTCGGGGGCAGAATCTTCATTGATCCAAGTTTCTGTTAACAGAAGGACATCAATTGAACTCTGATGCAATAATTGAAAGAGCTCAAGCTGATGACGAATAAGGGAACGGGTATTGAGGTAATAAATCGATAGGGACGAGGATATCTGGGGAGCCAGGGGGGAAGGGTCAAGGGAGCAAACCTGTTCCAAGGAATCTGATGGAACCAGGATATCGCATGCCAGAGCCGCTTTAACGGCACGGGCAGGAATGGGTCCAGATGATTTGAGTCTCATGAGGTCGTCCGAGGAATAAGAGTAAAAATGGGCATTACGACGAGGCCCTGGGCCCGGTCGGCCGCGGACGGGCGCAGACGGGCTTGACTTAAGCGCGACTTCGGCGCGAAGTCGGCGCTCCCGCTGCGCTCGTCCGCTGCGCTTCCTCCATGCCGTCATTAAGTACTGGAGGGGGAGGGAGTACTAGACCGCTAACCTGCGGGGCTTCTGTGCAGGGCGGAAGTGGTGTCACAAACACGAAGTGACTGCTCCTCGGACTGACCCTCCGCGCAAACAGCACAAGCCGGGGCGGAACGGGGCCACGAGGGGAGTAGGAACAGGTAAGAGTGACTGTGGCAGGCTACAGATGCAATGTGCAAAATACAATTTTTAAAAATGAAGTCTGCGTGCTATTAAAATCAGCAACAGAGTCAAAGTGCAAATATACAATTTTTAAAATGCAATATAGTGCGTGCTATTAGGTCAGCAGCAAGATTTACGACAGCCTGCTACCACAGCCTAGGTCGCCGTGTATGTCAATGAGGCCGGGAGCAAAGAGGAAGTTAAATAACCAAAGGGCTCGGCAGCACTAGACCGCTAACCTGCGGGGCTTCTGTGCAGGGCGGAAGTGGTGTCACGAACACGAAGTGACTGCTCCTCGGACTGACCCTCCGGGCAAACGGCACAAGCCGGGGCGGAACGGGGCCACGAGGGGAGTAGGAACAGGTAAGAGTGACTGTGGCAGGCTACAGATGCAATGTGCAAAATACAATTTTTAAAAATGAAGTCTGCGTGCTATTAAAATCAGCAACAGAGTCAAAGTGCAAATATACAATTTTTAAAATGCAATATAGTGCGTGCTATTAGGTCAGCAGCAAGATTTACGACAGCCTGCTACCACAGCCTAGGTCGCCGTGTATGTCAATGAGGCCGGGAGCAAAGAGGAAGTTAAATAACCAAAGGGCTCGGCAGCACTAGACCGCTAACCTGCGGGGCTTCTGTGCAGGGCGGAAGTGGTGTCACGAACACGAAGTGACTGCTCCTCGGACTGACCCTCCGCGCAAACGGCACAAGCCGGGGCGGAACGGGGCCACGAGGGGAGTAGGAACAAGTAAGAGTGACTGTGGCAGGCTACAGATGCAATGTGCAAAATACAATTTTTAAAAATGAAGTCTGCGTGCTATTAAAATCAGCAACAGAGTCAAAGTGCAAATATACAATTTTTAAAATGCAATATAGTGCATGCTATTAGGTCAGCAGCAAGATTTACGACAGCCTGCTACCACAGCCTAGGTCGCCGTGTATGTCAATGAGGCCGGGAGCAAAGAGGAAGTTAAATAACCAAAGGGCTCGCCAGCACTAGACCGCTAACCTGCAGGGCTTCTGTGCAGGGCGGAAGTGGTGTCACGAACACGAAGTGACTGCTCCTCGGACTGACCCTCCGCGCAAACGGCACAAGCCGGGGCGGAACGGGGCCACGAGGGGAGTAGGAACAGGTAAGAGTGACTGTGGCAGGCTACAGATGCAATGTGCAAAATACAATTTTTAAAAATGAAGTCTGCGTGCTATTAAAATCAGCAACAGAGTCAAAGTGCAAATATACAATTTTTAAAATGCAATATAGTGCGTGCTATTAGGTCAGCAGCAAGATTTACGACAGCCTGCTACCACAGCCTAGGTCGCCGTGTATGTCAATGAGGCCGGGAGCAAAGAGGAAGTTAAATAACCAAAGGGCTCGGCAGCACTAGACCGCTAACCTGCGGGGCTTCTGTGCAGGGCGGAAGTGGTGTCACGAACACGAAGTGACTGCTCCTCGGACTGACCCTCCGCGCAAACGGCACATGCCCGGGCGGAACGGGGCCACGAGGGGAGTAGGAACAGGTAAGAGTGACTGTGGCAGGCTACAGATGCAATGTGCAAAATACAATTTTTAAAAATGAAGTCTGCGTGCTATTAAAATCAGCAACAGAGTCAAAGTGCAAATATACAATTTTTAAAATGCAATATAGTGCGTGCTATTAGGTCAGCAGCAAGATTTACGACAGCCTGCTACCACAGCCTAGGTCGCCGTGTATCTGTGTGTCAATTACTTTTCTCCTGAAAAATCATATCCATAATTAGTCACGAAATACATGTGCTATATACAATGTGAAACTGTTAACTTTGCATCGTGCTTTTAATAGTGCATCCATTCGAGTACTCATGCTCGCATTTTAAAAGTATTTTCTTGTATTCTCCTAACTTGTTTTTCCCTCATATACTGAAAGTTCAAACATGTTGAATTCTTCCCGCTTTCACATTGTATATAGCACATGTATTTCAGGACTAATTAGCTTTCAATGTTTTTTATGTGTTTCATCACAATGTATATACTTCTCGGAACTAATGATGTCTCAGGTTTATTATGCCAGCGTTAATGCACTATCATAATTCAGGCATCTGTCACACGTGACGGGAGCTTTCGTCTCCTTCTCCGGTAATCGGCGCATGGCCTTGCGAGTCTTTCAACTCTGGCCATTAGCACACGTCCTCAGTTACCTTTTCCCGCGGCCTCCGGTATTTAATTATCTTCCGGGCGGGGCCACGCTTGCAATTCATTTGTTGCTCAGACACCAAACTGTGAGGACCCCTGTCTTCAGGTAATTAACCACACAACTCGCGGCGTAATTGTAATGCTTTTACAGCCGGCTGCCTTTCCTTGCCAGCATGACTAAGCTTTCACACATTTACTTAACAGACCGCCGATCGCCTTGAACCGTGATTAATACACGGACCACAACGGCGCCCCCACCTTTACAACTATGCCCAGGCTTCATTCCTGAATAACACTGAGGTATGTCTGATCAGCATTGTAACCGACGTATACACTATCTTCGATGCCGGTCAAGTACTTAAGGCATTTTCTCCCCATTTTTCCTCCTTAGTTAATTAATCTCCTTGATGGTTACCCCAAATGGAATTTACTAGTGAAAACGACATGGCTTGATGAACATATCCCTTGGCTCCTCACCACGTGCGGAGGGTAAGCCTTACCTTTTTCAACCACGCGCACTGCTTCTTGATGCGCACCTTTTCATATTCAGCAACGGACCGGACCCAAGCTTTTATTCCCATTAGGCGATTTATCCACCTTCATCCAGGTTGGCCCACACCACCCCAGTCCTGAAGAAGATCCGCACGGCCGAGGTTGTGCCCTAAGTCGGATCGAAACATCAACGCTCTTGGATAGTCCTAGACTTACCCTTTTGTGTCCTCTATCATGCACATTTTTTATTTTATTCTGCAATTTTACATATGACTTAAATTGTGTACAAATACATGTGGAGCTAGGCTGCTTATGACGGTGAATGACAACCGATCATAGTGTTTTTGAGAATAATACGCATCTCTTGTTTTCTCCTATGTCACTGATTTCTTTCCTTCTTAACACTGAGCACTCCTCATCCTATTAGCATGTTCCCCCTTTTGGAGCAACCTTTACTTAACCGGTAATTCTTGAATATTACCTGTCTCCTGAATATTACTTGAGTATTCAACAGAAAAACTAGTAGATTAAATTACTTGGTGAACATATATTTTTTGCTCTGTTTTGTCTGTTTACCCTTATGTGTAACTGAGTTTTTGAAATGTACAAGCAGATATAAACCAGGCTTTCCTGTAGTACCATTCGTCTGTATACCAGGCTGTGTTGGGAGTGCAAGCGCCCCAATATTGAATAGACTGTCGATCCCCAGACTTAACCTCCTTCAGGGACATACACCAGACGAAACCCTGACCACTGAGGAAATTGACTTCATGATTGACTAGCTCACGTGCAACAAAACTCTTGGGATGCAAGGGTTCCCAGTAGACTTTTACTTCACCTACAGAGCAACCCTCACTCCAAACCTACTCCAAATGCACCAACAGGCCCAGCAAAAGGGCTCATTGCTGGGATCCCTAGGGGAGGCTATGATATTGGTACTGCCTAAGCCCAACAAGGACCCCCTGGAGCTACGCTCCTACTGGCCCCTGTACACCGACCACAATATTCACAGGAATGTCCTTGCAAACAGGTTGCTCCCCTGCCTCTCTACATTGGCACCAAGACCAGAATGGTTTCGTACCTGGGAGAAAAATGTGTCTAAACCTATGGCGCCTCTGCAGCTGATGGAAAAGAATCTTCAAGAATTTGCCTCCATAAACAACACTCTCACTAGATGTAGAGAAGGCCTTCGACACCCTGGAGTAGTTTTATTTAACAAAAGTGCTGATGTGCATGAAACTAGGTGCAGAAATACTGCACTGGATAAATCGCTGGCCCGCATCCGGACAAGCAGAAATCTCAGTTTCTTTTGAAGCATGTGGCAAAGATGCCCGCTGTCGATTACTTTCGCCCTAGTCATGGACCTGTTCGCTGGCTTGTTTCGTTCACAGGACCCAGCAGTCGGTATACCAAGTGGGCCAAATTGGGAGGTAATTTCACTGTATGCTGATGACACATTTGTCTACCTCAGGAATGTGTATGCTTATCCATCACAGGTGATCGAGGTTCTAGACGATTTTGGTAGGGATTCCGGACTGAGGCTAAATTGGACCAAATCTAGCTTATATCCCATGCGCAAACTCACAACTTAGAACAGGAAGTGCTGCCCCAATTAGCACTGGGGTGGCACCCTGACATATATTCAGGTACTTAGAGGTGAACTTACCACACGGACGAAAAACTGGTGATGTCCAATGTTTGCAGCTCCCTGTCGTTTTGGGGCTCCCTGCCACTATCGACCCATGGGTAGAGTGGCAGTTGCAAAAATGCTGTTAATACATTTATACTGCTTCTCGACCCCCCCAGTTTACCCGCCCCGGCTCTTCTTCAGGAAATTGGACTATGTTTCTGTTTTTATGGACTTAATCTGGGGAGCGGGCCACGAGAGAATTGCGCTTCGCAAACTATACTCTACCTGGATGGGTGGATGTACATTTAAAATCAATCAATCAAAGAAATTTGTAAAGCGCGCTACTCACCCGCTAGGATCTCAAGGTGCTGGGGGGGGGGATCCGCTACTGCTCGAACAGCCAGGTCTTGAGTTGTTTCCTGAAGGAGAGATGGTCCTGGGTCAGCCGTAGGTGGGTGGGGAGGGAGTTCCATGTCTTGGCCGCCAGGTAGGAGAAGGATCTTCCTCCGGCGGTGGATTTGCGAATTCATGGGACGGAGGCGAGGCTGGCGGATCGGAGCTGGTGGGTGAGTGTGTAGAATGTGAGGCGGCTGTTGAGGTATTTCGGGCCCATGTCGTGGAGAGCCTTGTGTGCGTGGGTGAGGAGTCTGAACGTGATCCTCTTGCTGACGGGGAGCCAGTGCAGATATTTCAGATGGGCAGAGATGTGGCTGCGACGAGGGATGTCCAGGATGAGTCGGAAAAGACTAATAAAGAACTACAAACTACTGTGTGACTTGAAGATGATTATTTCTCAATACAGCCCTTGTTTGTTATCTCGTTACCGTTCTCACATTATCATCCGCAGTAGAGGAAATGGGGGCCTGGGGTGTCTGATCACAGAAACTCATTTGCATACACAGGGGGGTGAAATCCTGTTCACAAAGCACAACACAACTTGTTTATGTAAAAGTTTGTACATTGCCCAGGGATTGTGATTCACGTAACAGTGTGGGAATTGTATGCAGGAGCGAGCAGTCTTAGTTGCTGAGAAATGAATCTCTGACGGGTGCATCTTTAGCTCTTTCAACTGTTTGAGAGAAGGTGGCAGACTCAAATTCTGGGGGGCATAGATACCAACAGCTTCCCTCATAATCCTTGATTTTTGCATCTACAGTTGGTGCACATGCCACCTAAGAGAGTATTCTTTCCAGCTAGGTAGTGTGCTTTCTGGAGTCAGCCTGCTTTGCTTTTCCCACACTTTGGTCAGCAAATGTAAATGTGTCTTCTACTCAAGTGTTCTTAGCTCGCTTTTGGTAACGTGGCTTGAGCAGTATGGCCTAAGGGGCGCTCGAAGGTAAAGCAAAACAGTGGAAGTCACACATTTCAATACAGTTTATTAAAAATAGACAAGGAACTTAAAGATTCAAACCTAGTTTAGATCAAAAAGAATATTTAATAATTATTCAGAAGCAAAATCTAAAGGTGGGCTGTGATTTAAGCATTATTAATTAGCAAAAACAACTGTCAAAACCAAACAAAAAGGTAAATGAATAAAAAACAAGCAGTTCCACTGAATCAATCAGGAAGTCACCTAAAAAATTGTAGCTGACTTTGGTAGCTATGCTCGAGAGGACAAAGATAAGTTTAGTCTCTGGTGATGATTAACACTGGAATTTGATGCAAGGTTTTTGGCTGAACCAGTCTCAGAAGGTGACGAGCTGCACAAAAGTGGCTTGAAGTGCAAAATTCCCACAGAGTAGAGTTGGGTCATCAAGTTGAACCTGAATCCACGGTCATCAAAATGTGGGAAACTTCAAGCAGTTACAACAGCTGCAAAGTCTTCGGAGCTTACAAGTTATGGAGATGGTTCAAGGTTGATGATAAGAGCCAAAGCATGGAACGTGGCAGGCCTGAGGCATGGTTAAGGGGATAGCAGGATCCATTTGAAACAAAAAGAAGATGGAAAGAGGCCACTTGTGTGGATCTTTGTAATACGAGGCCATGTCCCATTGGAACAGAAGTCATTAGGAGTATTTAGGGTGGAGCCAAGAAGGGTTTGCATATGGCTGACCTTGTTTGTAGTTACACAAAGACTAGAGAATGATGTGGCGGGATGTTGCAGAGATTAACTACCAGTCCATCCATCACCTTTAGTTTTTCTCAATAATAATCCCTATATGGTACAGACATGAACAGATGTTGGTCCCATAGAGACCTACGACAAAGGGACTCCTGCTGCAGCCCCCTGGTGAGGCTCATTAAGGCTGGAAACAGTTTGAGGTTACATGCATTCCAGACCCTTGGGGGCGTGGCCTCAAAGTTGAGGATCCAATGGACTTTGTGGGTCAGTCATTGCTTATAAACACGCAGTGAACAACACACTCTGAATGGAATGAGGCCACAAATAGTTACAATAGAATGAGGTTAATTCAAGCATTTCCATCCCACACTGTGTACTTTTCTCAGTAGACGGTTTGTTGGACAATCAATGGATTGATGTCTTTGTGGCTGCTTCATGTAAATGTTTTGCGATGCTGAAAGCTCCTCCTCAGGGTTGACAGTGAGCACCTTTTATTCTCCCACATTGTCTCTCCTATGTGGAAAGGTTACATTTACAACTGAAGTTTTTGTCACATTGAGAGCACGGGTCATTTTCTTTCACGTTGTGGGTTCTCTATTGTTGAATCAACCTGAATCTCCAGCAGACGCTTCCCAGGAATTTAGAACAATGACGAGGTTTTTTCCAGGTAAGTTCTCGCAGGTTGAGTGAGACCAGATTTCCGGCTGAAACGTTTCCAGCATTCAGAGAACTAAGATGGTTATTCCCCAGTGTGAGTTCTCTCATGTGTAGTGAGAGTTGCTTTATGACTGAAGCTTTTCTGGCATTCAGAGCACTGATACGGTTTATGCCCAGTGTGGGTTATTTCTTGTACAGTAAGGCTGGATTTCCGACTGAAGCTTTTCGAGCATTCAGAGCACTGATAAGGTTTTTGTCCAGTGTGAGTTCTTTCATGCACAGTAAGGTTGGATTTGCAACTGAATCCTTTCCAGCATTCAGAGCACCGATACGGTTTTTGTCCAGTGTGGGTTCTCTCATGTCTAGTGAGACTTTCTTTCAATCTGAAGCTTTTTTGGCATTCAGAGCACTGATACGGTTTGAGCCCCGTGTGGGTTCCTTCATGCACAGTAAGGTTGGATTTCCAACTGAATCCTTTCCGGCATTCAGAGCACCGATATAGTTTTTGTCCAGTGTGGGTTTTCTCATGTCTAGTGAGACATTCTTTCAATCTGAAGCTTTTTTGGCATTCGGAGCACTGATACAGTTTGAGCCCAGTGTGGGTTCTTTCATGCTTAGTAAGGTTGGATTTCTGACTGAATCCTTTCCGGCATTGAGAGCACTGATAAGGTTTTTGCCAAGTATGAGTTCTTTCATGGTGAGTGAGAATTATTTTATGACTGAAGCTTTTCTGACATTCAGAACCCTGATACGGTTTGAGCCCAGTATGGATTCTCTGATGTACAGTTAAACCCGATTTCTGATAGAAACGTTTTTGGCATTCAGAGCACTGATACGGTTTGAGCCCAGTATGGATTCTCTGATGTTGAGTTAAACCGAATTTGGAATAGAAACCTTTTTGGCATTCAGAACACTGATACGGTTTATGCCCAGTGTGGGTCCTTTCATGTTTAGTAAGGTGACCTTTCTGATTGAAGCTTTTACAGCATTCAGAGCACTGATACGGTTTATGCCCAGTGTGGGTTCTTTCATGTACAGTAAGGCTGCTTTTCTGACTGAAGCTTTTACAGCATTCAGAGCACTGATACGGTTTATGCCCAGTGTGGGTTCTTTCATGTACAGTTAGAATGGATTTGCTACTGAAGCTTTTACAGCATTCAGAGCACTGATAAGGTTTTTGTCCAGTGTGGGTTCTTTCATGTAAAGTGAGATTGTGTTTGCTACTGAATCTTTTACAGCATTCAGAGCACTGATAAGGTTTTTGTCCGGTGTGAGTTCTCTGATGTTTAATCAGACTACCACTAAAACTGAAGCTTTTTTGGCACGTGGAGCACTGATATGGTTTTTGTCCTGTGTGGGTTCTTGCGTGTATAGCGACACTAGATTTGTGGCTGAAGCTTTTCTGGCATTCTGGACACTGATAGGATTTTCGTCCAGAGCTAGTTTTCTCCTGTTTAGTGAGGTGGGATTGATGACTAAAGCTGTTCTCACAGTCATTGCTCTTATTCGAGTTGTTTGTTTCTCCAAGTTGGGTTTGTTCCTGGATACATGCCATCTTAAGACTGAATATGATTTTGGATTGTGTACTTGTTTATGTTACAACTCAGCATTAACTTCCTACCTTTAAAGGCACCGATCTAACTTGTCTTATTAACTTTCACTGAGGAGCCCCTTGTATTGATTAAGAGGCCTCACATGGATTCATTTTCTCCAAGTTATGCCCGGGTAAATTTTCTCTTGTTTAATTAGTCTCATTTAGTGATTCTAGTTTATCACATTTGATTTAGGAGTTTTAAAAGCACTGATAAGGTCTTTGGGCTTTAGTGTTTGCCTGGTATGTATGTTTGTTCATACAAGTAATGACAGATGATTAGGGCATGCCAGGGTGGTTTATGAATTATCAATAGTGTAACACTGGCCCCTTTTATACTCTCTGTGCCAGTATATGCTTTTTTGCTCAGTGGCTAAGACAGGTACATGATCCACTTTGAAGGTACAAGACACTTTGAAACCACTCAGATCAACCCAAGAGACAGAGTTGGTGGGGGAAAATCTTCCTATATTGGAAATGATAATCCAGCCTCTTTGCTGTAACGACATCTGAGAAAGAGTATTTACAATGACTTTTTTTAAAATAATCTTTTCTCTCCTCTCATCTCCAGGAGACAGAGACAAATGCTTGCACTTGTAAACTAAGGATATTAGTATTTTTGACAGTTCATCACATCACAACACGTCTACGGATGCTGATCTGTTGGGGAGGGTTTGGGTCTCCAAAGTATTTCTCATAAACCATCAAACAGAATTTGCAACACTGAGTTTTCTCAAGTGCACTGTGTGGGGATCAATTGTGGCCAATGTTCTCCTCAATCTCAGTTACTGGGACCTGGTAAACATTTATGGTCCTTTTACTTTAGGGATTTGACAACTTTCACATTCACCAGGTTCTTCCACTCCAACATCCTCACCATTCCTGGTACATAGAATGTGTTTCTTCTCAAGAGCTCGAGAATGTTTTAACATTCCTTGAAATAATCCTTTTAGTTGTGTTTCACAAAATGTAAACCTTCTTTTTTCTGTTCATGCTTCAGTCACCTGTAGAAATGGAGTCATATATTGTAAATGAACAAAAAGAAAAAATATTTATGACCTTATACTTTGCACAAATAAAGTATTGACAAAAACAAGCTAGGAAATCAGTTGAGTAGCATTTCTGATAGTGGTTTAACAGCTCTGGGACACTGTGTAGATCGGGAGCTTCAGATCACTGGAACTCATGGATGTGAGAGCAAACATAAATAATATTTAAGAAAGAAACACATATATTGTGACACAGATTCTCAGAAGCAGCCAACACTATCAATTTACAATTTCTGTGTCAAAGGCTGGCATCATAATGTGATATTTGCAATACTTTTAATGAATACTCAGCTGTTATTTACTCCCCTGCCCACCTAGACTGTTCATCTATTCCTTTTTCCAGTGATCTAGGAAGGGACATTTTATTGAAGGAAGGAATTGGCCTTGTTGCACTCAGTGCTTTAAATGCTACTGTAGACTGAGACTGTGTCCAGTTAGCTCAGTGGAATTCTCTATTTCAAATTGTGCGGATGATAAGGACTTACTTTGTGGCCCAGAACTCATTACGCTCCTTTGACAGAACCCGGGCACAGCAACACCTGAAAAAGACAAAAAACAGCACAACAGTAAAGGAAACCAAAAAGGGTCAAGAAAAGAAAAACACAAAACAGAGGAAAGAGAAAAAAGGCTATCTTCCACTTCCACTACAGGAGTCCATCACAGGAAACTCTGCAGCAGATGCTTGTGAACCCATAAGTTACTTCTAAACAAAGTGCCCCCAAGGTCAGCAACACCGGCTGACCACCCTAAAGCAAGCCTTGTGTGCATGTGTGTCCACACATATGTACTGTGTCTTTTGCTTATAGTAGACAAGACAGAAAAGGGCAGGATGGGAGGACGTAAAGAGATGGAAGTCAGATCCAGAGAGAAAAGATGCCGGACAGAGGGAGGATAGTATAACGTGGTGTAGAGGAGGAGACAAATGTGACAATTGTTAAGGAACTGCTGGGCAAAACTGACCTAAAAAGGAACTGGACCTGCACTACACCCAAGCATGTTCCAGGAGGAATGTGGATCCATCAGGTGATTATCAGAAGTTTATTAACAACAAGAATAGTGCACAGAGGGAGTCAAATGTTGAAGTTGAAGAGAAACAACAGATCAAGAAAGGGAATAGAGAAAGAAGAAACAGGGGAAAAGGAAACTTAAGAGTAATAGGAATCCTTACCTGACAGTTATACTTTATTTTGTTCTTCCGAGGGTGGCAGCCATGCTGCACTGCCTGGTCATCCCAGAATACCTTGAAAGGAAGTAAAGAAATGGTTTTGCGTCAGACGACAATCACACTTCATCACATTTACAAATAACCGTCCTGAACTTCCAAAACAAAGAATGTCTTGTTCTCTGGAGGCCATTGTGAAGCAACTATGGTTAATGAATAAATACGTTTTGGGTTCAAGAGCCATGATCCTTTGCTGGAAAATGTCTCTGTGAATATAGAGTGCACCCACAGTCTCAGAGAACAAACCCTAACAACCCGGTCCACGTCTTCATAACCCCCATCTTTCCATTTACAGCCAGTGAAACTTGCAAATCAAAACAATCTGGTTTGCAAAGGTATGTTAATGTCCTTGTACATAATTCTGCCCCGTTCATAAATCAGTCAACCAGACTCTTAGATTTATACAAACCATGCTCTCGGAGGAACTGCAATTCATGCTCAAGCTGATGCAGAGTTCGAATGCTGAGCAATGGAAGCAACAAGGCATCAATGTGTTGGCGCTTTGTATTTATAAATTATCTGAAGGGATGATGCGGAGGGTCAGTGTCTAGTGAGCCCCATAAGACGGAATTCGGAATTGAACTTTCAGAAGACAAAGCTTAGAACATTGAAATGTTAAGATCCATTGAAGACAACGGAGCAGCAGCAGCCTATACAACCTGATATAGGCCCACTGCTCTCAACATTACAATGTCCTAATACACAGCCTCTGCCTCTCCAAAATATTTGGATTGGGCAGGAGAAGGCAGAAGATAGAGCCTGCAGCAGGTCACACAGGAGCCTCCCCCTTCCTCCTCCCGTAGCTTGCAGTGTCACTGGCATCTCGGAAGGAGGGGGGTTCTGCTCATCTCCTGCATCTCCCCGGCTCACGTGAATAATGAAAAGCAGTTTAGCCGAGCCCAGGGAGAACCAGGGGCTGACTTCCGCCTCCTTTAACAGCTATTGCTGTGAATGTTCAACAATTAACCACCGTGGTCCCGCATGCGGCTGTTACCTTTGAACATTTACAGCAACAGCTGTTAAACAAAGGTTTCTGAGTACCTGAGGTGTTTCTACCCCCAAGGTCTTTGGGACTCCTTTGTTTTATTAATTAACACCATCTGCCCTCATAGGGCAAACAGTGTAACGGAATTATAGTCAGCTATAGCAGGCAATACTGCCCATTAAAGGACCGCTCCCTTGGTAAAGGCCCTTGCCTTTGGAGCTACAACAAGCTACAAAGTTATATTAAAGGTTTCAAATAATTACTGAAGGCAAAAGCATGGTTACTCAGTCAGAGAAATAATTATCATAATATTTGCAGGAGGATCACATATTGGTAACCTCTAAAGTATATCAAAAGCCAGAATCAGAAACAACTTTAGCTGTAAAGTCAATAGACAGACCACCACAATAAATGTGTGCTAAGAAATAAGAAAACTTTTTTTATAATATCAAATAGCAAACTGACATAGGACCTGCTTAGTTAGAAATCAAGGAAAAGTTCTTAAGTACAAAATCAGTAAGAGGAATGACATGTAGTCTGCCTTTAGGAAAAGTGTAAAATAAAACAATTCCAGCAAATATCCCAAACAAGTACATTTTATAAGTTTTTAGACTCAGAGAACACATTATTGACATGGCTCATGATGAGGTAAAATTGACAGCAATCAATGAATAGTCATGAAAACATGGCACAACAAAATGTAATGTAATAAACCACACCTACAAAATGAATAATTAATTGTGACTCTTCCCCAAAAAGCCACGAGTAATTTTACAAGGTGATTCGCTAACATAATAACTGGATCTTAATCACAGTTTAAGTTTGTGGCCATTCATCATTGACCCAATTTGTAGGGGAACATTTGCTGACAGCTTATTAGTTGTTTAGTAGAAATGCCTACAACTTGGACTCCTTTCCCAAGAGGGGTGGGTTGGGAGCTGCCGTCAGTCTGACTGTGGAATGGGAGGCACATTTATTGAATAAAATTAAAAGAGATGCTGGATTCCCATTTTCTTCTTCTACAAAAGGGTGACCGCTAGGACTGCCCCAAGCATGCAACCCTTCTCCCGTCTCAGGCACTGTCATTGTGTCTGATTCAGTCCAGTAAAAACTCCTAGTGTAGATGCAAAATGTGGAAAATCCTTATTAATCACTAATGGAATTTGTTGAAATTCTGAATTTGTTGAGATTTTGGCGTTCTATTCTGCACTGGGCTGTGGGGCCATCGGGACTGAAGGCATGTTCCAATATATCTGCCTTTGATTCTGCATGCTCGGCACAGAGGCCAGTTGGGCTGGGACCATTGACTGAGACATCCCATTCGGTGCCATCTGATTCATGTTCCAGTTTCCCAGGTTCCTGCAAACATCGTAAGGACCGTGTCTTATTCTGCACACTATTAGTGTTTGAGGTATTTAAATTGCCACTGTTAGTAAAACCTATACCCTAAGCGGGGCCGCACTGGCCGTAACGGGCTTCCGGTGTTTCCCCAGGAGGCTGGAACAGTGGGGACCGATTGTTCAGTGCTGGTCACTGGGGGCTGGTTTTGCTGTGATGCTGCTTTATCACCCCCCCCAGCAACAAAAGAGGCAGGGAGCTGCTCCGTCAAAATTGTCAGGCCTGGTTTGGGTTCCCAGTCCAGCCCTGACCCAGAGGAACAACATTTCCTCCTTGCACATACTGAACATCATTATTCTGCACACCAACGCCGTGCATATCCAAATTCACACCAGCAACAAACCCAGAATCAAAACGAGAATACAATCCGTGAGAACCACTTTCGTCACCCGTTTGGAAACATTTTGTCTGAGCCGTCATTATTTTTATTTTGATCTTGTTCTGCTTAGTAATAAAATTGTAACTAGAGTACTTTGGTTACAACAAAGTCTCATCCAGAATGTTGGTCTGCAGCCCCTCACATTTTGCTGGATATGTGCACTAACCTCTGGATGCAACGCTAAATGATGCGTCCTCTTTCCCCCGGTCTTCGACTTTGCAATATTGTCTGTAAATCAGCAATAATCTCTTGTAATATATAATAAAATATTTTGAGGCGCTTCACTCTGTGGCTTTTCATTTGGCCAGTTTACAAACAACTTACACTCTTCCACAAATCTCTTGGGACAACAATTAATAAACTTAAACTCAGCTCTCGACCACCCCGCCTGGACGAACAGGTCTCATCTCCACTGCATCCCTCCAGGACAGGCCCCACCTTCTATGAACCACCCAAACACAGGAGAGGCCTCACCTCATCTGCACCCCTGGACAGGCCTCTCCCCCTCTGCACCCCTGGACACCTCACCTCCTCTGCACCCCTGGACAGGCCTCACCTCCTCTGCACCCCTGGACAGGCCACACCTCCTCAGCACCCCTGGACATGCCTTACCTCATCTGCCCACCTGGACAGGCCTTATCTCTTCTGGACCCATGAACAGTCCTCACCTCCTCTGCACTCCTGGACAGGCATCACCTCATCTGCACCCCTAGACAGGCCTCTCCCCCTCTGCACCCCTGGACACAGGCCTACTCTCCTCTGCACCCCTGGACAGGCCTCACCTGCGCTGACCCCCTGAACAGACCTTTCCCCCCATGAACCCCTGGACAGGCCTCACCTCCTCTATGTCCCCCTGGACAGACCTCTCCTCCCCTGCACCCCTGGACAGGCCTCACCTCATCTTCACCCCTGGACAGACCTCCCTTCCTCTGCACCCCTGGACAGGCCTCACCTCCTCTGCACCCCTGGACAGACCTCTCTTCCTCTGCACCCCTGGACAGGCCTCACCTCCTCTGCACTCTGGACAGGCCTCGCCTCCTCTGCACCCCTGGACAGGCCTCACCTCCCCTGTTTCCCTAACAAGCCTCTCATCCTCTGCACCACCTGGGCAGGCCTCACCTCCTCTGCACTCTGGACAGGCCTTGCCTTCTCTGCACCCCTGGACAGGCCTCACCTCCTCTGTACCCTTGACAGGCCTCACCTCCTCTGTACCCCTGGACAGGCCTCACCTCCTCTGCACCCCTGGACAGGCCTCACCTCCTCTGCACCCCTGGATAGGCCTCACCTACTCTGCCCCCTGGACAGGCCTCTCCTCCTCTGCACCTCTGGACAGGCCTCACCTCCTCCGCTGACCCCCTGAACAGACCTTTACTCCTCTTCACCCCTGGACAGGCCTCACCTCCTCTATGTCCCCTGGACAGGCCTCTCCTCCCCTGCACCCCTGGACAGGCCTCACCTCATCTGCACCCCCGGACAGGCCTCTCTTCCTCTCCACACCTGGACAGGCCTCACCTCCTCTGCACCCCTGGACAGGCCTCTCTTCCTCTGCACCCCTGGACAGGCCTCTCTTCCTCTGCACCACTGGACAGGCCTCACCTCCTCTGCAGCCCTGGACAGGCCTCTCCTCCTCTGTACCCCTGGACAGGCCTCACCTCCTCTGCACCCTGGACAGGCCTCGCCTCCTCTGCACCCCTGGACAGGCCTCACCTCCTCTGACCCCCTGAACAAGCCTCTAGTCCTCTGCACCCCTGGACAGGCCTCACCTCCTCTGCACCCCTGGACAGGTCTCTCCTCCTCTGCACCTCTGGACAGGACTCTCCTCCTCCGCTGACCCCCTGAACAGACCTTTACTCCTCTTCACCCCTGGACAGGCCTCACCTCCTCTATGTCCCCCTGGACAGGCCTCTCCTCCCCTGCACCCCTGGACAGGCCTCCCCTCATCTGCACCCCTGGACAGGCCTCTCTTCCTCTGCACACCTGGACAGGCCTCACCTCCTCTGCAACCCTGGACAGGCCTCTCTTCCTCTGCACCCCTGGGCAGGCCTCTCTTCCTCTGCACCCCTGGACAGGCCTCACCTCCTCTGCACCCCTGGACAGGCCTCTCCTCCTCTGCACCCCTGGACAGGCCTCACCTCCTCTGCACCCTGGACAGGCCTCGCCTCCTCTGCACCCCTGGACAGGCCTCACCTCCTCTGACCCCCTGAACAAGCCTCTAGTCCTCTGCACCCCTGGACAGGCCTCACCTCCTCTGCACTCTGGACAGGCCTCACCTCCTCTGCACCCTGGACAGGCCTCGTCTCCTCTGCACCCCTGGACAGGCCTCACCTCCTCTGACCCCCTGGACAGGCCTCGCCTCCTCTGCACCCCTGGACAGGCCTCACCTCCTCCGCACCTGTGGACAGGCCTCACCTCCTCTACACCCCTGGACAGGCCTCACCTCCTCTGCACTCCCCTGGACAGGCCTCTCCTCCTCTGCACCCCAGGACAGTCCTCACCTCCTCTGCACTCCCCTGGACAGGCCTCACCTCCTCTGCACCCCTGGACAAGCCTCTCCCCCTCTGCACCCCTGGACAGGCCTCACCTGCGCTGACCCCCTGAACAGACATTTCCTTCTCTGAACCCCTGGACAGGCCTCACCTCCTCTCTGTCCCCTGGACAGGCCTCTCCTCCCCTGTACCCCTGGACAGGCCTCACCTCGTCTGCGCCCCTGGACAGGCCTCTCTTCCTCTGCACCCCTGGACAGGCCTCACCTCCTCTGCACCCCTGGACAGGCCTCACCTCCTCTGCACTCTGGACAGGCCTCGCCTCCTCTGGACCCCTGGACAGGCCTCACCTCCCCTGTCCCCCTTACAAGCCTCTCATCCTCTGCACCCCTGGACAGGCCTCACCTCCTCTGCACTCTGGACAGGCCTCGCCTCCTCTACACCCCTGGACAGGCCTCGCCTCCTCTGCACCCCTTGACAGGACTCACCTCCTCTGCACCCCTGGACAGGCCTCACCTCCTCTGCACCCCTGGACTGGTCTCTCCTCCTCTGCACCTCTGGACAGGCCTCTCCTCCTCCACTGACCCCCTGAACAGACCTTTACTCCTCTTCACCCCTGGACAGGCCTCACCTCCTCTATGTCCCCCTGGACAGGCCTCTCCTCCCCTGCACCCCTGGACAGGCCTCACCTCATCTGCACCCCTGGACAGGCCTCTCTTCCTCTGCACCCCTGGACAGGCCTCACCTCCTCTGCACCCCTGGACTGGCCTCTTTTCCTCTGCACCCCTGGACAGAACTCTCTTCCTCTGCACCCCTGGACAGGCCTCACCTCCTCTGCACCCCTGGACAGGCTTCTCCTCCTCTGCACCCCTGGACAGGCCTCACCTCCTCTGCACCCTGGACAGGCCTCGCCTCCTCTGCACCCCTGGACAGGCCTCAGCTCCTCTGACCCCCTGAACAAGCCTCTAGTCCGCTGCACCCCTGGACAGGCCTCCCCTCCTCTGCACTCTGGACAGGCCTCACCTCCTCTGCACCCTGGAAAGGCCTCGTCTCCTCTGCACCCCTGGACAGGCCTCACCTCCTCTGACCCCCTGGACAGGCCTCGCCTCCTCTGCACCCCTGGACAGGCCTCACCTCCTCTGCACCCATGGACAGGCCTAACCTCCTCTAAACCCCTGGACAGGCCTCACCTCCTCTGCACTCCCCTGGACAGGCCTCTCCTCCTCTGCACCCCAGGACAGTCCTCTCCTCCTCTGCACCCCTGGACAGGCCTCACCTCCTCTGCACTCCCCTGGACATGCCTCACCTCCTCTGCACTCCCCTGGACAGGCCTCACCTCCTCTGCACCCCTGGACAAGCCTCTCCTCCTCTGCACCCCTGGACAGGCCTCACCTGCGCTGACCCCCTGAACAGAACTTTCCTCCTCTGAACCCCTGGACAGGCCTCACCTCCTCTATGTCCCCTGGACAGGCCTCTCCTCCCCTGCACCCCTGGACAGGCCTCACCTCGTCTGCACCCCTGGACAGGCCTCTCTTCCTCTGCACCCCTGGACAGGCCTCACCTCCTCTGCACCCCTGGACAGGCCTCACCCCCTCTGCACTCTGGACAGGCCTCGCCTCCTCTGGACCCCTGGACAGGCCTCACCTCCCCTGTCCCCCTTACAAGCCTCTCATCCTCTGCACCCCTGGACAGGCCTCACCTCCTCTGCACTCTGGACAGGCCTCGCCTCCTCTACACCCCTGGACAGGCCTCGCCTCCTCTGAACCCCTTGACAGGCCTCACCTCCTCTGCACCCCTGGACAGGCCTCACCTCCTCTGACCCCCTGAACAAGCCTCTAGTCCTCTGCACCCCTGGACAGGCCTCACCTCCTCTGCACCCCTGGACAGGTCTCTCCTCCTCTGCACCTCTGGACAGGCCTCTCCTCCTCTGCTGACCCCCTGAACAGACCTTTACTCCTCTTCACCCCTGGACAGGCCTCACCTCCTCTATGTCCTCCTGGACAGGTCTCTCCTCCCCTGCACCCCTGGACAGGCCTCACCTCATCTGCACCCCTGGACAGGCCTCTCTTCCTCTGCACACCTGGACAGGCCTCACCTCTTCTGCACCCCTGGACAGGCCTCACCTCCTCTGCACCCTGGACAGGCCTCGCCTCCTCTGCACCCCTGGACAGGCCTCAACTCCTCTGACCCCCTGAACAGGCCTCTAGTCCTCTGCACCCCTGGACAGGCCTCACCTCCTCTGCACTCTGGACAGGCCTCACCTCCTCTGCACCCTGGACAGGCCTCGTCTCCTCTGCACCCCTGTACAGGCCTCACCTCCTCTGACCCCCTGGACAGGCCTCGCCTCCTCTGCACCCCTGGACAGGCCTCACCTCCTCTGCACCCGTGGACAGGCCTCTCCTCCTCTGTACCCCTGGACAGGCCTCACCTCCTCTGCACTGCCCTGGACAGGCCTCTCCTCCTCTGCACCCCAGGACAGTCCTTTCCTCCTCTGCACCCCTGGACAGGCCTCACCTCCTCTGCACTCCCCTGGACAGGCCTCACCTCCTCTGCACTCCCCTGGACAGGCCTCACCTCCTCTGCACCCCTGGACAAGCCTCTCCTCCTCTGAACCCCTGGACAGGCCTCACCTGCGCTGACACCCTGAACAGACCTTTCCTCCTCTGAACCCCTGGACAGGCCTCACCTCCTCTATGTCCCCAGGATAGGCCTCTCCTCCCCTGCACCCCTGGACAGGCCTCACCCCTCATCTGCACCCCTGGACAGGACTCTCTTCCTCTGCACCCCTGGACAGGCCTCACCTCTTCTGCACCCCTGGACAGGCCTCACCTCCTCTGCACCCCTGGACAGGCCTCGCCTCTTCTGCACCCCTTGACAGGCCTCACCTCTTCTGCACCCCTTGAGAGGCCTCACCTCCTCTGTACCCCTGAACAGGCCTCACCTCCTCTGCACCCCTGGACAGGCCTCACATCCTCTGCACCCCTGGACAGGTCTCTCCTCCTCTGCACCCCTGGACAGGCCTCACCTGCTCTGCACCCTGGACAGGCCTCACCTCCTCTGCACCCCTGGACAGGCCTCACCTCCTCTGCACCCCATGGCAGGCCTCGCCTCCTCTGCACTCCCCTGGACAGGCCTCACCTCCTCTGCACCCCTGGACAGGTCTCTCCTCCTCTGCACCTCTGGACAGGCCTCTCCTCCTCCGCTGACCCCCTGAACAGACCTTTACTCCTCTTCACCCCTGGACAGGCCACACCTCCTTTATGTCCCCCTGGACAGGCCTCTCCCCCTTGCACCCCTGGACAGGCCTCACCTCATCTGCACCCCTGGACAGTCCTGTCTTCCTCTGCACCCCTGGACAGGCCTCACCTCCTCTGCACCCCTGGACAGGCCTCTCTTCCTCTGCATCCCTGGACAGGCCTCACCTCCTCTGCACCCCTGGACAGGCCTCTCCTCCTCTGCACCCCTGAACAGGCCTCACCTCTTCTGCACCCTGGACAGGCCTCACCTCCTCTGACCCCCTGAACAAGCCTCTCGTCCTCTGCACCCCTGGACAGGCCTCACTTCCTCTGCACTCTGGACAGGCCTCACCTCCTCTGCACCCTGGACAGGCCTCTCCTCCTCTGCACCCCTGGACAGGCCTCACCTCCTCTGATCCCTTGGACAGGCCTCGCCTCCTCTGCACCCCTGGACAGGCCTCACCTCCTCTGCACCCGTGGACAGGCCTTACCTCCTCTACACCCCTGGACAGCCTCACCTCCTCTGCACTCCCCTGGACTGGCCTCACCTCCTCTGCCCCCCTGGACAGGCCTCTCCTCCTCTGCACCCCTGGACAGGCCTCTCCTCCTCTGCACCCCAGGACAGGCCTCTTCTCCTCTGCACCCCTGGACAGGCCTCACCTCCTCTTCACTCCCCTGGACAGGCCTCACCTCCTCTGCACCCCTGGACAGGCCTCTCTTCCTCTGCATCCCTGGACAGGCCTCACCTCCTCTGCACCCCTGGACAGGCCTCTCCTCCTCTGCACCCTGAACAAGCCTCTCGTCCTCTGCACCCCTGGACAGGCCTCACCTCCTCTGACCCCCTGAACAAGCCTCTCGTCCTCTGCACCCCTGGACAGGCCTCACCTCCTCTGCACCCGTGGACAGGCCTTACCTCCTCTACACCCCTGGACAGCCTCACCTCCTCTGCACTCCCCTGGACTGGCCTCACCTCCTCTGCCCCCCTGGACAGGCCTCAACTCCTCTGCATCCCTGGACAGGCATCACCCCCTCTGCACCCCTGGACAGGCCTCCCCTCCTCCGCACCCTTGGACAGGCCTCACCTCCTCAGCACCCCTGGACAGGCCCCTCCTCCTCAGCACCCCTGGACAGGCCCCTCCTCCTCTGCACCCCTGGACAGGCCTCACCTCCTCTGACCCCCTGAACAAGCCTCTAGTCCTCTGCACCCCTGGACAGGCCTCACCTCCTCTGCACCCCTGGACAGGTCTCTCCTCCTCTGCACCTCTGGACAGGCCTCTCCTCCTCTGCTGACCCCCTGAACAGACCTTTACTCCTCTTCACCCCTGGACAGGCCTCACCTCCTCTATGTCCTCCTGGACAGGTCTCTCCTCCCCTGCACCCCTGGACAGGCCTCACCTCATCTGCACCCCTGGACAGGCCTCTCTTCCTCTGCACACCTGGACAGGCCTCACCTCTTCTGCACCCCTGGACAGGCCTCACCTCCTCTGCACCCTGGACAGGCCTCGCCTCCTCTGCACCCCTGGACAGGCCTCAACTCCTCTGACCCCCTGAACAGGCCTCTAGTCCTCTGCACCCCTGGACAGGCCTCACCTCCTCTGCACTCTGGACAGGCCTCACCTCCTCTGCACCCTGGACAGGCCTCGTCTCCTCTGCACCCCTGTACAGGCCTCACCTCCTCTGACCCCCTGGACAGGCCTCGCCTCCTCTGCACCCCTGGACAGGCCTCACCTCCTCTGCACCCGTGGACAGGCCTCTCCTCCTCTGTACCCCTGGACAGGCCTCACCTCCTCTGCACTGCCCTGGACAGGCCTCTCCTCCTCTGCACCCCAGGACAGTCCTTTCCTCCTCTGCACCCCTGGACAGGCCTCACCTCCTCTGCACTCCCCTGGACAGGCCTCACCTCCTCTGCACTCCCCTGGACAGGCCTCACCTCCTCTGCACCCCTGGACAAGCCTCTCCTCCTCTGAACCCCTGGACAGGCCTCACCTGCGCTGACACCCTGAACAGACCTTTCCTCCTCTGAACCCCTGGACAGGCCTCACCTCCTCTATGTCCCCAGGATAGGCCTCTCCTCCCCTGCACCCCTGGACAGGCCTCACCCCTCATCTGCACCCCTGGACAGGACTCTCTTCCTCTGCACCCCTGGACAGGCCTCACCTCCTCTGCACCCCTGGACAGGCCTCACCTCCTCTGCACCCCTGGACAGGCCTCGCCTCTTCTGCACCCCTTGACAGGCCTCACCTCTTCTGCACCCCTTGAGAGGCCTCACCTCCTCTGTACCCCTGAACAGGCCTCACCTCCTCTGCACCCCTGGACAGGCCTCACATCCTCTGCACCCCTGGACAGGTCTCTCCTCCTCTGCACCCCTGGACAGGCCTCACCTGCTCTGCACCCTGGACAGGCCTCACCTCCTCTGCACCCCTGGACAGGCCTCACCTCCTCTGCACCCCATGGCAGGCCTCGCCTCCTCTGCACTCCCCTGGACAGGCCTCACCTCCTCTGCACCCCTGGACAGGTCTCTCCTCCTCTGCACCTCTGGACAGGCCTCTCCTCCTCCGCTGACCCCCTGAACAGACCTTTACTCCTCTTCACCCCTGGACAGGCCACACCTCCTTTATGTCCCCCTGGACAGGCCTCTCCCCCTTGCACCCCTGGACAGGCCTCACCTCATCTGCACCCCTGGACAGTCCTGTCTTCCTCTGCACCCCTGGACAGGCCTCACCTCCTCTGCACCCCTGGACAGGCCTCTCTTCCTCTGCATCCCTGGACAGGCCTCACCTCCTCTGCACCCCTGGACAGGCCTCTCCTCCTCTGCACCCCTGAACAGGCCTCACCTCTTCTGCACCCTGGACAGGCCTCACCTCCTCTGACCCCCTGAACAAGCCTCTCGTCCTCTGCACCCCTGGACAGGCCTCACTTCCTCTGCACTCTGGACAGGCCTCACCTCCTCTGCACCCTGGACAGGCCTCTCCTCCTCTGCACCCCTGGACAGGCCTCACCTCCTCTGATCCCTTGGACAGGCCTCGCCTCCTCTGCACCCCTGGACAGGCCTCACCTCCTCTGCACCCGTGGACAGGCCTTACCTCCTCTACACCCCTGGACAGCCTCACCTCCTCTGCACCCCTGGACTGGCCTCACCTCCTCTGCCCCCCTGGACAGGCCTCTCCTCCTCTGCACCCCTGGACAGGCCTCTCCTCCTCTGCACCCCAGGACAGGCCTCTTCTCCTCTGCACCCCTGGACAGGCCTCACCTCCTCTTCACTCCCCTGGACAGGCCTCACCTCCTCTGCACCCCTGGACAGGCCTCTCTTCCTCTGCATCCCTGGACAGGCCTCACCTCCTCTGCACCCCTGGACAGGCCTCTCCTCCTCTGCACCCTGAACAAGCCTCTCGTCCTCTGCACCCCTGGACAGGCCTCACCTCCTCTGACCCCCTGAACAAGCCTCTCGTCCTCTGCACCCCTGGACAGGCCTCACCTCCTCTGCACCCGTGGACAGGCCTTACCTCCTCTACACCCCTGGACAGCCTCACCTCCTCTGCACTCCCCTGGACTGGCCTCACCTCCTCTGCCCCCCTGGACAGGCCTCAACTCCTCTGCATCCCTGGACAGGCATCACCCCCTCTGCACCCCTGGACAGGCCTCCCCTCCTCCGCACCCTTGGACAGGCCTCACCTCCTCAGCACCCCTGGACAGGCCCCTCCTCCTCAGCACCCCTGGACAGGCCCCTCCTCCTCAGCACCCCTGGACAGGCCCCTCCTCCTCTGCACCCCTGGACAGGCTTCACCTCCTCCTCTCCACCCCTGGACAGGCTTCACCTCCTCCGCTCCCCACTCAGCCTCAGCAGCTCTCCTGAATGCCAGGGGGGGGGATCTGATCCATGGATTCATAAATTGCAGCCAAGTGAGTTGGCAGCTCTCCTACCTGAGCAGAAACCTGTCCAGGCTCTCTCCTCCTCCTGGGGATGGGGGGGGGGCAGCAATCTGGGGTCTGGGGGGGTCTCTGAGGGTCTGAAGATGAAGGTCGCTGCACAGACAGACAGGGCTTCTTCCTCCTCTGCAACAGGCTGGACACAGAGCACAGGTATGAAGTGATGTCAGCACTTGCTGCTGGTGCTGTCTCTGCCACCGCTGACCCGGAAGAGGAAACCCTTCTCCTTTTCACACGAAGTGCAGCTCATTGGGTTTCATCAGCAGGTGAGGACCGCCCTCTGGTGGCCGCTGACAGAACCACCGCCTCCAGGCTCCAAGAGTGAATACATTTCACACAAACAAGCATTGGTGCCTGTAAAGACCTGGGATTTCAGATGTCACAGACGTGAATGTTTTTAACAGTCAGACAGTTCAAGTACAGGGCCTGGCTGCTGCTGTAAAAAAGTATTTATAGCTTCACTTTAGATGAGCATCTTCCAAACACTGATGTAAAGGACTAAAGTGTATTTACAGAAAGGTGACATCTGGAAATGAAAGCCTTTATTTCAATGAATATATCTGTATTTCAATGAATATATCTGAGCATATTGGTCAGTTTTCCAATTAAACTGGGCAGCTTATTTATTCTTTTAAATAATTTATTTGCAGTTTTTCAAATCCATAACGTGCTAGATAGCAAAGTAAACAGAGGTAAATACCATTGAGTTTTATACCCCAGATCAGTGACAATGCGGCATAGGTCATGTGTCAAAGCGACAATTGAAGGAACAGCTTAATTTTAATTTTCCTGTGCCTGTGGCTTATTCCTTATACTTAATAAGGTTGTATATCCTCGAACAAGACTGAATTGTAGGTTCTAATTAGGTTTTGAGATTCTGGTGTAAGAGCACAACTGTCTCCTAAAATATTAAGATATCGGTCTCTTGCAGGCTTTGTTTTTTTGTTTACAGTAACCACCATCCTCTCTCAACAAAGATGCACTGACAAAAATAAAGCAATATATCTATGAAACAATTAATTCCTAAGATAGTACAATGATGGTTGCTGTTACGGTGTGAAAGATTAGATTTCCATGATTAGGTTGCACTAGGATGGGTCGACTAACTGCTTGGAATTGATGCTGAGTCTACGGGGTGGGAGGGGGGTGGGTGTAGAAATTGGTTTAGTTTTTCTTTTTTATTATATAATTGGAAGAAACACTGTCACCAATAACTTTTATCTTGAACAGGTCTATAACATTAAAACGTCAATTAAGCTGGGATCATACCAAACAGCGCTTGAAGAGTAGTGTGCAGATGTGGTACCTCCATTTGTTATACATCACCTGCTGTACAGTTGTAAACTCGGGCTACTACTTTGCGATACGCTTCCACTACTGTTTCTTCTGAGACTCTTCATGCTGCCATATGGCTGTACTGACTAATGTCTTCTGAATTATTGTTTTATATATATATTCAATTAAAATAAGTTGGGAAAAAATGGTGGAGTAGCACAGGATCATAAACGAAGGTACTGTTTGGGAGGATCAAGGCGTAAACGTTTACGATGGACGCAGTAGGTGAAAGTATAGTCCATGTCCTTCAGGTGCGCCAATCCCCATGGATGCATCAAGGCATGATCATCAATAATGTCAGAGAGGATGAACCCGTCTCGGGGCTGCCTGGTCGTATGGTTTCTGGACTTGTCAAGGTGCCATATTCCAGCACCCCCCATCATGAATGCCCCGGCTGTCCCAAAGGAGAGCAGGAGTTTGGTCAGCCGCCGGGGCATAGATAGAGCCCACACACAAAGACTCATTGAACAGCTGAACCTTGGCAAAAATATATCTGTCCAGGGTGGTCCCAGCATGTCTGCAGTGTGCAAACCCCCAGGGATTTGTGAAATAAGATGTCCAACCCACTCTCTCTATGTTCCATAGGAGTAGATGGATGTGGAAGGGATCCTGCTGGCATGTAGTACCGTACTCATCCAATTCCTTCTGAGTTCATCATGTTCAATAGGTGACAGGTGTGTTTCCTGGAGCAATGCTACATCATGGCGGTGCATCGTCTGAAATGAGAGGATTTTCTGTCTCTTGATAAAATAGGTCAGGCTGTTGACAGTAAGGGGAATTTTTACAAGCAAGTCGAGGAGCGCAGCGCTCTCCACTTCTGAAACGCAGGGTTGCACCGTATTTACAAGAATACGCTGCAGCCCTAAGTTTCTCCCTCTGCTGGTGCTAAAGTTAGCTGCCTAGTGCCAATGCAGACAGCCTAGCACCATACTGCAAGGGGGCCTGCCTTGACGGGAGCAGGCCTGACAAGTATCACGCATCAGGGGTTAGACTAACACATTTCAATGTGGTGGTCCGCACCACTGCACTGAAATGCAAAGTCGCATATTTTTATGGTTTTCTGAGCTGTCAAGTGCTGGAGCGCTGCTATAAAGTCAAACTGAGCAAAGCTGACAGCGCATGTTTAGGGGCTGGCTCAGCAGCACTTGTTCTGGTTTAGCTACATTCCAGGACAGCACTCCTATCCGTCACATGAGACTGCAATGATTTGCCCAATGGTCGAGCTGTTTGCCTGGGCCGGTTTCGGTTTCCTGTCGAGCCGTGGCTCGCTCTGTCACACTAGTGCCTGCCACAACTGGTATTCATGTCCTACAGCCCCCATCCTGGGGTCGGGGGCACTTGCATTCTGTTGTCGATTTTACTCTGGTCTGGGTTCTGTGGCAAGCAAAAAAAGTTCTAAATCATGATTAGTAGCCGAGTCAGCCGTGTCTTATCGGCGTGCATGGCTGCACCTCAAATGTTGATAATGTGGGATCTGTGTGCGCTATAGAAGTAACACTATGATTATTATTGTTGCCTATAAATGGCCTGCAGGTTCAGTTTTTCAGCACAATCTAAAGCACCTGAAAGAGAAAGGAATCCAGACTCTTCATGAAATACACATCAACGGCGAGAGAAATAACATCTGAGAAGGGTTCCTCCACCAGGCCCCATGCAAGGGCAGTACCACATATTTTCTATTTACTATAGATTTGTTACTAAAGATGACTGCATCAAAGAGCTGGTACTGGATGTCATTGCTGATATAATTTTTTTTTCTAGGCTGATACAGTTGCCATGTTTTGTCTGCAGCCCACCTTGGTCCAGGTTGATATCTCTGACTCACGTACGCTGTTGTGTAGTTCCTATAAATCTATAGAGGTTCTGCACGTTTAGACAACATAAACTGGGGTTGGTGTCCAGACTGATTCCAGACACTCCGATCGGGTATGTTCGCCTGTATACCAAATAGCTCGCAGTGCCAATATGAACTCCTCTTCCCGAGGAGAGAATAGTTTCTGGCATCTATTGAACATGACAACTCTGTCCCATCAGTTATCAAGAAAACAGTACTTTTCGCTCTGTCACTCGACCTCACTTTGTCTCAGAGAGATATACAGAATAAACAGTGGGGACATTTCAATAAGCATTTATTGAACACGCATGTGTACTGAAACAACCATAAGACAGAAACAGATATAAACGATTATAAGCACCAACAGAGTAAATGGATGGTAGATTCCTACCATAGTGCTAAAACATTGAATATATGCAAGCTTATAAATACATAACAATAATAATGCGTACTCCTACGATGCAGACACTAACTAGATGTACCTGAATGAACCTAGCATGTATGTATGTGTACAGCCAAGAATCCCCCTAAGATAAAACCAACCCTATTACCTGGTGTGAGAGAATGAAGGATCCCGTCTTGGTCTCGAGATGGACACCGCGCGAGGGATGGCAGACCACTGCGTGCTGGAGTGTCTGGATGCAGGTACCTCAGTGTCTCGCGTCAGGGTATCAGCATGGAAGTCTTTCTCCTCTGCCCGCCCCAGCAAAGATATGGTGTTCATATACCCAAAAGATACCCTCAGGGGCTCTACCTTGCTGAAAGGGATGACCCTAATACATAGTTATTATGCAAAAGATGGTAATCCTGCAGTGATACTGAGAATCATCATGCATAATAAATGAGGCTAGATTTCAAGGAAAACTAACCGTCAATTATGCAGCGCCTAACTAGGTAAAAGTTTAATACCAAAACCTGTTATGTGGTACAATGGCAAGAAAAATGTAGGTGAAAGGTTAGGTGACTACCCAGGCCTATATTGCGGTACATTACAAACCATAACACACACTCCTCATCCGACCTGACGATATACTAAACACTAGGGAATGTCCTTCTAATCAATCTTAAAAACATTGTTAAAAGGTTCAGATAAACAAGTTTATAAAAAATAAAAATGTGTAAAAACCTCTATAAGTCCTTTAAAAATCTTTATAAGTTCTATAAAATATGTTCACATATAACGCTTGAACAACTGAGTGAGTCTGAAAGTCGCGGTGCTCAGTAATAGCATCGCAGGAAAGAAAATAAAGATTTTGCTTAAAATTCCAATTGTAGTTGTTTTGGGAAAAGGCAGAATTCTTCCCAGCACACCGAGAGCCAAATGTTTATGTGTCCTGTGTGGGAGATGCACCATCACTGCTGCTTGCTATATATACAAATCTTCTGCACACGTTCAAAAGTAAATCCATAAAGTTACATTAAATATCACAATGATGATGCTTGTCATTATATTTTCAGATGTCTTTAATTCAAGATCTGTAATCCTTCTTAGCGAACATGTGTTCAGACTGCTGATTTGCACGGCGAACACGCCACGGCTTGGAGATCTGAAGGGTTCCATCTAAATATTGGTGGATGGGGCAACTCTTCTGAAAGAAACTCCCTTATATTTGGAAGCAAATTTAGCTCTCCGGGCAAGAGACTAATTGGTCTACCTCTCCAGGAGCAGTACTTATAGGATCACCTTCCGGGTTGGAATTATCACCGGAACTAAGAGACTTTTTAGGTCTCGCCTGTCGATGCGCATGCGCATCGAGCAAGCGAGACTATGGGGGCTTATCCACTCTTTATCCACTGCAAGGAATCGTGGCGATTCCTTGCAGTGCCCGTGACTTTTAAGCTCAATGCGCATGCGCATTGAGCTTAAAAGCGCGTGCACGTCCGTCTTGTTTTACCCGCTCCGCCCCCTCCCCTTCCCGCTGTGTACCATTTCTCCTCCCCCCTCCCCTCTCCTCCGTCCGTCTTGTTTGTTTAATTTAACCCGCTCCGCCCCCTCCCCTTCCCGCCGTGTCGCATTTCTCCTCCCCCCTCCCCTCTCTTCCCTCCGTCTCGTTTGTTTAATTTAACCCGCTCCGCCCCCTCCCCTTCCCGCCGTGTCGCATTTCTCCTCCCCCCTCCCCTCTCTTCCCTCCGTCTCGTTTGTTTAATTTAACCCGCTCCGCCCCCTCCCCTTCCCGCCGTGTCGCATTTCTCCTCCCCCCTCCCCTCTCTTCCCTCCGTCTCGTTTGTTTATTTTACCCGCTCCGCCCCCTCCCGAGTTAGCCCACTGCTCTCTTCCCAGCTCTGAAGATCATCCTCGGCAAAAGAGCCGCCGACCCGCAGCCAGCATCAATGCGGTACAGACCTAGGACTATGCTGGTAAGTACTGGCCTCCGGTGCAAATGCTTGTTAAATTTCTAATAAATAGCATCCGAAATATGTGTTTTTGTGAAAAATTGCAGCTTCTAGACCACGAGAGGATGAATTGTTTGTTTAGCAAGCGCTTTCACTTTTGAATTACAGAGCTGGGAGTGGCAGAGCTGACTGCTGAGCATAAGAAGTGAGATCTCGCCTTCTTTTCATTAACACAGGATTCACGTCAGAAACACCCCCTCACCTCCACTCCCATCCCTTGCCTCACGTCTCCCAGCACTGCAAGTACGGCTAGGGCTCGGTCCCCTTCCTGTTGTGCTCATCCTGATGCTTAGCTCCACTGCCTGCACACACCCTCCACCATGTTGCTTTTACTTTAACCCACACGCTGACCCTCGTGTTGTTTCTATATCCCCCCCCCCACCCCCCCCCCCCCCGAACAATGCTGTAAATAATAAAAGGAAACCGTGATCTAAATTAACCTTTTGGCTGCAAGGCATTGCGTTATTTAATCCTTTATTTCATTACAGCTAAATTGTCATGTTCATAAAACCGGAACCTCAACCCCATAACGAGCCAAGCTTCCATCATGTGGGTTCTGCCTCCCTCTAAACGCGATGTGGTGTTTCAGCCCGATCTGCAGTCTTTGGAACTCGGGAACCCGGTTCCAATCTCAGTTTTGGCTCAAACTCTTGAGATTCTGGGCAAATCCCCTAATTTCCTGATGCCTTGAACAATGCATGTGGCCTAGTGTAATGTAACTCTCGCTTACGCAAAGTGCTCTGATCCCTTCTGATCGAATTCACGCTATATTCTACAAACTGCAGAAGACTGCACTAAGGGGTAAAAAAAAAAAAACAAAGCCTCAACATAAGAAAACACGAATAAACACTCGTTGACTGGCCGATTTGTACACAGTGGACCCAGGAAATCGGGACAAATCACAGCTTCCCTACTTAAATTTATAATTTTCAACAGATATTTTGTGTCAGAAACTCCTCCTTTTCCTGCATTAGGTGGAGCCACGCACGTCCAGTGAGAGCCTTCCTGTTGCGCCCTCCCTGCCAATCCTTTCCTTGTCGCAGCCCCCCATGTCCCCCCGTCTCAGCAGCTTGAGCTACGGCAGCAACTTTAAATACTTGCCACACAAGTAGGAAGAGCAGGCCGCATTCCTCCCCCTCACCCTCACTCACTCACCCTCACCCCCTCACTCACCCTCACTCTCACTCATCCTCACTCAACCACCCTCAACCTCACTCACCCTCAACCCCTCACACTCACTCACCCTCAACCCCTCACCCTCACTCACTCACCCTCAACCCCTCACCCTCAAACCCTCACCCTCACTCACCCACCCTCAACCCCTCACCCTCACTCACCCTCAACCCCTCACCCTCACTCACTCACCCTCACTCACCCTCAACCCCTCCCCCTCGACCCCTCCCCCTCAACCCCTCACCCTCACTCACCCTCCCTCACCCTCAACCCCTCACCCTCAAACCCTCACTCACCCTCAACCCCTCACCCTCACTCACTCACCCTCAACCCCTCACCCTCAACCTCAACCCCTCACTCACCCTCACTCTCACTCACCCTCACTCAGCCTCAACTACTCCCCCTCACCCTCACTCACCCAAAACCCCTCACTCACCCTCACCCTCACTCACCCTCAACACCTCACTCACCCTCACCCTCACTCACCTTCACTCACCCTCAACACCTCACCCTCAACCTCAACCCCTCACCCTCACTCACCCTCACTCACCCTCACTCACCCTCAACCCCTCACCCTCACTCACCCTCACTCACCCTCACCCTCACTCACCCTCACTCACCCTCACTCACCCTCACCCTCACACAGTGCAATAGTTCTCAGACCATTTCAGTTAGAGCTTTTAGAAATGTTTATGGCTTTTTTTATTTGTAATACTTTAGCATTGGCTACAGGAAACAAAAATGCTAAACATTTACAAAAAAAACCCATAAACAATTCTAAAAACACTAACTCTAATGGTGCGAGACCTATTGCATTTCCAATGCTTGTTGGAACTGACCTCAGCCCTGAAGAAGTTGCATGGTAATCCCATGTAACAGCGACGAAACATGTGTTGGCTAAGACGACTTAAAGATCTTAAATTAAAGACATCTAAAAATATAAAGACAAGCATCATTGTGATATTTAATGTAACTTTAAGGACTTTCTTTTGAACATGTACAGAGGATTTGTGTATATAGCATTAGTGGTCTGCTGGCCACAAACGTAGGGGATCAGGTGTTTTTTCCCTACCTTATGCACCGTGCCACATTACCTGCTGTAACTGATTTGTACTTATGATAGACATTAGAGCAACATCTTTGCCTTTTGTTGACCACCGACTGTTTAATTAATATCACTGCTGCTTGCGTTCACAGACGATGGTCCCTTTAACACCTCACAGATCAGGTCGATTCAGCAAAGATGATTTTCTTCAGTTCCGACAGCCAATGCTAGGGAAGTATTCGAAACATCCAAAGCCTGTGTGCCTGTAGTAGAGCCGGTATCCAATCTAACTAAAGATGAAGCATCCCGTGGTCGATCTAAAAATGCCGACATCAACATGGGAATATGCTGAGGACACTGCACTATGTAGGCCTTTAATGGGTCCAGCAATACACCCACGTCCCCGAAGGCCACGTCAGAAACGCTTATTATATATACGCTATCTATAATGAACTTTTGGAAAATCTCTCAAGAAGAAGCTGCAGAGCGATTGCATGAAATTGACAGAGTTAATTTAGGAAAGGCTTTGGCTGTGGTTGACAATGGAATGACCACACCGACATCCAGGATTTATTCACTGGGCAGCATTGTATCTTCTGCTATAGATATAATGAAATAGGATTTGTCCATCTTACAACATGGACAGTTACGATCCATTCTATTATTAAGCTGGACGCTACAATCTTTGCGCTCTGGTCATGTGCCCTGGCAATATATTAACAGTAAGTCTCTATTCTCGGCATATAATCTATCAGAGAGACAAATGAGAATGGCACAAAGAGATGCAAAATATACAATGCTGCACATTGAGAAATTAGACCAATTACCTTTCACTGTGGCAGAGTCACCGTCCACAGAATGGTTAACTCATGGACATATAACATTGCCAGATACAAATCGATGTAAAATCTTAGGAGCAGGATGTTTGGTTAATGGGGGATAAGGGTGGGGAGTAATTTAAAAATATTTATTCAAATTTTTTATTTTTTTTCAATTTTATGTAAAAATATAGGAGCAGGATGTTGGGTTTATAGGGGGTAAGAGTGGGGAGTAATTTAAGAATGTTGGTTAAAAATACATTTTAATAAAACAATTATAGAAACATAAACATTTTTTTCAAGGTTTATTTTTGGGTGCTAATATTTTGATGTAAATTGTATAAAATATTTCATAAATATTTTTTTTAATTGATAACATTTTTAAATAAAAACACAATGTACAAAATATGGTGGTGCCATACCAAAAGAGGTGGGTGTCGCACGTGAAGTCTGAGGCCAGGTGTTAGTGGTCCGATGGTAAGACCAAATTTCAAGAAAAAATACACTGTTTTTTCAGGAAACCCTCACTCACCCTAGTGGTGACATGCTTCATCATCGCGTCCACCGGGAGAGATCGAATACCTCCCCGGTGTGCTGCGACGCCAGGAGACTGCGGAGCAGGTTTTTGTGTGAAGATGAAGTGTGAAAAAATATACTGAGGTTAAAAATGTCAGAGGTTGTACCAAACAAAACTTTATTCATTGGTCAACCTGACATATTAAAAATGAGATATGTGAAGGGAAACTAGCCAATTACTTTATACTGGTGTTTACCCTGTAAAGAAGGTCAACATGTTTCTGCCCGTTTTAATGTTTTACTTTACTGGGCTTTCATCAGGACCGGTAAGCGAGTGTGCCAATGACAGGAGGGGCGCGCTAAGGCCCGCCCTGCCAATGGTCGTGAAAGTTAAAAATAGCACTATGTGTAAATTGGTGCAAAAAGAAAAAGAAACAAACTCATAAGTAGTGGGGTTTTACCTCTTTTGCGAGGAACCTAGGAGTCTGTAGGTAGAAAAAATGACAGACAGACAAATACAAACATAAACACAAAGATATTGTATCATTGGTTTGTGCATATGTACAGTGGCCATAAAGAGTGACTTTGTGGCTTGACACGTGCTAGCATACCTATCAAGGGCCGTGGCCGGTATGTCTGGGTTGCGTAGTTGAACTCATGCCGAAATCCGAAGTGGAGGGGCCTCAACTAACGCTGATTAAATCTATTCAGCGCAGGCTGTTGCATATGTGTGGTATAGCAACAGTGGCTAAACAGGCAGACTAGTCATGTCTAAGTCTACTTGTGAGGAAGTACAAGAAATATCTTGCTACCTATGGTGGGGTGTCAGGGAATGAACCCCGAAGGAAAAGCAACGTTGAGGCAGCGTCCCGGTGCGATGCGCCGTGACACTGCTGGCCGTGGTATATACATTACCCACGCACACAACACAAAATACAAGATATAGGATGAATGTCCTCACTTGTAAAGAAATAGATCCACGCCCCATAGAACACAGGAGGGGGGTGGGAGCGACAATGGCACACCCTGTAAATAAGGGGGAGAGAGAAACAAATACACACAAAGGAGAATTTTAGAACTGGCAGGATTCCATTCATACAACTTATCTGGTTCGAATGATGTCTCCAAAGTAAGGTCTCTTACGCCCGCAACGCTCAGCACCCGCTCGGCACCTAGCTTCACCCTCGCTGGATCTCGTGGATCCATTGCGACGGGCGAGCGAGGCGTATGAAGGGCGGTGGCTGCCTGCGGGCCAATCAGGCGCCTTACATGAAAGGGAGGCTTGGAGCCCAAAGACGTTAAGCCAAGGGTGGACGAAGGAAGGTACTCGCGTAATCTCGTGAGAGGTCTTGAAAGCGAGGCTTGCATTGAAGCGCAAGCTTTGATCTAAGGAAGGGCGGGGTCCGCCCTTGATTCACCGGGATGTTGTCTAAGCGCTCACGAGATCACGTGAGAGATTGACTGAGATGACAACGAGGTTTGGAACGCAAGCTGAAATGGAACGCAAGCATAGAATGTTGCATGGCTGGTGTTTGTACAATGCGGAAAGCGCAAGGTCCAGCATATGTTACCCAGTATAGACGAAGACTTAAATGGGCAGCAAAAATCTGGTCAGGTTTTAGCTGAATCAGGTTGTTAACATGGGAATATGTTCATGAATGAATCTAAATAAAAGCGCTCAACACGTGTGGTCATGGTATTTTCATTCAAGGAGGGAATAAAAGAACTCAGGATAGTTTTTAGTGTTTTAGGACGCTAGTCCACGGAATTTGGTCATTAAGCCCATTTATATGGGTGCTGAGTCGATAGACCCAGCGCTGCTCTTTTTCGAACAAAATGTTTTCTCTGTTTTTTACACAGTTGACCTGTTCGATCACTGTCCAGGTCATGTCATTTGGAGTATGGTTGGTTTGCAGGAAGTGCTCGCTGAGTTTTGTGGTGATTTTTTTGCATCGAATATTGCTACGATGTTCCCCGATGCGTGTCTTAACTTTTCTGGTGGTCATCCCCACGTAGCGTTTCGCGCAGGGACAGGTGATCAAGTAAATCACGTTTGTTGAATTGCAGTTTGTGTGGGATTTCTGTGTCCACACTTTTCCTGGTTCCAAGTTTAGTTGTTTCGAATGAGTGGTCAGATGGCAGACACTGCAATCTGTGCATGGAAAATGACCCGTAACTGGGGGTAGGTGCCAAGCATCTGTGATAGACCTGGTTGCTGTGTTTGAACTGGGGGCTGTCAATGGTCTTGTATTTACCAAAGCATCTTTAATGCTCCTGCCTTTTTTAAAAGAAAAAAGGGGTTTTTCCCAGTTGCTGAAATTGCTGCTGATAGTTCTCCAATTTTTATTGATGGATTTTTTCACTGTATCTGAGAGGGTACTGTAGGTGGTTACACACGTGAGTGGTGTTTCCGTGGTTGTCCTCACATTGTCCTCTAGTAGTGCCTCTCGGGGTTGATTTCGTGCTCTAGTTTGGCCTTTTTTCAATACTCCTTTGGGATACCCTCTTTGTGTTAGTTTGTCTGTTAATTCCTTGGCCTGTTCCTTGTAGTCGTTAATATTACTACAATTTCTTCTCAGCCGTAGGAATTGCCCGACAAATTTCTCCTACACTGTGAACTTTCACAGTTTTTTCGGAAATTGAAATTAAAGGCCTTTTTTGAATCTAAGGACCAGCCCCTGACAGAAGAACAGGAGTTTGACACAAATTTCAGACTCAAATCTACGTTTATGCCACCTCCGCATACGATCCCTGCGGCAATTACTGCCTTTGAACAGGCGGTTATAAAAGACCTGGAAAATTGTGAAGACCCCAAACGATTCCACAATTTTTCCGCTGCAGAACACAAGGCCTTGGACAACCTGAGAAACAACAAGGAAATAACCATAAAACCCGCCGACAAAGGCGGAGGGATAGTGATCCAGGACACCACTGAATATGATAAGGCCTGTATGACACTTCTGAACAACAGAACAAATTACTTGCTTCTCAACACAGACCCTACCACAGAAATGAAGGAACGCATTCGAGCCCTAGTACAGGAAGCAGAGACTGAAGGTCACGTCTCCCCGCATGAAGCAGCATTCCTTATGGCTGGGGGACAAACCATACCCTATTTTTACACCCTGCCTAAAACGCATAAAAATGTGGACCCACCTCCTGGTAGACCAATAGTATCAGGGATCGGGTCAGTTCTGGAACCCTTATCTACCTTTTGTGACCATTACTTGAAACCGTTAGTACAGAACTCCAGAACCTACTTAAAAGATACCAAAAGCTTACTCAAATTACTGAACGATACCACTCTACCTGAAAGCTCAGTAATACTGGTAACAATGGACATAGAGAGTCTGTACACTAGTATCCCACAGGAAGACACACTACGGGTACTAGGGGAAGCTTTAGACAAAGAAACTTGGGAATATACCACCCCCAAAGAATTCATCCTGAAATGTGCACGAATGGCACTCAAAGGAAATTACTTTGAGTACAAAGGCCAATTATATCTACAATGCACAGGGACCTCTATGGGGAGTACTTTCGCTCCTAGCGTAGCGGGGTTGTATGTTTATGATTACGAAACAAAGCATATCCTACCACCTACCAACCCTTTTGCCTCCTCCATAGGATTATGGAGGAGGTATATTGATGATATTCTTTTACTATGGACAGGGACGGAAGCCAGTCTTCTGCAATTCCTAGAATGGGTCAATACTCTGGATCCTTTCTTGAAGTTCACCAATAACTTCAGTAGGGAATCAATCGTCTTCCTTGATGTGGTAATTAAAATAGAGGGCACCTCTTTCACAACTTTGACTCACCATAAACCAACGGCGAAAAACAATCTCCTCGACTTTAGGAGTTTCCATCCAAGACCTTTAAGGGAAAACTTGCCCTACGGGCAATTCCTATGGCTGAGAAGAAATTGTAGTAATATTAACGACTACAAGGAACAGGCCAAGGAATTAACAGACAAACTAACACAAAGAGGGTATCCCAAAGGAGTATTGAAAAAAGGCCAAACTAGAGCACGAAATCAACCCCGAGAGGCACTACTAGAGGACAATGTGAGGACAACCACGGAAACACCACTCACGTGTGTAACCACCTACAGTACCCTCTCAGATACAGTGAAAAAATCCATCAATAAAAATTGGAGAACTATCAGCAGCAATTTCAGCAACTGGGAAAAACCCCTTTTTTCTTTTAAAAAAGGCAGGAGCATTAAAGATGCTTTGGTAAATACAAGACCATTGACAGCCCCCAGTGCAAACACAGCAACCAGGTCTATCACAGATGCTTGGCACCTACCCCCAGTTACGGGTCATTTTCCATGCACAGACTGCAGTGTCTGCCATCTGACCACTCATTCGAAACAACTAAACTTGGAACCAGGAAAAGTGTGGACACAGAAATCCCACACAAACTGCAATTCAACAAACGTGATTTACTTGATCACCTGTCCCTGCGCGAAACGCTACGTGGGGATGACCACCAGAAAAGTTAAGACACGCATCGGGGAACATCGTAGCAATATTCGATGCAAAAAAATCACCACAAAACTCAGCGAGCACTTCCTGCAAACCAACCATACTCCAAATGACATGACCTGGACAGTGATCGAACAGGTCAACTGTGTAAAAAACAGAGAAAACATTTTGTTCGAAAAAGAGCAGCGCTGGGTCTATCGACTCAGCACCCATATAAATGGGCTTAATGACCAAATTCCGTGGACTAGCGTCCTAAAACACTAAAAACTATCCTGAGTTCTTTTATTCCCTCCTTGAATGAAAATACCATGACCACACGTGTTGAGCGCTTTTATTTAGATTCATTCATGAACATATTCCCATGTTAACAACCTGATTCAGCTAAAACCTGACCAGATTTTTGCTGCCCATTTAAGTCTTCGTCTATACTGGGTAACATATGCTGGACCTTGCGCTTTCCGCATTGTACAAACACCAGCCATGCAACATTCTATGCTTGCGTTCCATTTCAGCTTGCGTTCCAAGCCTCGTTGTCATCTCAGTCAATCTCTCACGTGATCTCGTGAGCGCTTAGACAACATCCCGGTGAATGAAAAATTTCCTAGCTTACGTAACGGAAAGTTTCGATTCTATAAAGGACTAGGAGGCGAGGATTATGCAGTCCTTTCTTCTCTTTAATATAATAGCAGATTCAAAGAAAAACATAAACATTCTGGAACTACAACTCCCATGAGCACATGGGGCACAGTGTCCATAGTAACCGCCAGCCAATGGTGATGGAGTCCTTGGTATAACTGGCTGTGACGTCCCTTCCGCTTCCTCTTCTTCTCTGTGAGGAAAAACTCCCGGGAACGTTCATCAATCCGTCTGTTCTTGTCCTAAATCAACACAAGACAACCGTTATCCTGTTCTTCTTCCGTGGAAGAAAGCATATAAAGGCAGTCTACCGCACATCCAAGAATCCATCCTCCCCCATGGAGACCAGGGCAGGGAGAACACAATCCAATTGAACAAACAGTAACTGTATGCCAACGTAGGCCAGACAGCAGCACAACACATTAAAGTAACGTAGAGTTACTACTTTATAACACATTAAAGTAAACATTAAGGCACTACTTACATAATATATTAAAGCAACGTTGAGTTACTACTTTATAACACAATAAAGTAAACATTAAGGCACTACTTACCGAAATACGAGGATCACGGGTGGGTCGAGACCAGGAGTCTCGGGAGGGATAATCCTCGCCTCCTAGTCCTTAATAGAATCGAAACTTTCCGTTACGTAAGCTAGGAAATTTTTCATTCTATGTCAGGACGGAGGCGAGGATTATGCAGGTTTAAAGCTTATCCACCACCAGTTCTGCCGCACCATAGACGGGCTTAAGTAAAGTACTGGAATGTGGACTCGGAGGACTAGTCCGCCATAGACATAATATCCTCCCAACGGCCGCCCACCTGCACGGCTCTGGAGGCCCTGCTCCTCTCGCGGAGTGAACGTCGAACCTGGTGACATCCACCCCAGCCTCCGTCCTGGTCTAACAGACCCACCTGGCGATGGATGGAGCCGAGACGGCCCTAAAGGGTTCCGCAGAGCAATAAGGAGCTGACTCTCTCCCGGGGCGACATTCCCCCGTCACATCCACAGACGCCTGAGGCAACGCCCCACACACAGCCTGCGTCGGTGAGTCCACCTAAGGTGAGAATACGTGCCATAGTAACCAGTGCCCTCACGTCCGAGAAGCGTGCACACGAAACCAGACACAGCAGGATCGCCGGTTAGATCGACGGCTCCTTCCTGGTAAGGTATTGATTATCCCGCCAGTAGCAAGGAACCGTAGTACGGAATTGACGTCCCAAAGGGACTCGTACCTGAGTCCGGGGCTTAGAGGGTCTGGACCCCACCTAATTGTGCATACCCAAGGGTGTTCCCCGCCGTTTTACCGTCGATGTGGGCATGTCCCACCGACATGGCGGACCTGACCAACTTAGTGGTCCGGTAGGCTAGTCCAGACAAGTGGCTAACGCCTGCCCCACAGGACCTGCGTGCCTACCCAGACCCCAAGTACGCCACCGTTGCTAAGATTAGCGGCACCTCTTGACAGGTCCCGGAGCCCAGGCTCTATCGACGAGGTCCACAGCCTCCGTCGAAAGGCGACCGCCTTCCAAACGTCCCCCGAAAACCACCAAGTCAGGAGGTGCAGGAACATCAGAAGCACCCACGGGAGAGGCTCTTCCAGAAGAGCCCGGTAGCAGTAGAGGGAACAGGGCAGCGGAATCGGGCAGCCTCGCGACAGTTCCAATAGAGGGAACCAGGCCTGGGCTCGCCAGAAAAAGGATCACTAGGATCCGGGACGCTTGTGGTCGGCGAACTGGAGTCGCCCCTCGAGAGACCATGAGAAAAGAGGACGGCGAAGTCCTGACCGGAGAACCGTCATGCAAGAACGCATGAACTGCTGTTGCTTCCGGATCCGGCCTCCAATTCACAAGCCTCGGGAGTCGACGGTTGAGGCGGGACGTGAAAAGTCCGCAGGGCACGGCGACCGCCAGTCCATCAAGGCCTGGAATACTGCCTGATGCAGTCGCCAAGTGTGAGAAGTTGGCCTGGTAGGGGATGTTTCCAATTCTGGAACCACCTACTACCTGACCAAACAATCCCTTATGGTGTCTGGTTGTAAGTCAACCTTATTAGACAAGCTATCCTAGGGGTAGCATGGACTAAGCAGCCTAAAGGCTTAACTTAAGAGGTCGTGTTAAGCGAGCTGTTTTACCACATACAATCCTGTAATACCAAATGAAAGGACACCACACAAGTATATATTATAAAAATATATGTGTTTATTACTAAAAACAATCCCCAGTATTCTTTATGAATAAAGGGGCACAAGCGTTAAATCAAAAGCACTGTTTAAACATACAAAGTTGCACAATTATGGATGAGGGCAGGGGGCCACTCAAACCATATACTAAACAAGTGGTATAAGAGAGGCCACTCGAACAGTGGTTAGGCCTAGGGCCTAGGGAATCGCTGGGAGCAGTCAGGACAAGCAATGCTGAAGTCGGGAATGGCCCTCGGGATTCGGGAGATGTGCGGAAAGCGCACGCATGCACCAATGTTAACCAATGGTGCGTAAAAGTCAAATAGTTAAAGTTTAAGGACACTTCCGCTGAACCTAGAGGAACAAAACTTAACACACAGACCCTAGAGGTGTGCACCAGTGTGGGAACACCGGCGGAGCAAAGTTACCTCACCCACAGGAAGTGGGTGCACAGGGTCGAAGTGGCGTCGGGTTTTGACACGCAGGCTCTTGGTGCTTGAAGCTGAAAGGGCTGCAGGCAGGGTGAAGACGAAGTGTCCGGTGGAGTCCAAGGGTGGACTCAAGTTGTAGAGTACCTGAAAGCAGAGGGGACAGAGTCTGGGTCACTCAGCAGTGACCAGGGTGGAACCAGGACGGAACCAGGCAATGTCGGGCGCAATCAGGTGGTCGTTGAGGCGCTTCTCTTCGCTGTCACGTGGGCTCTGGGGCATCTGCGACGTCCAGGAGCAGGTCACGATCTGTCCCACGCAGGCTCTCACCGTCGGTGCAGTCGGCTTCCGGTTTGGAGCAAACAAGCCTTGGTAAGAGCAATCCACGCGGGATTGGAAGATGGCGTCTTACTCGGACCAGGAAGGTCAGAGTCGGGGCTCCCTTTCAGGGGAGCTGGTGTGGATCTGGAGCAACCAGAATCACGAGTCTTCTTTTGTAGTTCGTCGGCACAGGGACCACAAGCCAGCTGGCAAGTGACCGGGCCAACGCGTTGAGCCAAATCGTGCCAAAGGGCCCCACGCAGCACTCGTCGAGTGTGGAGGGCTGAACTTCGGCTCAGGAGTAGCTCAGGGTGGGGGCTTCTCAAACCCCGGTGTACAGCTTCGAGGGTCACTCGTGGGCTGCACGGTCAGCGTCTCGTGGTCACTTCAAGATGGCGTGCCCCACGCTTCCGGTCGCCTCCACGGGTCTCAGCTTTGCAGGGACTGTGGATCGGGCTGTTAGAAGCTGGGCAGGCTTGATCTCGTCGATCTCAGTCGCTCGAGTTCCGGCGGGAACTGCAACTAAGTAGACGTCGAGGGCTGGATGGTGCCTGCTGCTGCAGGGTGGTCACTCCTTGACCACAAGGGAGATTCTTCGGGCTTCCACGTTGAGATGGAGGGCGAAGGGTCCAGAATATCGTTTCAAATGTTTCTTCCAGGAAATCTGATGTGCATTGGCACTGCTCCCACTCTTATTCGAATCTGGTGGGCGTGATTACCTGCTAGGTCCCCTCCTATGGGTGGGACCCAGGAAGTGGGTGGATACACCCCCTTCCTTTGATCCAGGCCGCCCTGGCACGAGGGCTGGAGTGCCCCAGAACCGGTTTGGCCGGATTATGCAAGGGGCAGCCTTGTGCGCCCCAGGCAGTGTCTGGTTTCTTTCAAACCTCCCTGCTACAATACACTATCTCCTGTCTGGAGGGCGGTGACACCCTCCTGTGACAGGAAACCCTTTGTCCAGGACCCCCTTGACTGGGTTTCGGTCAGCTCCAGGGGTCCAGACATTTGTCTGTGGCAGAGGCATCCATTTTGTGGATCTTAAGGCCTTTGGAGAAATCAACCGCATTAAAGTGAAGTAACATGTCTTACCCCTCTAGAGGGGTGGAATGCCATCCCCGTCGCCAGAACTGGCGAGGGGATGGTATTCCAAAGCGTATGACACCTTACACGACATGTTTTGATAAAGCCAAACCAGAGTTGCTAAATAACCGCGAGGATTATAAGGCACTTAATAGTATATGGTATGGCATTATCCTGAAACAGCTTAGGGATTTGTTCCCGACGGCTGCAGACAGGCTCAGCTCATGCTAGAGCTCCATCTCACATAAAAACCAAGCACCCAGCCTCCAGGATTGGTGAGGCCTGTCTATAGGAGTGGCTCACAGGTTTACATGTGTCCAGATATAGGTTTAGACATAGGTATACTATATCTAAGCAAGGGGTGTGTACACCACCTTACCCCAGCTGAGTGATCAGCCAGTTGTGTCAATTTAAGAACCAGCCAGGGGTGGCAAAAGATATGCTGCAGCCCCTGGCAGGCCTTAGTGGCTCCTGTGCCCTGTGCACCTATAGTGCATTCTACAGGGGCTGACAAGGAGTCCATTTCCAATTGGTATGTACCTAGGGTACATGGAATCCATTTTACAGAGAGAGCAGATGGCCTGGGGCCCTGATTAGCAGGGAACCAGGTCAACTAAGTCAAAAAACCAGCTAAACACAGGCAAAAAATCTGGGGTAACCATAGTCAGGTAGCCACCTTCCTACATAACCCCCCCCCAAACGAAAGGAGATAAGGCTATCCTTGGCCAGGTAAGCCTATATTGCCTGAGTGGCCATATAAGGAAGTACCTGCACTAGCATGGGTACCCCCTGTCTCATGGTCCACTAAGCAGTCCCTCACCCTTTGGGTATTAGAGGGTCTCCACCATAGGGAATCACTACCTTGGGTGTGTTTATGCAAAGTTAAAGGCTGGTTTGGATATGGAGTATTGAAGTGAGGCTCTACTAATTTAGGGCTTAGCTTCCTCCAATTATCTTCCACCATGTGTGCCTTTCTTTCTTTAACTGAGTTGCACTGTGCTCTCAGGGTCAACCTCTGGCTACCTAAAGCTGGAGGCTGGGTCCCTCTGTTTGGCTTGCTGGAGGGACAGTTCAGGTTTGGGCCCTTTGGGTCCCAGGTTTGGCTGTGCCCAACAGAATCCATCTGGGGGAGGTCCCTAACTGTTTTTAAAGTTTTCACCTTACTAGGGCTACTAGTTTTGGTGCACCTAATCTTTTGATGGGGGTGCTTTATTTGACAGGGGGCCCTCTGGGTCTCACTGTCCTTCTTGTCCTCTGCAGCCCTGGGCTGGCTAAGGCAAGGGAGAGAGGGGCAGGTTACCTGCTCCAGACTGGGTCCCACCTGAGAAGGGTCCACTGACATCAGAGGTTCTGTCAGGCTAGGCCCAACCACCTCTGGGGCAGTTCCTTCATCAGGGGTAAGATCAGTTCCCTGAGGAGGCTGATCCTGTCCTAAAGTCTGGTGAGGGGGAGATTTCTCTTCCTCCTCCATGCTCTCAGTTTGTGTGGAGTTATCCATCATTTCAGGTTTCACAACACACGTGTCAGTTTGAGTTTGGGCTGTGGCCATCACAGCCCCACCAACCTTTTCAGGAGGAGACTCAGTTTGGGTTTCTGCTGTTATCATAACAGCTTTGCTATTCTGTTCAGGAAGAGCTTTTGCTAAAGATGGGGCAGGGAGTATCTCCGCCCTACCAACCTTTTCAGGAAGGACATCTTGAATTGGGGCTGTAGCCATCACAGCCCCACTAACCTTTCCATTGGAATTTACCATTCTAGAATGGATTTCCTGTTCAACCCCAGCCCAGGCTGAGATTTCTAAATCATTACCCAGTAGACAGTCTACAGGCAAGTTTGGGGACACTGCCACTCTCTTTGGGCCAGTGACACCTCCCCAGCTGAGACTTACTACTGCCATGGGATGATTTGTTTGGATGCCATCAATGTTTATTACCTGGTATGTGGCACCAGGTAAAAGTTGCTTAGAGGGGACTATGCCATCAGCCACCATGGTGATGCTAGCCCCTGTGTCTCTAAAAGCTTCAACTCTTAAACCATTGATGATGGGTTCTTGTCTATACTTGCTCAAAGTATTTGGGCAAGCAGAGAAGTTGGCAAACCCCATGCCAGCCTCATAAACAAGATCATTGGGTGATGGGGACCTGGATAGGCCAGGGTCCACCTGATTTCCAAAAGTAAACCCACCCAGATTCCTGGGTGTGCTTCCACTTCCTGGGGGATTACTGCTGACAGTAACAGGAGGTGTTGAAGCTGGCTTTGGAGGTATATTTTCTTTATTGTTATTCTTGGGACAACAGCTGTCTGTTTTGTAATGCCCCACCTGTTTACAGGGATAACAATAGGGTTTTTTCTCAGTTGAAGAAGTGTCTTGGGACCCACCCCCATCCTTGGAGTTTTGGGGCCCTGGGGAAGTCTTTTCTTTACTTTTATCCCCACCCTTATCTTGAGGCTTGGTAGACTCCTTCTTCTGGTTACTGTCCTGATTCTTAGGCCTTATCCTGGTTCTGACCCATTTGTCTGCCTTCTTTCCCAATTCTTGGGGAGAGGTCAGATCAGAGTCTACCAGGTGCTGGTGTAAGAGCTGGTTCTGACAATTACTTAGGATCTGCTCCCTCATAATCAAATTATACAATCCTGTAAAGTCATGTACTTTGCTGCCATGTAGCCAACCCTCCAGAGCCTTAGTAGCACAATCTACAAAATCAGTCCAATCCTGAGTCTGTGTCTTCTGGGTATCTCTGAACTTCAACCTGTACTGTTCAGTGGTTAAGCCAAACCCATCTATCAGAACACTCTTCAGGACTTTGTAATTGTTTGCATCCTCATGTCTAACAGTGAGGAGCTTGTCTCTCCCTTTCTCTGAAAAGGAGTACCATAAGATTGCTGCCCACTGTTCCTCAGGAACCTGCTGTACCATGCAGGCTCTCTCAAGAGCAGTCATCCATTTGTGGATGTCATCCCCTTCTTTGAAGGGGGGCACAATCTTTGTCAGGTTTCTACTATCATAGGACCTGGGTTTCTCTTTAGGAATATTGCTGCCACCAGTGGCATCTAAGCCACACAATTTTTTTTCTCTTGCCAAGGCAAGTTTAGCTTGGGCCATGCTAAGTTTAGCTTGAGCCAAGGCTACCTCCTCCCTCTCTATTTGGAGTTGGACAGCCCTCATTCTGGCCCTATGCTCAGCTTTCTGAGAACCACTCATGCCTCTCTCTGATTCTCTGGAGGCACTAGAAATATGAGAGTCCCCTGAGGGAGATCTCACTCTTCTGTTGCCTGGGAGAATCACATGTTGGGTTCTGGGGAGGTGCTGGCCCTCTCCATTCCCCAGTAGGTCCAAGTTGGCCTGGCTAAGCCTACCAACTGGAACCTGGCTACCCTGATCCTGTACTCCTAAGTCCTCAACATCTGAGTCCTCATCCAAGTCATCATCATCCTCCTCTTCAAGGGGATCAACTGCAGGGGGGTTCCCTCCAGTTCCTGTATCTAGGGAAGCTGCTTTTGCCTTCTCTAAGTCATCCTGTTCTAGGATTTCTACCAGGATTAGGCAGGTGGGGCTTCTGCCCCTTTTTAACCCTCTTGCTTTGCACAAGGCAATCAAGTCTCTGCGGGTTAGTTTGTCATATCCAAAAGTTGCCTGGGTAGGGTCAACTGTCACAGGACTAGACCCTGAGGCCTTTCCTGTGTCAGACATGGTTACTAGTGAGGTGTAAGTGGTGCACTTACCTACACTAAGTGTTTTCCTACTGGACCTTGCTAGTGAGTTGTAGTCAGGGGTGTGCTACTCCCTTCAACCTACAACTACTAAGTTCAGTAGAACTTAATATGCTAAGCTTTTGATTTTATATGTACCTAGAGGTACTTGATGTGATCTTTCAATTTGATATAAAGATTGCAATGGTAAAACAACAGCAAGCTCAAATCCGCACCGCTGCTCACCAATGTGAGAAGTTGGCCTGGTAGGGGATGTTTCCAATTCTGGAACCACCTACTACCTGACCAAACAATCCCTTATGGTGTCTGGTTGTAAGTCAACCTTATTAGACAAGCTATCCTAGGGGTAGCATGGACTAAGCAGCCTAAAGGCTTAACTTAAGAGGTCGTGTTAAGCGAGCTGTTTTACCACATACAATCCTGTAATACCAAATGAAAGGACACCACACAAGTATATATTATAAAAATATATGTGTTTATTACTAAAAACAATCCCCAGTATTCTTTATGAATAAAGGGGCACAAGCGTTAAATCAAAAGCACTGTTTAAACATACAAAGTTGCACAATTATGGATGAGGGCAGGGGGCCACTCAAACCATATACTAAACAAGTGGTATAAGAGAGGCCACTCGAACAGTGGTTAGGCCTAGGGCCTAGGGAATCGCTGGGAGCAGTCAGGACAAGCAATGCTGAAGTCGGGAATGGCCCTCGGGATTCGGGAGATGTGCGGAAAGCGCACGCATGCACCAATGTTAACCAATGGTGCGTAAAAGTCAAATAGTTAAAGTTTAAGGACACTTCCGCTGAACCTAGAGGAACAAAACTTAACACACAGACCCTAGAGGTGTGCACCAGTGTGGGAACACCGGCGGAGCAAAGTTACCTCACCCACAGGAAGTGGGTGCACAGGGTCGAAGTGGCGTCGGGTTTTGACACGCAGGCTCTTGGTGCTTGAAGCTGAAAGGGCTGCAGGCAGGGTGAAGACGAAGTGTCCGGTGGAGTCCAAGGGTGGACTCAAGTTGTAGAGTACCTGAAAGCAGAGGGGACAGAGTCTGGGTCACTCAGCAGTGACCAGGGTGGAACCAGGACGGAACCAGGCAATGTCGGGCGCAATCAGGTGGTCGTCGAGGCGCTTCTCTTCGCTGTCACGTGGGCTCTGGGGCATCTGCGACGTCCAGGAGCAGGTCACGATCTGTCCCACGCAGGCTCTCACCGTCGGTGCAGTCGGCTTCCGGTTTGGAGCAAACAAGCCTTGGTAAGAGCAATCCACGCGGGATTGGAAGATGGCGTCTTACTCGGACCAGGAAGGTCAGAGTCGGGGCTCCCTTTCAGGGGAGCTGGTGTGGATCTGGAGCAACCAGAATCACGAGTCTTCTTTTGTAGTTCGTTGGCACAGGGACCACAAGCCAGCTGGCAAGTGACCGGGCCAACGCGTTGAGCCAAATCGTGCCAAAGGGCCCCACGCAGCACTCGTCGAGTGTGGAGGGCTGAACTTCGGCGCAGGAGTAGCTCAGGGTGGGGGCTTCTCAAACCCCGGTGTACAGCTTCGAGGGTCACTCGTGGGCTGCACGGTCAGCGTCTCGTGGTCACTTCAAGATGGCGTGCCCCACGCTTCCGGTCGCCTCCACGGGTCTCAGCTTTGCAGGGACTGTGGATCGGGCTGTTAGAAGCTGGGCAGGCTTGATCTCGTCGATCTCAGTCGCTCGAGTTCCGGCGGGAACTGCAACTAAGTAGACGTCGAGGGCTGGATGGTGCCTGCTGCTGCAGGGTGGTCACTCCTTGACCACAAGGGAGATTCTTCGGGCTTCCACGTTGAGATGGAGGGCGAAGGGTCCAGAATATCGTTTCAAATGTTTCTTCCAGGAAATCTGATGTGCATTGGCACTGCTCCCACTCTTATTCGAATCTGGTGGGCGTGATTACCTGCTAGGTCCCCTCCTATGGGTGGGACCCAGGAAGTGGGTGGATACACCCCCTTCCTTTGATCCAGGCCGCCCTGGCACGAGGGCTGGAGTGCCCCAGAACCGGTTTGGCCGGATTATGCAAGGGGCAGCCTTGTGCGCCCCAGGCAGTGTCTGGTTTCTTTCAAACCTCCCTGCTACAATACACTATCTCCTGTCTGGAGGGCGGTGACACCCTCCTGTGACAGGAAACCCTTTGTCCAGGACCCCCTTGACTGGGTTTCGGTCAGCTCCAGGGGTCCAGACATTTGTCTGTGGCAGAGGCATCCATTTTGTGGATCTTAAGGCCTTTGGAGAAATCAACCGCATTAAAGTGAAGTAACATGTCTTACCCCTCTAGAGGGGTGGAATGCCATCCCCGTCGCCAGAACTGGCGAGGGGATGGTATTCCAAAGCGTATGACACCTTACACGACATGTTTTGATAAAGCCAAACCAGAGTTGCTAAATAACCGCGAGGATTATAAGGCACTTAATAGTATATGGTATGGCATTATCCTGAAACAGCTTAGGGATTTGTTCCCGACGGCTGCAGACAGGCTCAGCTCATGCTAGAGCTCCATCTCACATAAAAACCAAGCACCCAGCCTCCAGGATTGGTGAGGCCTGTCTATAGGAGTGGCTCACAGGTTTACATGTGTCCAGATATAGGTTTAGACATAGGTATACTATATCTAAGCAAGGGGTGTGTACACCACCTTACCCCAGCTGAGTGATCAGCCAGTTGTGTCAATTTAAGAACCAGCCAGGGGTGGCAAAAGATATGCTGCAGCCCCTGGCAGGCCTTAGTGGCTCCTGTGCCCTGTGCACCTATAGTGCATTCTACAGGGGCTGACAAGGAGTCCATTTCCAATTGGTATGTACCTAGGGTACATGGAATCCATTTTACAGAGAGAGCAGATGGCCTGGGGCCCTGATTAGCAGGGAACCAGGTCAACTAAGTCAAAAAACCAGCTAAACACAGGCAAAAAATCTGGGGTAACCATAGTCAGGTAGCCACCTTCCTACACCAAGTGTTGAAGTCGCGGAAGTTCTGGGAAAGCCAATCCGCAATCGAATTCCGAGTGCCCGGAATATACTCCGCCGACACCAAAATCCGCCTCTTCGAACAATAGTGTCCGAAGTCCTATGTCAGGTCCGCCAAGGCCCGAGGCCGAGGCTCGCCCTGGCGATGGATGTACAGTCCCTCTGACACCCAGTCTATGCGCAGCAAGAAGCAGCCCTACATCTGCTTCTGAGGCGGACGTCCTTGCGCGGAAACCCGTTAGGGATTCAAAGCAAGTGATGAGAAGCTGGAAGCGTCCAATAGTAGACGTGAAGCTGGAATTCCTCCTCCGACCAGCGGCCCCCATCGTTATATCGCCACAGCGAAAGAGCACTCACAGTCCCCTGAACTGCCAGTGAGCCATCTATCTTGCTACTGAGATGAGCCTGGAAGGAGGCTACTGAGTCTAGCTAGCCGTCGAGGGGAGGTTCCGTCTTCCCGAAGGACCTGGGAGGGCTCCTGCGAAACCGCGCCCCTATGAGGAGGGAGGCTGACCCCGAGGCCATGTGGAACCCCAGAAAGAGAATTGTCTTATCGAAATTAGGACAGACTTCAGGGAAGTCACTACCCACCCCAGCTCCTGGGGCAAAGAAATAGACAAGATGCAGCGCAATCGGTTCCGCAAATGCTCGAGAAGTAGTATATCGGCGAAATATACAATCCATTGTACGCCCCACTCGCGCAGTGTCCACACCACTGAACGCAGGAGCTTCGTAAAGCACCAAGGGGCCGAAGGGAGGCCGAAGGGGAGCGAAAAGCGCAGATGAGGCGGGAGGATGAGGATTGAGCGGTAGGCGTCTGTCAGGTCCAGACGTATCCTCCACTCCCCCCTCCGAGGAAGGTACCGCTCGGGAAATGAATCCCCTCCCTTGAAGTGGCAGTAGACCGGCCGTTTGACGAAGTGCAGCAGGGTCAGAACCGGGCGAATTCCTTTGTCCTTCTGGACCAAAATGTATTTCCGTTGCCGAGCAGAAACCCTGCCCTCGGAGGGTAAACTAGAGGGCGAGGGATTGCACCCCGTCGGGGTGAACCGTAGAACTCTGTCCGGAAACCCGGGCTGCTTGGAGGCCTCCCCCCACCCCCTCCCAGGGTGTCCGGAGGAAAACCAGGGGGGGGAACCTCCTGGTGCGTCGGCTCCGCCACGGAAGGCCCTTTGTTGTACGACTCTGCTGGTATTGTTAGCATTAGGGCCTCTTACGGTCCCAGCAGAAACCCATCCGAGGATATCGGTTTAGCTGATGTCCGTGCTCTGGCCAGAGCGGAGAAAGTGAGGACGGGTTTGACTAAATCAATAAAAAAGGTTCGCCAGACAACTTGCCTCCTGCAAAAGGCCCTACAGTTGAGTAGGCCCGGTCCCCAAGCCTAGAATCTATTGTAATGAGGAGAGACCTCCTCTGCGCCTCCACCAATGCACAGTTCGCCGTACCCAAGAAGCACAGGGCTCGCGCTGCCCAGCCTGCCACGACCTCCGTGGACATCGACGTCCCCGGTTCCCTGGCCCCCACGGCCAACTGGAAGATCTGAGTCCCGGGGCCCGCCGCGTCCCGGAGCTCATACTGACAGCTAAGCCAAAAGCGAACTATGCCCTTCTCAGGAGCCGCAATGAACTCCGCAAAGAACGCGCAGAACATTTCGCCTTGCTGGTAACATCCGGGGTGGCAGCCAACCTGTCCCCCATATTGGGCGAGGGCTTGCGCCCCGCAGGCGCGTCTAAACCTCCCGGGCCGGAGGTTGGCGAACGTTACCCGCGACATACGTCGCCAGCTTAGGATCCAGGATCCATTCCTACACTCGAGGGTGGTAAACTCATCCCCCTCTCTGGCCCCCAGAGGCCGTCGGAAAAAGCTCCTCCACATCCTCCGGGGAGTCCTCATCCATAACACCCTCTCCCTCCAAGGGGAAACCATCCTCATGGTCCGTCTCCGGGGCGACCTCGTCGCCATCTTCTCCGGGGAAGAACCCCTCCCGGTAGGGTATATGTGTTAGCGTCCGGGCACTCTTACTGGAGGAGTCTCGCAAGCGGTCAACTCCCCCCCAGGTGCCCCACGTGACGTTTAGCAGACTCCTGCCCCACCCTGCGCGCCTCTAGGTCCGCGAACGACATGCCCTGCGGCACCAGACACCCCGGGAAAACTAATGGTCAATGGTCAACAGTGTCCACTCCTTCCCGCCAGGGCGCCAGCACCGTGACAGGGTCTGTGAAACGCGCGACCCACCGCCGGCGGCAAGGGTTGGAAGAATCATACATTGTTTGCCTCCTGAACGGGGTTTATTGCCTACACTGAGGTTGTATATTGTGAGGGTGTGAGCACCAAACGCCCTTATCCTAAAATACAATAGGGCAGCCCCCTCGCCGATGCTCTTGCAGCCTATGTGCTCGAAATGCAGGTGCAGTACCCGCGTCCGCCACCAGATGGCGTCGCGCGCAACGCGCAGTCGAGGATCACCACAGAGGGTGTCAGGCGAGGGTTGGTGAGGCGAAAGGAAGACCGCCTCAGCACGCCGCAAGGATGGGAAGAAGACCGCGAGCGCAGCTTCTCCGCACACTACGGCGCCCCACAGAGCCGGGGAAAGCGCGAGGGCGCGCCTCACACGGTCCGCGATGGAAGCGGCAGGAACGGCGCAAGCAGCGCCTGGCGCGCGTCACTCTGCCGGCTCGACAGCGCTAATAAGCGCACTTCAAGAACATAGTATAAAGGCTTATGCCGATCGCCTAACTAATATCAACAATAAAACATAGTATAAAAGCCTAGGACAATCGCCTAGCTAATCTCAGCAATAAAAAATACCACACAAGTCAGAAAGATAGTGAAGCTCAACAGCGCTAGTAAGCACACATCAAGAAGCATAGCCTAAAAGCTTAGGTCAGATCGCTTAAAGAATCTCAAACAATAAAAAATACCACACAAGTCAGAAAGGTATGAAAGTGACTTATCTGACGAGCAGAGAAGAAAGAGGAAGCGGAAGGGACGTCACAGCCAGTTATACCAAGGACTCCATCACCATTGGCTGGCGGTTACTATGGACACTGTGCCCCATGTGCTCATGGGAGTTGTAGTTCCAGAATGTTTATGTTTTTCTTTGAATCTGCTATTATAATAAAGAGAAGAAAGGACTGCATAATCCTCGCCTCCGTCCTGACATAGAATCAAGGGCGGACCCCGCCCTTCCTTAGATCAAAGCTTGCGCTTCAATGCAAGCCTCGCTTTCAAGACCTCTCACGAGATTACGCGAGTACCTTCCTTCGTCCACCCTTGGCTTAACGTCTTTGGGCTCCAAGCCTCCCTTTCATGTAAGGCGCCTGATTGGCCCGCACGCAGCCACCGCCCTTCATACGCCTCGCTCGCCCGTCGCAATGGATCCACGAGATCCAGCGAGGGTGAAGCTAGGTGCCGAGCGGGTGCTGAGCGTTGCGGGTGTAAGAGACCTTACTTTGGAGACATCATTCGAACCAGATAAGTTGTATGAATGGAATCCTGCCAGTTCTAAAATTCTCCTTTGTGTGTATTTGTTTCTCTCTCCCCCTTATTTACAGGGTGTGCCATTGTCGCTCCCACCCCCCTCCTGTGTTCTATGGGGCGTGGATCTATTTCTTTACAAGTGAGGACATTCATCCTATATCTTGTATTTTGTGTTGTGTGCGTGGGTAATGTATATACCACGGCCAGCAGTGTCACGGCGCATCGCACCGGGACGCTGCCTCAACGTTGCTTTTCCTTCGGGGTTTATTACCTGACACCCCACCATAGGTAGCAAGATATTTCTTGTACTTCCTCACAAGTAGACTTAGACATGACTAGTCTGCCTGTTTAGCCACTGTTGCTATACCACACATATGCAACAGCCTGCGCTGAATAGATTTAATCAGCGTTAGTTGAGGCCCCTCCACTTCGGATTTCGGCATGAGTTCAACTACGCAACCCAGACATACCGGCCACGGCCCTTGATAGGTATGCTAGCACGTGTCAAGCCACAAAGTCACTCTTTATGGCCACTGTACATATGCACAAACCAATGATACGATATCTTTGTGTTTATGTTTGTATTTGTCTGTCTGTCATTTTTTCTACCTACAGACTCCTAGGTTCCTCGCAAAAGAGGTAAAACCCCACTACTTATGAGTTTGTTTCTTTTTCTTTTTGCACCAATTTACACATAGTGCTATTTTTAACTTTCACGACCATTGGCAGGGCGGGCCTTAGCGCGCCCCTCCTGTCATTGGCACACTCGCTTACCGGTCCTGATGAAAGCCCAGTAAAGTAAAACATAAAAACGGGCAGAAACATGTTGACCTTCTTTACAGGGTAAACACCAGTATAAAGTAATTGGCTAGTTTCCCTTCACATATCTCATTTTTAATATGTCAGGTTGACCAATGAATAAAGTTTTGTTTGGTACAACCTCTGACATTTTTAACCTCAGTATATTTTTTCACACTTCATCTTCACACAAAAACCTGCTCCGCAGTCTCCTGGCGTCGCAGCACACCGGGGAGGTATTCGATCTCTCCCGGTGGACCCGATGATGAAGCATGTCACCACTAGGGTGAGTGAGGGTTTCCTGAAAAAACAGTGTATTTTTTCTTGAAATTTGGTCTTACCATCGGACCACTAACACCTGGCCTCAGACTTCACGTGCGACACCCACCTCCTTTATATACTTTATCTTTATGGTCACTCTTCTTTTGATTACCTGTATATTGCTTGGGGACTAAGAGTGCCCTAAAACCCTCTCTCTCCTTTTGTTGAGATATGCCATACCAAAAGAACCAGCGGAAACCAAGTTACTTGAAGGTTGGGTGGTTTCCTAGCGTCAGCTCTAACTGCAGTGGTTTAGGGAACGTGACTCTTCCCCCTTCAAGAATTTGACACCAGCCGCTGTACTAGTGATATGTGTACTGTCAATAAATTATTGTAAGAGGGACAAGGGTCATAAGCACTCAACACACATGCTCTTTCAGAACCTGTCTCCTATGAACACTAAGCATTTCTGGGCAAAAACCGGTGAAGTTTCTGCCCACACATGGGATCCATCTAGCCTTTGTGGATCAGCCACTCTGGGCCTGCAATCGGGGTCAATCAGCAGCCCTAGTTTTGTTGCATTTGCCTGAAGTGCTCACCCACCCGTCTTCTCCAGGTGTTGTTTAAAAGGGTTGGAATAAGGCGGAGTTGACAGAGGGAGTGTCTGTTGGTCGCTTACAAGTCTTCTACAGGTTCTGCTTTAGAGTCTAGAACAGGTTGGGTTTGTGAGAGAGTGCTTAGTGTTCACTCGCCAGCCGTCTGCAGGTCCTGCTGAGGAGAGTCTAGAATAGGTTGGTTTTGTGAGAGAGTGCTTAGTTTTCTCTCGCCAGTCGTCTGCAGGTCCTGCTGAGGAGAGTTTAGAATAGGTTGGGTTTGTGAGAGAGTGCTTAGTGTTCACTCGCCAGCCGTCTGCAGGGCCTGCTATAGAGTCTAGAATAGGTTGGGTTTGTGAGAGAGTGCTTAGTGTTCACTCGCCAGCCGTCTGCAGGTTTCTGCTGTAGAGACTAGATGAGGTTGGGTTTGTGAGAGAGTGCTTAGTGTTCACTCGCCAGCCGTCTGCAGGTCCTGCTGGAGAGAGTCTACAATAGGTTGGGCTTGTGAGAGAGTGCTTAGTGTTCACTCGCCAGCCGTCTGAATGTCCTGCTATAGAGTCTAGAATAGGTTGGGTTTGTGAGAGAGTGCTTAGTGTTCACTCGCCAGCCGTCTGCAGGTCCTGATGGAGAGAGTTAGGAATAGGTTGCGTTTGTGAGAGAGTGCTTAGTGTTCACTCGCCAGCGGTCTGCAGGTCCTGCTGGAGAGAGTCTAGAATAGGTTGGGTTTGTGAGAGAGTGCTTAGTGTTCACTCGCCAGCCGTCTGCAGGTCCCGCTGGAGAGAGTCTAGAAAAGGTTGGGTTTGTGAGAGAGTCATTAGTGTTCACTCGCCAGCCGTCTGCAGATCCTGCTGGAGAGAGTCTAGAATAGGTTGGGTTTGTGAGAGAGTGCTTAGTGTTCACTCGCCAGCCGTCTGCAGGTCCCGCTGGAGAAAGTCTAGAATAGGTTGGGTTTGTGAGAGAGTGCTTAGTGTTCACTCGCCAGCCGTCTGCAGGTCCTGCTGGAGAGAGTCTAGAATAGGTTGGGTTTGTGAGAGAGTGCTTTGTGTTCACTCACCAGCCGTCTGCGGGTCCTGCTGGAGAGAGTAAAATAGGTTGGGTTTGTGAGAGAGTGCTTAGTGTTCACTCGCCAGCCGTCTGCAGGTCCTGCTGTAGAGTCTAGAATAGGTTGGGTTTGTGAGAGAGTGCTTAGTGTTCACTCACCAGCCGTCTGCAGGTCCTGCTGTAGAGTCTAGAATAGGTTGGGTTTGTGAGAGAGTGCTTAGTGTTCACTCACCAGCCGTCTGCAGGTTCCTGCTGGAGAGTCTAGAATACGTTGGGTTTGTGAGAGAGTGCTAAGTGTTCACTCGCCAGCCGTCTGCAGGTCCTGCTGGAGAGAGTATAGAATAGGTTGGGTTTGTGAGAGAGTGCTTAGTGTTCACTCGCCAGCCGTCTGCAGGTCCCGCTGGAGAGAGTCTAGAATAGGTTGGGTTTGTGAGAGAGTGCTTAGTGTTCACTCGCCAGCCGTCTGCAGGTCCTGCTGGAGAGAGTCTAGAATAGATTGGGTTTGTGAGAGAGTGCTTTGTGTTCACTCACCAGCCATCTGCGGGTCCTGCTGGAGAGAGTAAAATAGGTTGGGTTTGTGAGAGAGTGCTTAGTGTTCACTCGCCAGCCGTCTGCAGGTCCTGCTGTAGAGTCTAGAATAGGTTGGGTTTGTGAGAGAGTGCTTAGTGTTCACTCGCCAGCCGTCTGCAGGTCCTGCTGTAGAGTCTAGAATAGGTTGGGTTTGTGAGAGAGTGCTTAGTGTTCACTCACCAGCCGTCTGCAGGTTCCTGCTGGAGAGTCTAGAATAGGTTGGGTTTGTGAGAGAGTGCTTAGTGTTCACTCGCCAGCCGTCTGCAGGTCCTGCTGGAGAGAGTTAAGAATAGGTTGGGTTTGTGAGAGAGTGCTTAGTGTTCACTCGCCAGCCTTCTGCAGGTCCTGCTGGAGAGAGTCTTCAATAGGTTGGGTTTGTGAGAGAGTGCTTAGTGTTCACTCGCCAGCCGTCTGCAGGTCCTGCTGGAGAGAGTCTAGAATAGGTTGGGTTTGTGAGAGAGTGCTTTGTGTTCACTCACCAGCCGTCTGCGGGTCCTGCTGGAGAGAGTAAAATAGGTTGGGTTTGTGAGAGAGTGCTTAGTGTTCACTCGCCAGCCGTCTGCGGGTCCTGATGGAGGGAGTCTAGAATAGGTTGGGTTTGTGAGAGAGTGCTTAGTGTTCACTCGCCAGCCGTCTGCGGGTCCTGATGGAGGGAGTCTAGAATAGGTTGGGTTTGTGAGAGAGTGCTTAGTGTTCACTCGCCAGCCGTCTGCAGGTTCTGCTGGAGAGAGTCTAGAATAGGTTGGGTTTGATAGGGAGAGAGTCACGGTATGGCTGACCTTTTCCACGGAGGGGCACTGTTAGCACATAAATTTACACACTCTTGCTAGTAATACTAACAGTGTTGATCAGGGCTTGGGATCACCATCACCACTCCTTTGTAAAGTTTACATGTTTCCATTACTACAATGTTTTACATCTTAAACCTTGATTTGATTTACAAACCTGTGCTGGATATAGCCATCTGGCAGCCCATCTGGACATAGTAGGAGGGGCCTGATCCAGTCACTTATTGCGATCAGTGAGGATGATTAAGTGGTGATGAACAGGTTCGACATTGAAATCCATCGGCTTTGAGTATCTCTGCCCTTCCCTTTATGATTTGACCAACCAACAGTGTTACATCAGGCCCCTCACACCTCTCCGATGAGGAACACCCTAGACCAGTGGTCTTAACACCTTTTATTACCACCCCTCCCCTTCCTACCAGCAATCATAGGGCGCCCCTTAGAATTTTTCACAATTATTCTATTCAAGTGACAATGTTTAAATATGTCTAGACTCATTTAAGCATTGCAGTTAAGTTCTGTTTTAAACATGCAATCAAATGCATGATTGCCCAACATACTGTTCTAGTCAGGCAGGCCTTACATTAGCTTAATAGCCTGCTGACGAGGGCCTGCGGCTCGGGCCTAAACCTCAGGTTCAGGGCCTTTAACAACCGGTATACCCTGAGGCAGAAAGGCTATAAAGCTATTAGAATATTCCACCCACTGAGGGTAGAATGTTCTAAATTAAAAAGGAAGAAACATGAAGACAAACATTGGAACTTTGGAGCTCAGGACAGATATTGGTCTCAGGCTCACTGGGCCACGGTATTCAAGCTAGCCTGGCTGATGAGGAGCGATACCTCAAAACTAATCTTAGGATGCTTGTTTCTAGTCCAGGGAGGACCTGCCTTGGCAGTTAGGGCTGGATTGTTTCCATGAGGAGCAGGGTCAAGACGAATGTGTACATTGCCTGCACGCAGACACTCCAGCACGCAGTGGTCTGACATCCCTTGCGCGGTGTCCATCTCGAGACCAAGACGGGCTCCTTCATTCTCTCACACCAGGTAATAGGGTTGGTTTTATCTTAGGGGGATTCTTGGCTGTACACATACATACATGCTAGGTTCATTTAGGTACATCTAGTTAGTGTTTGCATTGTAGAGCGCGCATTATTACTGTTATGTTTTTATAAGCTTGCATATGTTCATTGTTTTAGCACTATGGTAGAAATCTACCATCCATTTACTCTGTTGGTGCTTATAATCGTTTATATCTGTTTCTGTCTTATGGTTGTTTCAGCACACATATTTTTAACTGGAATGATGCTTGTTCAATAAATGCTTCTTGAAATGTCCCCACTGTTTATTCTGTGTATCTCTCTGAGACAAAGTGAGCACGAGTGACTGAGCGAAAAGTTCTGTACTTTTTTCATGATACCTGATGGGACAGAGAAGTCATGTTCGATAGTTGCCAGAAACTATTCCGTCCTTCGTAAGAGGAGTTCCTAGTGGCACTGTGAGCTTGCTGGTATAAAGGCGAACATACCCGGTGGGGGTGTCTGGCATCAGTCTGGACCCCAATCCCACAGTTTATGTTGTCTTAACGTGCAGATCCTCTATAGATTTAAAGGAACTACACAACAGCGTACGTGAGTCAGAGATATCAAACTGGACCAAGGGGGGCTGCAGACAAAACATGGGGACTGTATCAACCTAGAAAAACAATTATATCAGCAATGACGTCCAGTACCAGCTCTTTGATGCAGTCATCTTTGTGAGTGTCATGTTGTAAGATATTTTTATCCCTGTACTGGCACTATTTCATATTTAATGTCTTTTTATTAAATTATTGTAAATGTTTTAAGTACTTTTATGCAAAATAAAGTATTGAATTGATTGAGAGAGGGAAGTGGTCAACAACGCAACAAACAAAGAGACAGTCCCAAGTATCAATGCCTGACAGTGGCCGCCGCAAACGTAATATTTTAAGAGGCCATTGTGCTCTTAAACCAGAAACTCTAAACCTAATTTAGGCCACAATTTCAATCTTGTTCAAAGATGTAAAACCATATTAAATATAAGAAATTTACCACAGATATAGGAAAACTAGCAAGCTTTCCTTATAATTTTTGCTTTGACACGTGAACTATGCTACACACTTTATTTGATCTAGTGCATAAAACTGTGTGGTATTTTTCTCTGTTTGCTTTGCTATGAACCGCGCTGTGCATTTGAAAAAACCCAATAAAGTTCTTAAAAATTGTACCACTGACCAATATTCTCTTTTATTCCATGAAATGCAATCTGTCACTTCCAGTTGTCATCTTTCTGTAAATACTTGTAGTCCTCGATATTAGGTTTTGGAAGATGCTCATGTGAAGTGAAGCTATAAATACTTTTCTACAGCAGCAACCAAGTGTGAGGCCTGCACTTGAATGAGCATATCTTGAAAACATCCACAGACCTGCCAAGGTTTCTGATTGCGTATGTGTGACATTTTCATAATTTCAGTGCAATTATGGGTGACATTTCAATGATTATGTGTGACACTTAAAATCAAGCAATGAAACATGTAGGGAAACATAAATATCAGAAATTACACCCATTTGAGTAACGAGAAACTCTAAGAAGTCACTGAAGACACAAATTCATCTCATATTTTTTCATGCCTGTTTCATTCTCTCTCTCTTGAGGATGTAACAAGTTCCCCTACATGCATAACATTTCTGTCCATTTCAAATGAGTGAGATATAAATTAGGAAAACTATGCCTATGTCTCATTTTGGTGGAAACTAATTGGAATTATGGCCTACTACTGTTAAAACATATGCCTGCAGCGGTCAGAGAGAACTTCAGTACAGACTCAGGGCCCGATTCTCAAAGGTAAACTGAGACGAAAGTCTACCTTTACGACTTTCGATATTCACAAAGGGCATTTACGAGTAGTAAAGTTAGACTTTTTCTCAGTTTAACTTAAGTTTTCACTCAGTTATACTTAAGACCAAAACTTAAATTAAACTGAGACAAAAGTCTAACTTTACTACACGTAAATACCTTTTGTGAGTACCAAAAGTTGCGACTTCCGTCTCAGTTTACATTTGTGAATCGGGCCCTAAGTGCGGGCCTCTCCCAGGCTGCCAGTTCACAAGTGCCTGGGGGAATGTGTCTGCCCATCGGAGCGCTTCACTGGTGACGTGGCAGTGGTGCGTGTGCTGAGGCCCCGGCTCAGGGCTGCTGTCCACCTGCATGAGAGTCTGCTGGCTGCAGACATAAAGTCGTCTGAGTTGTCACTCTGATATCTGGCGCTAGGATGCAGCAGACACTTGACCTGACTATGGCAGGCTCAAGCACACCAGGAAAGAGTACATTCACTGCTGCTGCCTGCTGCAAAGCTGGTGGCCCTTTTGGGATATGCTGGAATGTCTGCCTCGCTGCAATTATGAATAAGCGTGGCAAGCCTTGCCAGAACATATCAGCAGGCAAAGTGCAGCCTCATGGATCCACGTGTGCCTAGCTCTGTCTGCAGCTGATGGCAGTTACGTTATCAACATTTGAGGACCAGCTACGCACGCCGATAAGACACAGGCTGACTCAGCTTCTAATAATAATTTTGGATTCTTTTTGCCTTCCTCAGAACCCAGACCAGAGTAAAATCGACAACATAATGCAAACGCCCCCCTCCCCAGGATTGGGGCTAGAGGACATAAATACCGGTTGTGGCAGGCACTATTGTGATAGAGCAAGCCACGGACCGACTGGACACCGAAACCGGCCCTGGCCTCGGCTCCCTAACATATTTCTTTCCTGTCCCCATGTCCCTTCCCCTCGTGTTCTCCCTCATCCTCCTTCCCTGATCATTTGCGGGATCTTCTGAGCCACATCACCTCTATCTAGAGGGTTTATTTCATTTACTGTTTTTCCTGTTTTCAATGTCTTCTCACAAGTTCTAGTTTACACAGTATCTTGGACTCTGTGGAATCGATAAACTTTCATACCTATTATATGCTCATTGTATATGAAAAATCAATAAAGATTCGAGGTATTTAAAAAAAGACACAGGGAGTGGTGTCACTTAACATTTGACTTTGACAAATCCAAAGGAAGAGACATTACTGAATTTATAGACATGATCAGAACACATGTAAAGTGATGAAATTGCAACCAAGTCTCACTAAAATAAACATTCAATTTAACATTCTACTGAACTGTGTGCAGTAGTCATGGTGAAATATGAGAAACGTTTGCCACCAAAAAGTGGGACTGAGGGTCTGCTCTGTGCAGAATAGTCATGTGTGAAGTTCTAGTTAATCCCCATAGTTTGGAAGAATGGGCCAGGTTTGAGTGAGACTTCAGACCGACCTTCAAATGTGTTAGTGTCACTCATGATGAGTGAGGCTTGAGGGCTCTGATGTAGGCACGTCCGAAATAATGTCACTGTCGAGGCACTCAAGGCTTCTTGCATGACAATGCTACAAAGAGTTGACGCACTCACTAATCAATGGTGTATTGATGACGAGCGTACTGTGATATAGGGGCCTATGTGAAGGAGTAGAATATTTTCGAGTAATGAAATGCCCCTCCCCTGTTCCTCAGACCAGTAACACCCACTCATTTTTATGATACAATATAAACTGTGTGAGAAACTTCTGGTTCATACTTGGTTGCCCTATCTTAGGAATTAATTGTTTCAAAGATTTCTTGCTTTATTTTTTGTCAGTGAATCTTTGTTGAGAGAGGATGGTGGTTACTGGAAACAAAAAAACAAAGCCTGGAAGAGACCGCTATCTTAATATTTTAGGAGACAGCTGTGCTCTTAAATCAGAAACTCAAAACCTAATTAGGGCCTACATTTCAGTCTTGTTTGAGGATATAAAACCGTATCAAATATAAGGAATAAGCCACAGACACAAGAAAATGAGAAATAAGCTCCTTCAATTGTCGCTTTGACACATGACCTATGCCTCATTGTCACTGATCTGGTGTCTTAAACTCCATGGTATTTACCTCTGTTTACTTTGCTATCTAGGACGTTGTGGATTTGAACAACTGCAAATAAATTATTTAAAAGAATAAATAAGCTGCCCAGTTTAATTGGAAAACTGACCGATATTCTGATATATTCATTGAAATACAGATACATTCATTGAAATACAGATATATTCATTGAAATACAGATATATTCAATGAAATACAGATATATTCATTGAAATACGGACTGTCGCTTCCAGTTGTCACCTTTCTGTAAATACTCTTAAGTCCTATACAACAATGTTTGGAAGATGCTCATCTGAAGTGAAGCTATAAATGCTTTTTTACAGCAGCAGCCAAGGGTGAGGCCCTGTACTTGAACTGTCTGACCCTTAAAAACATTCCCGTCTGAGACATCTGAAATCCCAGGTCTTTACAGGTATAAATGCTTGTTTATGTAAAATGTATTCACTGCTGGAGCCTGGAGGCGGTGGTTCCGTCAGCGGCCACCAGAGGGCGCTCCTCGCCTGCTGATGAAACCCACTGAGCTGCACTTTGAATGAAAAAGAGAAGGGTTTCCTCTTCCGGGTCAGCGGTGGCAGAGACAGCACCAGCAGCGGGAGTGACATCACTTTTTCCCTGTGCTCAGTGTCCAGCCTGTTGCAGAGGAGGAAGGGACCCTGTCTGTCTGTGTTTGCAGTTACCCTCATCTACAGACCCTCACAGACCCCCCCTCAGACCCCAGATCTGCCCCCCAGGAGGAGGAGAGAGCCTGGACAGGTTTCTGCTCAGGTAGGAGAGCTGCCAACTCACTTGGCTGCAATTTATGAATCCATGGATCAGATCCCCCCCCCTGGCATTCATGGGGAGGTCAGGAGAGCTCAGCTCTTCCTGCTGTTGAGGCTGAGTGGGGAGCGGAGGAGGTGAGGCCTGCCCAGGGTCAGAGGAGGAGAGGCCTGTCAAGGGGTGAAGAGGAGGAGAGGCCTTTCCAGGGGTGCAGAGGAGGAGAGGCCTGTCCCGGTGCGTGCAGAGGAGGAGAGGCCTTTTCAGGGGTGCAGAGGAGGAGAGGCCTTTCCAGGGGTGCAGAGGAGGAGAGGCCTGTCCCGGTGCGTGCAGGGGAGGAGAGGCCTTTTCAGGGGTGCAGAGGAGGAGAGGCCTGTCCAGGGGTGCAGAGGAGGAGAGGCCTGTCCAGGGGAGCAGAGGAGGTGAGGCCTGTCCAGGGGTGCAGAGGAGGAGAGGCCTGTCCAGGGGAGCAGAGGATGTGAGGCCTGTCCAGGGGTGCAGAGGAGGTGAGGCCTGTCCAGGGGTGCAGAGGAGGCGAGGCCTGTGAGGCCTGTCCAGGAGTGCAGAGGAGGCGAGGCCTGTCCAGGGGAGCAGAGGAGGTGAGGCCAGGGGTGCAGATGAGGTGAGGCCTGTCCAGGGGTGCAGAGGAGGTGTGGCCTGTCCATGTGTGCCAAGGAGGTAAGGCCTGTCCAGGGGTGCAGAGGAGGTGAGGCATGTCCAGGGGTGCAGAGGAGGTGTGGCCTGTCCATGTGTGCAAAGGAGGTAAGGCCTGTCCAGGTGGGCAGAGGAGGAGAGGCCTGTCCAGGGGTGCAGAGGAGGAGAGGCCTGTCTAGGGGTGCACAGGCCTGTCCAGGAGTGCAGAGGAGGCGAGGCCTGTCCAGGGGAGCAGAGGAGGTGAGGCCAGGGGTGCAGATGAGGTGAGGCCTGTCCAGGGGTGCAGATGAGGTGAGGCCTGTCCAGGGGTGCAGAGGAGGCGAGGCATGTCCAGGGGTGCAGAGGAGGTGTGGCCTGTCCATGTGTGCAAAGGAGGTAAGGCCTGTCCAGGTGGGCAGAGGAGGAGAGGCCTGTCCAGGGGTGCAGAGGAGGAGAGGCCTGTCTAGGGGTGCACAGGCCTGTCCAGGAGTGCAGAGGAGGCGAGGCCTGTCCAGGGGAGCAGAGGAGGTGAGGCCAGGGGTGCAGATGAGGTGAGGCCTGTCCAGGGGTGCAGATGAGGTGAGGCCTGTCCAGGGGTGCAGAGGAGGCGAGGCATGTCCAGGGGTGCAGAGGAGGTGTGGCCTGTCCATGTGTGCAAAGGAGGTAAGGCCTGTCCAGGTGGGCAGAGGAGGTGAGGCATGTCCAGGGGTGCAGAGGAGGTGTGGCCTGTCTAGCGGTGCATAGGAGGAGAGGCCTGTCCAGGGGTGCAGAGGAGGTGAGGCCTGTCAAGGGGTGCAAAGGAGGTGAGGCCTGTCCAGGGGTGCAGGCCTGTCATGGGGTGCAGAGGAGGTGAGGCCTGTCCAGGGGTCAGAGGAGGTGAGGCCTGTCCAGGGGGCAGAGGAGGAGAGGCCTTTCCAGGGGTGCAGAAGAGGTGAGGCCTGTCCAGGGGTGCAGAGGAGGAGAGGCCTGTCCAGGGAAGCAGAGGAGGTGAGGCCTGTCCAAGGGTGCAGAGGAGGAGAGGCCTGTCCAGGGGTGCAGAGGAGGAAAGGCCTGTCCTGTAGTGCAGAGGAGGAGAGGCCTGTCCAGGGGTGCAGAGGAGGCGAGGCCTGTGAGGCCTGTCCAAGAGTGCAGAGGAGGCGAGGCCTGTCCAGGGGAGCAGAGGAGGTGAGGCCAGGGGTGCAGATGAGGTGAGGCCTGTCCAGGGGTGCAGATGAGGTGAGGCCTGTCCAGGGGTGCAGAGGAGGTGAGGCATGTCCAGGGGTGCAGAGGAGGTGTGGCCTGTCCATGTGTACAAAGGAGGTAAGGCCTGTCCAGGTGGGCAGAGGAGGTGAGGCATGTCCAGGGGTGCAGAGGAGGTGTGGCCTGTCTAGCGGTGCAGAGGAGGAGAGGCCTGTCCAGGGGTGCAGAGGAGGTGAGGCCTGTCAAGGGGTGCAAAGGAGGTGAGGCCTGTCCAGGGGTGCAGGCCTGTCCAGGGGTGCAGAGGAGGTGAGGCCTGTCCAGGGGTCAGAGGAGGTGAGGCCTGGCCTGGGGTGCAGAGGAGGTGAGGCCTGTCCAGGGGGCAGAGGAGGAGAGGCCTTTCAGGGGTGCAGAGGAGGTGAGGCCTGTCCAGGGGTCAGAGGAGGTGAAGCCTGTCCAGGGGTGCAGAGGAGGTGAGGCCTGTCCAGGGGTGCAGAGGGGGAGAGGCCTGTCCAGGGGTGCAGATGAAGTGAGGCCTGTCCTGTGTTTGGGTGGTTCAAAGGAGGTGGGGCCCTCTCCAGGAGGGATGCAGTGGAGATGAGACCTGTTTGTCAGGGCAGGGTGATCGAGAGCTGAGTTTAAGTTTGTTAATTGTTGTTCCAAGAGATTTGTGGAATGAGTGTAAGTTGTTTGTAAACTGGCTAATTGAAGAGCCACAGAGTGAAGCGCCTCCAAATATTTTATTATATATTACAAGAGATTATTGTAGATTTGCAGACAATATTGCAAAGTCGAAGACCGGGTAAAAGAGGACGCATCATTTAGCGTTGCATCCAGATGTTAGTGCACATATCCAGCAAAATGTGAGGGGCTGCAGACCAACATTCTGGATGAGATTTTGTTGTAACCAAAGTACTCTAGTGACAATTTTATTACTAAGCAGAAGAAGATCAAAATAAAAATAATGATGGCTCAGACAAAAATTTTCCAAACGGGTGACGAAAGTGGTTCTCACGGATTGTATTCTTGTTTTGATTCTGGGTTTGTTGCTGGTGTGAATTTGGATATGCACGGCGTTGGTGTGCAAAATAATGATGTTCAGTATGTGCAAGGAGGAAATGTTGTTCCTCTGGGTCAGGGCCGGACTGGGAACCCAAACCAGGCCTGAGAATTTTGACGGACCAACTCCCTGCCTCTTTTGTTGCTGGGGGGTGATATAGCAACACCACAGCAAAACTAGCCCCCAGTGACCAATATGTTTCCCGGCACTGAACAATCGGTCCCCACTGTTCCAGCCTCCCGGGGAAACACCAGAAACCCGTTACGGCCAGTGCGGCACCGCTTAGGGTATAGGTTTTACTAACAGTGGCGATTTAAATACCTCAAACACTAATAATGTGCAGAATAAGACATGATCTGTGCGATGTTTGCAGGAACCTGGGAAACTGAAACATGAATTAGATGGCACCAAATGGGATGTCTCAGTGAATGGTCCCAGCCCAACTGGCCTCTGTGCCGAGCATGCAGAATCAAAGGCAGGTATATTGGAACACACATTCAGTCCAGATAGTCCCACAGCCCAGTGCAGAATAGAACACCAAATTCTCAACAAATGAGAAATTTCCTAGTTATCACAAAGGAAAGTTTAAATTCTATTAAGGACGCGGAGGCGAGGGTTATGCATGACCTTTCTTCATTTTATTAACAGCAAGTTAGAAGAAACAGAAAAAACACAGGCTGCCAACTACATATCCCATGAAGCACAACAGTAACCATGGGATCCAGTCCACCAATCGTAGTCCAGCCGAATACATAAAGCAGCTCCCTCGACGAAGTCCGTCCTCTTTCGTCGCTGCAGGAAGTTAAGTCGTCCCCAGATTAATCAGTCTTCTGATCAGATCCTAGGGCAACAGAAAACGAAGAGAAGAACCACAGAGCAAGATAAAATGCAAATGCAAAAGTACTATCAGTAGCATAACCAAAAGAGAAATAGAACGTCCAAATGTACAGAACAAGATCAATGCACAAAATACCATAAATATAAGAAAACATTACTCTCCTGATATGTAGAAATACTAAATCCAGCAAGACCTCCAAGCATAAGGGAGGGAGGCTCGAAAAGCCAGGGTGGGATAATCCTCGACTCCGTGTCCTTAATAGAATTGAAACTTTCCTTTGTGATAACTAGGAAATTTCTCATTCTATGTCAGGAAGCAGGGGCGAGGATTATGAAAGTTCAAATCTTACTCTCCACCAGCGCAACGGCTTCATGAATTGGTTTAATAGAATTTCTTAAAAGTAGATTCTGAAGACCCATCAGCTGCATTCATAATGTCCCCAACCTGCAACCTACCTGGACATCCTTGGAGGCCATTGCTCCCCTAGTAGAATGAGCCCCAAAATGTCTGACGTTAATATCAGATTCAGTCATAATCCATTTGACCCATCTAGCAATGGTAGGAGAGGATACCGCCTGAAACATTTTTTTAATGGCAATCAGAAGTTGCCGTTCACCCGGAGGACGAACCTCCAAAGTCAAACTTCATAAGATTTTAAACATCGAACAACACACAATTTCGGAGAATCTGGAAAAGCAGGATAGATTACTGACCTCGTACTCGATTTAGTTCTCCTGGAGATGGTAAAGGTAACACCTTCCGTGGAAAAAACACAGGCAGAAATATCAAGGGCCCTGACATCCGACACTCTCTTACAAGAAATAAGACACAGGAGGATAGCAAGTTTAGCTGAAATCTCTTTTTGGGAAAGGAAATCATTATCTTGCCAGGATAAAAGTAGACGAAGTACCACATTAACGTCCCAGAGGCCCAGGTAACAAGGCTCCGGGGGACGTGAAAGACGTATGCCTTTCAAAAGCTTACCAACCAATGGGTGCTCCCCAATCGGAGCCCCATCCACGAGAGAGTGACCAGCAGAAATGACCGGCCTAAAAGAGTTGATAGTGCCATAGGCTAATTTCTGATGAAAAAGTTCCGATAGGAAGTTCACAACTTCTGCAATGCAGGCGCCCCCGGATCCAGGTGTTTCGCCACACACCAACGAACCCATCTTCTCCAAGCTGATCTGTATCGCTTGGTAGTGCCGGGGGCCCAAGCCCGCTGGATAAGGAGTTCAGCTTCTCTTGAAAGCGAGACGTCAGTCCAACGTCTCCTGAAATCCTCCATGCCATAAGATGTAGATGGCCTTGGAGAACCAGGGGGTGAGGAAGTCCCAGAGGGTCTGAGGGGATGTTGTTGAAAGACAGCAACCAAAGAGGTCTGTCCCAAGATAATTCTAGAAGGGACGGAAACCAAATCTGGGCTCTCCAAATTGGAGTGATCAGGATCAGAGAGGCCCTCTGTCTGCGGACCTGGGCTGCAACCCTTTGGATGAAAAGGAAGGGTGGAAACGCGTAAGCTGGTATCCCCGACCAATCCTGAAGGAAAACGACCACTGCTTCCGCTCCCGGATCCGGTGTCCAGCTGAAGAAACGGGGAACCTGAGCGTTCCATCTGGAAGCAAAAAGATCAACTAGGGGAAGGCCCCAAAGGGACACAATCTGAGAGAACACTCCGGGATCCAGTCTCCAATTGCTGGCATCCCTGAAATTCCTGGAATTCCAGTCTGCCACACAATTCTGATCTCCCGGGAGATACTCCGCCGTCACCGAAATCTGACGTTGGAGGCAGTAATGCCAAAAATCCTTGGCGAGATCCGCCAGAATCTTGGAATGAGTACCTCCAAGGAGATTGATGTACCTCACCGCCGTCGTGTTGTCCATCCTGAGAAGGACACAACAGGACACTCGGTTGGTCGTGAAAGATCGAATGGCAAAGGAGCCCGCTAGGAGTTCCAGGCAATTGATATGGAGAAGGAGTTCCTCCTACGTCCACCGACCTCCCACCGATAGAGAGCCGCATCTGGCACCCCAGCCCAGGCGACTGGCATCCGATTCTATTACTAGATCCGGATGGGATCCGAAGATCGCTCTCCCATTCCAGGCCTCCATATGGTCCATCCACCAAAGAAGTTCCGCCCTGGCCTCCGAGGAAAGGGAGATCAGCTCCGAGTAAGTGAGACCCCTGCGCAGGTGGGAGGCCTTCAATCTCTGCAGGGCCCTGTAATGTAGAGGACCCAGAAAGATGGCTTGAATCGAGGACGTAACAAACCAACAATCCTGGCCAGCTGTCGCAGGGATATCCTGTCTCTGCGGAGAACCTGTCGAATCTCCTTCTTGATCTTTGAAATCTTCTGAGAAGGAAGATTCAAGGAGGCATCCCTCGTGTCGATGCAAAAGCCTAGAAAGATCATGCTCTGTTGGGGAACCAGGTCCGATTTCTGGACATTGATGGTGAACCCCAGATTCTGTAATAAGGATATTGTAATCTGTAAGTGAAGGAGAAGCTGATCCCTGGATTGGTCCATGAGCAGGATATCGTCCAGGTAAATTATTAGTCGAATACCCTTGGTGCGGAGATGTTCCACCACAGGACGAAGAAGCTTGGTAAAACACCAAGGAGCTGATGAGAGACCAAAGGGAAGGGTTTTGAATTTGTAAGTTTGACCCTTCCACTGGAATTGCAGGAACCTGCAATGGGGGGGGGGGGAATTGGAACTGACAGATACGCATCTTTGAGGTCTAACCGGACCAACCAATCGTTCTGGAGAAGAAGGTCCCTGAGCAGATGAATTCCCTCCATCTTGAAGTGCTGGTAAACTAACCACTCGTAGAAGGACCTGAGATTGATAACCGGTCAGAAGCCTTTTTCTTTCTTTTCTACCAGAATAATATTGCTTAAGAATCCGCACGGATGAAGATGGGAGAGAGCGATAGCACCTTTTGAAAGAAGATCTAGAACCTCGTGATCTATCAGATCGGTCTCTGAGTCTGAAAAAACCAAAGGGCGAGGATGAGATGTTTGGATGGGGGACCCGTAGAACTCTATGTGAAACCCTTGAACTGTCTAACACCCAAGGATCTGACGTTAAATCCGCACAGTTTGCTAGAAACAGAGAAATCCTGCCCCCAGACGAACAGGAGAGAGGATTTTCAAGCTTACCATTGAATCCTTGTGCATTCTTGTTGCCACCACGGCCTCTGCCTTGTCCGTTGCCTCCACAGGAAGGATAGAAGGTTCCTTGTCTGCCATCGTTCCATCCATTATTTCTTTTTGCCTGGGCTCTATTGGGACCTTGGTTTAATTTTCGGCCGGAAGAGCGACCCCTGCCTCGCCCGGCCCCCCCAAAAACCTTATCCAGGGCAGAAAAGGTGGCTACAAACTTTCCTAGCTCCTTAACGAAGGGATAACCAAAGAGCATACCTTGAGGTACTGAACCTGCCTCGGAGCCCCCTTTTTTGGATCCTTCATGTATTTAGCAAAAAATGTGCAGAGCTTGGGGTCCAACTCTGGGGCACTAGCAACGCCGTTGGGTAAAGACGGTCTAGGGCATTCTGACCTAAGGCGAGATCTCACCTATTGAGAAAGAGGCTGCCTAATCTTTGCGGCAACATAATCCGCCGTCTTCTTATCAGGTACCCATTTCAGAACTCCGAGGTCGAAAGATACAGGAAGGGTCAAACATATCCGCATGAACCTGAGCTCCATCACCAACATCAGAACAAGAAGAACGTGGACACCAAGACCTGCCCGAATCAAACATATCGTCAGAGGAATTGTCATCATCCTCAAACACCTCCTCATCTTCACCCTCTCCGTCTTTGGGAAACCTTTCATCAGGGTCCAAGTCTTTGGTGGACTCACCACCAGTTATTCCGGGTAAGTCTTCCTCCCGGTAGGGTGCGCTTCTTAGCGTGCGCGCACTCTTATGGAAGACCTCCGCGAGCTTGCTGAAGCCTTCCAGGTGCCCCGCGTCACGCTTAATGGCCTTACGTGGCACCACAGGGTGAATGCCACTAGGCCCCACTGTCTCCCAGGAAACCAGTGTAGTGTAGTTCCTATTTTCCCAATAGGCTCTGCGCATTGGAATAATATAGACAGCAGTTTAGACGTAGGACTGAGGTTATCTAGGTCTCTACTGACTATATTAAACTTAATTAATGTTGCCAGGTAGCTCAGAGGTCACTAGAAACTTTCTCGAGTGAACAAGGAGATGTTAACTTCCCTGAATAGACAAGAAGAGATTAGTTTCTGACAACCGTATATACATGACAACTTTGCTCCCTCAGAATAAGAGTGTATCTCCAGAGTCGTGTGAAAACAATAGACAACTATTTCACTCAGTCAATCGTGCATTCTCCAGAGTGCAGAGAAATAGAGAGACGGGCGTTTTCAATAATAGTTGTTATTTATTGAGCAGTCTTCTTTCTCATGCAAGAGAAATGAATTGCCACAGTTGCAATACTTATCATGAAGTAAATTGCGTACAGTAAAAGGAGTATTATGAAATAATACTGTAAAAGCATTGATATGGTTTCTTAGCCATATGATACTTTAAAATGGTTAAAATATATACATACATAAAAACATTGACTACCGTACTCAACTGGTGCTTCTACTATATGCCTACCCCGGTGTACCTGACCTAAGCCTAATACGTGGGAAGGAGTAAGTGAGTAGCAGTTTAAGTTAAGTTGGTTGTTTTGCCAAGAATCTGAATCAAGAATTCTCTTAAGGTTTTAGTCAGCTCCGTACCTTGGTTTTTAGAATGAAGGAGGTCTTGTATCTCTCTCTCAGGACTCGATCTCCCAGTAACCCGCAAAGGTGACTGGAAACACCGGAGCTGGATTTCTCGGCAGGAGAAAAGACAGCGTCTCTCTCAGTGCGTCAATGGGAGGGTCGGCTTCCTTCGGCTCTCGCATCAGCTGGGCTTCGGGCAAGTAGATAGCCGCTCTGCTCCAAACCACCACCGTGTATTTGCTTAAGGCAACGTTGGTATATTTATACCTGGAAGGTGCCGTGTTTGACGTAAGGTTTGACATAAGACGTCACTAAGAACTAACAGTATGTTCTGGACTCCAGGAGTTCTTGCGCAAATCAAGACAAAAGCAGGGGGAATTCCCGGGCTGCTGGAGGCTTGGATTTGTTTAAAGAACACGTTGTACTTTGTAGGAATCCATGGGAGTGGCCTTGCCGTATTAGGACTGCATTGGCTATGACTAAATATGGACATGATTCTTATGCCTTTATAAGGATATGTTTTGTTATAGCCACATAAGGGCATGAATCAGGAATATTTAATTAGGGTCCTAGATCGATTCACAACACCCACTCTACGTATTATGTCAATCATTACTAAAAATACGAAGCAATAGTAAACATATAACGATGCATGTGTTTTCCAACCCACCCCAAAATACATTGATTGCATTTGAAATGGTATATGGTATATACACGAAAAATGAGTATTATACTGTATGTTTCTTAAGCAGTTGTATCATTCAGATAATGCATATATAAATATCGGCTGAATGATTTGCGAAAATTACATTTATGAAATGGCTCTGAATACAGAAAAGAAGGTCGAGACCATTTCATCACATATTTATACAATACTGTACATATGCTAGAGGCTGAGGTAAAATATTGTCTCTAGAGTTCCTAAAAATAGAAGCTCTGTTCTCTAAGAATAGTTTTACTTTAAGCAGAGTACCATGTGCCAAAAAAAAGGTAAACATTTTGGAAATGTATAAATAATAATTTCGTTTTCAGGGGAAAAATAGTTCCAATTGTTTTCAGTAGTGTTGTTTATCAAAACTGAAGGCCGAACTCAGAGTTCAGGGAACGCTGTGTGCTCATTGTTTTAAAAGTTATTCTCGTTGCTAGGAGAGAACATCATATCAGACAGGCTTGTGAAAAATTGGTCTACAACAGTAGGTGAAAGTTTGACCAAGTCCGAAAAAGCTGAAATTGTGCATATGTGAGAGTGATTGCTATCATCGATGTCTGGATCAGCAATGCTCTCAGAAGGTTGTACCTGTGTGGTGCTGCGTTCATCTCGTACTTCACCGCCACCTACTCGTAATGGTGAAGTCTCAATGAATGCCGTCATCAGAATAGGTAGCCGCTGGGGACAATACGTTGCATGAGTCGTTACCGGACCGAGCAAAGTATCGATATCCATTGGTACTGCTGATGGTAGTGTAAGACAGATGTCCAACACACATTCTTCTCCGCATAGCAGACATCGAAGCACAGGTAAGATGCAATCTTGCCAGATTGGTCTGAATGAAAGAAAGCAGGTTGCACTTAGATCTCTTAGCTGGGCTAATCCGAGCACTTTAGTGATTTGGTCCCGGTAGCGTATTGCTAGGATCATTTCTTCCATTGTAGCTAGGGTTTTGTCTGTGGCTTGGCTTGCCATATCGAAGCAGTAGGTGCAAAAATAAAATTCCTGCTACGAGTCCCAAAAGAAGAGGCAGGCCGCCAAATAATGAATGCACAAAATTCGGGAAGATGTTCAGGACTGCTTCAAATGGTCCTAATAGCCCTGAAAAATTGTCTTAAATACATGTACGATGCCACTGGTATGAGACATGTTAAAAATCTGACCTAACACTTCTACGAAATGTACGTGGCAATTTGGTGAAAATAGGGCATGTATCTCTGCCGCTGTTCTTGCAACCTGCAGATCGTACGTCTCTTTGGACGAGGTTAAAGGTACAGTTGTCTGTAAAAGAATAGACTTCATTCTGCTTAAAGTATCAATTCGAATAGAAGAGATATTCAGAGAAGGCCAAAGTATTGCCTCCATGTCTGGATTGCTGATAGGATACAATACTTGCATACAGCAATCGACCCTGGATGTGACGGTTACGATATAGGCTTTTCCGAGCACCATGCCACAACAGCTGTGGTCACTTATTAGAACGTAACTGCAGTTGGAAAGCTGTCTGGAAAAAGGCTCTATCTGTGTTGCAGGAGTGCCGTGCAGATGACATGAAAGGTTATTCGATGAACCTTCGCAGGCTCCATGCAAGTTAATACCTTGACACATAAGTGTACCGCTTAGTGATTGTTTACAATTGTTACCACTAAGGAATACCTCTTTATCTCTCCCACTCCAACATCTACGAGTGTAAGGTAATTTCCAGGTTGATTTGATGTATCCTTTACCCAACCTTTCATACAGGCCTGCTGGTATATATTTTTGGCAATACTTAAACTGGAAAGTTGTTATCGGAATTGTAATAATTCCGTGTATTATCCATTCAATGACAGGTCTCTCTGACATTGTCAATGGTAATCTCACAAGTTTTTCATTGCTCAAATCCGTATAGTCTGCTCCTTTTTGTGCCAAACTGAATTGTTTGTCAGTAAGGTTAAAGATAGAGAATAATGATGTTGTGTTGATTAGACGCCATGGCACGTAGCCTGAACGCAGGTTTTGCAACGTCCAGCCTAGCTGTACAATAGAACGTAATTGGGACTGACCATGTAGTAACATTAGCAAGTCCTGCTCTATTATATCAATAGCAGATGATACAATATTGTCCAATGAATAAATCCTGGAGGACAGAGTCGTTAACCCATTGTCCACTACAGAAAGTGATTTTTCCAAATTTATACGATCAATTTCTCGTATTTTTTCTGCAGTTTCAATTTGCATTACTTTCCAAGCTTCGTTGTAAGCAGCGTATATACCGGCATATATGAAACGTTTTTGACGCTGTTTGCAAGGTCCCATTATGAAATCTCGCAAGTCAGCACCGTCTTTAAGTAAAGTCAAGTGTTGCTTAATTTCTGGCAGTGTGGATTTCTGTAGCCATTCAAGGCAGAGTTTTCCTACACTATATGTTGTAACTATCCCTGGATGTTGTCTCTGGGAATATCTTGGGTCTGACCTGTTCTGTTTGAACCCCCGTGTTTTGTTCAGGAATCTATCTTGACAGTTATTAGTGTTTGTGGGCCAGATCATCCATTTTTTCCAATCAGGATTTGTTCTGTTTTGGTGTAAAATATGGGATACGCCTACCTTCATATCTGTAGTACTACTATCATCAGGTATGGGTGTTGGAATAGACGGTTTGTTTAAATCTTTAATCTTGGCTAAACCAAGACAGGTTGTCTGTTGAATGGTGTCATTCAGGAATATTATTTGTTCTGGGATCACGCAGGCTATAAATAATGCTTCTAGACCTTGTACCTGCCAGTCTTTTGTCCCCAGAAAGTTTTTGTTTCAATGTTATTTTTCCAAAATTCAAAACTAATTGTAGACATTTTATCATAACATTTTTCAGAATAAATCATTTTAGTATTTGTCAACATTGTTTTCATTCCTGTCTTATTTGTCATTTATAAAATAAAACGTTTCTGGATCACTGTGGTTAAACCCTGAGAAGTATGTGAATTTCTAAAAAAAAAATTTCGAGCTGCCCTTTGGCTGTGTTGGACAATGTTCCCATTGATTATAAGTTGAAACATTTCTAGGTTGAGCAGATTTATGCAAATAGTGATGACCATAGTGGTTAAAACAGTACATTTCTTCATAGTTCGATGAACCCTGTAAATAATCATGTTCTTTAAATTTTGCTGACATTACTAAATCTGACATCATATTATTAATATTTTCAAAGTCCCAATCATCAGAGAAAGTACTTGGTGTCACAAAGTCACTTAAGGAAACCTTAAATTGATGAGGATATTTCAAGAGCTCAATCGGGCCATAGATGTCATACTCCGTTTTGTCCCATGCTACCCCACCGGGTATTGGATTGGCTGTGATGTTTACTGGTGACAGTTCTCTTTTCTCGATGTGAGAGGATCTGTGAGGCTTGAGGACCAAGTTGATGTTCTGACTTGCTGTGTCCATTGTACTATATTTTCCATCAATAAATCTACCTAAACATAAAACCATGATGAGCCAAAGGATGAGGAAAAGTACACCTAACACAATCCAAAATTCAATCCCTGGTGAAACCAGATATGTTTCTTTTAGTTGGTGAAAAAGTTCAGTAATTTTTTCTTTGAAAGTTTTTGTTGCTGGCATTTCTTCATGCTCGCTTGGATTATAAGAAAAGTCATCGAAGTTGACGAAGTAGCCAGATGCAGTTCTGTCAATTGTTGGAATTGTTCCGGATTTTCATTTGTCTTTGCATTTTTTTTTGTTTCATTAGCATAGTCTGAGGCTACATCATTGTAGACTGGTGTTTCTTGACGAACTGTTGCAATTTGGGTTTCAAGAGGCACACGTTCCATGGCGTTGTTGCATAGTCCATTTTTGTTCACTGTAGGTTTATCAAAGGTGATTAGTCTCTCAGTTTGAACCTCTTGGATTGTAGCAAGATTTGGTCTTCTACTATTTCTTGGGAGTCCACTGGGCCTACTACTTATTATTGGCCACATGATTGTGGTTTTACCAGGTCGATGGATACAACTCTGTTCTCCTTTTTACCAGCAAGGGGCGGTAGTACTACTGATCTTGTTCAGCTGACAGCTAAGACAGGTACCCAAATACCTTCTTCACCGCGATCTTTTTTCTGACTAGATCCCCAATCTTTGGAATCCAGACAGGTCTTGCTGGGAGAGGTGGTTTCTCTTCAGTGGCTGTTGGCTTTAACTTTATGTTACTAAGACTTCTTCTTGTTTCATTTAAGTCCTGTAAAACAGCCAAACGATCTTTGATATCAAAGGCTTCTTCTTTCACCACTGAAGTCTGACAATCTAAGTCCTGGACTTTCATTCTAGTGCCGAACAATAGTTTGTAAGGAGTGATATCTTGTAGAGAATTTATTGGCAAATTGTTAAGACTAAGTTGGACACTTATTAGATGTTTGACCCACCCATCACCCGAACCTAATACCCTAGCCGTTATAGATTGCTTTATGTCACATTTTTTTCTTTCCACTACCGCATTTCCCTCAGGATGGAAGGGACTAGAGTACCGCAATGCAATGCCCATGCTGGCCATGGCCTCTTTGTAAGCTCGAGAGCTAAACGCAGGACCCTGGTCAAAATGTAGCATGAAATTGCGTATATGCCGATAAAGACTCGCAATTCTTTAATAACAGTTCTGGCGTCAGCCGAGTGCTGGTGTCTACATCTTAAGGGAATCTAGTCTTAATAATTATAGCATCGCTGATATCTTTCTGGACGTTTGCGTATAGATAGCCTTATGCTTTCTAATAGTGGTATATGGGCTGGTTTCTGGTCCGGTTCACAACTGCGATCTCTATTGCAGTTGTGACAAGCCATTGCAAAGTTAAAAACATGCAGGCTCATCCCCGGCCACCAGTATTCTGATTCTAATTCAATTAGGGATTTTAAGATCTCTTGGCGCCTCAGACCCTGTCCCATGTGTGCTTCTTGAATCAAGTAAGCCCTCCGGTTCGTGTTTGGAATTACTCTATCCCCCACTCCAGGGATTTGAGCAAAAGGAACGGAGTTTGCATCAATTATGTATGTAATATTGAGTGGATGTAAATGTAAATGTATTGCGACTTATATAGCGCACGTATCACCCGAAGGCATCAAGGCGCTTGCTTAGGGAACCCGTCCTGGTATTCCCCTGTGAGATACCCCGGCAGGGTATCCACAAGGTGAAAGCCAGGCATCCCGCCACGAGGGGCCGTAGTGGAGATTAAGCAAGCTATTGCCCAGAGTCGCAGAGTGTGACCCCGTGAGTCAAGTAGGCACCGGAGCGAGAATTGTCGAGTCCGTGGAATTTTTGAGCCCGAGACCCGCCGAGGCGGGGAATTGAACCCAGGTCCACGGCCGATCTCAGCTTCCGGGTCTGCCGCCTCTAACCACTGAGCCACGCTTCTCCACGCCTAGAGGTAATGCTGCATAGTCGCCTTTTAATGAGGCTTTTACTGCCAGCCTGGTTTCTCCATCTATGTCTTTTTCAGAACGTTTTTTTGTGGCTACGGAAGCCGGTTGAACTGCTGCCGCTGAGGCTCTATCAGCCAATGAATTCCCTGCAACGTGAACGCCATCACATTGATGACTCAGTGTATGTATCACGTGAGTCTTTTGTAGTTCTTTCTGTAAAAGAACTACTTGTTCCCAAAGCTTTTTATGTTTTATTGTGGCACCTGTGTCATCTTTGTAACCGTTCTTGATCCATGTCTGCATGTCATTATTGTAAGACCTGACGCAGAAATGCGAATCACACTATATTAGTGTCGGGAATTCGCGAACGGCATTTTCAAGCGCCATCTTTAAAGATTTTATTTCAGCTCGCTGAGCTGTACAGTTTCTGAGTGATTCAGTTTTGGTGATCATTGGTCTAATTTTACCTAAGCGCCAGCGACCTTTAACAATCGCGCACGCGTGATAGTAAAGTTGTTTGTCCACAACTTATTGTTGTGCAAATCTGTCTGTGTAGATTACACAGGAATACTGTTCTAGAGGCAGAATTTCGATTGGCAGAGGATATTCCTGTTCATATTCTAGATGTTCTAGTTTTTTCATTTTCGGATCAAAATAGTGTTTCACGTCTTCTGCAGCAAGATAATTTTCCCATTGTATCCATTTTGGATCTAATGCCACAGCATTTAGATTGTGTGGGCTTGTTAATGCCTCAAGGGCTGATTCTGCTGTTAAAAAAGATATGTTCTCCCTTGGACTAGTGCTCTTTCATTTGCAACAGCAGTTTGAACCGCAGTTAGAATTTTTTCAGTAGAACTGAATTTCATTTCCGCTTGTGTGTACAAATGTGATTTGTAAGCTATTGGTACCATTTCTCCCTCATTAGAGGTCAGGTACGTGAATCCGCATCTTCCTGGGATGACTTGGATTACAAGGTTGCGTATGTTTTCGCGTGTTTGCAGTTTTGTTTTTGTTAAAATGTCTGTTTGTAATGATCTTAAGATTTCTGTGTGTTTTTTAGTCCAATTATTTTGTTTGAAATCAGGTTTTATTAATTCGTAGAGAGGTTTAACCCTCTCTGCATAATTTAGAATGTATGTTCTTCCGAAATTCAGAAAACCTAGTATTGATTCTTCAGCGTTTTTGGAGCTTGGAGTACAGCACACTTCTCTAAGAAGTTGTCTGCTAGGCTTTTGCCTTCACTTGATAATTCATATCCTAAAAACAGGACAGTTAGATGGGCAATTCGAGACTTCTTAAAGTTGAATTTGTACCCTTCAGCTGCGAACCCAAGTATAACGGTGTTCACTCTTTTCAAGTGAGTCTCCAGGTCGTCGTCTGTAAGATAGATGTCATCGACATATGACAATGCTTCATCATCATATATTTGTAGTAACTCTGTTACCCTGGCTGAGAATAATCCTGAGCTATTCTTGAATCCCTGTGGGAGTCGACAGAATTGTTTTTGCGACCCCATTGTTGAGAAAGCGGTCAAATACCTGCTTTCAGGTGCAATGTTTTGACAAAAGAAGCCATTCGAGATATCTAATGTCGTCTTATATTTTTTGCGCACGATGTTATTCATTAGTGCTGCACTGTGTGAGTTTTGTTCTGCAAATGTTTTGCAACATGAGTTAAGGTGTCTGTAGTCCAAAACTAGACGATATGAATCGTCTGGCTTGGAGACAGGAAACAAAGGATTGTTCATTTGCGAGGTGCATGTTTCAATCACCCCCTGATATTCAAGTTGATCTAAGATCTCCCTGACTTGTTTTTTAGCTTCTTGCTTAAGAGGATACTGCCTTTGTGCAGTTGGTTGATTTTTTAACTGGATTTTATGGTGAGGAGAATCCTCATCCCATTCTACATGATTTTTATATAATGCAGGAGCTTGTACCACTGCCCATTTTCTTGCCAATGTGTATTTTTTATGAATTGGAATGTTATTTGAGAAGGCAGGCATAATTATTTCTTCGCCATGAGGGCACTCCCTGACAAACTCGTGGCCAGTCTTTCTCAGCTAACAGGATGTCATAGCCTTTCGAAAGGTTATCCCAAAAGAGACCCCTTACTTTCCTAGTTTTGTCCCCCTCTATACGTAATGTTATTTCGTATAACTTATGGGGTTTTCTAACTCTGGTGTCTGCAGTTTCCACTTGAATGTATTCATTCGTGTTCACTGTCTCCAGAAGATTCATCAGGATCTTGCGAGCTATGGTCACTTCTGCTGCGCTGTCTAGCATTGTCTGGGTCAACTCTCCGTTTTTCAGTTGTGCCCTTAGAATCCTCGGCATGTTTTATTTTAACACTAGCTACCTTCTTCTTTGGAAATTGTAATTTTTTACTTTGATGAGCAGGTTCCTTGTCTTTGGACTTGACGTGCTCTTCTTCTGTTCTGACCGTCCTCTTCTTTCCGATTTCTGTGAGGAAGTCTGAAAAGATTGAGAGGGACATGTATCAGTGTCTTGATATCTGTCCGGTTTTTTAAAATTATTCCTATTCCTAAGGTTGTATCTTTTCTCAGAGGGCTCCCTCTGGGGAGACTTGCCTTCTCGTTCTATAGATCTATCTCTTCGTTGAGGAGACTTTCCTCTGGACTGGAATCGTTTTTCTCTGGGAGTGGATTGTTTATTACCCTCCCAACTCTTGTTTGGAGTGTTGAGATTATTTTTAATAAATCTTTTTTCAGGATTGCCAGTTAGTTGGGGGTTTACTGGTTTCCCACCCAAACTATCTCTACCTAATTCTTCATAGGATTTTTCTATGATTCTGGCAAGTTCAAATGGTTGTTCTGCTATATGTGTTTCTTTAAATGTCTGGCGGATCGCCACAGATGCTGCTTCTCCTTTTATGTTGGCTAGTAGTATAGCCGAGACTTGCTTAAAGTCTTTCAGTAATTTCATACCTAGATTTAAAGCAGGCTCTGGACCGTATTCATTTTGAATTTGGCTTAGTACGTCTGGTATAACCACCATAGACGGAACACCATGTGTTTTTGTGTAAATTGAAGCAAAGACTGTGCCCCAAGTGTCACAGTCCTCCACATGTGGTGCGATCCCCATTGGAAGGCAGATAGTCAGAATTCTGTGTTTCTCATAAGGTGTAGTATCAGGAAATACTGCCTCTATTTGAGTAATTTTCTGAGCTAACCAGAATGGAATCTGTTCCAGTTTTGCGGGAATTTTGCCAATTGCTGATTGTATATTTTGTGGAGTTATCTTATTTATGTTCCCCTGCTGAGGGGTGGTCTGTGGAATTGTTATTGCTGGTTGGACTGTTGAAGTCCGCATTACATATTGGACCAATTGTCTATGTATTTTAATTAGCAGTTTTAGCTGTGCTAAATGCTCTCGGTCTGACATCTTTTCAATGTCAGGATGTGGTGTGTAGCTGGCTAGAACCGGCCACGTGGCTCCTGGTCTATCTAGTGGACCGAGCCTGGTGATGTGATTTTGATGTTTTAGGGCGCCATTAAACCAGAGCAGGTGCTCTTGGTAAGTTAGTGGGATTTCAACGTCCTCGAAAGGAGCGTATTCATCCGGAGGTTCCTCTATTTTGTAATAGTGGAAGACTTGTGTTACAGCGTGTGCTGCTGGAAAGTGTATCCATGAATAGAATACCTCTGTCTGCCGATATTCATGGGCCTCTACCACGAATATGACTGTAACACCTCTTGATGATAGTCCATTTTCTATGAGTTTAATAGTTATGGTTCTTCTTACATTGACCGGAATGATTATAGCATTCGGGTCTTCATCTTGAAGACTTGTGTCCTCAGTTAATAGTTGAGTTGCTAAAGCAGCTTCTCTTTCTTCATCACTTTCTGGCATTTTTTGTGACAGAAAGTTTTTTCTTTTTCTTTTATGCAGAACAAGTTTCAAGGGAAACCAAGATTAGGTGCACACTATTTTGGAACACTGTATCCTTCAACGTTGACTAAACCAAAAACTAATACATAGGATTCTCATCCTACTATGTTTCGGCGTATCTTAACCTTTTACCCACTCCAGACGTCTATTGGAGTTTTTTACGGGAAAAAGGGGTCTGTGTGAAAAGCACGACTGAGTTACTCTAGCGTCTTGCGGCTTGCGTTAGATCATCGCCTTACCAAACGTTGGGCGCCATGTAGTGTAGTTCCTATTTTCCCAATAGACTCTGCGCATTGGAATAATATAGACAGCAGTTTAGAAGTAGGACTGAGGTTATCTAGGTCTCTACTGACTGTATTAAACTTAATTAATTTTGCCAGCTAGCTCAGAGGTCACTAGAAACTTTCTCGAGTGAACAAGGAGGTGTTAACTTCCCTGAATAGACAAGAAGGGGTTAGTTTCTGACAACCGTATAAACATGACAACTTTGCTCCCTCAGAATAAGAGTGTATCTCCAGAGTCGTGTGAAAACAATAGACAACTATTTCACTCAGTCAATCGTGCATGCTTTAGTTTCACCAGAGTGCAGAGAAATAGAGAGACGGGCGTTTTCAATAAAAGTTGTTATTTATTGAGCAGTCTTCTTTCTCATGCAAGAGAAATGAATTGCCACAGTTGCAATACTTATCATGAAGTAAATTGCGTACAGTAAAAGGAGTATTATGAAATAATACTGTAAAAGCATTGATAAGGTTTCTTAGCCATATGATACTTTAAAATGGTTAAAATATATAAATACATAAAAACATTGACTAACGTACTCAACTGGTGCTTCTAATATACGCCTACCCCGGTGCATCTGACCTAAGCCTAATACGTGGGAAGGAGTAAGTGAGTAGCAGTTTAAGTTAAGTTGGTTGTTTTGCCAAGAATCTGAATCAAGAATTCTCTTAAGGTTTTAGTCAGCTCCGTACCTTGGTTTTTAGAATGAAGGAGGTCTTGTATCTCTCTCTCAGGACTCGATCTCCCAGTAACCCGCAAGGGTGACTGGAAACACCGGAGCTGGATTTCTCGGCAGGAGAAAAGACCGCGTCTCTCTCAGTGCGTCAATGGGAGGGTCGGCTTCCTTCGGCTCTCGCATCAGCTGGGCTTCGGGCAAGTAGATAGCCGCTCCGCTCCAAACCACCACCGTGTATTTGCTTACGGCAACGTTGGTATATTTATACCTGGAAGGTGGCGTGTTTGATGTAAGGTTTGACATAAGACGTCACTAAGAACTAACAGTATGTTCTGGACTCCAGGAGTTCTTGCGCAAATCAAGACAAAAGCAGGGGGAATTCCCGGTCTGCTGGAGGCTTGGATTTGTTTAAAGAACACGTTGTACTTTCTAGGAATCCATGGGAGTAGCCTTGCCGTATTAGTACTGCATTGGTTATGACTAAATATGGACATGATTCTTATGCCTTTATAAGGATATGTTTTGTTATAACCACATAAGGTCATGAATCGGGAATATTTAATTAGGGTCCTAGATCAATTCACAACACCAGAACCAGTCTTGAACACATGCGCAGACAATTTGTTAAAGCTGTCCTGCAGAGGGGCAAGCGCCTGGGCATTGGCCGAAGAAAGGAGCTTGTCAACCTCTGCAGGAGTGCGTGCCTGGGGGGGCTGCACCTCAGCAGAGTGAGCTGATACATAGTCATGGTCAGAAGGTGACTGCATATTTAATGAGGGCCGGGCACCCATAAACAGATACACCCAACTAAATTATAAAAGGCTCCCCCCAACACGAGTGCCTCTAGAAACAGGTGAGTAACCAAAATGTTAGACTTCAATGTACTACAGAAGTGGCTGTGAAGACTTTCACATATATTCAAACTTTTTTTTTTTAATACAACCAGGCCACGCTTATTATTAAAGGGCAAAGCCCGTAAAATAGACCGCCATGCGGTGTCAGTGCTGGGGTGGGGGGGGGTGGGGGGGGGCGGCAGAGCAACACAACAGACGAAGCACCAGAAGCCTCGGAGTGTTTCACCACACGTGCGCGAAGAACGCTGTGGTGAAGCTGAAGCACCGGCCGTGCGTCTATGGAAAGACAGCACCGCACGGCGCACTGGCTAAACAGAGACGCTCAAGACAAGCCTACCGCGTCAGCTACACAGCGGGAGAAACCCGCAAGCAATACAATATAAATAAAAGCTGTCACACAAGGAAACTGCCCCCGCAAGTCCCAAATACGCAGTTAAGAATATGCAAAGGGACTTAACTGAGGGCAGCAATGAAGAAAGAGGACGGACTTCATCGAGGGAGCTGCTTTATGTATTCGGCTGGACTATGATTGGTGGACTGGCTCCCATGGTTACTGTTGTGCCTCATGGGATATGTAGTTGGCAGCCTGTGTTTTTTCTGTTTCTTCTAACTTGCTGTTAATAAAATGAAGAAATGACATGCATAATCCTCGCCTCCGCTTCCTGACATAGAATTCAGGATTTCAACAAAATCCTTTAGTGATTAATAAGGATTTTCCATAACTTGCATCTACACTAGGAGTTTCTAGTGGACTGAATCAGACACAATGACAGCGCCTGAGACGGGAGAAGGATTGCATGCTTGGTGCAGTCCTAGAGGTCACCCAGAGTGGCCCTTTTGTAGAAGAAGTAAATGGGAATCCAGCATCACTTTTTTTTATTTTTTTTATTTATTTTTTATTGAGTAATGAAACAAACACGGTCAGTAAGTTACGTTCAGCTTGAGCCCGTTACAGCACCAGGAATACATCCGAAATTTATACATTACTCACATTTATAGCAACAATAAAAACAGTTTAGTCCATGTCTTCCGAGCCGGTCTGTGGGACATGAGGAGGCTCACATATGTTTCCCCTAAAGTCATTCCAGCTTGACCATACCTCTCCCCATTTGCGGGGGCATCCTCTCGCTGTATATACAGTCTTTTCTTGCAGCATGCACCAATCCATGTCGCTTTGCCAGTCTGTCAGTTTTGGTGGATTTGGGGCTCCCCACAGTCTAGCAATGTTTCTCTTCGCCACCATCTGCCAACGTGTCACCCAGATTTTCCCCTTTGGAGGCAGGTCCGTGGGCTCCCAAATGTTCAGGAGACATCTCTTAGCCTCCAAACGGATCTCTACTTCCCATACCTCCCGCATACACTGCACCACTCGTCTCCAGTATCTTTGCACCTTCGGACAGTCCCACAGTATATGGAAGAAGGTTCCTGTCCCTCTACATCCCCTTCTGCAGAGCCCTTCTCCTCACCTCCCCGTAGCCTAGTACATGAGATATACACTCTGTGAAGAATTTTCAGTTGGATTAATCGCAATCGGGCCGAAATCGCCACCTCCCTAGGGGAGGCAAGAGCATACATCCATTCTTCCTCATCTATCTCCAGCCCGTCAGCAACCCATTTCTCTTTTAGGGGAAGGAGCGTGTCGGGGGGTTGTTGATTAGCTTTTTGTATGTGAGAGAGATGGCGTGGTCTGTAATGTGTCCATCCAGTAATCTGTCTTCGAGTGGGGAGGTCTGAGGCAGTTTAGTCTCTGGTGGAATGTTCGCCTGCAGAGAATGTCGCACTTGCATGTACCTGAAGTGTTCGGTCTGAGCTAGGTCGTATGTGTCCTGCAAGTGGGCAAACGTGTGGATTCCTTTAGGGCCCCAGATGTCTCTGATTTGTGATATTCCTATCAGGTCCCAGTTACGGAACCCCTTGGTGTGCCCCAAGTTGCCAAGTTTTTCGGAGGCCCATAGTGGAGTTTACATAGTAAGGACATCTGACCACCCTAGTTTCCGCTGAGCAATGTGCCATATCTGTACTGAGTGTTTAGTTGGTCCTGTGAGTTGGTGTTTACCCGGCTTGGAGTAGAGTGCGACCTCATAATTCCCCCCAGGAAGTAGCCATCTGTCCATCCCGTACCCGGGGTCGTTCCCGTCACTGTATGTACCTTGGTTGATCGCTGAGAGGTGGGCGGCCCAGTAATATTTGCGGATGTCAGGGAGGGCGATTCCACCGTCGTACCACCCCAGTGTGAGTTTGCGCAATGCGATTCTAGGCGCCCCTGCCCATAGGCGGTCACGCTGCGCCGCTTCAACTGCTACAAAATACGAGTTGGGTACTAGGTCTGGATAGTTCTTTAAAGCGTAGAGAAATCTTGGCAGCGCCATCATTTTAAAAAGGGCCGCTCGGCCCAGCAATGACAATGGAAGTTGCCGCCAGGATTTAACGTCGCGTTGGAGCCGTCTTAGAGGTGTCAGTAGATTTCTTTCGTACAGTAGAGTCTTGTCTGTGGAGACAAAGACTCCTAGATATTTGAAGCCGTCCTCCACCATTGTTATGGGACAAGTGGCAGGGAGCCTTGGGGGGTCCCCGTGGAGTACGTAAAGGTGGGATTTTCTCAAGTTTATCCGAAATCCGGAGTTTCGTCCGAAGCTCGTGAAGATATCAAGCGCCGCCATGACAGATCTACGCGGTCTGGAGAGGTACAGAAGGATATCGTCAGCGTATAGGGAGATCTTGTCCTCCCATCCCTCCGTCCATGCTATCCCTTTGAGGTAGACGTCCTGCCTTATCCAGGCCGCGAGTGGTTCAAGGGAAAGCGCGAATAGGAGGGGAGAGAGAGGGCAGCCCTGTCTAGTCCCTCTCTCAAGGGTGAAGACCTCGGACGCCTTACCATTTACCACCACCTGGGCTAGCGGTTCAGTGTTAAGGAGACGGATCCAGGATATAAAATTCGGCCCAAAGCCCAATTTACGAAGTACCGCGATCATGTAGGCCACTCTAGGGTGTCAAATGCCATAGTGGCGTCAAGAGAGACCACCACTGCATCTTCTTGCAACCTATGTCGTTGCCCGAGTACCCCATTAAGACGTCAAATGTTGAGTGCGGTGTTGCGGTGGGGCATGAACCCTGATTGATCCGGATGGACCAGGATAGGCAGGACCGATTGAAGTCGATTTGCCAGTGTTTTGGCCAACATTTTGGGCTCCGCGTTGAGCAGCGAGATTGGTCAATATGAGGCACAGGACTCTCTAGGTTTCCCCTCTTTAGGTATTGCCACTATAGTTGCTAGGCGCTGGTCTCGTGGCAACAGTCCCGCCTCTTTACTTTTTTCGAACATGTGTTTTAGGTGGTTACTGAGGGCATCCGGCTTTAGCTTGTAGAGCTCTATTGGGAGGCCATTGGGTCCCAGGGCTTTTCCCGGGCGGAGGTCGGCTATAGCGCGTTGAAGCTCAGTGACCTCGAGTGGGCTCTCAAGGGTTTCTCGGTCTTCCTCCGACAGACAAGGCAGTCGGATATCTGTAAGGAGGGCTACCGAGTCCTCCTCTGGGCGGTCGGACTCCCGGCTGTAAACCTCTTTATAGTGTCATGCAAATTCGGCCACTATCTCCCGGGGTTCAGTTACAACAGTCCCTGAGGCAGTTTGTATTTCCGGCACTACTTTATTGGCCTGTTGTTTTTTATCGAGCCATGCTATAAGTTTCCCAGCTTTGTCGCCCTGGTCTTATAACCTTCCCATCTTATGTATGGCTGCTGTTTTAGCTTCCTGTGTAACTAGTTCCCTATATTCCGTTGTTTTTAGCTGCAGTCGATGTTGTACGTCAGTCGCCCCAGTTTCACACGCTTCCCTCTCTAACACCGCCAGATCTGCTTCCACTGCGGCAACCTGCTATTCTTTATCTTTTCTCTTACCTGCGATGGCCGACAACGCCTCCCCCCTGATCACGGTTTTAATGGCCTCCCACAGGGTGACAGGGGAATCCACCTTCCCTACGTTATCGTCAAAGTATTGGGTAATTGACTTAGATAGCTTCCTACTAGTCTCCTCATTCTTTAAGTGCCAAGCGCTTATTGGTGCGACGCAGCACTCACGCCGAGTCCCGAACGTTATATGGGTAATAACCGGCGAGTGGTCAGATATGCCACGGGTGAGGTGCGTGGCTTCTCGTACCGTTGTGTCGTGTTGTAGTAGAGTGAGGATGTAGTCAAGGCGGGAGAATGAGCGATGTGGCACGGAAAAGAAGGTGAAGTGAGTATCCGCTGGGTGCAGTAGCCGCCAGAAGTCTGTGAGCCCAAAGGCTTCCAAGAAGTCCGCCAGCCACTTCTGCCCCTGTGGTATGTCTCGGGGGGGGGTGTCTGTCCAGGGTCCCCGACACTACAGCATTATAATCTCCTCCCATTACCAATTGACCATCAGGGAGGGAGAGAAGCAGTTTGCCCCGATCTGTGTATGCTTGAGTCTGGAGGCCAGGTGGGATGTATACAGAGAGCAGGTTCAGGTGGTAACCTTCCCATCTGCCGGACACCACTGCAAAGCGGCCCTGAGGGTCTGACTCAGTGTGATCTATGTGAAGGGGCAGTGAGCGACGCAACAGGATCCCTACACCCCTGGAGCCTGAGGTGAAGCCGGAGTGAGCTGCAAGGGTGTACCCCCACGTATTGAGGATGTGTTCCCCATGAGGTGTGTTTCCTGCAGCAGGACTGCGTCCGGCTGGTACCTTTTAATGAATCTCAGGACTATGGTGCGCTTGAGTCTGTCTCCTAGCCCGTTGACGTTCCAGCTCAGAACTTTGAGGCTTTTTTCCCATCTCCTAGCTATAACCGTTGCTGTGTGACATGACTTGTTCCTGCATTCTGGCGCCCGGGTCGATTATGACATTGCGAACTACACATGATCGTAAAACCTTCCCAACTCCCCCACCCTCCCAGCTACCTCCCCAACATTCATGTTCAATACAAACATTGATCATTACAGCATTGGTGGAGCCCAGCGTTACCAAACTGTTCCCGACCCCCCCAGCCCTTCCCACCCACATCCCCAACACCCAGAGCACCATCCCCCCTCCCTGCCGCCCTGGTCTGCGGGTTTAGAACTACCCACATCCCCAATTAGCAGAGTGCCTTTCGCCCAGAGACACTCCCCAAAGAGGAACCTCCAACAATGAACAATCCACCCTCCCCTCAGATGGACCTGTCACGTGAAGCGTGCATTGGCCCGGCCACACCCGCCACCCGTGCCCCCCCCCAACCTCGAAGTGAGGTAGTTCATAAGTCCTGCAACTCGGAATTCCAGTGTCTATGTTTGGTTATGATGTCATATGGGCAACTAACCCCCTGGGTCAGAATCTAAGAGTCAAAGGCAACAGATCAATACATTAAAGTGACACTTATCGGCTCTGTGAGTCTCGCGAAGGCCGTCTTCGGGCGTCCCTCTGCTGTGTCGTTCAGGTCGGACTTGCGGAGCGGGATCTCCAGGAGCGTTGACTTTGGCCATCTCGTTTAGATCCCCCGGCCGCTGAGCCCAGAGATGCGGTCTGAGTGTCTCTCCAGTTCTGGGCCTCCGCACCCTCGCCCGTCACGGCCACCTCCTTGTCGATCCATTCCTGCACCTCCGATGGCGACATGAAGAAAAAGGACTTTCCTCCCATGAGAACCTTGAGTTTGGCGGGGAAGAACATCATGTATTTGATACCTTTTTCTCGGAGTGCCCCTTTCACACCCGCAAAAGACCTCCTCTCGCGCTGGACCTGGAGGGTGAAGTCGGGAAAGAATCGAATTACGGCGTTCTCGTAGAGTAGATCCCCAGATTGTCTGGACGCCTGAAGGACAGCGTCTCTGTCTCTGTAGTTGAGGATTTTAGCAATAATTTTCCTCAGTGGCGCTCCCGGTTTAGGTTTGGGGATGGGCGCCCGGTGCGCGCGCTCGACGGTAAAGATTTTAGACAAACGTTTTGGCTTGAGGTGCTTAAGGATTAAATCCTCAACGAACAGCTCCACACTGGGCCCCTCGAGGTCCTCCGGAACTCCAACCAGGCGTACGTTACTTCTTCTGGCCCTCCCTTCCTGGTCGTCCAGTCGTATCGTCATCTGACGGTGTTGATGGACCAAATCATTGACTCTCTTTTCCAGATGCTTCGTAGACGCCCGCAGGTCCGCAATGTCGGTCTCATTAGCCTTTGTCTTTTCCGAGGTTTCATTGAGGTCAGTCCGGAGAAGGTTCACCTCTATGGCCATCTTGTCGATTTTAGTTTCAAGGGTGGTGCCCAGTGCCTGAATAGCCATCATAATACTGGCCAGCGATGGTTCCTTTGGACTCTGCTGGCCGCTCGCCGGTACCTCGGTCCACGGCGTACCCCTCTGTACTGTGTATTTATCGAGATTGTTCGATTGTGCGGGCGGACCCTGCTTAGGCCTCATGTTGAAGCTGGCATCGAGAAGCAGACCCGTGGGCCGGGGCGGTGTTCTGTCGTCACAGTGGGTCGCCGGCACGCAATGCAATAGCTGGTAAAATGGAAGCACTCTGTGCTCGTCCCTCCAGTTTCTAGCCCCCCAACTGGGCCGACGGTCAGGAGAGGATCACCAGGGCGGATAGAATAGGTCAGTGGTATTAGGGAGCGCCTCAAAGTTCAGGCAGTGTGAGGCGATCGGCGTGGACACCAGGGGCCATACTACCCAGCCATATGGCACCTCAGTGGACCACAGGCAGAGGCGGAACCACCACTGCCGCGGCAGAGGCAACACGATCATCGGGCCGGGGCTCCGCAGGGTCCCAGTCACTCCCCCAGGCCAGCTCGCCACTTACACAGTATCTCTGGCGCTGCACCAGGCCTCCGCCACCTCCTCAGGCCCATGCACCGCAGTCTCAGGTCCGCCGACACTTCACCGGGGGCCCCTCGGCCCAAAATGTCCTGCCCTTACAGGGCGCCACGTGAAGGATGTCGGGCGCGCCCCGGTGGGCGAAGTCGGCCACTGGTAGACTGGCCGCAAGGTGGGGCCGCAGTTCCCTGCACGCCGCCCCCTCACGTGGCAAGAGTGTCCAGCCAGGGGTCTTATCGGCTCCGGGCCGAAGGTCTGCGGCCCATGCGGCCTCCCCCCAGCGCGCTCCGTGAAGCAGAGGCCGGGCGCCCGCCGCAGGGCTAAGTTCGTCCCCACCAAGACTAGGCCTCAAGCCGGGGCCTCTCGTTGCGCGGCACGCCGGCCGCGATGCAGGCACGTTCCGGGGCCTCTCCCGGCCCGCTCTGGCGGGAGCCATATCTCGGTGCCGGCGAGACGTAGAGGAGCCGGAGGCAGACCGCTGTGCGCGGCGGGGTCAGGGGAACTTGTGGACACTGGTCATCCGCGCGAAGCAGCGGATTATGTCCAGCTGGATCGAGGCTGAGGGCTCGGGCCGGCGGAGCTCCGGGATGAGGCGGCCATTACAGCCGCCGCCAAGCCACGCCCAGCATCACTTTTAATCATTAAATGTGCTACCCGTTCCACAGTCAGACTGACAGGAGCTCCCAACCCATCCCTCTTGGGAAAGGAGTCCAAGTTGCATTTCTAATAAACAACTGATGAGCTGTCAGCAAATGTTCCCGTACAAATTGGGTCAATGATGAATGGCCAGAAACTTGTTAGGGAATAACCGTGTAAATTGACTTGAGCAATTTACTGTACACCGGATGGTGTTTGGTATTCAAACACAACGTGAAGGCTCTAAATTACATTCGGCAACTCAAGAGTTAATTTGTTTCCAGGCTTTACATAAGAGTATTTACCTCCAGATTTAGACAGTAAATCAAGAGGCTTGGAATTTTACAGGAAAAAAATGTGAATTGATTGAAAGTGCAGAGCCAGCTTAAATCGCAGTGAAACCGAATGCAGTGTGTCCACACACTCCTCAGTACAACCATACACGTGAAGCAGAGGAGGGCATATACCTGTCATTGATAACATTTTTAAGCAAAGCATTCTAAAAGAAGAGATATGGAGCCCATGTAACTCTACTATCACGGGAATTAAATAAACAGGTAGAAAAAGGAGGATAGTAAAGGACCTGAGAAGAATTAATACTAGTGTTGTCCCATGTTGCTGTATTGGTTGGTAGAACATGCAAGATCCAATGCCAATCTCCTGCTTTAAGGTGAAGAGTCATAATTAATTATTCATTTTGTAGGTGTGTTTTATTAAATTACATTTTGTTGTGCTATGTTTTCATGAACATTCATTAGTTGTTGTCATTTTTACCTCATCATGAACCATGTCAATAATGTGTTCTCTCTGTCTAAAAACTTATAAAATGTACTGTTTTGGGATATTTGTTGCAATTGTTTTATTTTACCCTTTTCCAAAATGCAGACTACATGTCAGTCCTCTTACTGATTTTGTACGTAAGAACTTTTCCTTGATTTTGAACTAAGCAGATTCTATGTCAGTTTGCTATTTGATATTATAGAAAAAGGTTTTCTTATTTCTTAGCACACATTTGTTGTGGTGGTCTGCCTATTGACTTTACATCTTGAGTTATATCAGAGTCTGCAAATATTAAGATGATTATTTCTCTGACTAAGTAACCATTACTTTAAATCTTTAATATGACCTTACTGCTTGTTGTAACTCCAAAGCTAAATGCAAGTGCCTTTACCAAGGGAACGGTCCTTTAATGAGCAGTTTTGCCTGCTACGGCTGACTATAAGGTCATTACACTGTTTGCCCCATGAGGGCATAATGTGTTAATTAATAAAACAACGGTGTCCCAGAGACCGAGGGGGTCGGAACACCTCCGGTACTCCGAAACCTTTGTTTCACAGTTGTTGCTGTGAATGTGAAACAGTTAACAGCCGCATGCAGGACCACAGGGGTGAAATGTTGAACAGTCACAGCAATAGTTGTGAAAGGAGGCTGAAGTCAGACCCTGGTTCTGCCTGGGCTCGGCTAAACTGTTTTCATCATTCAGTTGAGCCGGGGAGATGCAGGAGATGAGCAGAACCCCCCCCCTCTTCCTTCTTAGATACCAGTGACACTACGAGCTATGAGAGGAGGAAGGGGGGAGGCTCCTGTGTGCCCCGCTGCAGGCTCTATCTTCTGCCTTCTCCTGCCCAAACCATATATTTCAGAGAGGCAGAGGCTGTGTATAAGGACATTGTAATGTTGAGAGCAGCGGGCCTATATCAGGTTGAATAGGCTGCTGCTGCTCCATTGTCTTCAATGGAGGTCTCAACATTTCAATGTTCCAAGTTTTGTCTCGTGAAGGATTTATTTATGCTGACCCCCCGCATCATCCCTTCAGATAAGTTATAGATAAAAAGCACCAACACGTTGATGCTTTGTTGCTTCCATTGCTCAGCATTCAAACTCTGCATCAGCTTGAGCTTGAATTACTGTTGCCCAGAGAGCATGGTTTGTTTAAATCTAAGAGTCTGGTTCACTGATTTATGAATGGTGGGCAGAATTATGTACAAGGACTTTAACATACCTTTGTAAACCAGATTGTTTTGATTTGCAAGTTTCATGGTCTGTAAATGGAAAGATGGGGGTTATGAAGACGTGGACCGGGTTGTGAGGGTTTGTTCTCTGAGACTGTGGGTTCACTCTATATTCACAGAGACCTTTTCCAGCAAAGGATCATGGCTCTTGAACCCAAAAAAAAAATATGTATTCATAACCAGAGTTGCTTGACAATGGCATCCAGAGAACAAGAGATTCTTTTGTTTTGTAAATTCAGGACGGTTATTTGTAAAATGGGATGAAGTGTGATTGTCGTCTGATGCAAAACCATTTCTTTACTTCCTTTCAAGGTATTCTGGGATGAGCAGGCAGTGCAGCGTGGGTGCCACCCTCGGAAGAACAAAATATAATATAACTGTCAGGTAAGGATTCCTATAACTCTACGTTTCCTTTTCCCCTGTTTCTTCTTTCTCTATTCCCTTTCTTGATCTCTGTTTTTTTTGTCTCTTCAGCTTCAACATTTGACTCCCTCTGTGCACTATTCTTGTTGTTATCAAACTTCTGATAATCACCTGATGGATCCACATTCCTCCTGGTACATGCTTGGGTGTAGTGCAGGTCCAGTTCATTTTAGGTCAGTTTTACCCACCAGTTCCTTAACAATTGGCACATCTGTCTCCTCTTCCAGACCACATGATACCATCCTCCCTCTGTCTGTTCTTTCTGCGTATTTTCTCTCTGGATCTAACTTCCATCTCTTGGCGTCCTCCCATCCTTCCCTTTTTTGTCCTGTCTACTACAAGCAAAATGCATAAACAAAAGGAATCCACTAAGATGGGTTTGGTGACCCCTACAGTGGTGGGGAGCAACCAGTGTTGTTTAAATACCCCTCACACACCAAAAGGCCCCTTGGTGTCATGCTTCATCATTGGGGTCTTCGCAAACCTCTACGGAATGCGGCGTGCTGCGACTCACGACTACGTAGGAGCACTTATGAGTGAACTATGTGTTGGTGTGTGTGAGGGTGATATAATGTGAGTGGTGGGGTGAAAAGTGAAATATTAAAAAATACCTGGCTCATGGGTTTCTAAAAAACTTTATTCAGTCCCCGGCTGGTATCGTTAAAAAGTGCAAGGGAGGTTTGTCTTTGTTAATTAGGGTAAGATAACCTCACAAGTGCGTCGTCGACATGTTTCAGAGTAAAAACTCCTTCTTCAGGACAAGGATGTGCACTAGGTATCCTCACCTTACTCACATGGATGTAGATGTAAAAGTGTGCTCTACAAAAATAAACTTAGGTGAAAATTTACCTATCTCTTTTATTAAAGTTCGTTGCGCCCAATTGGCGTGTTTTGAACCTGTAAATGAACAAAAGGTCACAATAAACCAAGATGTAGAATATGTTCAAAAAAAGTGTAATTACACAGCAGGGAAACAAGGAACCAAAATGCGGTCCAGGAACCCTATAAGAGTAAAAATATGAACAAACACATAGACAGGGACACACATTAAATGTTGTCTGAAGATCATCATCTGGTTCCATACTATGGAAAAAGGAATTGAAGGCATTCTGTAAGGAAGTATGTAGCTTACTTATGATAACAGGTCTAGTAGCCTCATGAGCCTGATGCGTGGTATTGGGGGTCTCCTGTCGTGCCCACTGTGGCAACCTATAAGATGTTTAAGCAATCAGGTTTTAGGATCAGAGACAGTAGACCCAGATCTTGGCAGAAAAATACCTCTGACGTACACACACACTCACGGTAACAGCAGTGCCTGTTTGGCTTCCTCCCCTCAACGCGGCTCCGACGAAGTGTCGATCCGCTAAGAGGTTGTCCCGTTTTATAGTATCGCCACAAGTAGTTGATTGACCCTTAATTGAAACCGGAAAATGCCCAAAGATGGATGTGGCCCTTTTTCTGTTAGGTGACAGTTATTGCAGTTACCGCATGGGTGGTGCCCATGTAGACCTTGCAGTCTCGTTTGTTGGGTCACCTGGGTACAGGGTCTGGTATGTACCAAGATATCCTTTAGGTTTCTACCTCTCCTATGGGCAAACAGGGGTTTTTCCAATTTTAGATTGCCGCTTGTCAGAATACTGAAAAGTCTCACTCTCGAGTTCCAAAATGGCACAAAATGGGACCAACGGGCTTTTACAAACTGTAACAGCAGGAATGTCGTGTATCTGATCACATGTCCTTGTTGGAAGGAGTATGTGGGGATGACTACACGTGCTGTCAAAACCAGGATTAACGAACATAAAAGCAATGTAAGGTGCAAAAAACAGACCACAAAAATGGCGTCACATTTCCTTGAGGCACAACACTGTGTGAACGAGATACATTGGACAGTGATTGAACACTGTTTCACCACTGTTTCACCACTATCAGAAATGCAACTCAAACTGATTTCCTATCTTGTTTTTGTTAATGCTTTCTTTGTGCACAGTATAAAGTCACAAATATTTTGTCTTTGTGTTCATTTACAATTTTTGACTCCATTTCTACAGGTGACAGAAACATGAACAGAAAAAAGGTTTAAATTTAGTGAAACACAACGAAAAGGATTATTTCAAGGAAAGTTAAAACATTCTCGTGCTCTAGAGAAGAAGCACATTGTATGTGCCAGGAATGGTGAGGATGTTGGAGCGGAAGAAACTGGTGAATGTGAAAGTTGTCAAATCCCTAAAGGAAAATGATCATAAATGTTTACCAAATGTCAGTAACTGAGAGTAAGGAGAACATTGGCCACAACTGATACCCACACAGAGCACTTGAGAAAACTCAGTGTTGTAAATTCTGTTTGATGGTTTATGAGAAATGCATTGGAGACTTAAACCCTCCCCAACAGATTAGCATCCGTAGACGTGTTGTGATGTGACAGAACTGTCAAAAAGACTAATATCCCCGATTTACAAGTGCAAGGTTTTGACTCCGTCTCCTGTGATTCAGAGGAGATTAAAGATTGTTTAAAAGAAACAAATTGTAAATGCTCTTTCTTAGATATTGTTTCTGCAAAGATGCCGGATTATCATTTCCAATATAGGAAGATTTTCCCCCACCAACTCTGTCTCTTGGGTTGATCCGAGTAGTTTCAAATTGTCCTGTAACTTCCAAAGTGGATAATGTACCTGTCTTAACCACTGAACAAAAAAAGCATATACTGGCACAGAAAGTATAAAAGAGGCCAGTGTTACACTATTGATAATTCATAAACCACCCTGGCATGCCCTAATTACCTGCCATTACTTGTATGAACAAACATACTTAACAAGCAAACACTAAAGCCCAAAGACCTTATCAGTGCCTTTAAAACTCCTAAATCAAATGTGATAAACTAGAATAACTAAATGAGACTAATTAAACTAGATAGAATTCACCCGGGCATAACTTGGAGAAAATGAATCCAGGAGGGGCCTCTTAATTAATACAAGGGGCTCCTCAGTGAAAGTTTATAAGACAAGTTAGATCGGTGCCTTTAAAGGTAGGAAAATGATCTCCAGGAAAAAACTATAATTAGTTAAATACATATGTTAAGAAGAGCATCTGAAATGTATTTTAGAAGTTAATGCTGAGTTGTAACAAACAAGTACATGATCAGAAATCAGAGTCAGTCTTAAGATGGCATGTATCCAGGAACAAACCCAACTTGGAGAAACAAACTACTCGAATAAGAGCAATGACTGTGAGAACAGCTTTAGTCATCAATCCCACCTCACTAAACATGAGAAAACTAGCTCTGGACGAAAACCCTATCAGTGTGCAGAATGCCAGGATGGCTTCACTCGCAAATACAACCTTACTGTACATGAAAGAACCCACACTGGGCATAAACCGTATCAGTGCTCTGAATGCTGTAAAAGCTTCAGTACCAAATCCAATCTCACTTTACATGAAAGAACTCACACTGGACAAAAACCGTATCAGTGCTCTGAATGCTGTAAAAGCTTCAGTACCAAATCCAATCTCACTTTACATGAAAGAACTCACACTGGACAAAAACCGTATCAGTGCTCTGAATGCTATAAAAGCTTCAGTACCAAATCCAATCTCACTTTACATGAAAGAACTCACACTGGACAAAAACCTTATCAGTGCTCTGAATGCTGCAAAAGTTTCACTCGCAAATCCAGTCTCACTTTACATGAAGGAACCCACACTGGACAAAATCAGTATCAGTGCTCTGAATGCTGTAAAAGCTTCAGTACCAACTCCAATCTCACTTTACATGAAAAAACTCACACTGGACAAAAACCATATCAGTGCTCGACGTGCCAAAAAAGCTTCAGTTTTCGTGGCAGTCTGATTCGACATCAGCGAACTCACACTGAACAAAAACCTTATCAGTGCTCTGAATGCTGTAAAAGCTTCAGTACCAAATCCAATCTCACTTTGCATGAAAGAACTCACACAGGACAAAAACCATATCAGTGCTCTGAATGCTGTAAAAGCTTCAGTACCAAATCCAATCTCACTTTACATGAAAGAACTCACACTGGACAAAAACCATATCAGTGCTCCACGTGCCAAAAAAGCTTCAGTTTTCGTGGCGGTCTGATTCAACATCAGCAAACTCACACTGAACAAAAACCTTATCAGTGCTCTGAATGCTGGAAAAGCTTCAGTCATAAATCCAGCCTTACTGTACATGAAAGAGCCCACACTGGGTATAAACCGTATCAGTGCTCTGAATGCCAAGACAGTTTCTATTACAAATCCAGTTTAACTCAACATCAGAGAATCCATACTGGGCTCAAACCGTATCAGTGCTCTGAATGCTGTAAAAGCTTCAGAACCAAATCCAATCTCACTTCACATGGAAGAACCCACACTCGGTATAAACTGTATCAGTGCTCGGAATGCTGTAAAAGCTTCAGGCAAAAATCCAACCTTACTGTACATGAGAGAACCCACACTGGGCTCAAACCGTATCAGTGTTCTGAATCCTGGAAAAGCTTCAGTCATAAAATAACTTTCACTCACCACGAGGGAACTCACACTGGGAAAAAACCTGATTAGCTCTCTGAATGCTGAAAAAGTCGGAAATCTTGTCTCACTCAACCTGCGAGAACTTACCTGGAAAAAACCTTGTCATTGTTCTGAATGCCTGGGAAGCGTCAGCTGGAGATTCAATTTCATTGAACAAGAGAGAACACACAATGAGAAAAGAAATGACCCGTGCTCTCAATGTGACAAAAACTTCAGTTGTAACTGTAATCTTTCTACATAAGAGAGACAATGTGGGAGAATAAAAGGTGCTCACTGTGAACCCTGAGGAGGAGCTTTCAGCATCACAAAACATTTACATGAAGCAGCCACAAAGACACCGCTCCATTGATTGTCCAACAAACCGTCTACTGGGAAAAACACACAGCGAGGGATGGAAATGCTTGAATTAAACTCATTCCTTTGTAAACATTCAGTGTGTTTTGGTCCCTGAGTGTTTATAAGCAGAGCTCTGACCCACAAAGGCCATTTGATCCTGAACTTTGAGGCCACGCTGCTAGATTCAGGAATGAATGTAACCTCAAACTGTTTCCAGCATTAATGAGCCTCACCAGGGGGCTGCAGCAGGAGTCCCTGTGTCATAGGTCTCTATGGGACCAACATCTGTTCTGTGCCACATAGGGCTGATCATTGAGAAAAGCTAAAGGTGATGGATGGACTGGTAGTTAATCTCTGCAACATCCCGCCACATCATTCTCCAGTCTCTGTGCCACTAAAGACAAGGCCAACCATATGCAAACCATTCTTGGCACCACCCTAAATAGTTCTAATGACTTCTGTTCCAATGGGACACAGCCTCATATTACAAAGATCCACTTTGGCTGCCTCTTTCCATGTTCTTTTTGCTACTAATGGAACCTGCTTCCCATCTGCTGAGGACAGTTTCACAAGCTTTACAATCACATCAGATACACCCAAGAGAGTCTCACAGATAATCAGGCCTATTCAGAAACTACTATAGGACGACTACAATACAAGAAAATGCGATTCACAAACTACGTGCAGTCGTTCTGCCTCTCCTATCTTTTTCTTTGTGGAGTTATCTGCCTTGACTGCAGAGTTTCCGCACAAGTTACTATAGTTTTAGTAGTAAATGTGGGAGTGACAGAGGGAAGTGGCTTTGAAATGTGAAATAATTATGAATAAAGGGGAGGGGTAAGGCAGGAGTAAAGAGGAGTATAGGGAGGGGTTTAGGGAAGGACAGTCACTCACTAGGGAGTAATGTACCTAAAGAGTCATAAATGTACTCCTGCTCAGAGCCGGAGTAAGTCCAATGTGACACATGGCCATCCACTGGAACTGCAACTAGTTAAAAATAAAAAATAAAAAATTCAATGGCAAAAAATATCTCAGATATAACATTCATTTTTAGTAAGGTTTAATTACACTTGTTACAATTAATTCTCTACCTCACAATGAATAATTATAAATACATAATAAAAATGTTGCTTACTTTTAATTTAGGCTTTAGAAAAAATATAACTTTATATATATTCAACTTGGGTGAAGCGCTCCCTGTGTAAAAAATGTAGGGAACATTATACAAGTTTATCAAACTTGAAAAAAATAAAATATTTGTATGTTAAATATGAATGTAAATTTACTTTATAACAAATACAAATGATGCAACACTATTAACTTGAAAGTTAATTCATTTTAAACATCTTTTTTCAAAGGTTTGTATGAAAAATCCCCCCTAAAGTAAAATCATTCTTTTTTTATGTACTCATAGTTACTAAATTTCCTTTTGCAACTCTGTTCAGAGGTGGAACTGCCTTACAAAAAGTTATGTATAGAATTAATTGAAATTATTTATATTAATAGTTTAAAATAACTATTAATTAAAAGGTCAACATATTTTTTCATGCAATAATTATTTTTAAAATATAGGTCATTTTGTAACATTCTTTTGAATGTATACGCAGTTTTTGAAGGCATTACCAGTGGTTGGTTATGCTGCACTTTCTAATGCTCTATTTATGCTTCAGTAAGTTACATTTGTACATTTTGCTCCACATCTATTTAAGGGTGTGCAGATGTGCAAGTCCACACTTTTGAGTAACGTTATCGTAATAGTGAATAGATACAAGTAGCAAAGTTACTCTACGAGCATCCTTGCACGTACAGATTACTCACAGGTGTAAGGTACCTTTGTGAATAGCCTTCGAGGTGTCCAACTCGGCCTGGGTGTGTCATTTTGTGGTAACTCTAAAGTGGACACGGGCACTTGGTCTGTTATTAGAGTGAATTGGATGATCTTGCGCGAACACCAGAGCACTCGTCCGATGTGTCTGTTTAGCTGGGGAGCGGCAACAAATATCTTGAAGTAATTTTCCTGGATTTGATACATCATTGGGCCTCCTGAGGGCCTCGTGTAGCAGTGATGTAACTTTACTGTTGTAGGATCAGGTAATTTCTCTGTGTTGTTAGCCATCTTATCATGATTTGCTTTTGTTTTTCCCTTCTCCTCTTCCTTTTACCTGATTTTGTTGGTTTTACCACAACATTAGCACAGAAATGTACTTTGCTGTTAATTGGTTCTGAGGTCTTATCCTTTGTGTACATTTTTATACGATGAATAGTTTTTACC